>NC_142868.1:47360000-47985000 GCF_051225735.1 Oryctolagus cuniculus | reverse complement strand
GCCAGAAGCTTCCCAGTCTGCCACATGGGTGCAGAGGCCCAAGCATTTGGGCCAGCTTCCACTGCTTTCCCAGGCCACAGCAGAGAGCTGGATCGGAAGAGGAGCAGCCGGGACTCGAACCGGTGCCCATATGGGATGCCGGCGCTGCAGAGACACCAGGGGAGCAGCAGCACAGAGTAAAGGCGACGTGAGCTCACAGCAGGAAGGAGCCCCTTAGAAAGCCACAAGGGGCGGCCTGAGAAGGAACAGAATCCACCGGGGGCTTCCATGGGCGCTCCCTGCCTCTAGGGCCGTGAGGGTAAATTTTTGTTGCTGAAGCCCCTGTGTCAGTAGAATTCTGCTTTGGCAGAACAATGAGAACTCGCACAGCAGTGCCCCAGACACTGGGGGTCCAGCCTTGAACAAGACGAAAAACCCCCTGCGCACGTGGACTAGAGCAGGCGCAGACACGTATGGAAAAAGGCGAAGGCATTCTACCCCTTGCTGTATTTATGTCTAATTTGTTTGTTGATGGTAAGATACCAGTGATAACAGCAATAAGAGAATTTGTAAGAAAATATCAGTGATATGTGGAATGGAGAACATTTATAGGGGGATGTCGTAGAGGGATAAGGGCCTTGCAGGAGATGTCATGGGACCCGAGAACGTCTCCGTGAGGGGAGAAGGCCTAAACTTATACTGGCATCTGAAGACAGCTATGCAGAGGTGTGAGACTGACAAGGAATGCAGTGCAAAGGCCCTGAGGCAGCAACAAGCCTGGCTTATGGGTGTGTGTTAGCTTCCTGTGGCTGCCGAACATACCGTCACAAGCTTACAGACTTAAGACAACAGGAACTTGACTTCCTCACAGTTTGGGAGGCTTGAAGTCTGAAATCCAAGTGTAAGCAGGGCTGTGCTCTCTCCAGAGGCCCTAGGGATGGTGCTTTCCTTGACTCTTCCAGCTTCTGGTGGCTCCAGGAGGCCCTGGCTTGTGGTTGCATCACCCCTGCCTTTGCCTCCGTCTGCACACATTCTCCGTGTGTGTCCGCCTCCCTCTACCTCTGGCTTAGAGAGAGAAGCACTTGCAGTGAACAGGGTCCTCCCGGATAACTGAGGACTGCGCCCCATCTCAGAGTCTTTACCTGAGTCACATCTGCCAGGCCCCTTAGTCCCCTACTTGACTGAGGACCAGGAATGCCTCCTCCCCTCCTGCAGTGCCTGCTTCCAGCCCCAGCACCCCTGTTTCAGGGAGGCAACAGATGATGGCTCAAATGCTTGGGCTGCTGCCACCAAAGTGGAGACCCCGATGGAGTTCTGGGCTCCTGGCTTTGATCGGACCGAGCCCTGGCTGTTGTGGGCATTTAGGGAGTAAACCAGTAGATGAAGATATCTCCTCTCTCTCTTTCTGTCACTCTGCCTTTCAAGTCACTGCAAATAAACATTAAAAAAAAAAAAAAAAGACAAGATGGAGGAACAGGAGTAAGGTAACACCAGGTTGGCCATCCTGAGGATTTTCGTGTCTATTCTGAGAGTAAGGGGTCTCATCACTGAGCTTCTAGCGTGGGAGGGAATGGACTAGGTCCTCAAGCCATCATCCTGGCTGCCACGGGAAGAATGCATCCCTTACTGGAAAGAGTAGAAGCAGAGAATGGGTGAGGAGTTTGTTGTAATAGGCCTGGCTTGCATCGGAGTGGGGGCAAGGACGGAGGTGGAGTACAGTCATCTGGGATAAATTCTGGAGATGGAGCCAACAAGACAGCCTGGGGGAGTTGATGACTCCCTGCTTTCTGGGGAGAACCCTGAGTGCACACCGGTGTCATTTACTGATGCCCAGGCAAGGGGTTGTAGAAAGCAACAGCTCCTTTCCTATCTGGCACTTGGAATGCCTGGTGGGCACCCAGCGGAAGAGCCAGCAGGCAGCTGAGTACAGACCTGGGGTTCAAGGGCGGGGCCGGGGATGCACATGTTAATTTGGGAGCTGTGAGCACTGTAATAGATGGGATGTCAGCACATGTCATGGGACGAGACACTGGAGAAGAGAATGTGGATTAAGACGAGCAGGGGTCCTGGGACTAGCCCTCAGGTTCCACATTCAGCAAGAGCTGAGGAGCTGCATGGCCTGGCTGCCATGGTCCCAGCTAGGTGGCAAGAATTCATCCCTGGTAAGGACTTAAATTCTTTGGAAGGAGACACAGAGAGACGTTCAAAGTTTTGTTCTGTCTGTGTCCCTTTTGTGCTGCTGTAACAAAGCACCCGATGCTAGGTGGGCGTAAAAAAGGAGGTTTAGGGGCATACCCAAGTCCAAACCATAGCATATCCCTATGCTCCTCTTGTTTCGTCATTAAATGAGCAACAGCCCTGACTTTGCTGCTTGTTGAAACAAATCCCTGGTTCAATGTCTTCTGGCTGATGGGGATGCGTAGGTCTTATGAATAAATGAGGACGATGTCCTGGCGGCAATTATAGGACAGAACTTGGCACGGTGATGAGCTCAAACTTGCTGTGAGTACATCATGAACCCAATTTCAGATCTAGGGAGGACCTCAGAGACAGCCATAAGCCTTGTGTTTAAGAGCTTGGAGTGGAGACCCAGGACCCTCATGGAATGAGCCACCACTTCATTACGATAAGGAGTTCACGTGTATGAGCCCTCGGCACGAGTTGGACACTATTTCTCAGTCTATCCCATATATTGATGCTTCTTTTAACAAGCGAGCCCTTGCTTTGCCAAGTGAGGTCACTGAGGCAAGGCCTCCCAGTCGCCCAGGGCAGAGCCAGGAACCGAACGCACAGACAGTGGTGTCAGAGCTTCATATTCACTCTCACGCTAGAAAATCAGGTAGGTCAGCTCCCTGCTGAGGGCCAGGGTCAGCAGAGGAAGATGGGCCCCTGCACCCATGTGGGAGACCCGGAAGGGGCTCCAGGCTTCAGATCAGCCCAGCTCCGACAGTTGCAGCCATTTGGGGAGTAAATCAGCAAAGGGAAGACTTCTCTCTCCGTCTCTCCCTCTCTCTGTCAGTAACTCACCTCTCAAATAAATAAATAAAATCTTAAAAAAAAAAAAAAAAGAAAAGAAAAGAAAGAAAATCGGCTGGGTGAGCCTGAGAACAGTGCATGGGCAGCTTTTTATTGGGCACAAATCCCAGTAGGTCTTCTCAGTTGGAATTTGGGTGGTAGTCATTTGGGTGGGACTGGCTAATTTTTACCTTTTACTGTCTTTGAATTCAACTATATTAACAGCACAGTCTGGTCTCTAAAAGGAAAAGGATCATTTTCCCTAATGGAGTTTCAACGTCTCCTTTCATGTCGCTTTTTAGGAAGTTACACTGGAAACAGAACATACTCACTACATGAGTCAGGTAAGCCACTGGCCAGTGCAGGCAGAGAGAGAGAGGTCTTCTATCTGCTGGAAGCTCTCAGCTGCCCTGTGATGCTTGGGGAATGGACCGGGCACACTGCGGCTCCCACACTGCTCAGTTCACTGCCCTCAAGGGACAAGCAGGAAGCCGGCTCTTCTCTGTGTCCCTCCCAAACAGACTCTTGTAGCTCTTCTCTTTCTCTCCTGTGAGAACAGACGGACCAATGTCTATTCCTTCCTTGTAACAGCAGCTAACCAACTCAGGGACAGGAAATGCACCCCCAGGCAGCCATATGATGATCAGGATGCCCCTCAATAGGGCATCCCCAACAGCCTGCTGCTGAGGGAGCGTCCACAGTTGAGTAACTCTTTTTAAAAAATTAAATCTAGGACGGCACCGTGGCTCACTAGGCTAATCCTCCGCCTGTGGCGCCGGTACTCCAGGTTCTAGTCCCGGTTGGGGCACCAGTTCTGTTCCAGTTGCTCCTCTTCTAGTCCAGCTCTCTGCTGTGGCCCGGGAGTGCAGTGGAGGATGGCCCAGGTCCTTGAGCCCTGCACCCACAAGGGAGACCAGGAGAAGCACCTGGCTTCTGGCTTCGTATCGGCGCAGCGCGCCAGCCATAGCGGCCATTTGGGGAGTGAACCAACGGAAGGAAGACCTTTCTCTCTCTCACTGTCTAACTCTGCCTGTCAAAAAAAGAAAATTAAATCTAAAGGGGCTGTTGTTGTGGCATAGCAGGTCAAGCGACCATCTGCGACACCAGCATCCATATGGGCACCAGTTCAAGTCCTGACTGCTCCACTTTCTGTTTTTTGTTTGTTTGTTTGTTTGTTTTTTTTTTTAATATTTATTTATTTACTTGAAAGTCAGAGTTACACAGAGAGAGGCAGAGATTGAGAGAAAGAGGTCTTCCATCTTCTGGTTCCCTCTCCAATTTGCTGTAATGGCTGGAGCAGAGCCTATCCAAAGCCAGGAGCCAGGAGCTTCCTCCATGTCTCCCATGCACATGGGGCCATCCTCCACTGCTTTCCCAGGCCATAGCAGAGAGCTGGATGGAAAGTGGTGCAGCCAGGACTTGAACTGGCACCCATATGGGATGCTGGCACTGCAAGCGGCAGCCATGGCCCCCCGGCTGCTCCACTTTCAATCCAGTTCCCTGCTGATGGCTTAGGAAAGCAGTAGAAGATGGCCCAAGTGTTTGGGCCCCTACGCCCTTGTGGAAGACTAGAATGAAGCTCCTGGCTCCCACCTCGCCCAGTCCCAACTGTTGCAGCCTTCTGGGATATGAACCAGCAGATGGAAGATCTCTCTCTCTCTCTCTGTCTCTCTCTCTCTGTCTCTGTCTCTCCCTCTCTCTGTAACTCTGACTTTCAAATGAATAAACAAATCTTTTAAAAAAAATTAAATCTGGAGATTAGCTGCTGATTTATGGTTTCCCATGCATGCTCTGCCCTTTGAATTTTATTTGTGGAAAACATAGCATCTTAGATCAAGTCGTTAGAAGCAGAACCTGAGAAATTCTCGTGAATGTGATTTATTAAAAGTGCACCCCATATTGGAGTGCTGAGTCACATCCTGCCACCTCCGCTTCTGATCTGGCTTCCCGCTAATGCATCCGGGGGGGCAGCAGGCAATGGCTCAAGAAGTTGAGTGCTTGCTGCCCACAGAGGAGACCTAGACTGAGTTCCTGGCTCCCTGCTTTGGCCTGGTCCAGTTCCCGCTGTTGCAGGCACTTGCGGAATGAACTAGTAGATGGGATGGCTCTGTCTGTCTCTTTGCTTCTCAGATACATTCTACTAAATGTGATAGGTGACTCAAAAGTTTAAATTGTCTACAATGTATAGCATGCCCGGGTGGTTATAGACTATAGCTTATTTTGTTTGGTTGTTTTAAAATCAGGGCCTGTTTTTCATAAAAAATAAATGTTGGTTTGTAACTGGCCTATTCCTGGCTTCTGTACCTCTGCTTGCTCGATAATGGCCAAGGCCACCAGACTATGCTTCCCCTGCCTTCTCCCGGCTGCAGCCACAGGATAACTCAGGTGGCACCAAGCCCGACTTTGACCAGGAACAACTGAATAGTTACATTTTTTTTAAAGAAAAAAAGTTAAAAAAAAAAAACACTGGCTGACTGGCTAACTGCTTCTGGCTTACGTATGCTTGCTTTCTGCTTGTACAAGCCCACACAGATGACCGATAAGAAGAGGTTTTGCCCTTTAAAAAAAAAAAAAAAAAAAAAAACCTCCCACCACTGCAACTTGAGGCTGTCTTCTCCAGACTTGCTCTGTGAGAGGGTCGCCAGCTGGCTAATAAAGTCTCCTAATTTGACCTCAAGGTCTGGCTGTGTTTTTAATCTGTGTGCCCCACAACACTAAATAATGAAAAAAAACCTCGAACAATCCAACATCCTGTGTCTCCTCCCATGGGCATCTTGGTGTTGGATGTTTTCCGGGCAGGCTACCTGGATCCCCCTCCCCACTCAGCTGGACTCATACCTCCTGAGTCAACCCTGGGGAGGGACTGGTTGCATGAGTAGCTTTACGTACCTACCCGGAAGCCAGACCTACCCAGCTGCCAGGAGCCAAAGACTGTCAGGAGGCTTGAGCCCTGGAACACTATTCCGAGTTTAGAAAGGAGTGGAATCCAGACACACAGTCCAACGTGGGTGAACCTGGAAGACATTAAGTTAGGTAAAGTGAGCCAGTTACCAAAAAGAAATGCTGTATGATTGCACCCAGAGTAGCCCAATTCAGAGAGGAAGCAGGAGGGGCAGAGGGAGGAGAGGTCTGTCTCATGGGTAGAGTATCATCAGTTGGAGAAGGGAAAAAGTTCCAGAGATGGACACTGTAATTGTGTTACATGTTGATGAACTTTAAAAATGGTTTAAATGGTAAATTTTGTGTTATGTGTATTTGATAATACCAAAGAAGAAATGTACAACTCTTAAATAAGATCTATTATTTTTTTAAAGTCTTTTACATGACTTGGTTATTTAAGATGCATTTTATCGGGGCCAGCGTTGTGGCTTCGTAGGATAAGCCTCCACCTGCGGTGCCAGCATCCCATATGGGTGCTATTTCATATCCAGGCTGCTCCTCTTCTGATCCAGCTCTCTGGTATGGCCTGGGAAAGCCGTAGAAGATGGCCCAAGTGCTTGGACCCCTGCACCTGCATGGGAGACCTGGAAGAAGCTCCTGGCTTCAGATTGGCCCAGCTCCGGCTGTTGAGGCCATTTGGAGATTGAACCAACAGATGGGAGACCTTTCCCTCTGTCTCTCTGTCTGTAGCTGTACCTCTCAAATAAATAAATAAAACCTTTAAAATTTTATTTATTTGAGAGGCAGAGAGACAAAGACAGAACACCCAACCAACTCCCATCCGCTGCTTCATTCCTCAAATGCCCACACTGGCCAAGGGCCACAGCTTGGAATTCAATGCAGGTCTCCCACATGGGTGGCAGGAACCCAATCACTTAGCCATCACCATTGCCTCTCCTGGTCTGCACTACAGGAAGCTATAGTCAGGAGCCAGAGCTGGGAATTGAATCCTGGTACTCTGATGTAGAATGAGGGTACCTGCACTGCTAGGCGAAAAGGTGGCCCCATTTTTGCTTGTGAGATGTGTTCAAGAGAGAAGAGTTAAAGTTTCTAGAGGTGATTCAGTATTTGTCATTTTCCTTTTTTGGGACACTTTTACTTGAATATTTTGATATCATTGCTCTGCAGGACCTAAGGGCTGTGACTTTAACTGTCCCTTTAAGAAATATAACAAACTTTCATTTCATTCATAATTTTCACTTTGAATTTTGCTTTGTGTAATCGTAGATTTAACACCACTGCTTTCTTTTTTGTTTCTAATTCATTCACTCCTGCTCTCCTTCATTGAGTCAGTAGCGCCTTGCCCCTGCTATATTCAGGGCCTGTTCTGGTGCTGAGGATATAGCAGCCAACAAAACAGACCAAACCTCTACCACCCAGGTGGAAGGAAGAAAACCAAGAAACACATGAAAGCTACGGCACTGGCACTTTACAGTGTGTACGGTAGACTCCATTGAAAGTGCCCTCCACAGAACACGGCCAGTGGAACGTGGAACCCCGTTAGAAACTTGGACCCCTCCCCTGGACCAACCGGATTAGAATCTGTTGTTGTGGCAAATCCAGTGACTGACAGACACCTCCAGGTTTAACAGGACACGTGTTGAAGAGAAACAGGAGGCAGTGAAGGGGTTAAGGAGGGGGTGTGACTGGAAGGGGAGGGGGAGAGGGCGGGGACAGGGGCGGGGCGGAGGCAAAGCCAGTCGGGCTGGGAATTAAGAGGTCGGGTCTGAAGCCCTGCAGCCTGCAGCCAGCCAGCCAGAGATAGTGGTCCCAGGCGAAGGGACTCAGGTTTACCTGTCTTTTCTCGGGGCCTTTTGTTCGGGGGTGGCCTGCGGCTCGGAGCCCGGGAATGTGGCCTCGCAGGCGAGTGCCTTTCCAGCAGAGCTCCCAAGGCTTTTCTATCTTTGGCTTTCTTTGAAGAATGCAATTCTCGCCGCAGAAGGCTAGGCGCCACGGCGCCCCCAGCCCCCCAGCGCCATCGGAACATCCTCTCCCACAACTGGGCCTCCGTCCAAGCCGCCTTCCTGTTTTTCCTCTCCGCAACCAGCCACACTGGAAAAGAGGAGTGCACGCACCCGCACCCGGGGCTGACAGGGAGACGTCCCCTTGTGCCTCAGCGTGCTCGGGTTTGGCTCTGAGACCCACGGCGCAGCCCCCAGCTCGGGCGCGTCGCCGCGCCCCTCCACGCTGCCCTCGCCCAGCTCGGTCTCAGCGGGTGAGGCCATCTCTAGGAAGCGTGGTCCGAGTCCCAGCGTGCTATAACACGTGGCTAATGCGAGCTGGCCCATATCTGCTAAACGAGGGATGTGTGGCCCTCTCCCACCCCATCCTCTAGTCCCCTCTGCACCCGGAGCGGCCCCCACCCCGTGCGGTTACTCCCTACCCGGGACTCGACGGTGCGTCTCCGGCCACGCGTTTCCCGAGGGAAGCGGGCCAGGAGCTGAGCAGACGACCGATTGGCTGGGCCGGAGGTGGGACGAGCGGTGACGTGCGGTGCGAGGGGCTGCAGGGGGCGGGGGTGGGCACAGGGTGGGGTCCCCAGGAGTGGGAAGGGGGCGTTGAGGGGAGTGGGGGGGTCCCCAGAAGGGGTCTGCCTCGGGGATGGGGATGGTGGGAGGGGAGGAGGGACGAGGACAGTGGCGCGAGGTCCCCAGGAGCGGGAGGGGAATTAAGGGGAGGCTAGGGAGAGTGGGGTCCCCAAGTGGGAGGGGAGGGACCAGGTGGGGGTTAGAAGGGGAGGGGCGGGGCCACTAGGAGGCCCAGAGGGACAGAGGGCGGCGTCACCAGGAGTGGGAGAGGGGAGAAGGAGGGAGGGGTGGGAGGGAGAGCTGAAAGAGGGAGGAACGGAGAGGGGAGAGCGAGGGGGGCCTGGGCGCCGCCCCTTAGCGAGGGCCGAGGCCTGGAACCCTCCGTGCCGGTGGAGATGGCGACCCTGACGAAACCTGGTTCACTAGGGGGAAGGCGGAGCTCCGGGAGAGGGGCTGGAAAAGGGGCAGCGCCCAGCCAGTGCGCCTCGGAGCTGGGAGGCGCGGGGCCGCGCGCAGGCGGTGCGGGTCCTGCCGGGTCTTCCCGACCCTCCCGCCGCCCTGGCCCGGCTCCGCGGTGTCAGGGTCGAGGCTGGCGCGCCGGCTCCGGGAGAGGTCTCTGGTGATCCCCAGCGAGGACCCGCTGGGTGCCCGGCCGGGCGGTGGAACAGGACTGAGGTCAGGGTCGCCCGAAGGCCCCGCGAGAGAGGCAGCTCTTAGGGTTCTGACCCAGAGTTTGGAGCACCGGGCTGGGCGATCTGGCGGCTGAGGCCTGAGGTGCGGAGCGGGGCTCGCGCTTGCTGGGCTCCAGGACGGAGGCGCAGGGCCCGCGGGAGAGTTAGCGCCGCTGTCGGCCCAACCAGGCTCTCTCTCGCACTCAGTGCCCTGCGGGCCCTAGCAAGGAGGCCCCGTGTCCTCACCTGCACACCAGGCGGGAGCCTAGTGTTGGGAAGGTTTGGAGTGCACGGGAGTCTGGGTAGTGCCGGGCCCAGCATAGTGCTGCTTTATTAAACTGAGGCCGCTTCCTTCCTGGAGGAAGGAAGTGAATTTGCAGAGCGTAGCCGGTTAAGCCCTGGTCTGCGACGCGCTAACGCCCGCAGGAGCGCGGTCCAAGTCGCAGCGGCTCCGCTCCCGATCCAGCTCCCTGCTAACACGCATGGGAAAACAGCTGAAATGGCCCAAGCGCTTGGGCGCCTGCACCCACGTGGAAGACCTGGCTTCTGTGGTTAAGGCCATATGAGGCAGATGAAGGAGTCCCCCACCCACCTCTCTTTTCTAACATTATCTTTCAAATAAATATATAAATCTTAAACCCCTTACAGGCTGGATCTACATTAATAATCAAAGTTGATTATTTGTTAAGGATTCTTATCACAATAGAGGTGGAAAGACACACACAGACACATGTAATGGCTGTCTCTCTCCTCTGTAGATAGAACCATCCTCAGCCAGAATTGCTCGATTTGAAGTCTATGTTGCATTCAGGGTTCCATTTTTAATGGCCAGAGCATAATAGGGTTTGAGAGACACGTGGGATCCACCTGCAGGCAAAACTGTTGGAAGCAGCCAGCATGGTGTCCAGGACTCGGTGCAGACAGGGGTGATGTGGCTGAGGGCACACCGCTTTGTGGAGTTTTGACCTTGCCGTGTCACTGAAGTGTGAGAACTCCCTGGCGGGGCACTGTTCTGACTCAGTTTCTCCATAGGTCACCTGGGAGAAGGATTCTGGCTGTTTCGCCTCCCTCAGGGCAGGTGCAGCCTTAAATAGCTCCTTCAGCACCTGAGTCATCTGGTGGTGGCACTGTCATTTCTGTGGATTGGGATGACTGCACGGCTCCCTGCATGGCTTTGGAATGATGGGAAACCCCCAGCGTGGCTGGAGCAACACGGGGAGCCAGGGGGCAGCCTGGCGGCACGGGGGGTGGCTGGTTCTTCAGGAGAGGTGTAGCCCTGGGGAGGCCCCGGTTGTTGGCCAGGCCAGGGGAAGGTTCCCTTGGTGCCAGACGTTGCACAGTGATTTAAGAAGGCTCATGATGGACGGAACGGTCAGGGGTGAGCAACAGGACGGGACTGTGAAGGCAAGCAAGTGTGCTCCTTCCCTCCTTGGAGGGCAGTAGTCAGCCTAGCTTTTCTGAGCCTGCCCAGCCTTGCTGCCGGCTGCAGACGGGCCCTGCTTCACTGACAGGCTCACTCCTAGAGATGCAAAGGTGACAGCGCACGGTGCTGAGCAAGCTTCGCCAGGGTCAGCTCACGTGCTGCTGAAACACCCTAAACGAACCCTGCAGGCAGCAATGTATGTCAGCCGGCTCCCGAGACCCCGACTCCGTCTGACCACGCCCGTGTCTGTCTGCCCCTCACTGTTCTCAGCGTTCCCCTGCCCCTCTCCCCAGCAGGCTCATTTACGGTTTTGTACCTAAGTCAGAAGGCCGCCCCCAACCACAATCATTCCTTCCCGAGCTCTGGGTCTAGCTCAAGTCCCACCTCCTTTTCAGTCCTCCCCTGACCTCAGCACTGGGAGTCGCTTCACACGCTTACAGGGGATCTCGAGTTGCCAGCCACTGTTTTAAATTTACATCTTAACTCCCTATCGGAACCTGAGTTTCCTGGTGGCAGAGATGCTGTGAGATCCCTCTCTGTGTTCCGACAGCACTGAAAACAGCGCTGCGTGTACTTCAGGCTCTCCTTCTATACGAACAGGTGTTACTGTGGTGGGTTGAATTCATTTCCTTCTCCCTGGGAACATTTACCTCCACCCCTTCCTGGGGCCCTGGCCCAAGCTAAGCTGGGATAACCAGACACATACTTGGTAAGATGGAGAACAGACAGTGAGTCTATTTTATAATAACACATGACAGTTGGGCTGTAAAACGGAGTTGGCTTTAGCAAACATTTTTAAATGTCTTTGCAGTATAATAACCTCCACCTCTCAAAACTCAAGGACTTCAAACAACAACTGCTAATCGGCTCATGAATCTGCCCTCCGGGCTGGCTCAGGGTTTGCTGTGTTGTTGTTAGGGGGACCTCGCTCTGTGGCTGCTGTGGGTGGGAGCTGCCTGTCAGTTACAGCCCTGGAGTCAGTCCTCCTTCCGGGAGACTTTCTGTCCTCCTCCTGGGCCAGACTCCTCACCCGCATGGCAGCAGCTTTCCACTGGGACCGAAGCAGATGCTTGAGCCTAGGAGTCAGTCCCATGCTGTCACTTCTGCCATGAATCCAGCTGGTTAGTACCAGGCTCCAGGGCAGCCTAGACTGTGGAGGGCAGGGGGGTGCAGCCCATCAGTTTACAGCGGGAGTGGCAGACGTCATGCTGCGACAAGGCATGGCGGGTCGGGGTGCTGGGGCCAGTTTTTGAGTCCAGCTACATCAAGAGAGGCGTGTCTGTTAGGACGTCATCATGCAGTAGCCCAGTTTTCCTTACGTAGTGCCCACTCGCTCAGCTTGCCCTTCCTGCCTCTCCTCCAGCTCCAAGGACAACCCGAGCCTGGGCCTTGATTCCGCTGGATTCTGTGGAAAGAGGGAGGGGACACAGGACTCCCAGCCCCAGCTTCCCTGTCCCCAGGGTGGACCAACTTGAAATGAAGTGGGATGGAGAACACAGTTTCTGGGCTTGGGTTTGAATCCTGCTGCTAAGTAGTTAGGTGACCTTAGATGTGTTAGTTCTTCTGTCTTTGGAAAGCAATTAAAAACAGAAAAGTGAAAGTAAAGCAGAAATACCTGTTTTTCCTCTCTTTTCCTGTTTTGAGAGTATCTTACTGAACTGACATGGCCTCATACCTCAGAGCTTTATTTAGCATGCACAAGGATACTGCAAAAACACTCATGGGAAATAGAGTTAAAGAAAAAAGTCAGGGCCCATGCTGAGGCCTAGAAGGTTAAGCCTCTGCCTGCAGTGCCTGCATCCTGTATGGGCACCAGTTCAAGTCCCGGCTGCTCCACTTCTGATCCAGCTCTCTGCCTGGGAAAGCTGCAGAAGATGGCCCAAGTCCGTGGGCCCCTGCACCCATGTGGGAGACCCGGAAAAAGCTCCTGGCTCCTGACTTCAGATTGGCACAGCCCTGTCCATTTTGCAGCCATCTGGGGACTGAACCAGCAGATGGAAGACCTTTCTCTCTGCCTCTCCTTCTTTCTCTGTGTGACTCTGCCTTTCAAATAATTAAATAAATATTTTTTAAAAAGACTTTGCATGAACTTTTTGAAAACCCCTTCTATACATGGCTTTCAAATTTGTTTTTGTTCCAAAAGGAATTTGTCTTTTAAATCCATTATCCAAAACTTTTTGAAGTATTCTCAGACATTCATATATTACATCTATGTTTATTTTTATATCCACCTGTACTAGTAAAAATAATGAATTTACACCCATACCCCCGATACCAATCAAGCACTACAGAATCCATTCCAATTTCCTCCTTTCCTTATTTGTAACCCCCTCCTCTCACAGGGAGACATCGAAGCCAGCCCACAGCGTCTGTGAAGTGGCTGCTTTGTGAGCCCTCCCTCTGCACGCCACCGCCTCCCACTGCCCCTGGAGCCTTGCTGCCGTGTGGTGCTGTCCTTTGCACGCTTGTGGTCCAGCACCCACCGACACACACACACTGTCAGTCTCCTCACTATTACTGGGACCCGATTCCCTGTGTACCCTCTTCCTGCAGGGACTCCGACCTCGCTCTCCTCCACTCTGACTGGGTACCATGCTCTCCTCCCCCTGTTCAGTGCCCTACACTCCCTGAACTGACCAACGCTTCTGCCATTGTCCAAACTGTAGAGTCAAAATCAAAATGGAGTGAGTGGTGCTAAAAGCTAATTGCAGATTCTTGCTTCTGTACATATTAGCTTTGCTTGCTAAAGGCTAAGGGTGTATCTTGCAAAACTATGCTGGCCCAAATTCCAAAGAACTGAGAAAGGACACAACCTGAGTGTTCTGCCTAAGTTGACAGAAATGCGCCCTGCACTGTTATCTTACAATCATACCTTGGGTTTGTTATTATTCCCCGGTTTGTTATTTTTAACTGTTATCTTACAACCATATTCTGTTTTTTTTTTTCGTTGTTCTCTGCATACCAGAGGTCCAAAATTGAGAGCCCTAGTGGACAGAATACTATAAAAAGCTGTGTAACTCGCTGTTGGGGGCTGCACTCTGGTCAGGAGTATTGGTCCCGATGGGTTGCCTTGCCTCTCATTTTCAATAAAATTCATGTGTGACTGTCACTGGTTTTTGTAATATTCTATTTAAGCTGAGAGTGGATGCAACACAAACTTCCTGCTCTGCTCGGGGTGAAGTGGGCTGTGACACCCCACGGTCGGCCCATGTGGACACCTGTCTT
The DNA here is from genome assembly GCF_051225735.1 of Oryctolagus cuniculus. NCBI lineage: Eukaryota > Metazoa > Chordata > Mammalia > Lagomorpha > Leporidae > Oryctolagus > Oryctolagus cuniculus. Next base: position 47,971,219 of record NC_142868.1, on the reverse strand, counting down.
CCCAGGTCTCTCCAGAGGGCTTTAGCACTGAGTCATGCAAGTGAAGAGGCCACATCCGCAGTCTCAGGTTCCTCATCAGCAGGATCAAGATTCCCGCCTGTTCGAGCTGCCCCAGAGGTGATGTGTGTGCCGCGTGGCAGGTGCCACATGGCAGGATGGCGGCTGGCGTGCGTGTCAAGTGACATCATTGTTGTACATTCACACCGGCCTTTCTGTTGTGTCATTTCACAGGAGTACTTTAGAGACCTGGAGAAAACAGTGGCACAGGTGTAGATAACGTCAAGGTCGGCTGTTGATGCCGCTTTCTGAAGAGAATAGAGACTCTCTTCATTATATCAACTAAGTTCAAAGATTTAAGTATGGAGAAGCAACTAGAAAGGAAGACCCCAATATGTTCACAGTGGTTATCTCTTCTGGTAGGATTATGTGGCTTGCTTATTTTTAGTTTGTTTTTTTTTTTTTTTTAATTACATTGATACAGTTTCACACACTCACACATACACACACTCACACACACGTCCAATCTGCTGGTTCACTCCCCACATGCCCATGACAGCTGGGAGCCAGGAAATTCATCCCCATCTCCCACGTATTTGGCAGGAACGCAATGACTTGAGCCATCATACAGCTTCCAGGGTCCGCACCCCGGGGCAGGAGCCAGAGCAGGTGTTGACCCTAGCACACCCAAGCGGGATACCGGCATCTTAACTGCTAGGCCAAATACCTGTCCCAGATTACATGCTTTGGAAGAGTTATCTCTTTTCTAAAATATATGAAATGAATGTTTACTATTCAAGCTTAAGAAAAAAATCCCATTGTTTGAAAAAAACAGAACTCACTGAAACCACTCAGCCTTTATTCTGCCTAACACTCTCCAGAGTCAAGAGTGCCGGGATTCAAACGTTGGCTCCACAGTTTACAAGCTGGGTGACCAGGGGCAAATGAATAAACTTCTCTGTGCCTTTGTGTTTTTCATTCTGTCAAATGGGGGTTTCCTGTGCTGAAGTCAGGCTTATTTAACAATTAAGTACATGCAGAGTGGGTACCACGAATGCTGGCGATTAGGGATGTTGTTATTGCCGGGGCAGGTCTGGAATGTGCTGAGTCGCTGGCGCTTGGAGGAAAGAGTTACTTCCTGTCTGAGTAGCCTCAGCTCCGCCTCCCCCTGGGTTACTATCTGGTTACTCACTCAGAGATTGCAGGCAGCTGGGCCTGGGGCAAGAATCAGAGGCAAGGGTGATAGACCAAGGCCAGGGAAGTGTTTGTTTCCCTCACTGCTTGGCTGGGATCCAAAGAGATGGGTTTCTTAACTGACACAGCTGCCTGGTATGAGGAGACCTTGACCGGCACCCACAGGACAAATGACGCAGTCTGTTTCTGAGTTGCTATGTAGTTTGGGGTTCGCGCGCTCATTCATTCACGTGGCTGTGAATGTCCTATACATTTATTAGATGCCTACAAATGTGTCAGGCACTGTTGTAGGCAATGGGGTACAATCACTAAAATCCCATTCATTAAAAATGCAAATGCAATTAATAAGGGACTGGAACAGGTGTTCACAGCAGCATTATTCACAATAGCCGAGGGGTGGGTGCATTCCTGAAGGAGGTAGGTTTGCTGCCCAGTGTGCACAAGGGCCACCCAGGCCCAATCTTTTGCGAAGAGAAGGGCTCTGCTGGCCAGCAAAGGAGGCAGGAGGTGGGACTCCCCGATTAGGGGTCTGGCTCAGGTTTCATGGAGTCAGACAAGAGAAGTCAAGCCAGGGGCGCGTGCACGGGGCCTTTCTGATTGGTGGGGCCTTTGGCAGAACCCCGTGTGCAAGTCCGGTCAGTGGGTGGGTGTTGTAATCTGTTGGACCCCTCACTTCCTGGGGCTGCCTGCTGTTCTGTTTCCGCTCATTCTCCAGCTTTGGCTCCCATGGGGAGTGGGGTGTGACTGCTTCAGGGGTCATCTGTAGGTCACGACTCTCCTTCCTGTGCCTGAGAGTCCCGGTTGTAAGCAGCTCTCCTAAGGAAACAGGAAGTTTAAGAGATATGAGTGGGCTTTTGTGGGAAAGAGGAGCACAGCAGGGGCTGCTGGGTCTTGGGAGTGTCCAGGGGAGACGCGACTAAGGAGGCAGCACTGGCTTCAGATGCAACCCACGCACCTGGCAACAGGTGATGGGGCAAACAGACTGTGGTCTGCACTGAGCGTGGAGTATTGTTCAGCCCTATAAAGGAAGGGCTCCAACAGGAGGAACCTGGAGGACATCATGCTAAGTGAGATGAGTCGGTCACCACAGCACAGATACTGAAGGATTCCACGGACATGAGGAATGTGCTGTAGAGCGACGGGGTGTGTGTGCCAGGGACTGGGAGGGGGAGGGGTGTTGCCATGGGATGCAGGTGTCCCAAGTGGCATCTGAACTGCCAGGCAAATGACCCTTCCCTGCAGTTCTTAGCGCCACTGAACTTTACACTGACCCTCGGTAAATGGTAAGTTGTATGTTATATCTCGTGAGAATATAACAACGTACAACCACTTTGGAAGACAGTGAGTGGTATGTTTAAAAGTTAAACATACAGGGGCTGGCGCTGTGGTGCAGTGGGTAAACACCCTGGCTTGAAGTGCCAGCATCCCATATGGGCACCCGTTCGAGACCTGGCTGCTCCACTTCCAATCCAGCTCTCTGCTATGGCCTGGGAAGGCAATAGAAGATGGCCCAAGTGCTTAGGCCTCTGCACCCGTGTGGGAGATCCGGAAGAAGCTCCTGGCTCCTGGCTTCGGATCAGCGCAGCTCCAGCCGTTGTGGCCAACTGGAGAGTGAACCATCGGATGGAAGACCCCCCCCCTCTCTCTGTGAAACTCTGCCTTTCAAATAAATAAATAAATAAATCTTAAAAAAAATTAAACATATACTAACACAGGGTCCAGACATTCCGTGCCTAGATATTTCCCATTGGAGAAATGGGCAAGGAGAGCAATATTCTTAAAAAAAAAAAAAAAAAAAGCAGCCATACAAATGTGTATCCAGGTAGGTGGATAGAGAAACGGTGGTCTAGGTACACAGTGCAATATTCCTCAATGAAAAACCAGGAACCACTGCTACTTCATGGGTGGACTGCAAAATGAGTAGGAAGAGCCAGACAAAAAGGAGCACCCTTGTCTCCTGGCATCCATGATTCAGGACCCCTCGGGACACCAAAATCTGTGGGTGCTCAAGTCCCTTACCCATGTGGTATAGCATTTGCATATAAACTCTGGGTAAGCACCCATATACTTTAGATCATCTCTCTAGAGATGATGTGTTACCTAGCACAGTGTCAATGCTATGTAGATTGTTTTATTGTGTCATTTAAGAAATAATGACAAGAATGTCTATATGTATTACATGGACAGTTTTTCTTCAATTTAAAAAATATTTATTTATTTGAAAGGCAGAGTTAGGGAGAGAGAGGGAAAGGGAAAAGGAGAGGAAGAGGGAGAGAGAGGGAGTGAGAGAGAGAGAGAGAGGGAGAGAGAGAGATTTTCCATCTGCTTGTTTACTCCCAGCAATGACTGGGGTTGGGCCAGGCCAAAGTCAGAAGTCCAGAACCCCACCCATGACATGGGTGCAGGGGCCAAACACTTGGATGATCTTCTGCTGTTTTCCCAGGCTTGCCAGCAGGGAGCTGGATCAGGAGAGCTGGCACTGGGACTAGTGCCCATATGGGATGCTGGCATCACAGGCAGCTTAACCTGCTCTACCACAATGCTGGCCTCTCAAATATTTTTCATCTGTGGGTTGGTGGAATACACAGATATGAAACTCACAGATACAAAGGGCCAACTGTATATGATGTGTGATGATATTTAGTACGAACTGATACTGTATGTGGCGACAGAGAACCAACCAGCGGCCCCCTGTAAATGAGAGGGTGATAGGGGAAGGAAGGAGGGAGAGATTTCCGAGGAACCAAAGCAGTCTCGGAGTGTGGGGTGGCAGATATGTTCATTATCTTGATTGTGGTGATTCTTTCAGGGGTGTGTGGCCGTGTCAAAATTTCTCAAGCCATACATTTGTGAGACGCTTACTGAATATCAATTACACATGAATAAAGCTGTTAAAACATTTTTTAAAATATCTTATTTATTTATTTGAGAGGTAGAGTTACAGACAGTGAGAGAGAGAGACAGAGAGAAAGGTCTTCCAACTGATGGTTCACTCCCTAATTGGCCACAACGGCTGGAGCTGCGCCCATCCAAAGCCAGGAGCCAGGTGCTTCTTCCCGGCTTCCCATGTGGGTGTAGGGGCCCAAGCACTTGAGCCATCTTCTACTGCTTTCCCAGGCCATAGCAGAGAGCTGGATTGGAAGAGGAGCAGCCAGGACTAGAACCAGTGGACATATGGGATGCCGGCGCTGTAGGCAAAGGATTAACCTACTGCACCATGGTGCCAGCCCCTAAAACATTTTTTTTAAATTTAAATTCACCTAAAGAAATGCAATTCAATAAAAGGCCAGGAAAATGAAAACCACTGGGTTCTGTGGGACACGGGTAGGACTATTTGTGTAGGTGCTGGAGGTTAGGGGAGCGTCAGAGAAGCAGTGGCCGGAGGACAAAAGTGCTGTCCAGCAAAGAGCAGTGGGGAGGAGGAGGGTGTGCTACGGAGGGAGAGATGTGCACAGACCCATAGGCAAGGAGCCTGGGGTGGCGGCTGGAACTCAGGGCAGTCAGGGGAAGGCTTCCTGGAGGAAGAGGCATTTCAGCTGAGCCCTGTAGGGTCAAAGGGAAGTTTCTCTTTTGCCCTCAGTAGGTTCACTGTAGGGAGCTGACAGCAGACAGGTAGCATCAGGTGAACACGTGCAGAAGGGAAAACCACAGCATGGGGGAAGTCACAGGCCTGTGATTACCCCGTAGCCCAGCATGGTCCAGAAACCTCACCTCTTCCTAGGGAGGAGGGGAGAATGGAGAAAGTCAGGGAACAGTACATGATTTTTCTTTTCAAAGATTTGTTTATTTATTTGAAAGAGTTACAGAGAGAGGAAGAGCCAGAGAGAGAGAGAGTGATCTTCCATTCTGCTGGTTCACTCCCCAAATGACCACAACGTCCAGAGCTGTGCTGATCTGAAGCCAGGAGCCAGGAGTTTCCTCCAGGTCTCCCACGTGGGTGCAGGGACCCAAGGACTTGGGTCATCTTCTACTGCTTTCCCAGGCCATTGCTGGATTGGAAGTGGAGCAGCTGGGACTCGAACCGGCGCCCATATGGGATGCCAGTGCTTCAGGCCAGGATGTTAACCCGCTGCACCACAGCACCAGCCCCCAGTACATGGTTTTTAAGGGAACTCAATGGGCCTGGAGAACATACAATGGCTTAGGACAAAGTCCACTGGGCCCACAGAACAGATAGTGGGTTATAGGTGATTCTCCATGGGACCCAATAGAAGACAACGACCAGGTGTGTGGAAGACTTTGTCTCTCATCCCAGGTATGAATTTCGTCTCCTCCGGCTAATGAAACTTTGGTATGAAGGTTGAAGGCAAATGTGTGCCTCTTTGAGCAGATCCAGTCTAGTAAATACAGAGAACCTCTGCCTGAGCTGGGTGGGGTGGGAGACAAAGGGAAGGTCACAGCGACCTTGATTCTGCCAGGGGACCCAAGGACTCAGCACATTGAGGCATCCGTCTTTGGGGGTCTTATTCTCTGAGCCCCGACAGCCCTGAAGCATGCACAGGAACAGGAGGAGGTGGGAAAGGGGCAGGTGAGCAGGGCTGTAGAGTGGCCAGAAGCACACGCGTGATCGCCTGCAAACAAGCTGGAGTCGGCCTGCCAGGCAAGCGAGCTTCCGGGCCTCTGGCAGCTGGGGAGGCAGAGACCCGAGACTGGGCACAGAGGGTCAGTTCTCTGTGTGGCAGCTTGGAGACTGGAGGGGTAGGAGGGGACCCGCAGGGTGATCTCTGGTGAGGGTGAAATCCTGCCCGCCAGGCATCTGCTGATGTGGTTACCATGGAAACAGCAGACAGCAGACCAGCAGCATCCAGCACGGCCCCTCTTGTTAAAGATCATGGGACCAGAACCACGGAGGAAGAGATTCACTCTTCCCTACGGGCAGCCTTTCTTCTTTATTTGTTTTATTTTATTTTATTTTATTTTTTAATTTATTTTTTATTTTTTAATTTTTTTTTTGACAGGCAGAGTGGACAGTGAGAGAGACAGAGATAAATATCTTCCTTTGCCGTTGGTTCACCCTCAGTGGCTGCTGCGGCCGGCGCACCGTGCTGATCCGAAGGCAGGAGCCAGGTACTTCTCCTGGTCTCCCATAGGGTGCAGGCCCAAGCACTTGGGCCATCCTCCACTGCACTCCCTGGCCACAGCAGAGAGCTGGCCTGGAAGAGGGGCAACCGGGACAGAATCCGGCACCCCGACAGGGACTAGAACCCTGTGTGCTGGAGCCGCAAGGTGGAGGATTAGCCTAGTGAGCCGCGACGCCGGCCCTTTCTTCTTTATTTGTAGTAAAACACACATAACATCAAATTTATCATTCATATTTACTCATTTAAAAATGTTTATTTTCACCTACTTGAAAGGCAAAAGGGAGAAAGTGAGAGATCAATCTTCCATCTGTTGGTTCCTTCCCCAAATGGCCCCAACAACCAGGGCTGGGCCAGGCTGACGCTGGCTGCCCAAAATTCAGTCTGCATCTGCCGCATGGGTGGCAGGGACCCAAGCACTTGGGCCATCATCCGCTGCCTCCCAGGGTGCATTAATAGGAACTGGATGGGAAGCTGAGTGGCTCGGACTTGAACCAGTACTCTGATATGGGCTGTGGGTGTTCCAAACGGTGGCTTGACCTCTCGTGCCACAAAGCCTGCCCCCACCTTTTAGCCAGTTTTAAGTAAACAGTTCAAAGGCATTAATTAAGTACATTGCCCTTGTTGCGCAACCATCAGCACCATCCAAGTCCAGAACTCTTCATGATTCCAAACTGAAATCCCGGGCCCATTAAGTGATCCCCATCCCACCTGTCTCACCCCCCTGCAACCCCATTCTACTTTCTCTCTGAATTTGACTCCTGCAGGGACCTCATGGAAGTGGGATCTTACACTATCTGTCCTTCTGTGTCTGGCTTATTGTTCCTAGTACACTGTCCTCAAGGTTCATCCATGTTGTAGCATGTGTCAGAATTTCTTTCTTTCTTTCTTTCTTTCTTTCTTTCTTTCTTTCTTTCTTTCTTTCTTTCTTTCTTTCTTTCTTTCTTTCTTTCTTTCGATTAATTTATTCAGAAAGAGAGAGAGAGGTCTTTTATCCACTGGTTCACTCCCCAAATACCTGCATTGGCTGGAGCTGGGCCGATCTGAAGCCAGGAGCCAGGAGCCAGGAGCCAGGAGCTTGCTCTGGGTCTCTCACATGGGTGCAGGGACCCAAGTGCTTGGACCATCTTCCATCACTTTCCCAGGTGATCAGCAGGGAGCTGGATTGGAGGTGGAGCAGCCAGGATTTGAACCAGTGCCCATCCGGGATACCAGCGTTGCAGGTGGAGGCTTAACCTACCATGCCACAGCGCCGGCCCCCTCCCTTTCCTTTCTAAGGCTACTATTCCACTGTCTGTATTCACACATTCCGTTTAATACATTCATTCACCTGTCCATGGAGACTTGAGTGGCAACCACTTTTCGGCTAGAGTGACTGACTAATGCTGCTATGAACAGCAGCTTCTAGATATTCTAGAAGCATCTTTCATAGACATGAACTGTGGGGTATTTAGGGAAGAACAAAGACTTTGCTAATAAATTTTGAATAAAAGGAGAAGAGAATACAGGGGAGTGTTCTCCCTAAGTGAGCCTTTGCCTAGGTGCTCTCAGGCCTTAGAGCTTCACCCTGGGTGGCCCCTCCTTTGCGTGTCTCCTGAACTTGGACTGAAGACAGCACGTGCCTGCAGCCAGCATGAGGATGGCGGCCGAGCAGCGTTCAATACGAAGCACAGGCTTGCATTAGGACGCTCCTCCTGGGCATTCTCCGGGCTTCTAGGTAGAACGGACCATGTACAGGAATGCAGACTCCATGTTGGCAGGACCCGTCTGTTTGTCTGTTTTATTAAGTTTTGGATTGCCAGTACCTGAAACACTGCTTAGTACTAAAAAAAAAAGCAAAAAACAAAAAAAACTTAGGAATGAGGCTTCCCGTGGACTGGACCCTCTGTATGGTCCAAGACAATTCCCCTTATCTCAGGAAGTGAAGAGGCTCCTATCCTAGAACTAGACTCAACAGCTAACCCAGGGGCCAGAGTTGTATCACAGCAGGTTAAGCCTCCTGCAATGCTGGCCTCCCATATGAGCACTGGTTTGAATGCTGGATGCTCCACTTCCAGTCCAGCTCCCTGCTACAGTGCCTGGAAAGGCAGCAGAAGATGACCCAAGGCTTGGGCCCCTGCCACCCATGTAGGAGACCTGGATGGAGTTCCAAGGTCCTGGCTTTGCCATGGCCCATCCCTGACTGTTGTGGCCATTTGGGGGAGTAAACCAACAAGAGGGAAGACCTTCCTGTTTCTCCCTCTCTCTCTGTATTCCATGAAGCACAATTTTAAAATTTTTAAAAATTTATTTTAAAGGCACAGACAGATAGATCTTCCATCGACTCTCCCAAATCCCAACAGTTCTAGGCCAAACCCAGGAGCACTGAACTCCATCCAGGTCTCCCCCATGGGTGGCAGGAACCCAACTACTTGAGCCATCATCTCTGCCTCAGGGTGCACATTAGCAGGAAACTGGACTTGGAAATAGAGCTGGGACTTGAACTCAGACCCTCCAGTATGGCATATGGGAATCCTAGGTTGTGTCTTAACCACTGTGCCAAACGTCCACCCCCAGACTCCAATTGACCTTGACCTGTCATTTGTACTTCCTGTTTGCTCATTGCTCAGCTGGTGACAATGACACTTTGCTGAGCTAACCTCACTAGGTGTCATGTGCATCCACAGGGACATGTAAATAGAAGTCCTGCACACATGGATGTCAGTGTTTCCCTGGCTCTGACTGGTCCTGCGGGCCCCAGCCCTGCATCTACAGCTGGCCTGCCCGCAGGCACCTGTCCAGCTCTGTGGCTCCCTGCAAGCAGCTCTCAACTCCCTGCTCTCCTCCTTGTAGCCCCATTCTCTCAGTCAGATCCCGCTCCTCCTTCGTCCTGGCCTCCCCTTTCCTGCCCTAGGTGTGGCTGCTGCTTGACGGGGTGATCCTCCTTTCCCCTGCCACCACCCCAGGACAGGAGTTCCTCTGCCTCTATGATTACTGCCATCATGGCCTCTGAGCAGGTCTGCCCCATCTCACCCATCTGTGATGCCAGAGAAATCCCCCACCAACAGCTCTCACCACGCCCCTCCTCAAAAGTGACTGGTGGCCAGGTGGACCACACCTCACCTCGGCACCTGGCTGCCAAGGCCCTCCCGTGCCTGGCCAGTCTGAGCACAGGCTCCTGGCCCCCAAGTGCACTCCCCCAGCTGACCTCACGTGCTGACCTAACCACTCTTGCTGGGTGTGTGCTGCATACAACTACCCCAGGCTGCAGTGTGCATTTTTTTTCTCCTTCCTGCTCTGTTGGAATCCTTCCTCTGCTTTAAACCCAGCTCCAGGGCCCCGCTGGGCTGTCTCTGTCCAGAATCTGTGCTCCCATTGGCGTCCCTGCAGCCAGCGCTCAGAAGTGCTTGTTTGCATTCCTTCCCGGCTCCCCCCTCACCTCCCACCCCTGACTGAATTCCTGAGGGTGGGGAGGAAGATGCAACTTGTTTTCTTTCACTCCCAGTGAAATGCTGGCTTGGGGGCACTCCTCACTGAACCATGGGGCCTCCTGCCCGGGGCTGAGTGCTGACCTCATCAAAGGCCAGAGCCTGGGACATAGCCTGCGTGTTGCAGGGCCTGTCACTTGGTCCCTGGCCAGCAAGAGCGCACGCCCATTGGACTGTTTTGAAAGTGATGGGAAGGAACGGACAGAGCCCTTCTTTCTCCTGCCCTCTGTGGGCCACGGCCGCCGGTAGCTGCAGCGTTTCTTTGTGCCGGAGCAAGCGCAGTGGCCAAGACCGCAGAGGAACGGGGTGAGGGAGCAGCCTTGGTCATTTCAGAGGACTGCACTTGCTGCGGCCAGTGCAGCCAGTCAGCCCAGGCGCGTTGACGCTGGGCTGCCTCGACTTCCTGTCACCACGGGCTCTCTGTTCAACGGCTCAGCTGGATTTGGCTGCGCTGTAGATCGCAGGGAATGGGGCTGATGCACTTGGGTGGGTTTGCACATTGGCATCTCCCACACTCCCCTTCTGCAGGCCTGGCATCCGCTCTCCTCCTCGGCTGCCTTCCCTGCGGCTCATCAGCAGGGGGCGCTGGAGCCACCGATTCGCTGATGGCACCCAGCATCTCCACACAGAGGAGCAGGCTTACTTGGGTCTGGGTTTTTCTGGGCTAGCTCAGATGGTTATTTTATTCATGGGAATGGAGATGAGTTGCTAAATGTAACGGTTCAGTGTGATTTAAATTGTGTATCTTTGTAAAGATTTTCATGTAAATTCACTTATTTTAAAACGTCTTTTGCACAGGCGTTGAGCCTTATGTCTGTGTTGCATGAGCTGTGGGGAAACTGACTGGCAGGACGTTCCAGCTGGAGCCCCGCTTTCTGTTCCTGAGCAACATCAGGTGTCCCCTTTAAGACATCAGATGAAAGGCGTTGGTCTTGTGGCCTCGCCTGCTAACCTACCGTTTGTGACACTGGCATCCCGAAACAGAGCGCCAGTTGAGTCCTGTTAATTCTGCTTTCAATCCAGCTCCCTGCTAATGCGCCCGGCTTCTGGCTTTGGCTTGGCTCAGCCCTCACAATTGTGGTTACTGGAGGAGTGAACCAACAGATGGAAGACACACTCTCTCTCTTTTAAATATTTATTGTATTTATCTGAAAGGAAGCCTTACAGAGAGAGAGGTCTTCCATCTGCTGGTTCACTCCCCAAATGGCCACAACGGCCAGGGCTTGGCCAGGCAGAAGCCAGGAGCCAGGAGCCAGGAGCCAGGAACTTCTTTTGGGTCTCCCATGTGGGTTACAGGGGCCCAAGGACTTGGGCCATCTTTCACTGTTTTCCCAGGCACATTAGCAGGAAGCTGGATCAGAAGTGGAGCAGCTGGGACTTGAACCAGCACCAGTATGGAAAGCTGGCACTGCAGGCGACGGCTCAACTCTCTAGGCCACAGTGCTTCCTGTTCACCTTTATCACTCTTAAAAAAAAAAAGATTTATTTATTTATTTGAAAGAGTTAGAGAGAGAAGGTGAGGCAGAGAGAGAGGTCCTCTATCCACTGGTTCACTCCCCAATTGGCCGCAATGGCTGGAGCTGCACCCATCCGAAGCCAGGAGCCAGGAGCTTCTTTTGGGTCTCTCACACAGGTGCAGGGGCCCAAGGACTTGGGCCATCTTCTACTGCTTTCCCAGGCCATAGCAGAGAGCTGGATCGGAAGTGGAGCAGCCGAGACTCAAACCGGCGCCCATATGGGATGCTGGCACTGCAGGCGGTGGCCTAACCTGCTACACCACAGTGCCGGCCCCTTTCACTTCTTCTTTCTTTGTTACTCTGTCTTTCAAACAAACAAACAAACAAATAAATAAATCTTTTAAAATGGCATTAGACATAAGACATTAAGAGCCTAGTGGTATCCCACTGTGGAGTTAACCTTTTAAGAAAGAATGTGAAATGATTAGCAGTGACTACTCCTGGGGAGATAAGCGTGGGATGGTTATGTGCAGCCTTTTGGAAGCCTCCGGAAGGGCCTCTCTGGAGAACTGGAAAGTCCTCATAGGGCCACTTTTTCCTTACCTTCCAACTGGCCAGCACCTTGACTCTGTTCCTGCTTTCTGACCCTCCACCCGCACTTGGAGCTGAGACTTTGGGATGCATCTCATCAGACGTCTAGGGCTTTGCTGATCCTGGAGGGACCATCCTCCTACCCCCCAGGGCTAGCTAAGTGACTAACCTACAAGTGCCCCTCAGTCCAGAGTCCTCAGCCCAGTGACCTGCACTGTCTGCTGTCCCACCGCAGGCCTCCCCCTCGTCCCGGGCCACGTGCCAGGTGACCGGCTCAGAGCCCACTGGAGCCATTCCCACCCACTGCCCGGTCTGCTCGCCCTGCCTGGCTGGGCTTCCTCACGGAACTCTTGACCAGGTTTTGCCCTCAGCCCCTCTGCCTCCTGCCTGGGCCCTGGGACGGGCCAGGCCTCCTGTTTCCAGGGATGCACGAGTACAGAAAACGTCTTTCTTCACGCCAGTCGTCTCCGTGTCTTCCAGTGCCTTGGTCTGGGTGCGATTGACAACAACTTCTGATTGCTCTTCAGCTCAGCCCTAGGTAATTCCTTGTGACACTCATGGTGGCACTTGGCTCCTGGCCAGCGGCCCTGACTCCTTAGCCAGAAAGCAAACCGGTCCTCTGACGGCTCCAGCTGCCTGCTTTCATTCCTCTCTGGCCAGCGGCACACCAGACACGGCAAGCAGAGCTGAGCACAGGCTCGGGACCCCAAATGAACTGCACTCCGAGGCCGAGCATTCCCCAGGGGACATATTCTAGAATGTACCTCTCCTTCCTTCTTACCTGTTTGCTCTGAATTAAGCTTTCTCAATTGCTTTTTCCTTATAGCAAAAGCATAGAGATTGGATCGAAATGGCATATCAAGTGCATATCTCTATTTCTTCTCCCATTCCAAACCTCTTGAAATGATAGAAAATCTATCTTTAAAACTTTTAAATTTACTATTTATATTTTATTTACTTGGAAGAGAAACAGAGATAAAGTGACAGAGACAGAGATCGTCTATCCCCTGCTTCACTACCCAAATACTTGTAACCCCTGTGGCTGGGCCAGGCTGAAGGCAGGAGCCCAGAGACACAGTTTGCAGAGACAGGAATACTTGAGCGATCATCTGCTACTTCCCAGTGTGTGTGTGTGTGTGTGTGTGTGTGTGGTGTGTGTGTGTTTCCCAAAGATTTATTTATTTATTTGAAAGTCAGAGTGAGAGAGAGAGAGAGAGAGAGAGAGCGCTCCTCCATCTGCTGGTTCACTCCCCAGATGGCCTCAATAATCAGGGCTGTACCAGGCAGAAGCCAGGAGCCAGGAGCTTCTTCCAGGTCTCCCAAGCAGGTGCAGGGGCCCAAGGACTTGGGCCATCTTCTACTGCTTTCCCAGGCCACAGCAGAAAGCTGGATGGGAGGTGGAGTAGCCGGGGCTTGAACTGATGCCCATATGGGATGCCAGCACTGCAGGCAGCGGCTTTACCTGCTACACCACAGGGACAGCCCCCCCCCCCGCCCCCAGGCACTCTGATATGGCATGTGTGCATCTTAACAACTGTACCAAACACCACCTTCATCTTCATTAGAAGGACCCCTGAGGCCAAAGTCACAGTTCCCTAACACCCACACTGAGAGTACTCAGGGGAATAACATTTTTGTGATTGATGCTAAATTTTGATAGAAAACGATGATTTTAAAATTAAAGGATACCAGTAGAAAAAGAATTATAATGTGGATTTCCAAATCATTGGAAGAAAAATGCCGTCTGGTAAAAGTTGGAAGAGAAATAAAGAGCAAGAAATTACGGTGAGTATAAAGCATTCAGGATAACTAAGACTGACTTTAAGTACACAGACTACCATGATAAATGAAAGTGGATTTAAATAGTCTATTAAAAGTAGACTGTGGTAGGAAAAATATCCCTCAAATCTCAGGATATGCAGTGTACAGATCTTCTTAAAACAAAACATCACAGGAGAGTTGAAAGTAAGACACACATAAAAAAATTTGCAATATATACACATATGAAGACCTCACATATGCTCCATCAATGTACACAGTTATTATTTTTCAGTAAAAAATAGTGAAAAAAAAGATATTAAGCAAATCTAACAGAATATTATTGGTATGGGGCAAAAAGAGAATTTTAAAAAGTGAAAATTATCATAAATTTTTTTGGTTATAAATGTTAAAATGTGGCCAAGAAGTTAACAATAGTTAAGAAATCTTTATGTGCCTAATAACATAGCTTCAAAATAACACAGCGCAAACTGATGGAAGCACAACGGGCAAAGTGTGGCCACGACTGCAGTGAGAGGTTTGAGAACTTGGCCTCTCAGACAATGACAGAACAAATAGAAACTGAATGAAGACAAAGTTTGAGTACATGTGCACAGTTCATAATAACTATATGTGGAATTCCATATCCCACAAAACATATCAGATTATTATTTTTAAACATTTATTTATTTATTTGAAAGGCGGAGTTACAGAGGCAGAGAGAGAGAGAGAGAGGGAGATTTTCCATTTGTTGGTTTTCTCCCCAAATGGCTACAACGAAGCCAGGAGCCAGGAGCTTCTTCCAGGTCTCCCATGTGGGTGCAGGGGCCCAAGGACTTGGTTCATCTTCTACTGCTTCCCAGGCCATGGCAGAGAGCTGGAACTGAAGTGGAGCAGCTGGGACTCGAACTGACGTCCATATAGGATGCCGGCACTGCAAGTGGCAGCTTTACTCACTATGCCACAGTGCCAGCCCCCAGATTGCATTATTTTTACACACTTAAGGTACGTGAGTAAAAATTGGTCACCAGGTCACAAAGAAAGTCTCAATTCCAAAAATGTTGGATAAATACTACAACCAAAATGATTACAAAGAAAAAAAAAGTGAAACTATACATATAGTAATTTAACACTACATTAAGTGTTAGTAGTGATATTTCTGGGGAACAGAGTTGGAGGTGAGAATGGAAATTTTACATTCAGTCATAGATATTGCCTTGGGTTTTACTACTATTACTATTACTTTGAAAGTTTAGTTCATTTATTTGAAAGGCAGTGTTACAGAGAGAGAGGGAGAGACAGAAAAGAGAGAGAGAGAGAGAGGTCTTTCATTTGCTGATTTACTCCTCAAGTGGCTGCAATGGACAAGGCTGGAACTCCATCTGGGTCTCCCACGTGGGTGCAGGGGCCCAATCACTTAGGCCATCCTCCACAGCTTTCCCAGGCACATTAGCAGGGAGCTGGCTCAGAAGCGGAGCAGCAGGGAGCCAATGGGACGTGGGCATTGCAGGCACTCATGTGGAAGACCCACATGAAGCTCCTGGCTCCTGGTTTCAGTCTGGCTGTTGGGGCCATTTGGGGAGTGAACCAGCAAGGGGAAGATCTCTTTCTCTCTCCTTCTATGTCTGTATGTCTGATAAATAAATAAATATTAAAAAATTCACAGACTAGAAAATAAACTCTAGGGTGGGAGTTATAGAGTAGTGGGTTAACCTGCCACCTGGGATGCCCACATCCTACATCAGAGTGCTTGGGATTGAGTCCTGCCTCAGACCCAGCTTTTGGTTAATGCACAGCCTGGGAGAGAGCAAGATGATGGCTCAAATGCTTGGGCCTCTGCTACCTGCAGTGGGAGACCCACCTCCATGGGAGACCCAGATGGAGCTCCTCGCTTCAGCCTGGCCCACCTCTGGCTGTTGTGGGCATTTGGGGAGTGAACTAGTGAATGGAAGAGCTCTCTCTCTCTCTCTCTGCCTTTAAAGTAAATAAACAAACTTTTAAACAGAAAATAATAATAAATGGAACATAAATAAACTAAGAATTCTACTGAAAAAGGCTTTTTGTAAAGCTCCCCAAAAGTAAGAAAGGTCAATCCAAATAAAAGTGCACACACTGAAAAGAGAAGACTATTATTTGCAGTTACTGTAATTGTATACTATGAACGTCCTAGAGCATCAACTGAAACACTCAGTAATCCAGTAAATAAGAGCAGAACGATGCGGTATGTTCTCGTCTTCTTGTTTATCGGGAATGTGGGAAATAGGCACCCACAAATACATGTGTGGGTATATCCCACGAATAATGTGGTGGTAATGTAAACAGGTTCATTTTATTTCATTTTTTTTTTTTTTTTTTTTGCCAGGCAGAGTTAGACAGTGAGAGAGAGAGACAGAGAGAGAGTTATAGACAGTGAGAGAAAGACAGAGAGAAAGGTCTTCCCTCCGTTGGTTCACTCCCCTAATGGCCGCCACAGCCAGCGCTGCGTCGATCCGAAGCCAGGAGCCAGGTGCTTCCTCCTGGTCTCCCATGAGGGTGCAGGGACCCAAGTACTTGGGCCATCCTCTGCTGCCCTCCCGGGCCACAGCAGAGAGCTAGACTGGAAGAGGAGCAACCTGGACTAGTACCCGGCGCCCCAACTGGGACTAGAACTCAGGGTGCTGGTGCCGCAGGCGGAGGATTAGCCTAGTGAGCTGTGGCGCCAGCCTTTATTTCATTTTTTAAAGATTTTATTTATTTATTTGAGAGGTAGAGTTACAGACAGTGAGAGGGAGAGACAGAGAGAAAGGTCTTCCCTCTGTTGGTTCACTCTCCAAATGGCAGCAATGGCAGGAAACGAGCCAATCTGAAGCCAGGAGCCAGGAGCTTCTTCCAGGTCTCCCACATGGGTACCAGGGCCCCAGCAGTTGGGCCATCTTCTACTGCTTTCCCAGGCCATAGCAGAGAGCTGGATTGGAAGTAGAGCAGCCGAGACTAGAGCCGGCGCCCAGATGGGATGCTGGTGCCGCAGGTGGAGGATTAACCTACTGCCTCCCAGTTCTGGCCCCAAACAGGTTCATTTTGAAAGGTGCTTTAGAGTTGCGCAACGTTTCAACATCTGCTGGCAGATAACTGCCCTTGCAGCTATTCCAGGGCAGTGCTTCCAGGCTGCTGTAAGAAACTAGTGTGAGGAGTTTGCTGCAGCAGTGTTTGAAATCACAGAAAGTTAGAGCAATCTAAGTGTTTATCAGCTTGTGACATGCATTGTCATCTACTTACGCTATGGGACACCATGCGGAATTAAGAAGAAGCCTGCAAACGCACTGACAGAGACTCTCTAAGACATATTGTTAGGGAGCCGGTGCTGTGGCTCACCTAGTTAATCCTCCACCTGCGGCGCTGGCATCCCATATGGGCGCTGGGTTCTAGTCCCGGTTGCTCCTCTTCCAGTCCAGCTCTCTGCTGTGGCCCGGGAAGGCAGTGGAGGATGGCCCAAGTGCTTGGGCCCCTGCACCCGCATGGGAGACCAGGAGGAAGCACCTGGCTCCTGGCTTCGGATCGGCGAAGTGCCGGCCATAGTGGCCATTAGGGGAGTGAACCAACGGAAGGAAGACCTTTCTCTCTGTCTCTCTCTCTCACTGTCTACAACTCTACCTGTCCAATAATAATAAAAAAAGTCATATTGCTAACTGAAAACATACAATAATCAAAGTATCTGTTTAGTCAGATATAGCTGTTGGCTGTTCCAAAAGTAATTGTCGGTTGTCTTGCTAGATGCTTTTCCCTCCAGTATTGAAAGTGTTAAATACTTGCCTTGCTGACTGTCCCTGTATCTACTGACAAACCAGAAAAATGAAACGCACACTGCTGGTAGGCTCTGGGGGACTCTGCTTTCCTGCTCAAAGTGTCAGACCCCGCAGCCCTTTCCTCCTCCTCCCGCCCTGAACACACAGGGATGGAGCAGGTGCGCTGTTGGAGGGTACTTGCAGCCGTGAGGTCACGAACATGAACGAAAGTCCTTGAGAATCCTCGAGACGAGTGCCGCCTGTTGCCACTGAGCTACGAGGCTAACCCCGTGCTTACTTAGGTCCAGAATGTTTGGACTGTGAATCACAAAAAAACTCCCTCTGTATAAGTCACTTTTAGTAAAGTTTCCAGATGCTCACCTTCCTAATGGATATATTCACACGTGTCTGAGTATACCTGTGCAAATGCATAGAGAAGACTTCCAGCGATCCATGTTGGATATATGGTTACAGCTCAGGAATGAAATATGGTTGACTTCTCACTCTCAACACTTTTGGAGCATTCTAGATATTACTGATTAGGAAGTTTTCATATGTTCATTATGCAGTTAAAAATTAGGAAACAAAAATAAAACCTCGCTGTTGAAATTTTGGCATTCCAGTCAAGCATAAACAGAAAAAGATGTGACTCATTGCTACATCACACAAAAAAATCAGACATTGTTAATTTGCTCCCTGTATTTTAACTTACAGGTTTTATGTTTTAGGTTAGGATTTATGGAAAAATTGATCACACTGTGCAGATGGTTCTTGTATACAACCCTACCCCACTTTCCCATATTATAAAGGTCTTGCATTAGTGTAGTGTGTCTGTTGTAGTTCATGAACCAATACCGATATGCTGTTATTAACTAAGGCCTGTAGTTTAGACTAAGGTTGTTTTGTGCGTTTTCGGTCCTATGAGTCTTGACAAATGCATACTGTTGTGCCTCTACCATTATACTGTCATGAAGTCTAGTTTTATCACCCTAAAAGTTCCCTGTCTTCCTCTCTCCCTCCTGCCTTCTCCCCGCCCCCTGTCAAAAACTGCTATTTTTATTGTCTCGTCTTGTCAAGAATGTCATATAATTGGCATCATACAGTTTGTAAGCCTCTTTGGATGGACTTCTTTCACTCAGTAATATGCATTTCATATTCCTTGGTGTCATTTTAAGGCTTGATAGCTCATTTCTTTTTTAGTGCTGAGTAACATCCCACTGTCTGAATGTGTCACAATTTATTTAACTATTTGCCTCCTGATGGACATCTTGCTTGTTTCCAGTTTTTGTGATTACAAATACAGTTGCTTTAACATCTGTGGGCAGTTTTTCATATGTGCACAAGTTTTCAATGCAGTTCAACCCAGTTGGGTAAATAGGGGTACAGTTGTTTAAGTGTGTGGTCAGACATGTGTTTAACTGTGTGAGAAACTGCCAGCCTGCCTTCCAAAGTGGCTGTCACAGTTCTGCATCCCCTACCAGCACTGGATGTGAGTTCCTGTTGCTCCGTTAACATTTGTTATTGTCAGATTGTTGGATGTTTGCCATTGTAATAGGTGTAGTAGTATCTCATTGTGCCTTTCATTTGTAATTCCCTAGTGACATGTGATGTTGACCATCTGCCCACATGCTTACTTGCCATCTGTCGCTCTTTTTTCATAAAATGTGTAGCCCAGGTGACAGCTGGGCCCTCCCACGCCCTTGGAAGTCAGATCAGATGTATGAAGCCCTTTATTCCAAGCTCTGTGGAAAGGGATAAGGCCTCCTTAAGATGAATCTAGCCCAGGTTAGACAAGGAAAGAGTTACAGAAGTGGAGATGATGGTACTACTCAATGTTGTGTACACGTGGAAATTATTGAGTGCACTCTCTTATTTGGACTTGACAACAACCTTGTTTCTGGTAGGCAGGCAGGTGTCAGTCCCATTTTGAAAATGAGAGCAGTTACATGAAGTGTGGCAGCTCACAAAACCGAGGTGGCAGAGCTGGGACACAAACACAGGCTTCCCTGGGTCAAGGCTAGAGCTCTTCCCAACGTGCCCTGAGAGTTTTATGAAGAAGGAAATCACCTGTTCTGCCGACAACCCAGTGTGGCTGGTAAGTACTGTTATCTCCTGGGGCCAGCACTGCGGTACACAGTAAGTTAGGATTCTTCCTGAAGCGCCGGCGTCCCATATGGGTGCTGGTTCATGTCCCCGCTGCTCCACTTCTGATCGAGCTCCCTGCTGATGGCCTGGGAAAGCAGTGGAGGATGGCCCAAGTGCTTGGGCCCCTGCACCCATGGGGAGACCAGGAGGAGGTTCCTGGCTCCTGGCTTCAGCCTGGCCCATTCCTAACAGTTGCAGCCATTTGGGGAGTGAACCAGTGAATGGCAAATTTCTGTCTCTCTCTCTCCTTCTCTCTGTCTGTAACTATCTCTCAAATAAAAATAACCTTAAAAAAAGTGTTGTCATCTGAAGCTTATTAATATTTCTGAGTCCACACACGCAGAAAGCCAGAAGTCTTTGTTGTACACTACTGCCTCCAGGTGACTGACTTGGGTTTGAATTGGGGTGTGGGGTCTTCTTAACCCCTCTCAGGGGGGCCCCAATCACATCCAGCTTCACATCTATTCAGGAAAGCCGGGCACTTGGATCAGGGTGTGGGGCAAGTTGGGTTTACTGTTAGTGAATAAATGGGTGTATTAAGCACTGTGATACGTTGGTATCTTGAGTCTTGCTGACAGCGTGTGGACCGCCCATCCTGGGGTTGGCCAATTCTCAGAAATAATAAAGTGCTCCTGCTGCGATGTGAATATGTCTCCCAAATGCTCGTGTTGGAAACTTAACCCCCAGTGCAGCGGTGTTGCAGGAGATGTTAGAGCCCTCAGGAGTGGATGGATGCTGACTAGAAAAGGGCTCGAGGCCACAAGTCCAAGCTGTCTTGCCCTTCTGCTTTCCACCATGGACTTACAGTGCAAAAGGCCCTCGCCACACTCTGAGCAGATACCACCGCCAGCCCCTTGAATTTCCCAGCCTCCAGAACCCCGAGTCGAGTGTTATATGAATAACACATCCTGTGAAGTTCTGCTGTAGCAGCGCAAAACACACTGAGGCGATTCCAATAGGATGGCACCTTCCGTATGCAAGCCAGCCCAAGCAGGTCCCACCCTATACCGCTCCCTTTGTGGGCTGTCACACTCTGGGCCACCACTCTCTCCCCCAGCAGCCCCAGGGCCAGCTGCTCTGCAGTAGGGGCAGCCCCTGTGTCGCAGAGTTTGCTGGACTTGTCACACCAGCCAGTCACGAACCTGTGAACCCGCGTCTGCTCCTCCGCAGAAGCCACAGTAACGGCTCTTGTCCTCACTTCCAGTCTGCTTCCTGTGCCTCCTGGCGCACCCTAGAGTGCCTTCCCTGCATGGCCCTGGGAGGCAGTGGGCTGCCCCATCCCATTGGATATATTTTTTTCCCATGGCAGCAGTCCCCTGTTCTATAGGCCTTGCTGAATAATAAAACCTACACTTGAAAGAAGAGCGTGAATGCAGGCTCACCCCCAGGAGGGCAGTTTCCAAAAGAGGCACCCGTGGAGGCTGATGCTGGCGGGGCTGGAGAAGGGGGAGATCAGCACTTCCCCAGGGCATTTTTCCATGTTTACAAGACGTTCCCCCTTTCCACACCTAACCCTTCACAGAAGGTCCGTATCACTGGGGCAGGTATTGCGGCACAAGGACTTGAGCCACCACCTCTTGCAACACTGGCATCCCATGTTGGAGTGCTGGTTCTAGTCCTGGCTGTTCTGCTTCCAATCCAGCTTCCTGCTAATGCACAGGAAAGGCCGCAGATGATGACTCAGGTGCTTGGGGCCCCTATCACCTATGTGGGAGACCAGGATATGGCTCTGGGCTCCTGGCTTTGGCTTAGTTCAGCCCCGGCCCTTGCAGACATTTGGGGAGTAAATCAGTGGATGGGAGATATTTCTCTCTCTCTCTCTTCTGCCGTTCCAGTAGCTGAAAATAAATACTCATTTTTAAAAAGATTCATATCGGTTTTCACAGTGTCCAAACATCCCAGAATTCACCTGAAACTGGGCACAAACTGACAGCTGAATTCTGAGCCAGGGTAGCCCATGGACAAACACTCGGGCCGTCTTTCACTGAATATCTGGGCTCCAATAAAAGTTTACTTATGCACACTGAAACTTGAGTTTCATATAATTTTCACATGTTACAAAATATTATTTGGGTTGTTTTTCAGCTGTTTGGAAATGTAGAAACCATTCTTAGCTCACAGGCAGGATTCTTCATGGGTTGGACTGGGCCACTAGGCTGATTTAGACTAAACTCTCTCCCATCCCTTTGGCTTCTCCTTTCTCCAGCTCTGGTGCATTGCTTAAATGGCTTTCCAGTCAATGCTCCCTGTTGTACTGTCACTCTAGCTAGGACATAACCAATCCTGGGGGAATCCGTATGCCCTCTTGCTACAGCCTAGACTCAGGAATAACCTCCTGCTTCCCCCTCAGAGTGCACTAGAGAAATCCACACAGGATATCATGCCAGTCTCAGCATAAATCCTAATCACCAACCTCAATGGGCTCCCTGCTGCTGGTCACACTCCTGTGTCCCTTGGACAAGCTCCCTGTCCTGTTCCCTACTCTCCACAGTCACTATTCCACCCTGGACTGGGCTGTCCTTCCCAGAGACTTTAGCCACATACACATACACTTACCTAAAGCATCCTGCTGCCTTTCGTCACTCTCTGTCACCTGAAGCTGTCGCTGCCTGTGCTTCAGCGCCCATCCCCTGCCACAGTCGACTTGTGTATACCCCTCTTTGACCAGAAACTTCCTGTTAGCTTTCAACATACCTAAGCAGGGGAGGCCATTGTGATACAGTGGCTTAAGCCGCTGTTTGGGATGCCCGCATCCTATATTTGAGTAATCCCAGCTATTCTGCACTTCTAATCCAGCTCCCTGCTAAAGTGCCTGGGAGACAGCAGATGGTGTGCTTGAGTTCCTGTCATTCATGTGGGAGAACCCGATAGAGCTCCTGGCTACTGGTTTCAGCCCACTCCAGCCCTGGCTGTTGTGGGCATTTGGGGAGTGAACTGTGGATGGAAGAGCTCTCTTTGTCTCTCCCTATCTCTGCCTTCCAAATAAACTAAGTAGATTTTTAGAAAGAGCTATCCAAGCACAATCATTTATTTGAAGACTATTTCATGGAACAATTGCTTTGTACCAGCCCTTGCTTTTGGTGCTGCAGACCCCCTATGGAACCAGATGAGAGCTCATGTTTGTGTTGGAGGAGAGACAATAAACACATAAGGAATGCGATGACGCAGTGTGGCGGGAGACGTAAGTGCCGTGGTGAAAAGTACAACAGGAAGTGGAAGCTGCTGGGGAGGAGCCAGCTCTAAATCACGCAGAGATGTGCAAGGAAGCAACACAGCAGATGCCTTTACCATTCGCATGCGCACTGGCTGTCCTGTAGGCTGGAGCGCTGCCTTGGAGTACACATCCTCCTGAAGGTGGGGCAGGCGCATGCGCCAGCCGCATACCCACACCCTGCGCCCTGGCTCTCGCCACTCCGCACGGCCTGTGTCCTGGCTCCTCCACAGGCTGTCAAAGTCATTGGCCATGGGGCTTTGGTTGGCCTCCTTGCCTTCTCCCGCCCAATCTCCCAGTCTCTGACTGGTTTTCCGGGGAGCCACTCAGAAGAAATCTTTGTCTCATGCTCTGCTTCCGGGCAACCTGACCCAAGACAAGGAGAGACGTGCAGGAGCTGAGGGAGCAGCTGGTGCAGAGGCCCGAGGGAATGTCAAGGAGGACAGTGCAGGGGAGGGAGAGCAGCCCCGCAGGTCTTGTAAATCATTGCTAAGGTCACTGGTTTCTCAGAGTGACGTGGGAGCCCTGGAGCAGAAGAGGGACATGGAATTGATTTGGTTTGAAAGGTTTCTTTTCTTTTTTTTTTTTTTGTAGATTTACTTATTTATTTAAAAGTCGGAGTTACACAGACAGAAAAGGAGGGGGGGGGAGAGAGAGAGAGAGAGAGAGAGAGAGGTCTTCCATCCGCTGGTTCATTCCGCAATTGGCTGCAACGGCCGGAGCTGGACCAATCTGAAACCAGGATCCAGGAGCTTCTTCCAGGCCTCCCACGCGGGTGCAGGGGCTCAGAAACTTGGGCCATCTTCCACTGCTTTCACAGGCCATAGCAGAGAGCTGGATCAGAAGTGGAGCAGCCAGGACTCAAACCGGTGCCCATATGGGATGCCGGCACTGCAGGTGGCGACTTTACCCACTATGCCACAGCACCGGCCCCTTGAAAGCTTTTCTTGACTGTCCTGTCGGGAAGAAGATGCAGGGGGCTAAGGTGGAATTGAGGAGTCTGTTGAGAAAGCCTATTGCAATAACACAGGAGAGAAGGGATGTGGCTTGCGTCAGTGCGACTCAGTGGAGGGGATAAGAAATGGCCAGATCCTGTACCTATTCTGAAGGTGGAAATGACAAGCTTTCCTGACAGATTGAATGTAGGACATTACAGAGAGAGTCAAGGGTGACAACCAAATGGAATATACTGGAAAACGGTGTGCCTGATGGCTGAGTTCCTGCATTAACTTGTCTGGGCATCATTTCTGGGCATGTGCGTGAAGTGTCTCTGGAAGACGTTAGCATTTGAACCAGTGGACTGAGTCATGAAGTGGACCTCTCCAGTGCCAGTGGACCTCATCCAATCTGTTGAGGACCTCAGATAGAACAAAAGGGCAGGGGAGGAGCAGATTTGCTCTTTCTGCTTGAGCATGCGTCCTTCTCCTACCTTGAGACACTGCTCCTGATTCTCAGGCCTTTAGACTTGGACTGAGTCACACCACTGCCTCTCCTGGTTTCCTGGGCTCTGGCTGCAGGTGACAGATCCTGGGACATCTTAGCCTCCATAACCATGTGAACCAATCCTTACAATAAGTCTCCTTCTGTCTATCATCTAGCTAGCTATCTAATAAGTCATCATCATCATCACTTATCTCCTAATGGTTGCTTCCCTGGCGAATCCCAACACAACATGTAATTCTCAATAGCAAAACAACAACAAAACTGATCTGAAGCCAGAAGCCAGGTGCTTCTTCCTGGTCTCCCATGCAGGTGCAGGGCCCAAGGACCTGGGCCATCCTCCACTGCACTCCTCCACTGCACATCATTTCTGGGCCACAGCAGAAAGCTGGACTGGAAGAGGAGCAGCTGGAACAGAATCCAGTGCCCCAACCGGGACTAGAATCCGGGGTGCCGGCGCCACAGATGGAGGATTAGCCTAGTGAGCTGCGGCGCCAGCCAAGACTGTCTTTCATTTTAAAAGACTATAAAGGTTCTAGAGATTAACACAGAATTCATAGTACCCAACATAATTGAAAGTAAGGACTCAACAGATATTTGAATGCCCATGTTCACAGCAGAATTATTCACGATAGCCAAGAGGTGGAAGCAACCTGAGTGTCTACCCGCAGTATACACACACAGTGGAATATTATTCAGTGATAAAAAGGAGGAAATTCTGACCCAGGCTACAGTGCAGATGAACCTTGAAGGCATTACGTTAAGCAAAGAAAATGTTCAAAAGAGGCCAAATACTACAAGATTCCACTTATATGAGATACCTAGAGTAGTCAAATACATAGAGGCAAAAAGCAGGCTGCAGGCTGCCAGGGACTGGGGGGCAGACAGAAAGGGAAGGCAGTGTTGAATGAATTCATTGCTTCAGTTGGGAAATGTGAAAATGCTGGAGATGAATGATGCTGATGATTACACAACAATGTGTGTGTGATTAACGCCCCTAAACTGTGCCCTTGAAATAGTTAAGAATCCTTTGTAGGTCACACGTGAGGACTGTGTTTTCACGTCATTATGTGACGTGCCTCCCTCATACTTTCTGATGAACACATTTTGTCACAAAAATAAGAAAATGCACAAACCTTCTAAAGAAAATGATTTAAAATTTTATCAATGGAGGGTCGGCACTGTGGCGTGGCGGGTTAAACTGTTGCTTGCAACGCCGCCACATGTTTGAGTCCTGGCTGCTCCACTTCCAATCCAGCTCTCTGCTAATGGGCCTGGGAAGGCAGCAGAAGATGGCCCAAGTGCTTGGGCCCCTGCACCCACGTGGGAGCCCTGGAAGAAGCTCCTGCCTCCTGGCTTTGGCCTGGTCTAGTCTGGCTGCTGCAGCCATTTGGGGAGTGAATTAGCAGATGGAAAATATCTTTCTTTCTCTCTCTTATCAGCCATATGAGATGCTGGCATCGCAGGTATCACAGGTGGCAGCTTTACCCACTATGCCATAATGCCAGCTCTAAGGTGTTTTTCTTTTAAGATTTATTTATTTATTGGAAAGGCAGGAGGCGGGAGAGGGAGGGAGATCTTCCATCCACTGGCTCACTGTCCAAATGGCCTCAACATCTGGGGCTGGGGCAAGCTGAAGCCAGAAGCAGGGAACTCTATCTGGATGTCACACATGGGTGGCAGGGACCCAAGTACTTGAGCCACCACCCCCTGCTTCCCAGCCACATTAGCAGAGCGCTGAATTGGAAAAGGAAAAGCCAGGATTCAAACCAGCATGCTGATATGGGTATTGGTGTCCCAAGCAGTAGCCTGACCCTCTGTGACACAATGCCCACCTCCCAGCCAGGTATTTTGAAGACCTCCAAGAAATTATTCTAAAATATATCTGGAAGAATGATGATCTGGGATTAGCTACGTCATGTTGAAAAAAGAAGAGCAAAAAGAGGCAATCAGATGTTAAGACTCACAGTACAGTGAGAGCAGGTCAGTGAGCAGTATAGAGCACTAAGAGGCAGGCTCAGTGCAGGTGGGAGTGCGTGTGGGAACTTCAAAAAGCTCATGGAAAATGCACACTATGGACAGATTATGCATGATTTTCAAAAAAGTTTTTGCACCACAATAAACTTATTTTTAATTTCACTTTCCCCACAGTTTCTGAAGTACTGTTGTCCATATGATTGACAACTGATATAGGATAAAGGTGGGCCTGCTAGTCAATGAGGAAACGATTGAAAGATGATCAGAAAATTGACCACATTACAGCTATTCCATTAGCTTAAAGATCTAAATGTGAAAGGTAAAGCTATCGAACCAGTTGGAGAAAATGTGGGAGAATATCTTTGTAACCTGGTGGTAGGGAAATGACGCTTTGTAAAACAACTCAAAAGCACAAACTTGGGGCCGTCTCTGTGGCACAGTAGATTAATCCTCTGGCTGTGGCGCCAGCATCCCATATGGGTTCCGGTTCGAGTCCTGGCTGCTCCACTTCCAATCCAGCTCTGCTATGGCCTGGGAAAGCAGTAGAAGATGGCCCAAGTCCTTGGGCCCCTGTACCCACATGGGAGACCGGGAAGAAGCTCCTGGCTCCTGGCTTCAGATCAGCTCAGCTCCCGCCAACGTGTCTATTTGGGGAGTGAACCAGCAGATGGAAGACCTTTCTTTCTCTGTCTCTTCCTCTCACTGTCTGTAACTCTACCTCTCAAATAAATAAAATCTTAAAAAAAAAAGCACAAACTCTAAGAGAAAACACTGATGGTTAAATATTTCAAAATCGAGGTTTTTTTGTTGTTGTTGTTGTTGCTGTTTTTTTTTTTCCAAACAAAGGACACCATGGATAGGCACTAGTAATATCACAGAGCAAGAAAGGCATCGCCAACATCTAAAACATAGGGGCTGCGGTGGTTGTTGGGCTTAGAGGTTATGTCACCAGTTTGGATGTCCATGTCCGATGGTGGAGTTTGACGCGTGGCTCCTGTCTCCAGCTTCCTGCTAATGCACACCCTGGGAGGCAGTGCTGAAGTCTCAAGTAGTTGAGTTTCTGCCACCCACATGGGGGAGCTGGGGTGGCTTCCCAGCTCCCAGCTTTGGCCCTGCCCTGTCCCAGCTGTTACGGGCACTTGCAGGGTGAACCAGTGCATGGGAGCTCTCTTGCTCTATCCATCTTTGCCTCTCACATAAATACACAAATAAGTAATTTTAAAAACGTAATGGCTAATATCCAGAATATATGAACAAATCTGCAAAAGAGTGGCGAGAAGTCAAATAGAAAAATGGGTGACTGTTAACATGAGGACAGAATGACCAGACAAGTGTCGGAAGGGATGCCGAAATTCACTAGTAATCAGAAACGCGGACTGAGGCAGCGAGTGCGTCTTCACAGTCATTAGATTGGCAAGCTAGTAAATGGGACAAGGGCAAGCATGGAAACGAATGTGAGAAACAGGACTTAGGAGGACCACTGGTGTAAGTGGGCGTGAACGAGACCCTGCACAACCACACTGGGAAGATGAAGCACAGGTGCACCCATTATGATGCTTACTGTATGTGCCACGGGAGCCAGGCTGTGGTACCTGGATATCTGCACCTACATTGGCATAGATGTTGCAGTGAAGTATTTTTATTTATTTATTTATTTGAAAGGCAGTTATAAATAGATAGATAGAGATCTCTTCCATCCACTCGTTTATTCCCCAAATGGCTGCAATAGCCAGGGGTGGGCCAGGCCGAAGTCAAGAGCCAGGAGCTTCTTCCTGGGTCCCCACATGGGAGCAGGGGCCCAATCACTTGAGCCATCCTCAGCTGCTTTCCCAGGTGCATTAGCAGAGAGCTGGATCGGAAGTGCAGCAGCCGGGACTCAAGCTGACGCCCATATGGGATGCTGGCACCACAGGCAGTGGCTTAACCCACTGTGCCACAGTGCCGGCCCCTGTAGTGAAGTATTTTAAAGATGTGATTCATGTTTCAATCAGAAGGCTTTGAGTAAAGCAGATAACCCTCCTGATGGCGAGTGACCCCACCACAGGAAGGCCTTCAGAGAAAAATACTGAGGCCTATAAGGAGGAGAGAATTCTGCCTCCAGATGCCTTCAGACTTGAATTGCAACATCAGCTCCAAGCTGAGTCTCCAACCCACTAGCCAGCCCTACAAATTTGGAGTTCACCAATCACCACAATCACATGAACCAATTCCTTAAAACAAAACTATTGAGGCCAGTGTTGTGGCTCAGTGGGTTACCGGCTGCCTGCAATGCCAATATCTTTTAATAGTGTTCTGGTTCAAGTATCAGCTGCTCTACCTCCAATCTGGTTCCCAGCTAATGTGCCTGGGAAAGCAGTGGAAGATGGCCCACGCGCTTGGGCCCCTGTGACCTGTGTGGGAGATACAGATGTGGTTCTGGGCTGTGGGCTTCAGCCTGACCCAGTCCTGACCATTGGGGCCTTTTGGTGAGTGAACCAGCAGATGGAAGATCTCTCTCTCCTCTCTCTCGTCTTTCTCTCTCTCTCTTCCACTTTCTCTTTTTGTCACTCTGCCTTTCAAATAAATAAATCTCAAAAACTCTTTCTCTCTACACCCACCCACACACACACAATTGCTTCCTTTTCTCTGGAGAACCCTGGCTAATATCCTGGTGTTGCAGAAATCTCTCCTGTTCTGGCCTGGCTCCACCCTGAGGCCAGAAGAGTAAATGTTTTCTCCCTGGAGAAGGGGCAGTGTGCAGAGAAACACCTGCACACACTGACTGAGGCTGGGCTCCCTGGCTGTCCCGCGGGATGAAGCCCATCAGTCACAGGTCACTCACTGCCCAGTGCCTCATTCTGAACGGTACAGAAAGCCAAGATTCCCAGACATTTGCAGAATGCATCCAGCACAAAAGACACAGGCCAAAACAAACAGAGCAGAGGACTCACAGGGAAAAGAAACATTCCTGGAAGCAAAGCACAAACAAATAAAAATAATCACTCATCTCCTCAGCTGGACAAGAATGACTGTACTCCCAGAACAAAATCAGGAGAGCTTAGAGGGAACACTTGTAGAATAACAAGGTGTTTGGGAAATTAAAAATATGACAGTAGGAACAAAAATTAACATTAGAAAAGAAAATGAAGGAGGCTCCCAAAAAATATGTTAAGAGATATGAAATGGGAGACAAAGAATGAGATCTGAGGGCAGTAGTCCTGAGGAATTCCAGGAGAGAACGAGAGAATAACAGGGTAGAGATTATCAAAGAAACAGCACACAACAAACAAACACATCAAGAACTCAGGGTCATGTGTCCAGAGCAAAAGAACACCCTGGTCCCAGCATCGTGGATGGAGAGGCCCGCACCAGGGCACGTCTTCATGGAAATTTGCACATTAGGAATGAGAAAAATATCGTAAAAGTTTCTTGAAAAACCTCAGCTCATGGGAGCCGGTGTAGTCCACACTGGAGGACCTGGCTTTGCTTCCCAGCTCCAGCCCCTGACTCCAGCTTCCTGCTAACGCAGATCCAGGGAGGCGGCAGCGAGGACTCAAATACACAGGCTCTCACCACCAGCATGGGAGACCCTCACTGTGTTCCTGGCTTCTGGCTTTGTCCTTGGCCCTGGCCCAGGTGTTCTGGGCATCTGGAGAATGAACCAGCAGACAGGAGCTCTGTCTGTCTCTGTCTCTCAACCTCTTAAATAAATTTTAAAAATCAGATCACATAGCAAAAGATAGGAATCGGAGACACAACCGACTGTACAAAAACACTGGGAAGTGTCAATGCCTTCAAATTTGGAAGGAAATGGATTTCAAATCCAGTATTCTGTACCCAGGCAAATTAATATTCAGGTTGTAAGGTGGAAATGAAGAAGCTTTGGTACATGCAAAGTCAAAAACAAAAAATGACTTCCCATCACCGTATCTCAGGAAATAAAGGGAGAATTTGTTCAGCCAAATGAGAGAAAGAGGGATGGAGGAAACAGAAAATGTGACATGTGAGTGGGCCAGGAGAGATCCTGGGATAATGGCACAGGCCCAGAGAAAAACCAGCAATAAAAGATTAGCAGGGGTATCTAAGGAAAAAAAAAAGTCCAAAACATTTCTGAATATTTCTGACCATAATGAGAGGAATTTGTTTTATTAGAGAATCTGGAGCCAATATTAGTCAACAGTTCATAAAGTAAAAGCAAAAATTAAAAAAAATAGAACAAGCAAAAAAGGTACCTATTAAAACTGAGTGAAAAGTTGTAAAGGAAAGGAAGTACAGATATATAGGATTCTGATATCAGCAGTGCACAGGACTTCAAAATGTTCATGGAAAATTCATATGTTGAGAAAACTATGCACGGATTTCAATTTTTTTTTTTGCATGAGAATACACTTGCACTAATGTTGTAACATGTCTGAACTGGATCTAGTTTCAGGCATTGAGAAGGATAAGACATCAGTTTGAAAAGAACCCCTAGCAGAATTCTGTCAAAACAGAAACAAGAGGGGCTGACGTTGTGGCATGGTGGGTAAAGCCGCTGCCTACAGTGCTGGCATCTCATGCTGGTTCGAGACCCAGCTACTCCACTTCCGATCCAGTTCTAGGTTATGGTCTAGGAAAACAGTAAAGGATGGCCCATGTCATTGGGCTCCTGCACCCACGTGGGGAGACCTGGAAGAAGCTCCTGGCTCCTGGCTTTGGATCAGCACAGTTCCGGCCGTTGCAGCCATCTAGGGAGTGAACCAGCAGATGGAAGATCTCTTTCTCTTTCTGCCTCTCCTTCTCTCTTTGTAACTCTGATTTTCAAGTAAATAACAAATAAATCTTAGAAAAAAAAAACAGAAGAAAGAAGAAACATCACATTTATGGTGAAGTTTGGGTGGCAGAATGTTGAAATCATAAGTACTTTAGGAGAAGTCTATGGAGACAACGCCCTGTAGAAACCTGCAGTTTATAAGGAATAATTCATTTTAAGAAGGGACAAGATGGGGCCGGTGCTGTGGTGCAGCGGGTTAAGCCCTAGCCTGAGGCTTCAGCATCCCATATGGGTGCCGGTTCTAGTCCTGGCTGCTCCATTTCCAATACAGCTCTCTGCTATGGCTTGGGAAAGCAGTAGAAGATGGCCCAAGTCCTTGGGCCCCTGCACCCATGTGGGAGACCCGGAAGAGACTCCTGGCTCCTGGCTTCGGATTGGCACAGTTCCGGCCGTTGTGGTCATCTGAGGAATGAACCAGCAGATGGAAGACCTCTCTCTCTGTCTCTAACTCTCTCTGTAATTCTGTCTTTCAAGTAAAATAAAAATAAACCTTAAAAAAAGAAAGAAGGGACAAGGTAACGTTGAGGATAAGGTCTAGAGTAGCAGATGCTGACTGACGAAAGTTGAGGAAATTTTCTGCCCAATGGGTACTAAAATTCTTGTACCCAGATCAGCTGAAGCCAAGAGCAGAAACAAGTGGCATCCAGATGCTGAAGCTTTTCTCTGAAGAACTGGAACAGGTGATGATGCATGGCTTTACCGGTAGAATCCTGTAGACAAAGCACAATCAAGCCAAAGGCTCCCCACCGGCGGAAGTGGCCCAGCCAAGAGCAAAGGCCAAGGCAACAGTTCTTTAGGATGCTCAAGGTGTTTTTTTGTTGACTTTCTAGAAGGTCAAGGATGAACACCTGGACACCTTTTGAAAGAGTTAGGAGAATGTTTTGAAAAAGTCAGTCACATCTTTAGCAGAAAAGCACCCCCAGAAAGTTTCGCCAGAGACCCCTTCACTGTGACAATAGTCCTGCCCATTCTTCTCATGTTTTAACAAGGACAATCTTGCGAGAGTTCTGATAGGAAATCATTAGGCACCCGCCTTTCAGTCCTGATTAGGTGCCTTCTGGCTTCTCTTTATTTCCTGATCTTTAAAAAAAGTCTTAAAAGAGTATCCATTTCCCTTTAGTTAATAACGGTGGGCAGAACCCCCGCACCCTCCGTTCTTTAGGGACAGACTCAATGGTTGATGTCGTCACAAGCGAAAGCGTCTTGAACTGGAGTGAGTTTGTGTTGAGAAAGAAGGTTTACATTTTGTATTTTAATCTTCTAATTCCATTTTCTATGAACATTTTGAAGTTCTCCCATATTTACATGGTAAAAATTAATAATTATTTAATTAAAATTTTGCCAAATATCTATTGAATTAAAACTGTGGGAGAATGAGGTGAGTGGGTTGATATTCTGAAGAGCTAACCCTCTGACATATCAAGTCAATGGATAGTGGTGACTTTTATTAAAAGCTGCATTTATTTATTTGAAAGGCGGAATTACAGAGAAAGAGAGGGAGAGTGAGGGAGAGAGAGATCTTCCATCCACTCGTTCACTCCCCAGATGGCCACAATGGCTGGAGTTGGGCTGATCCACATCCAGGAGCCAGGAGCCAGGAGCCAGGAAATTCTTCCGGGTGCAGGACTCCAAGCACTTGGGCCATCCTCTATTGCTTTCCCAAATGCATTAGCAGGGAACTGGATTGGAAGTGGAGCAGCCGGGAATCGAACCCGCGCCCATGTGGGTTGCTGGCGTCCGAAGTGGTGGCTTTGTCCACTATGTTACAGCACCAGCCCTGGTGACAATTTTAAAGGTTAAGAATTAGCAATGTGGCATGAGAATTTTACATCAATATACAAGGGATAAGTAAGATGGTGGAAAGAAAGTTAAAAGGCTTAAAAGAATGTGAACTTGGGCTCTGCTAGGGGATTTCTTTTTAGGGTGTGGGTGAGGGGGCTCATGGATTATAGCACTAACTGACATTTGACATTATGTATAGGGTTTTATTTTGACAAAATTAACATTTGGCAGAAAATCCACAAACAACCTTCGTCATCCCTTTTCTCTCTGCTTCCTTTCACAGTGAATGCCTAGCACGCGCTAGTTTTGCCCTTTATCTGTTTCCTCATTTTCCACACATTCCTCACTCAACCAGCTCCAGTCCAGCTTTCTGCTCGATGTGCCACCGCGGCAGCTCTGATAAATTTGCCAGTGATGCCCATCATGTCAAATGTAACCCACGCTGAGCCTCACTGGACCTGACTTCTTGGCCGCACCTGGTTGCCAACCACCTCCTTCCTTCCTCATGTTTTCTTTCTCCTGACCTCAGCGACTCAGCATTTCCCTGGACTCTGCCAGCCTTGGAGACGTTCCTCCTGCATCTCCCGTGCTGGCTCCATTGCCACTTGGACACCACCTGATGCTTTTTCTCAGGGAGGGTCTGAGGCACACCCCAATCCCATGCTGTCTCCTAAACCCAGCTCAGCCAGCCTCGTCTACAATTTGCACCTAACTGTCGATGGCCTAGGACTTGTCCTTGGCCCAAACCTGTCCTCCAAGCTCCAGGCCAGCATCATCTTTTGGACAGCTCGGAGTTTTCCTCAGTGTTAATATGGCTCCAGGTCCATCTGTGACCCTGGCCCTGATCCTGGTCCCCCTCTCGCAGTCCCTGTCCCTGTCACTATCCAGTTGGGTCAGCCTTCACCACTCCTGTGCCTCATTCATCCCTTTGCCCAAATCCTATCACCTGTAGCTCCAAAATATTCTTCACATCCATTTGCTTCTTTCCATGGTCACTACCAAAACCAGTATCAATCCGGTTCAGGCTACATTTTTTTTTTCTTGCCTGAAATACTGCACATGGCACAGCAGCCAGAGTGACTTGTGCGACATGCGGGTTTCAGGTCTCTTTCCTGGTTCCAGCACCTGCATCCCATCCCATTGCTCTCTATCTCAGTCCTTCCTAACTACCACATTCATATACTGCATCCTCCAGCTAGAACACTTTGTCCTTGCCTCTAATCTTTGGAACACTTAGCATTCACTTCTTTATATTTTATTTTATTTTTTTGACAGGCAGATTTAGACAGTGAGAGAGTAAGACAGAGAGAAAGGTCTTCCTTTCATTGGTTCACCCCTAAATGGCTGCTATGGCCAGCGTGCTGTTCTGATCCGAAGCCAGGAGCCAGGTGCTTCTCCTGGTCTCCCATAGGGTGCAGGGCCCAAGGACCTGGGCCATCCTCCACTGCCTTCCTGGGCCACAGCAGAGAGCTGGACTGGAAGAGGAGCAACCGGGACAGAATCCGGCACCCCAACCGGGACTAGAACACAGGATGCCGGCGCTGCAGGCGGAGGATTAGCCAAGTGAGCCATGGCGCCAGCCAGCATTCAGTTCTGAAACCAAGTAAGGTTTAGTGAGGAAGCTGACTCCTTGGTGGGAATCTTTCTCTGGCTGCAGTTTTACACAACATGTGCTGTTTGTTTAGTGCCTGTTTCTTTATTAAGCTGTATGCTGCATAAGCTGGAGATTTTGCCTGCTTTTGCTCACCATTTATTCTTCATACTTACTACACTGTCAGATTTATAAAGGGTCCTTAGCAAACATTGGATGAATGAGTGATTAAGTGAATCACTTCCCTACAGAACTCAATTCAGGACTGGTCCTCTGGCTGCCTTCTTCTAAGGCTGGCAGAACAATGCAGATAAAAAAATTGCCTGAACATGTGGGTGACTCTACAATGGGTGAATCCTGTTAAACTCTGCCATGGGGAATGGCTTTTGCCTTTCTGGGAGAGGCTCCAGTACAATGACAGGGCATTTCTGTCTCAAGTGCTGCCTGAATTTTCCATCCTCTCCATTTCCTTAGACCTTGCTTGAGAAGGCTCTTGGACACCGGGGCAGGTTTAATGTCCATACCCCACCACGAGAGTAGCAGGAAGGAGGCTGTAAACCTGCTTCTTTCTGTCTCCTCTCTCACAGGATGAGACAGCCACATCAGGGGCCCAGAGGGGACCTCTACTTGTCCCAGGAACTCACAACCTGTTTCATCCAAGAAACAGCATTGTTCACAGAATGTCTGCGCCACAGAACCTCCTGCCGAGTCATCTGCCCGAAGACTGTGTGAGAAATCCACTAAGGGTGACTTGAGGAGACCAAAGAATACTCTTGGCTGCCTCTTACCCTGTTCCCTTTCCTCTGAACACCCTTCCTGCAGAAGGGGAGGGTCTGACCTATGAACCGTCTCTGGCCACAGGGAATGGACCTTGGGGCACCTACTGAATACAGGTCTTTGAGATGATCTTCCTGGAACTGAGGGCTGGCACAGGAACTCTTTCAGTGGAGTCAGGGCTGACAAGACCATTGCTTCCACGTTCACAGAGAGGCTGCGTGAGTTGACATGCAGAGACAGACAGATAAGGAAGAACACAAGTTTAGCCCCTGACCTTTGAGTCTCTTCTGAGGCCTGGCTGTGTTTCCCATCCTGATAGTCTATGACACTCTCTTGCCTCCTTCTGGCAGATTTTTTTTTAACAAAAAAAAATTTATTTATTTGAAAGGCAAAGTTACAGAGAGAAAGAGGGGGAGATCTCCCATCCACTGGTTCACTCCCCAAATGACTGCAACAGACCAAAGCCAGGAGCCAGGAGCTTTATCTAGGTCTCCCACGTGGGTGCAGGGACCCAAGGACTTGGGCCATCCTCCACTGCTTTTCCCAGGCCATTAGCAGGGAGCTGGACCAGAAGTAGGGCAGCCAGGACTCTACCTGGCATCCATATGGGATGCTGGCACTGCAGGCGGCTTCTTAACCCATTATGCCGTAACACTGGCCCCTTCCAGCAGATTCTAATTAGTGCTTGAGCCTGGTCCATGTAGACAGAGAGATGGGTGGGACAGGGAGGGGCCCACTGAGAGACATTTCAAAGGAAGACTTGGCAGTTGTCCTGGAAGTGGGTGTGTGAGTGCAGAGGGAAGAGGACCCTGCTGCTGGCGGAACATCCATTCATGCCCAGGACTGTGCTAGAAATCTCCCACCCATCATCTCTTCTTGGGATTGCGAGGACTGTGTGCAGAGGCTTTTAAACAATAACGGTGGGCCATGTGAGAAGAAGTGGGGGCGGGGTGGCTGGGGCGGCCACCATCCGTGCTCCAGGCAAGCAGTAGCCTCCTGCCCTGGTTCTGCCTGATCGTCATTTGTCCTCGCAGCAGAACGCATCACAGATGTTGCCCCCGTGGAAAATTCCTTCTCTGCCCCCAGCCCTTTCCCATGGGGCTGACACGACAGTGAGGTTCTAGCTTTCCTAGGCAGAGGCCTGTCTCCCCCTTCACGCAGGCCAGGGGACATCTGTGCCCAGCACAGGAGCGTGTGGTGGGGAGAGCAGCTCGGGAGGAGGGCGGCGGGAGGTAATTTTCTGGTTGTGGAGCAGCAGACCTCAGCTTTCTCCTCCGGGTGCCTCGCCTGCGTGTTCCCACCGCAGGCAGCGCGCTGTCTCAGGGGTCAGGGCTGGCGGAGCTGCAAGCTGCCCTTCTGTATGCGCAGCACAAGCTTGGTTTCCATGGGAACATCTCAGAAGGGGGGTACCAGGACTCCAGCTCCTGGTGGCCTTGGATGAACAATGTATTCGATGTTTCTGACAAGCCCAAACCTTCCCTCTACTGCCTCTAACACTGTTCAGAAGACAACCCCACCCCCGTATACAGTAAGCAGCTGAAATAAAACATTACATCCATGCAACTATTAATATGCAGGGAAAAAATCCTCTGTGTTTGTGTAGTAAATTAAGTGTGTGTGAGTCTGTGTGCGCACACATGTACACACATGTGTGTGTTTAAAACTCATATATGCCAAACCTGTTTAGAAGTATAATGAATACAGTGGCTGGTGTTGTGGCACAGTGGGTTAAGCTACCACCTGTGACGCCAGCGTCACATGTGAGTGTTGCTTCAAGTCCTGGCTGCTCCATTTCTGATCCAGTTCCATGTTCATGTGCCTGGGAAAGCAGCAGAAGGTGGCCCATGTGCTTGGGCTTCTGCCCACCCACGTGGGAGACTTGGATGAAGCTCCTGGCTCCTGGCTTCAGATCGGCCCAGCTCCAGCCGTTGTGGCCATCTGGAGACTGAACCAGTGGATGGAAGACCTCTCTCTCTTTCTCCTTCCCTCTCTCTGTCACTCAGCCTTTCAAATAAATAAAATAAATCATCTTTTTTTTTTTTTTAAAGGAGACTCATGTCTTATTTTTAAAGTGAAGAACTAAAATTCAGGAGAAGATGCTGGTAAAAGGCCGCAGAGGCTCCCCAGGGTGTCAGAGGGACCCTCGTTCCTCTTGGGCACCTACTTGGCTTGGTCACTGCCTGGTTTAGCAGTAATGGCAGTGCTGCTGATGCCAGGGCATTCCTCATACACCCCGCCCTCACTTACGGAGCACCTCTCGGTGCCGAGCAGTGCATCACCGGCTGGGACTACAAGGAACACACAAGGCACTCACGGCCTGGTAAGGAAGACAAGTGATGGGAAAATTGTAAGTCACAGGTGAATCCAGACGTGAGGCATGGGGGGTTGGAGCCGATGATCCCTGCTGTGCTACAACGGAGTCATCAGGAGGCTTTGGTCAGCAATCAGCCCTTTAGACTCTGACGACTCTGAAGTATTGCTGTGGATTAATGTGTCCAGCAAGGTTCATGCATTGGAAACTTAATTTCTAATGCAATATCTTTTACGAGGCAGGGGAGAGAGAGAGAGAGAGAGAGAGAGAGAGAGTCCATCTGCTGGTTTACCCTCCAAATGTCCACAAGGCAGGGGCTGGGCTGGGGTCTAAGCTGAGAGCCAGGACCTCAATCCTGTTCTTCCACATGGATAGCTGAAACCTAATTACTTGAGCTCTCACCACTGCCTCCCAGGGTCTGCAGCAGCAGGAAGCTGGGGTTAGGAGCCAGAATGGAGAATGGAACACGGGTACTTTGATGTGGGGTGCTGATATCTTAATGCCAGGGTAAATGCCCACCCTCAGAGCAGTGGGACCTTCAAGAAGGGAACCCCCCCCCCCCGTGAAGAGAATAATGCCATTGCTGTGGGAATGCACCAGTCTTCTCAGGAGTGGATACCCAATAAAAAGATGAGTCTGCCTCCAGCACTTTTCTCAGGTGCACAAAATGCCTCTTGCCATGTGATGTCATCCACTAAGTGATATCACAGCAAGAAGACCCTCACCAGATGTGCCCCCTCCTTTTAAAAGATTTTATTTATTTATTTGAGAGGCAGAGTTATAGGCAGAGAGAGGAATAGACAGAGAGAAAGATCTTTCATCAGCTGGTTCACTCCCCAAATGGTTGCAACAGCTGGAGCTGAGCCAATCCAAAGTCAGGAGCCAGGAGCTTCCTCCAGGTCTCCCATGTGGGGGCAGGAGCCCAAGCACTTGGACCATCTTCTATTGCTTTCCCAGGCAATAGCAGAGAGCTGGATTGGAAGACGAGCAGCTGGGACACGAATCAGCGCCCATATGGGATTCTGGCTGGCGCTGCAGGCAGAGGCTTAGCGTACTACGTCATAGCACCAGCCCCAGACGTGGTCCTTTGATTGTGAACTTCTCAGACTCCAGAACCAGGATCCAAATAACTTTCTATTGTTTGTAAATTATCTGTTACAGCAGTACAAAGTGGTACTATAGGTGGAAGACAACAGCCTAACTCTTTCTAGACCACCTGCTAAGGGTTAGAATCCGTCATTGAGCTTCTGGGTCAATGGGGGCTCTGTTTTCAGTTCATTTTGCTGATGCCTAAGTATCCTAGGACAAGACTATGCTTTGAGCAAAGGATCTGGGCCCAAAAGTTATCTCAATCACTTGCTACTTGAATGACATCTGAAAGTTGGTTACCCCATCTGTGGGATGAGAAATGTTAGTGGCCTGTTTTAAAGGTTGTATGCAACATCTGCAAGGTTCCCAGCGTGGTGTTGTGGCACGGGAGAAGGGTTAATTCAGTATTAGCTCCTTTCCTTCGGTTTCTTCTTAGATTTCCATCCTTTACAACCTACTGCCGACTGTCTGCTGCCTGGGATGCAGACCTCCTTGTGAAAACTGGGCTCTTGCGATGGTTTATTTTGTGTCCACTTGACTGAACCATGGGGAACATTTTCTCTGGTGCGTCTGTGGGTGCTTCCAGAGGAGATCAGCATTTAGATGGGTGAACTCAGCCAAGTAGATCGTCTCCCTGAACACCCAGTGTGTGTGGAGGGGAGGGTGGGCTGGGGGCATCGTCCAATCTGTTGAAGGCCTGCGAAGGAAGAAAAGTGCAGAAGGAAGGAATTCAGCCCTTTCTCTTCTGTCTCACTGCTGGGGCTGGGATGTCTCTTCTAACCTTCTGCTCTCGTTATGGGACTTACACCTGTGGCTCCTCTGGTTCTCACGTCTCTGAACTTGGACTGAACTATGCCATTAGCTTTTCTGGGACTCCAGCTCATTGACTGCTGATTGATTTTATGAGTCAATTCCTATAATGAATTTTTCTTTACAGATGGATGATAGATAGGTAGGTAAATAGATGGACAGATAGATATCCTATTCTTTTTTCCTGGAGAACCTTAATCAATACAACCCCAAAACACAGAGGGACCTCTTAGCCCCTGGCCAATCCCATAGTCAGATTGCTTTCTGAATCTTAGTGCTTCTGCTCAAGTCCCCTCCACTCTACTGCACTGTAAGAGGATGGCTAATGGGTGAGGTTACTGCGGGGGGACTTAAAGAAAAAGCATGTGGGGGAAAGTATGTAGAGAAGACAGACTCTCTAAGCAAGAGCATATTGAGATTCTCTTCCCTTGTGGATTGAATTGCATTGATAATTTATGTTCCTATATTTCCCTGAATTAGCTCACTGTTCCCACTATGCTGCATTGAGCCTCAGGACAGGTAAACACGTGATGTGTCAGTTCATAAATCCTCCCACTCAACATTTACAGGCATTGATTTTAAGGAAAAACAAAAGCATTGACCATCACTTTAGCTTTAAAAAAAAACTATTCAAATAAAACTATTCTTGTTTATTTGAAAAGCAGAGAGGGAAAGACAGACATATCTGCTAGTTCACTCCCCAAATGCCCAGGACAAGGGTTGGGCCAGGCCAGAGCCAGGAGCCAGGAACTCAGTCCAGGTCTCCCCCATGGGTGGCAAGGACTCACGCACATGAGCCATCATCTGCGTCTCAGGGTGCACATCGACCAGGACAGAAGGTGGAATTGTAATGGAATTGAACTTGGAGCCTGGGGACTCCGATATGGGATGCAGGCACCTCAAGCAGCACCTTAACCAATGTGCCAAGTGCCTGCCTGCATCAGTCTGGTTTCCAGATGGGTGTGGCGCTCAGCTCAGGGCTGGCTGTATGAGGAGGCGGCACAAACAGCCTCCCATGGGTAGGATTCGAGTTACATCTTCTGCCTCCCGTCAGCTCCCTCCCCTCACCAGCTGTTGCAGTGCCTGAAGTTTCAAATTTAGAAGATTGCCTTTTTTTTCTGTTTATTAAAATATCTCAGTTCCTGGCCAATGCAACCAGATTCGGTTGTCATGGATGGCCAATAGGGCCAGCTGGCAGTCCTTGGGAACACGCAGGAGCCTGGACCATTTTGCTGACTCTGTCCCTTTCTTTGCTGCTGTTCTGTGCTGATGGGCCTAGAGGCAGCTGAGTGTGGGCCTGTGGAACCCAAGGACTAAACAAGAAGGAGGTGAGGCGGGTACAGGATGGCTTCTGATGTGGGGAACCTTTAAACAGATGATGTGCACATTTGACCCTTCAGCGACAGAGACTGGGAAGGCGGCCTGAAGTCTAGGGAGCAGCTCCTGACGGTTGTGAGGCCAGGAAGTCATGATCCTGAGAAGTCCATGGTGCAGCACTGCTCCGGACTGAGGGGACGAAGGGGCACAAAGCAAGGGCCCATGTGGAGGAGGGAGGCTGGAGGCTGGGAGGAAGGCTGAGTGCATGGGGGGGATTAGACAGGAGAAGTGGACACTGCTCAGCATGGCAGACCCCACCACCTCTGGGGCCACGGCTCGGGGGTTGCTTTAGATGTCTGTGAACCCTGCAGCTGCTGACTGCACGGAGTCCTGTGTTACCATGAAATGACACATGGCCTTTGTCCCTGGTTCCTGGGACAGAATTTCCTGAGTGCCAGGAGCTTCTTGTACTATACACAACGATCCCCTTTTGACTAGGTCCCTGGACAGCCTCAGGATGGGGACTGGTGGCCAGGGAAGCCAATCATGCGGTTAGAGTGTGACACGGTCCGGGACGTTGCAGGAAAGGAAAGCAGGCTGCAGATGGTGCTCTGTCACATGGCCTCTGTAGTGAAACTGTGATAAAAACCCTGAACAAGGAGGTGCCAAGGGCTTCTGGGCTGGTGACCGCATCAGGGAGCCAGTCGGGAGGTGTACCTGACTGTCCGGGGGCCCCTCCCCTGGACTTCGCCTTTTGTGCTGCTTCTATTTGGTTGTTTCTGAATTGCATCCTTTATAATAAAGTTGTAATCACAAACACAGTGCTTCCCTGAGTTCTGCAGCTTCTTCTAGTGAATTCTCAAACATGAGGGTGGAAGCCCTAAAGTTTGTACTCAGCCAGGAGGAAGTGTAGGAGTTTGGGGATCCCAAGACTTGTGGCTGCCTTTGAAATGGTGGCCTGTCTTGTCGGATTGAGCTCCTTTTTTAATTTTTAAAGATTTGCTTTATTTTATTTTAAAGAGTTACAGAGAGGTGGAGGTAGCGGTAGTGGTAGAGGTAGAGGTAGAGAGAGAGAGAAAGAGAGGTCTTCCATCCTCTGGCACTCCCCAAATGGCTGCAACAGCTGGAGCTGGGCTGATCCAAAGCCAGGAGCCAGGTGCCAGGAGCCAGGAGCCAGGAACTTCTTCCAGGTCTCCTGTCGCTCCCCCTCTTCGTGGAGGAACGACACAGGACCCTGCGCTGTTCTTTTGTCTGCTCGGCCCTCCCCGGGTTTGCTGCTGGTTCTTCCCGGGTTGGCTGCTGGTCCTTCCACCTCCGTGGAAGGGCGGTTCCCCCTGCAACTTTCCCCACTTCCGCAGGGGAGCGGCACACCGCCGGCCGGCTCTCTCGGGGGCTGCACAGGTGTTCCCCTTAGATGTTCCTGGTGCATGTTGTCTCTCTCCTCCTTTATAGTCCTCTTCCACCAATCCCAACTCTGCTACCCACACACCGAGTACGCTGCTCTCCTCCAATCAGGAGCAGGTCCTGCTGTTTATTGGTTGAACTGGAGGCAGCTGTGTAGAAGCTGTTTCCTCCTCTCCCAGCGCCATATTGTGGGAGAGCAGATGCATAGAATAAGTCTTAATTCCAGTAACTTAGTCTAGTCCGAGTTGCTCCCCACAGTCTCCCATGTGGATGCAGGGTCCCAAAGACTTGGACCATCCTCTGCTGACCCCCAGGCACATTAGCAGGGAGTTGGATTGGAAGTGGATCAGCTGGGACTTGAACCAGCACCCATATGGGATGCCAGTGCTGCAGGCCGGGGCTTTAACTCCCTGTACCACAGCACTGGCCCCCAGATTGAGCTCTTAACCTGTGGGGGTCTGTGCTCACTCTGGTTAATGTCAGAACTGAATGTTAGGAAATTCAGTTTGTGTCAGAGAGCTGGTGCCAGAATGTGGCCCTTTCCTCCCTAAAAAATTAAAAATTCTACTTCACAAATGTGTTGTTACAAAGATGAATGTCATCCAGGTGAGGTTCATCATTCAATATCCGTTATTACTAGAGTCATTAAAAGCTGTGGTCCAAAAGAAATCACATTAGAGCAAACCGATCGGTCCCTGGCATTGTGCCTAATGCATAAGCTGGCCCTGAACCTCAGGCTTCCTGGAGCAACACGCGGATGGGGCAGCAGGTGCCCAGGGGAGAATGGAAAAGGGTGGAGGGAGAGCTGTGGTGATGCCACCGTTCCACATTGGGCCTGTTTTGAAGTCCATGCTCTTTTCACAACCACCTGGACCCATGTCCTACCTGTGGCAGGGATTTTGGTGTAGTTTTAAAACAGTGTTTGGGGGCCAATGCTGTGGTATAGTGGGTAAAGAGGCCACCTGCAATGCCTGCATCCCATATGGGCGCCGGTTCGAGTCCCGGCTGCTCTACTTCCTATCCAGCTCTCTGCTATGGCCTGGGAGGGCGGTGAAGGATGGCCCAAGTCCTTTGGCCACTACACCCGCATGGGAGACCTGGAAGAAGCTCCTGGCTCCTGGCTTCGGATCAGTGCAGCTCCGGCTGTTGTGGCCACTTGGGGAGTGAACCAGAGGATGGAAGACCTCTCTCTCTCTCTTTCTCTGCTTCTCTGTAACTTTGCCTTTCGAATACATAAATAAATCTTAATAAAAAGTGTTTGAAGCTGTCTTAATTGGTATATGGACCAGTATGTAATCTATTAGGGATAGAAACATTATACTAGATGAAGTGTAAGAGAGAGATTTTCACAAAGACTTAATAACTGGACTCCCCCAATTCCCTCTCCTAAATTTTACTCTCATCCAAATACACCAGTGGGACCGCATACTAAACGCAGAGAATGTCATTAAGTTAGAAAGAACTCACAGCCTCAAGCTTCTGGTCCCAAGTTGCCCAGTGGCCTGACATTCCAAGTAGGTCACTACCGGGCTCTGGGCAGCTCCTTCCTAAACTAAAAATTCTTAATGACCTTGAAGGGCATGCATTCTCTTCCTCTCCCATTGTAGGAGTTACTCAGGTTGTCAAAACAAGGAGCCACAAGTGGATGGCTTCAGGTGCTGAAATGTAACCCACAGTTCCGGAGGCTGTGGTGTCTGCAGGCTTGGTTCCTCCCGAGAGCTGTGAGGACATCTGGTGCAGGTGTCTCTCCCAACGTTGCAAGGTGTTTACACTCGGTGGTCTTTGGCTCCCAGATGCATCAGCCTGATCCCTGCCTTCAGTTTTCATGCTGTTTCAGTGTGTGTATGTGTCTTTTCTATCAGGTACCAGTCACACTGGATTAGAGGCCCACCCTACTCTAGTACCACCTTAACTAATTAGATCTATAATGCCCTACTTCCAAATAAGGTCACATTATGAAGTACCACGGTTGGAACTTCAACACATGCCATTTGGGAGGACACAATGCTATCCATAACACACATCTTCACTCTTCTTTCTTTATGAAATAAAGTGAGAATATGCCCAAAGGTCAGAAGGAGATAGGTGGGGATACTGGCCCGGTGACTTGTCATGTTGGGAAAGGAGACCCCTCTGCGCACAGCTGCTCACTCAAATGCTTCCCTTCTCAAAGACTCTCAGCAGGGATTGGCTTGGGGTGGTATTTGCTTGGATTGCTAGGCCTCA
The DNA here is from genome assembly GCF_051225735.1 of Oryctolagus cuniculus. Taxonomy (NCBI): domain Eukaryota; kingdom Metazoa; phylum Chordata; class Mammalia; order Lagomorpha; family Leporidae; genus Oryctolagus; species Oryctolagus cuniculus. The sequence goes on along the minus strand of NC_142868.1, from coordinate 47,927,044 downwards.
TTTAATTAAGGCAGCCTTCCACAGGGTTAAGAATGCTGCACTTGAATCGTTTGCTTTGGCCTCTGCCCACTTTAAGCATGGCTTTTCAGACTCAGAGTGCCCTGAAAAAGCCACTTCCTGTGATCCAGTGTCCCCTCGCTCCCCAGTTATAAAAGTTCCTAGTGGTAAATCAACAGATAACTTGGAAGAGGGGGACTGAGTAAGGGGCATCCAGTAGCTCACTGACTCCCGTGGAGGGCTGGAGAACCAGGCTCAAGGGTGCGTCCAGAACAAATCGTATCACTGGCAGGACTCACCCTTGCTCTGCTCACACACCCCGTCCATGTGGCGCCTCCACACTGGACTCTGGGTGCTGTTTCCGTTGCCCCTAGGGTCTGCATCCGGGGCTACCTGCTGCCCTTACCCATCGCCAGCATGGACGCGTGCTTTTGTTCCAGATTCTTAGGAGTGCCTGAGCCTGACAGGACAAGCACATCTGCTTGTAAAAGCTTTCTAAAGCCACGTGTCGGGTCTTGGCTGTGGATTCTCCCGGTCACCTTGGAACACGTGAACATTTAGCTTTGCTAGCTGGGTCCTTGGGGAAGCAGATACTGAGATGAGTTGAGGAGGTGAAAGGCTTACTTGGGGTAAGGTGGGAGAGCTGGCCTACGTGGGCTCCAGGGCAGATGTCTGCTGCAGGAGTGGGGCGTGCCGTGGCCCTGGAGCCACACCCTGCTCCGCCCGTGTCTGTGCCACTCTGGGAAGAGCTTGGGGACCTGGGGAAGCTAATGCGCGCAGTTAGCACCATGTGCCCAGGGGCTGCGCCAGCGCCCCTTTGGTACTTTTACTTTTTCCCAGTTTACTGAGGTATAATTAGCAAATAAAAATCCTATAAACTAGTATTTACAGAATACAATGTGAGGTGCGGATATCTGTATACATCTCAACATGGTTACCACAATAAAGCTCATTAACATATTCATCACTTCACGTGTGTGTGTGTGGGGGGGGGTCAGACCCACTCTCTGAGCGAATTTCAAGCATATACTACATTATCATTAGCTACAGTCACCCTGATGTCCATTAGGCCTCCTGCACTTACTCTTCCTAACTGAAACTTGGTACCCCTTGATCAACATCTCCTCTGGCCATTCTAACCCCAGCCCCTGGCAACCATCCTTCCACCCAATGCTTCTAAGCTGGACATCTTTAGAGTCTATGTAAGTGAGTTCATGTGGTATTTGCTTTTTAAAAAATATTTATTTGAACATCAGAGAGGGAGAGGGAGAGGGAGAGGGAGAGGGAGAGGGAGAGGGAGAGGGAGAGGGAGAGGGAGAGGGAGAGGGAGAGGGAGAGGGAGAGGGACATCTTCCATCCATGGTTTGCTCCCTAAATGGCTGCAATGACCGAGGCTGGGGCAGGCTGAAGCCAGGGGCCAGGAGCTTCTTCTATGTCTTCCAAGTGGGTACCAGGTATCCAGCACCCAGGCCATCCTCTGCTGCTTTCCCAGGCCGTTAGCAGGGAACTGGATTGGGTGTGGAGCAGCCAGGACACAAACCAGCACCCATATGGGATGCTGGTGCTGCAAGTGCTGGCTTCACCTGCTACGCCACAGCACCAGTCCCTCATGTGGTATTTGTCTTTCTTGTAGCATTATGTCTTCCGGGTTCATTCATGTGGTCACAGATGACAGGGCGTCCTTCTTTTTAAGGTTGAACAACTTCCTTGTGTGTATTTATTATTTATCACATTTTCTTCACTCATTCATCCATATATGGGCACTCTGCTTATTTCCACATCTTGACTTCTGGGAATAATGTTGCAAGGAGCATGGCAGTGTAGATGTGCCCTTTTTTAGGATATGTGCTGCCTAAGCGAGCACAGATATGTCTTTGATATATTGATTTTATACAGCCAACAGAATGATTGCTGGGTCATATGGAGTTCTATTTTCAGTTTTTATAGGAGCTTCCATACTATTTTCCATGGTGACTGCACCAATTTACACTCCTGGCAACAGTGTGCAAGGGTTCCCTTTTCTCTCCACCCTTGCCTTCACTTAGCTTTTGCCTTTTTGCTAACAGCCATCCTAGTAGGTGTGAGGTACTAGCTCAGTATCATTTTGATATGCATTTGAGCCAGCAGAGTAAAAGCATCTCTCTTGTCCACAGAGAGGTTGTGTTATATATTTTTTCATATTTCTGCTGTATATTTGTATATCTTTTTTGGAAAAATGTCTATTCATATTTTTGTCCATTTTTTAGATTATTTGTTTTCTTAATATTGAGTTGTTCTTTTTTCAAATTATTTATTTTTATTTTATTTGAAAGACAGAGAGACATGCACACACAGAGACAAAGAGAGATCTTCCATGCCCTGGATCACTCCCCAAATGCTTACAACAGGCAGGGCTGGGCCAGTCTGAAGCCAGGAGACAGGGATTCAACCTAGGTCTCCAAGCTGGGTAGTAGGGACCCAAGTACTCGAGCCATCACCTGCTGCCTCCCAGGGTGGTGTGTATTGGCAGGAAGCTGGATGGGAAGCGTAGGAGCTGGGACTGAAATCAGGCATTCTGATATGGGATGTAGGTACCCTGAAGTGCTTCTTAAGCACGGTGCCAAACGTCCACCCTGCCATTGAGTTCCTCAGATATTCTGGATATTGGCTCCGGGCCAGTGATTCCTTAAAGGAAGGTCTGAGCAGAGCACCCCCAGGCCTGCTGTGCGAGCTTTGGTCCAAAGCCAAGAGAAGCAGCCCCTGAAGGTTGTGGGTCCTGCTTATGCGGATCTCAGAATCCAAGTCCATTCTGGGCAGCACTGCACACGTAGACGAGGCTGTCTTCTTAGCGGCACTCGTCAACACTGTGCATCGGTTGTGTGACTTCTCTCATTCTGCGTGCTGGTTCCGCTTCCCCGCTGAGATTTGTTAGCTTTCCAAAGCCACAGGCTGTGTCTGACTTTAGCATAGTAATAAAGCCTAGCATGTGGCTGAGTAGAATCAGAACCCCGAGGACACGCTCTGCAACAGTAAGGCGGCTTCTTACTACCTCCTCAACTGTCCTCGGCCAGTCCACCACCCGGTCCCCCTGAGCACTGCGACTGGAAGGCTCCATTAGCAGAGGCCTCGCCTTCAGCCACTGGCTCGCTCTCAGGGTGCATTTCTGACACATGAGTGCTTTCCTCCCCACCCCCACCTCCAATCATTCATTGTTCTTGTCACAAACTGAAGACAAAAGCAAGCCCTGCTAAGCAAATCCTTCAGCCCCACTCTTGACACCTCCCGTGCAGAAAAGCATTTGACAACGGGTTCCCATGGCAACAGGCTGTCTCGGAAATAATTTCTTCTCCCATTCACCAGACCCCACCTTTCTCTTCTCGGAGTTGAAGATGAGAGGGGACGAGACAAGGCGAGAGCATGCAGACAGCAAAGCCAGCAGGTGGCGCGGGGAGGGGGGGGGCGGCTTTTAATGGCCAAGGGACAAGGGCCCAAGATCTCCCTCCAGGGCCACCCCCAAGGGGTTAAAACACACCAAAGATGAGGTCTGAGGAAAGCTGACAGCAGCCTCAACAGCACTATTTACAGCAACACAGTAGCACACAGCACACAGCACTCTAATTTTGGAAGAGGGCCACGTTTGCACATTCTGAGCAAGTTTCTGCCCTGGAAGCCGCAGCCTTCCTTTCCTGTTCTTTGTCAGCCTTGGCACATGCACAGAGTACTCCCCTGGGGTGGGGGGAGAGCTGGCCCTGCCCCTGTCTGTACCCCTGTCTTCACCATGCTACCTGGTGGGAGATCCAGCTGGCTTGACCAGGTGCCTGACTGTTTCTCCCAGATTCCTGGGTTGAAGCCCTAAACCCCTGGACTTCAGAACGTGGCTGCAGTTGCAGATAAGGTCTTTAGAGTGGTCATTAAGTTAAAATGAGGTTTTTAAGGTGGGCCCAACTCCAGTCTGACTGGTGTCCTTATAAGAAAAGATAAGGCTGGCACCAGGCTTGTGGTGCAGCCAGTTACGCCACAGCCTGCAATGATGGCATTCCACATGGGTGTCAGTTCAAGACCTGGTTGTTCCACTTCCGATCCAGCTCCCCGCTATTGCACATGGAAAGCAGCAGAAGACGGCCCAAGTGCTTGGGCTTGGGCCATCCATGTGGGAGCCCCTCATGGAGTTCTAGTTTCTGGCTGCGGCCTGGCCCAACCCCAGCAGTTGTGGCCATTTGGAGAGCGAACCAGCAGACGGAAGATAGCAAAGAGAAGATCAGTGAAGGCCCAGCAAGGAGGAGGCTGTCCTAGGCAGCTAAGGCTGCTGTAACAAACCACACACACTTGGTGGTTTATGCACAACATTTATCTTTCGAAGTTCTAGACACTGGAAGTCCAAGATCAAGATTGGGTGTCTGGCGAGGGCCCACTTCCTGGTTTTGAGATGGTACCTTCTTGCTGCGTCCTCAACACACATGTTGAGGTCTGGTTGGGGTCTCAGCACTGACCCCTTTCCTGAGGGCTCATTCCATAGAGGACCGAGACAATGGAACGTGAGCTAAGGCTCGTTATTCAGCAGTTGCTGTGACAGATGAGTCAGACACTGCCAGTCGCATTTGCCAGACTCGAAGCTTCGTGATAGGAAGAAGGAGAGGCTCACGCTAGGCACTGATCAGAGAATGGGGAAGCTCAAAGCAGGGCATCTTACGTGACTGCCTAGGGCAGCACGCTGGTTTATGTTGATATATTGCTACAGAGATTATAGGTCAGAGTTCTGTTTTTATACATGGTCTGTCCATTGGCTGGATAGGCAACCTTTCAAGGGATTAGCAGGAATATCCTGGGAGGGCATTTTAGAAATTCTGCCAACTGTACCTATCTACAAAAAACCTACTACTAACAATGAACTTAATGGTGAAACACTTAATGCTTTCTTCTTAAGATCAGGAGCAAGACAAGGATGTCTGTTCTGGTTCCATTTTCTATTCAATATGTTACTAGAGGTTCTAGACAATGCAATAATGCAAGAAAAGGAAAAGACACCCATATAGGAAAGGAAGAAGTAAAACAATCTTTAACCTTACATGACATAGCCTTCTATGTAAAAAAGTTACTAAAACTGATAAGTGAGTTAAGAGATAAGATCTACCTATATTTATATATAAACTGTATTTCTACATATAGCTACAAGTAATACATTTAAATAAAAACCAAATTTACAATATCACTTAAAAACAAAACACTTAGCATTTATTCCTGTATGAGACCTGTACACTCCAAACAACAAAACATTACTATGAAAAATTAAAGATGATCTAAACAAATGAAAAGACATAGTACTCCTGGGACAGATTAACTAATGTCATGATGTCTGATCTCCCTGAATTTACCTATAGACTAAAGTTAATCCCCCAAAATTTCAGAAGCCTTTTTTTGGGGGTAGAGATTTAGAAGTTTCTTTGAAAATGCATATGAAAATACAAAAGATCCTAAATTCTAAAACAACTTTGAGAAATAAGAATAAATTGGAAGGCTTGTTCTTCCTGATATAAACATTTACTATAATTTTGAAATAAACAGTGAGTACTGATGCCAAGGTGAACAAATAAATCAATGGGATAGAAAAGAGTACACCAATACACATACACATATTTGGTCAATTAATTTTTGACAAACATGAAAAGGCAATTTAGTGGAGAAGAGATTTTTTTTTAAAGATTTATTTACTTTGAAAGTCAGAGTTACAAAGAGAGAGGGAGAGAGAGAGAGAGAGAGAGAGAGAGAGAGAAAGATCTTCCATTTGCTGGTTCACTCTCCAATGGTCACAACGGCCAGGGCTGGGCCTGCCAAAGCCATGAACCAGGACTTTCATCCAGGTCTCCCATGCGGGTGCAGGGGCCCAAGCACGTGGGCCATCTTCTGCTGCTTTCCCAGGCCATTAACAGGGAGCTGGATCAGAAGTGGAGCAGTTCAGAAACCTGAATATAACCCTACCGTTCGACCCAGCCATCCCACTCCTTGGAATTTACCCAAAGGAGTTTAAATTGGCAAACAAAAAAGCGGTCTGCACCCTAATGTTTATTGCAGCACAATTCACAATAGCCAAGACCTGGAACCAACCTAAATGCCCATCAACGGTAGATTGGATAAAGAAATTATGGGATATGTACTCTTTAGAATACTATACCGCAGTAAGAAACAACGAAATCCAGTCATTTGCAACAACATGGAGGAATCTGGAACACATCATGCTGAGTGAAGTAAGCCAGTCCCAAAGGGACAAATACCATATGTTCTCCCTGATCGGTGACAACTGACTGAACACCAAAAAGGAAACCTCCTGAAGTGAAATGGACACTATGAGAAACGGTGACTTGATCAGCATAGCCCTGACTGTTAATGAACAACTTAATACATTATCCCTCTTAGTATTTTTTTTTTGTCTGTTCTACTTAATATGACTGGTTTCATTCTGTAATTATCACACAGTTATTCTTAAGTGTTGAAAATTAACTGAAATGTGATCCCTGTTAAACATAAGAGTGGGAATAAGAGAGGGAAGAGATGTATAATTTGGGATATGCTCAAGCTGACTTGCCCCAAATGGTAGAGTTAGAAACATACCAGGGGATTCCAATTCAATCCCATCAAGGTGGCATGTACCAATGCCATCTCACTATTCCAAGTGATCAATTTCAGTTCACAATTGATCATAATGAAAGGACTAAGAGTCAAAGGGAGCACATAAACAAGTCTAGTACCTGCTAACACTAACCAATAGAATAAATAAAGGGGAGAGTGATCCAACATGGGAAGTGAGATACTCAGCAGACTCATAGAATGGCAGATGTCCTAAATAGCACTCTGGCCTCAGAATCAGCCCTAAAGGCATTCGGATCTGGCTGAAAAGCCCATGAGAGTATTTCAGGCATGGAAAGCCAAGACACTCTGGCAAAAAGATCTCTGTGAGTGAGATCCCAGTGGAAAGAACAGGTCTTCAAAGAAGGAGGTACCTTCCTCTGAAGGGAGGAGAGAACCTCCACTTTGACTATGACCTTGTCTAAACAAGATAAGAGTCGGAGAACTCAGAGGGCTTCCATAGCCTTAGAAATTCATGACTGGAGCATAGGGAGATTACTGATGCCATAGACAGGAGTGTCAATTGGTAAAGTCAACAACAGGAGTCACTGTGCACTTACTCCTCATGTAGGATCTCTGTCCTTAATGTGCTGTACATTGGGATTTAATGCTATAACGAGTACTCAAACAATATATTTCACCTTGTGTTTCTATGGGGGTGCAGACTGTTGAAATCTTTACTTAATGCATACTAAACTGATCTTCTGTAAAAAAAAAAATTATCAATTCCCAACTTGACTCTCACTGGGATTAAACATGACAATAGGTCTGATCTGATTTCATCATCATTTAAAAAAATAATCTATTATTTTTCACTTTATGTTTCTGTGTGGGAGCAAACTGTTGAAATCCTTACTTAATGTGTGCTAGGCTGATCTTCTGTATGTTAAGATAATTGAAAATGGATCTTGATGTGAATGGAAGGGAAGAGGGAGTGGGAAAGGGGAGGGTTGTGGGTGGGAGGGACGGTATGGGGGGGAAGCCATTGTAATCCATAAGTCGTACTTTGGAAATTCATATTCATTAAATAAAAGTTAAAAAAAAAAGAAGTGGAGCAGTTGGCAGTTGGTAGCTTTACCCGCTATGCTATAGTGCTGGACCCCCTCTCCCTGAGAAGAGATTTTTTTTTTCTTAAAAAGATTCACTTACTTATTTGAAAGTCAGTCACAGAAAGGGAGAGAGAAGGAGGTCTTCCATCTGCTGGCTCACTAGCCAAGTGGCTGCAACGACTGGGGATTTGCCAGGCCCAAGCGAGGAGCCAGGCACTCCATTTGAGTCTCCCACGGCAGGGGAGGGAGGCATCCTCTGCTGCTTTCCCAGGTGCATTACCAGGGAGCTGGATCAGAAGTGGAGCTGCAGGGACTCAAACTGGTGCTCTAATGGGATGCTGGCGTAACCCACTGTGCCACAATGCTAGCCCCACTCCCCCAACAAAGTGTATTCAACAAATGGTGATGGAGTGATTGCATTTCCATGTGCAAAGAGAGAAAAGGTCTGGTGTTTAACCTAGGTTAAGACATCTGTGGCCCACACCGGAGTGCCTGGGTTTGATTCCGCTCCAGTTCCTGACTCCAGCTTCCTGTGAATGCACACTCTTGGAGGCAGTTGTGATGGTTCAAGTAACTGGGTTGCTGCCACCCATGTAGGAGACTGGATTGTGCTTTTGGCTCCTGGATCTGGCCTGGGCCCAGGCCCAACCCCAGCCATGGTGGACATTTAGAAAGTAAACCAGAGGATAGGAACTTGCCCTGTTTCTCTGCCTCTCAAATAAATAAATAAAAAATAAACGAATGCCCCCCCCATTCTTAAAAGAATAAATAAAAAAAACCTTCCTCCTGAGGATATCTCCAGGCCCTGTTGGGTTCACTGATGAAATCTGGTAAACTGAAGTACGTTTCCGCTGCCTGCACAGGCTCTAGGCAACTAACGTTAACTGGATATCCAGCGCCTGAGACTACAAAATGCTTCCTAAGTGACGTGAGAATGCCTGCTTTCCCATCTGTTTCAGCTGCTTGTTACACAACTTTGAGAATGACTTAATTTCTCTGAGTCCCTATCTCTTTATCTGTAATGTGGCATAAAAAGAAAATGTTGCAGGATTTTGGGTAGAACCAAAATACAGGAAAAAGCAGTTTTGTAGTCCAATGTATTTATATAGTGATAGTAATGTTAGTAAGTCATATTTTTGTAGGTTATATCGTAAATTGATTTTTATGATGATAGTGGTTGGTTGGGGGAACTCGTGACAGTGGGCTCTGCGATTTTGTACAGGGGAAATAATCAGAATTTCTGTTAGTAAATTTTAGTGATTTGGGTTGATATGCACATTAAAATATTCAGGAAAATATCTGCCCTAAGCATGCTAGAAAATTGTATCAAGTCACAGGCAAGTTTTTCCTTTTAAGATTCATAACACAATAGGCCATGTAACAATTACACATGCTGTATTAGTCCGTTCTGCATTACTGGAACAAAATACCTGAAGCTGAGTACTTATAAAAAAAAGAGGTCACCGGCGCTGCGGCTCACTAGGCTAATCCTCCGCCTTGCGGTGCTGGCACACCGGGTTCTAGTCCCGGTCGGGGCACCAGATTCTGTCCAGGTTGCCCCTCTTCCAGGCCAGCTCTCTGCTGTGGCCAGGGAGTGCAGTGGAGGATGGCCCGAGTCCTTGGGCCCTGCAACCCATGGGAGACCAGGATAAGTACCTGGCTCCTGCCATTGGATCAGCGCGGTGCGCTGGCCGCGGCGGCCATTGGAGGGTGAACCAATGAAAAGGAAGACCTTTCTCTCTGTCTCTCTCTCTCACTGTCTACTCTGCCTGTAAAAAAAAAAAAAAAAAAGGTTTGCTTTTGGCTCAGTTCTGGAAATACAAAGCCAAGGAACCACATCTGGTGAGAGCCTTCTTGTTGGTAGAGTCCCTGGGTGGTACGGGACGTCAGATGGGAAGAGCCAGGGTGCGAGCATGTGTATGTGTCTATAGTCTCTGGTCTCTGTCTCTTACAGGCCACTGCTCCTCAAACATAGGAGCTCTCCCTTGAAAACCTCATTTAATTTTAATCACCTTGCGAAGGTCCCACCTCTACACATCACAGCCACATTAAGTTCCCATCTTTTTTTTTTTTTTTTTTTTTTTTGACAGATAGTTAGACAATGAGAGAGAGAGAGACAGAGAGAAAGGTCTTCCTTCTGTTGGATCACCCCCTAAATGGCCGCTATGGCCGGAGCTACACGGATCCGATGCCTGGAGCCAGGTGCTTCCTCCTGGTCTCCCATGCTGGTGCAGGGCCCAAGCACTTGGGCCGTCCTCCACTGCCTTCTCGGGTCACAGCAGAGAGCTGGACTGGAAGAGGAGCAACTGGGACTTGAACCGATGCCCATATGGGATGCCAGCGCCGCAGGTGGAGGATTAACCATGTGAGCCATGGCGCCGGTCCCTAAGTTCCCATCTTAGTAACTCACAGTGCAGAGGAAATTTCAACACCTGCATGCATGCTTGGGGCACACACTCGAACCATATCCAAACCATAGCCCACGCCCAAGGCCACATTGTACTTCCACAGTCTCTGTGATCCAGTTTCACATCAGGATTGGATTTGTGCCCAAGAAACTGACAATATAGCTGATGCTGTATTTTTACTTTCATTCAGTTTGATACTGCATTCATCCTGTAGAAATTGTGCAATAAACACACATATAAATATGTACCTATGGGGCTGGCATTGTTTGCACACCAGGGTAAGCTGCTGCTTCCAATACCAGCATCCCACGTCGAGTGCTGGTTCTAGTCCTAGCTGTCTGCCTCTAATCTAGTTTCTGGCTAATGCACCTGGGAGGGCAATGAATGATAGCCCAAGTACTTGGGACCCTGACATCTATGTAGGAGACCCGAATAGCATTCCTGGCTCCTGGCTTTGGCTTGGTCCAGCCCTGGCCACTGTGACCATTTGGAAGGTGAACCAGTGGATGGAAGGTCTCTATCTCTACCTGCCACTCTGCCTTTCAAACTAATAAACAGACCTTTAAAAAATTTTAAAGGTGGCTGGCACCACGGCTCACTAGGCTAATCCTCCACCTGCGGCGCTGGCACCCTGGGTTCTAGTCCCAGTCGGGGCACCGGATTCTGTCCCGGTTGCCCCTCTTCCAGTCCAGCTCTCTGGACTGTGGCCCGGGAGTGCAGTGGAGGATGGCCCAGGTCCTTGGGCTCTGCACCCACATGGGAGACCAGGAGGAAGCACCTGGCTCCTGGCTTCGGATCAGCGCAGCGCGCTGGCTGCGATGCGCCAGCCGTAGCGGCCACTTTGGGGGTGAACCAACGGAAAAAGGAAGGCCTTTCTCTGTCTCTCTCTCTCACTGTCTAACTCTGCCTGTCAAAAAAAAAAATTTACACTTAAGCTATCTATTTAACAAGGTAAAGGCCTTGGTTTTGTAAACCCTGAGGCAACCATGCCACCATTTCTAGGTCAGTTCAGAAAAAAACAGATTCTGTCGTTTTTATCAGTGAGATGGTTGCTTTTTATTTATTTTTTAAAAAAATTTATTTTACTTATTTGAAAGGCAGAGCTACAGAGAGAGAGAGTTAGAGCCAGAAAGAGAGAGAGGTCTTCCATCTGCTGGTTCACTCCCCAAATGACTGCGATGGCCAGGCTGAGCTGATCCGAAGCCAGGAGCCAGGAGTGTCCTCCGGGTCTCTCCCATGGGTGCTGGGCCATCCTACACTGCTTTCCTAGGCCACAGCAGAGAGCCGATTGGAAGTGGAGTAGCCAGGACCTGAACCGGTGCCAACATGAAATGCCAGTGCTGCAGGCCAGGGCTTTAACCTGCTGTGCCACAGCGTCATCCCCAATGGTTGCTTTTCTGAAGTTGTTTTCTCCAAAAGACAGAAGGTGGGAAAGAAAGTAGAGGAAGAGACGCTGTATAATGCTGGATTATTATCTACAGTTGTAGCATTTTTGCCAGAGGGGGGTGAAAGGTTGATTAATGTTAGATTCCTAGCGAAAACTTAGCTTCATGTCCTTATAAAATAACCATTGGAAAATAACAGAACTGTATACTGTGGCTTCAAAACTAGCACAGGAGGGAAGAGAATAAAGAAATTAGACATTCTCATTGTAGAAGAGAAGAAGGAATGTGAAGAGGGAAGAGTAAAGCAAAGAAAGATCGGTAAAGAGAAGGCATACACACAATATACTCACACACGAAGTGGTACAAGTAGCTTCAAACATGAATAATAAAAACAAACGCATGTGGATTGGTGCTTGGGGGCAGGGTGTCCCATCCACTGGTTTATTCCCCAAGTACCTGTAATGGCTACAACAGAGTGGGCCAGGCTGAAGCTGGGAGATGGGAACTCAGCCTAGGTTTCCTATGTGGGTAGCAGGGAGCCAATTATTTGAGCCATCATCACTGCCTCCCAGGGTGGGCAATAGCAAGAAGCTAGAGACAGGAGCTGTAGCTGGAAACTGAACCCAGGTACTGTGATGTGGGACACAGGCATCTGAGTCAGTGACTTAAGCGCTAGGCCAAATGCCCACTCCTACTGTAACCTTGATGGATTCCTAAATTGCATTAATGTAATATTCCGTGAATACATTTCAGATCATGTCACTGAACATCAAAGAACCCGAGAACAGGCTTAGTCAAGGAATTCTGCTGATGGAACCATGGGGAAACACGACTTAGGGATTTCTTGTCTCTGTCAAGCAGCCCCCTTCCTACTTTAACAAAGCCTTGTTTCTTATCCTTCGTTGCTACTTGTGGGACACAAACTCAGACCAGTGATATGGCTCGGTAATGCTATGAATTGCTACCCTAACTTTAGACCCATAAGTCATCTTGTACTTGGAAATGTCTCTGGCCATTCTGGGTTGGCAGATGCTTTTCCCCAAGATGGCAGCACACCTAGCACATGCATTTACGACTGCCTTAGGCTCATATAGGAACTTCATAAACGGAATGTTTAAACTGTCTGCCAATCACTTCGTGGATTAGTGAGCAAGGTCCCCAGTCTCAGTGTCAGAGGCTGACACCTCTGAGCGGGAGGTGACCAGGTGGTGAAATGTGACGGCTCATCAGTACAACTCAGCCTCCCTCACTCTACAAGCTGGCTTCCGTGGTCTTGTGTTTGGTCACTTACAGCATAAAGTTGACTTCTGTGACAACTGTGTGTTGGTTCAGGAAAGATCTCATTTTAGTAACTGAGTTTGTTGGGAAAGCTGCTGAAGTCAGAACAGGCCTGCATTGGGACAGCCCTTAGGCCACACTGAGCAGGGGCAGGTCTGGGTGGAATGGTACGAGGTTTATTTGCAGTGGCTCTGAGTGCTCTCAGCACCATGGCACAGTCCAGTAAGCCCATTCCTTTGGTAACTCTTACCTTCAAAGGGGAGGGTCACAGATCAGAAAAAAGCCTGCTTAAGGCAGTGCAGACAATTAATGCGTGGCTCCAGCAGGTATGCTGAAAGCCAGACTGAAAGCCTACACCCCTTTTCTTGCAATAAAATTGATTTTGCATAGCCTTCTGTAGTTACTCTAATACAAGGATAGGTCCACCTGAGCTGTCAAGGAGCACTTGGGCACAGCGGGATAGTGGTGCCCTGTAGGTGTGGACCAGGACAGCTCCAGGGCTTGGTCAGCTGGGAAGGCTGGCTTCTGAGGAGCTGGACCCAAGGGCATCATCTTCCACTTGGAGCGCTACTCAACAAGGGCAAATCTTCCTCGGGAAAACCAAAGGAACTCCTGGATCACCTGACCAAGAAGGGAGGGGAGAGACATCTGCCTGACCCTGGGCCCTTAGACTTCCAGGGATTTTGTTGGCGGTGAAGGTAAAGCCGGTCTGACAGTACATGCCTCAGACCCTCTCACTATTCTTCTGTGTTTTCCTTCAGATTCTGCTCTTTCAGAACGCTAGCTTATAAACCCTCATTTCTTTTTTTAGATTTCTTTACTTATTTGAAAGGCAGAGTTACAGAGAGGCAGAGGCAGAGAGAGAGGCTTCCACCCGCTGGTTTACTCCCCAAAGAGCCGCAATGGCCAGAGCTGGGCTATTGATTGGAAACCAGGAGCCAGGAGCTTGTCCTGGGTCTCCCATGCGGGTGCAGGCGCCCAAGCACTTGGGCCATCTTCCACTGCTTTCCCAGGCCACAGCTGAGAGCTGGATCAGAAGTGGAGCAGCCAGGATTCGAATCGGCGCCCACATGGAATGCTGGCACTGGAGGCGGCAGCTTCACCTGCTGCTCCACAGCACCAGCCCCTAGGACCCTTTTCGTTTTCCCAGTCTTCCAGGACTCCTTGCACCCAGCTTATATTCATTACATTTCCCTTCCTGCTCTGTTGCTCTGGATAACGCCCAGGCGGTTTCAGTGCAAAACGGACCCCTCTCCACAAGGGCTTGCTTTGTCCCTGTTCTTTGTCATGTCATTGTCCAGGCTTGTCAGTACCTCTCCACAGTGTGTGGCGGGGTACAGAGGGTGAGCATATGCCAGGAAGGAGTAACATATATGCAAGTGGGCACGTGAAGGTGGAGCAGAAAAAACGCTGCCATCGGTCTCCTGAGCTGGGGGACCCCGAGTAGCCAGGGTGACAGAATGCTAGGAAGAGCAGAGTTCATTTCAGGAATACCTAGGTGGGATACTGCATCAAGACCACAGGTGGGGGCTCATATGTCTAGGACATGGTAGGATGCGTTGGCAGCACAGCATAGCATGGAAATGAGGGTAAGGCAGAGACCTGCCCATCAGGGTTCCACATTAGGACAGACAGCAGAAGATTATAGGATTCGAGGCAGGGCAGGAATGGCTGGTTGCAGGTGTCAGGTGATGGTGTTTACACCAGGTGGAAGGTAATCTTCAGCAGTGGTGAGTGCATAATGGAGAGATCAGACTGAGCATCTACGATGGAAACCCAGGAAGTGGTAAGGGAGACTCCATGCATGGAGGATTTTGCACAAGTGATGGGGATGGAGTTGGGCATCCCTCAGGATACTCATCCTAATAAACTGGTCTGCAGTGTGTGTGGCCTGATGAGGAATATGCCCTCACTGTGCTATAGAAATTCCCAAAGGTAAGGGAATCCCCCCCCACCCCCATCTCTATACGGTCAAAGCTGACTTCAGCCCCAGACATGCAGCATTCCTCCTTTAGGTCATCTCTCCCTTAGCAGAATGGAGGCTGGTGGATTTATCTGGTTAGCTACTTTCCGAAGCAAATGAGTTGGTGGTCTTGGAGAGAACCGGTCTGTTATTTCTGTCTAAAAGGGAAATCAATGATGGTGGACTGTGCTCTCACCTCCCTGGAGACAGCCAAGTATTCTGTCCACCAGGCTGCTCTCAGGTTTTCTCATCTACAGGAGTTCAAGACCTTTTGGCTTTAGCTTTTCTCTCTGTCTCTCTCTTAAGTGATTAGCCTCTTTCTTCAAATAATATATTCTTTATTTAGACCACAATAAAAGAATCCTAACACAACTTAGGGTTTTATTAGTATATATTTATTTTATGGCTTCACATTGAAAACATTTTAATTTGCAGATCATCAATAAATGACAATAAAGCTATTTTCATGAACACAAAAACACAGGAATTCCAAGTGCAAGGGATGACAATTATATCACTGTGGTCAAACAGTATCAAGAAATACACTTTAGAAAGATAAATGATGACAAATGGTAGCATTTAAAAATGCTTTTCTTAACAATCTCAGGATATTCTTCAGTTAACTGACCCACAATCAGAAAGAACAAATTATTGTTTCAAAGTCAAAGTACCAACAATCATGTACCATTGCTGGAGTACTCATCTGAGACAACACTCAAATTTACAGTAAGAATGGGAATGTTTATAATTCAACGGTAGCACAACTTGGCCGGAAGATGACTTATTTGTTGCTGCAGAACTATCAGAATGAAAGCATGCACTGGGCAGAGAGTAAGCTTCATGGAAATCCCAAGAGCCTCAACCTATTGCGGGCTATCCACAATAGGCATCATGCCAAGTGCTGAAAAGGTATGATGTCATTTGATCCTCACAACCCACTCCCTAACCTTCCCATCTTTCATTGAGAAACTGTGAGAAGCTAAGCAATTTATACACGAGGCACAGACCTACTGTAAGGCTACACAACACTGGCTGGGAGCTCTGCCAATCACGTAACTAAATGGTGCTCACTTATGCTGTCCTAGCATACCTGACATGATCTGTGTGGGCCTGGTTTAAAATGAGGTGCTACAGCTTTTGAAAGCTATGAAAAGCTAGAGGAAGAGTATGCGTGCACAGCTACCCTAAAGGCAGCTTTGTTTCAAAGCCTACACAAAATGAGCCAACAAGCAAATACAAGCAGACCTGTTGGTGAACGTCGATGTGTTAAATTTTGGTTATCAAATAACATTTGAGTCTGTTATTACTAGTTACTTAAAGAGTTTAAAGTACATTTGGAAGACAGAACTGCTGAAAAATATGTCTAACTACACCGCACAATTTGAAAGCCAGCATGATGGTGGAGAGTGGGCTAGCATGTCACTAGTTTCTGGGCTTCTGTCTAGACTGTCACTTGCATTTGGGTGTTGAGGAGAGCACTTCCTCCTTATGAAGAGCGAAATTATACCACAATAGGGCTGCTGGACACACAAAACGAGGTATGCATGAGATGTCTTCCACACGGCAGGTCCCCTCGTCTGTCACCACTGAGACCATTCTACCCTAAGCAGACTGGTCTGCTCACTAAACCCAAACATTCCTGGACACCCCTTCTCTCATGCACGCTGTCCCCTAATGTCCACCGTGAGCTGGAGGGCACCTTGAAAGCAGTGGACCTCTTGAAAGGGGGGATTAGGCCAAGCGATCTGCGTCTTCAAGACCCGACACAGCATCTCATTCTGGAACCATCTATCTGACATCCGGCAGAGAGGTGGGAGGAGCACTTCCCAGATACCCAAAGGAAACCTAAAGGTGGTGATGGCCCTATTCATTTGACCAGGAAACTTCTACTGGGGCTGTGAACTTATTTACATGTGAGGGGTCTTAGAAAAGTCCCTGGGAACATGGGAACAGGTGTTTGGCCTAGTGGTTGTTACTGCTTGCAACACCGGCATCCCATATCAGAGTGCCTAGTTTGAGTCCTGGCTCCTCTGCTTCCAATACAGCTTCCTGCTAATGGGAGCCTGGAAGGCAGCAGGTGGTGACTCAAGTACTTGGGCCCCTGCTGCCCACGTGGAGACCTGGATTGGGCTCCTGGCTCAGCCCTATTAAGGGCATATGGAGAGTCAACCAGTAGATAGATGATCTCTGTCTTTGTCTCTTTATTTTTCAAATAAAATGAAAATAAAATTTTAAAAAGTGTTTTCTTAACAACAACAACAACAACAAGATGCCCATGTCCCACACTGGAGAACCCGGGCTCAATTCCCAGCTCCAGTTCCTGCTGAAGTAGACCTGGGGAGGCAGAAGTGATGGTTCAAGTGACAGGGTTCCCACCACACATGTGGGAGACCTGGACTGTGATTCCAATCCCTGGCAGGTCCAGCCCCGGCCACTGTGGGCACCTGGGGAGTGAACCTGAGGATGGCTGCTCTATCTCAGCAACTCTCAAGTAAAAAAAAAATTATTATTAAAAAGGTAAGTATATTTTGGTACAAAAACATTTTTGAAATCCTTGCATAGTTTGATAACAGAGATTTCCCCAAAACTTTTAAAAGAATCCCCATATGGTTATTTAAGCTTTTAGGCCAATTCTTCGTTAAACTGGAAACTCCGAGGGCATGGCCCATTTTGTAGATTTATAACTACTTAGCCATAGGTAGTAGCTCTGGTTTTGTACTCAGAGAATCTGATCTGAGACATGAGACCACGTGACAAGCCAATCAGCTTTGTTTTCAAACAATTCCAAAAGCTATCTCTTTTTTTTTCTCTCTAATGTCAATTCTTTCTTCTATGATATGGGTAAACTTTGGTCTATTTGGGGATATTTAAAGGAAACAGGAAGTACTGGCATTTCTGATTCCTTTAGGTTTACTATCTAACATTTGCAATATAATATTTTGCTTATCATTAACCTACACAGGTCTAAGGAACTCTGATATTTTTTTCTTAGAAAACTCAATAATCGTCTGAAAAGCCTGGATTTCAATCCATACATAGAAGGCAGACAAACTGTGAAGGTCACAGCCTAAAGTGCATGTCGCTGGATCCCCAGGCTGGGTCCTGCTCCCAGGTGGTTTTTCAGTCATCCTGCTCCTCCATACTCTCACTGTCATAGGAGGCGTCTTCCTCCTCCTCTTCCCGTATGACCTTCATCAGCTCCAGGAAGCTGGGCGGTGGGCACTCCTCCTTCAGCTCCCTGAGCCGACACCAGAGTGCCTGGTTGAGTCTGGCCCCGGCTAAGATCTGCTCCAAGCGGACCTGGTCTGTGATGCTCTTCGAGATGGCTCGTTTCTCCACGGCTCTCTGGAGCAGGGTTTCTAAGCGTAACACGTATGCTGAGACCGTCTCTCCTTCCTGCTGATAGGTATTCAGGTATCTTACCTGGGAGCTCCTGCGGCTTTCTAGGCTCCCAAATACTTGCTTAAACGCCTCCAGACACTCATGCACACTGATGGATGGGTTGTCTGCCTGCACTATGCGCATGAGGTCTAGCGCCGGGCCACGCAGACTCTCCGTCAGCCACCTCTTCTTCTCGGCCTCTGCTATCGGCCACTCCTTGACTATCTCAGTGGCCTGTTCCAACCAGACCTCAAAGGGCTCCTCCTCCGGGGCTGGCACAGTGCTCCCGGAGAACACTCTCAGCTTCCGGTATCTCATGGGTAGCAGGGGCTGAGGAGCATGGGCCATTGCCTGTCCCAGAAAATGGGCCAATAACTCAGGCGATGTGCAGGGCCCAGTGGACGGAGACAATCCCTTGTGCTCCAGGGCTCGGAACATACTGGAGATCGTCTGCCCCTCTTTTTCCAGAAAGAGGTTCAGTCTTTCAAGAAATTCCGTGTCCTGGTTAGGGGTCTTAAAGATCACTTTCCAAGCACCCCCTCTTCCCTGAACCTCGCTGGGGATCGCTGAGGCCTCCGCGTCTTCCATAAGCTCTAACAAGACAGCACTGGCATTCTCCTGCTTGCGGAAGATCTTGCCAAGCAGTCTGAACCCGCCCAGACACTTTAAAGTCTCCTGCAGGACCTCCAGGATCTCAGGCTCAGTGCAGTCCAGGGGTATGCCTGTAACCATCAGGGATTTCTGCTCCTCCACACTCATTATCCTGCACCAGTCCTCGAACAGTGCCAGTGCCATGGCTTCGAAGAGTCACTCACCCTCCCTCAGTGGGTACCCGCTAGTTGGTGATGTGGATACCCACCATCTTTGGGTTGATAGTGTCCCGGACGAGCTATTACACGTGACCCAGTCTCAGGCTAGGGCACTCCACTAGTGGTCTCAAAGGCTTCTGGACTAATGAATGGCCCTTGCTTTCCCAACTGGCATGAGCTCAGCACCTCCCACGGTGGGCGAATGGTGTCCCAGGCACCACCTGTGGCTCTGCAGCTGTTTCTCACCGGCACAGCGATTTCTGCTGGTGGGACAGCGTCTTCCTCTCTGGCACCCAGCACTCTTGGAGAAGCCTCACTGCAGGGCGGCTCAGACTCTGGGTGAGACAAGGTTGTTTTACCACACAGCCCTCTTCTTGCTAGGAAGCATCTGTACTCTAGTTTGGGGAGCAGCAGGGCGTCCTCCCTCACACTGTCACAGTGTCCATCCCACTGTCAGACCTCTTCTTTGCTCTACTCTGACTTTTCTCCTCCTGGGGATTCCACTGCAATCTGGCTTCCCCCCATCCACTCATCAGATATGTTGATTATAATGTCTGAATCCCTGGGGCCAGCACTGTGGTGCAGTGGGTAAAGCCGCTGCCTGCAGTGCTGGCATCCCATATGGGTACCGGTTCGAGTCCCGGCTGCTCCACTTCTGATCCAGCTCTCTGATATGGCCTGGGAAGGCAGTAGAAGATGGTTCAAATGTTTGGGCCCCTGTACCCACATGGGAGATAGGGACGAAGCACTTGGCTCCTGGCTTCAGATCAGTGCAGCTCCGGCCATTGTGGCCACTTGGGGAGTGAACCAACAGAAGGAAGACCTCTCTCTCTCTCTCTCAGCCTCTCACTGTCTGTAACTCTACCTCTCAAATAAATAAATCTTTAAAAAAATATGTCTGAATCCCAGCTGTGGGCAGGAACGGACTTTTCATTTTTCCTATGAAAGACAAAATTAGATGTGGCTAGATACCTGCTTACGTGTTCCAGAATGTTCTTTGAGAGTCAAGCACAGGAAGCTGTCAGTCGCCTCTTTGCAGTGGTGCTTCAGCCACGTCAAGCAGACCTTTACACATAAATAACATGTTTTTAGGCCTCGCTAATATCCAGTGCTGATGATTCTAAAGTGCAATTACTCAAAAAAGGACAACCCTTCATAATTCAATTACATCTACTCAGTAATATTGTTGCTTCCCTTGATAAAAAAAAAATCCAACCAAGAATCACGTGTACATTTAAAATATAGGTATAAGAACTAGACAAAGCTCAGGGATGAATGAGTTACTTTGGAATTATCAATTAATTCCCTTTTAGTATGCCTGGTGAGGCTCTGCAAATGCACAAGTAGGTGTTTTTTTTTGTGCTATGAATAAGTTCTTTTTAATAGAAAACTTTTATTTAATAAATATAAATTTCAAAAGTACAACTTTTATATGATAGTGATTCTTCCCACCACACCCAGCTTCCCACCCGCAAACCATCCCATTTCCTTCTCCCTCTCCCACCCCATTCTTCATGAAGATTCATTTTTAATTTTTAATTATCTTTATATACCGAAGATCAACTCTATCCTAAGTAAAGATTTCAACAGTTTGCACCCACACAGACACACAAAGTGTAAAGTACTGTTTGAAGACTAGTTTTACTGTTAATTCGCATAGTACAACACATTAAAGATAGAGGTCCTACATGGGGAGTAAGTGCACAGTGACTCCTGTTGTTAACAATTGACACTCTTATTTATGACGTCAGTAGTCACCCAAGGCTCTTGTCATCAGGAGCTGCCAAGGCTATGGAAGCCTCTTAAGTTCGCCAACTCTGATCTTATTTAGACAAGGCCATAATCAAAGTGGAAGTTCTCTCCTCCCTTCAGGGAAAGGTACCTCCTTCTTTGACGGCCCATTCTTTCCGCTGGGATCTCACTCACAGAGATCTTTTACTTAGGTCATTTTTTGCCACAGTGTCTTGGCTTTCCATGCCTGAGATACTCTCATAGGCTTTTTAGCCAGATATGAACACCTTTAGGGCTGATAAGAGTAAGTTATTAACACAACACTTTCTTCCCAGCGTTGAACTTGGGGAGGCAAGAGTTCCTAATGCCCTCAGTCACGTGCGGCTTAGTGGTGAAGATTTGTTCAGAGAAAGGCACTGTGATCTGGACCTTGGGTGAACACCACTGAGTGACTGACACAAACCAGGATGGTCATGATGATACACTCTTGGGGAGACCACCACTGTTGCTTGTGG
This sequence comes from Oryctolagus cuniculus, assembly GCF_051225735.1. Classification (NCBI taxonomy): domain Eukaryota; kingdom Metazoa; phylum Chordata; class Mammalia; order Lagomorpha; family Leporidae; genus Oryctolagus; species Oryctolagus cuniculus. Next base: position 47,905,928 of record NC_142868.1, on the reverse strand, counting down.
ACTGCGATCATCAGCACTGGGGAGGGTGTGTCAGGGAGCTAAGATCATTTCCTCTTTGGCCTGAAAACTTCCATCAGCCGTCCAGATGCCACAGAAGTCACCTGCAGCTATACCAGCGGCAGACATACCGCGTCCATCTGGAAGGTGCCAGGGAAGTCTGCGCTGAGCAGCTCCGGGGGCTGGAGACTCCTGGCTCTTCCATGATGAACTTCTCCCTTCTACACCATGGGGCTGGCCTTCCTGCCCCTTGGAGGAAAGGCTTTGAACGCTCAGAAAGCAACACCTCTAAGACCCACGTAGCTGTCACCTTGGGACCACTCTCTCAAGTGCCATCCCTCCTTGCCCCTCAATTAGAAAGATGGCGAGGGCAATGCATTTAACGTGGAATAGGGCCCCAGATGGAAACCCCTGGATGTGGAAAAAATGTCCGACTCTTGAGTTTTTTCACATTTCAGGGAACCACACCCGCAGTTGGAGCCGGAAGACCCCCCCCCCACACTGTTATTACTGGGTCATTTCACTAGATTTGGGCAGCATGCCTCCAATCTCCCTGAATTTCAGTTTCCTAACCTGGAAAGCCCTGGTGATAAAACCCGTCCTCTCCCAGGACTGCGGTGAGTAGGAAATGATGTAACTCAGAGAGAAGCGCTTTATTCAAATGCAAAGCACATCTGGTGCGGGGATTCAAAATGCCTGCCTGGCTCCTCGGCCCCTCCCACTTGGCGGAGACGCCGTCCCCACAGACTGACTGGTTCTCCTCCAAACTTTATTCAGCCGACCGACCGGGCCTCGCCCTGTGGGGAAGCGTGGTTTAATTTCATCCTTCTGGGGGTGCGGGCTGAGTCTTCGGTCACCGGGCCCGTGGTCTGCTGCCTCTCTCAGCGCCGACCTCCCTCAGCACACTGCTAAAGGAGGGGCTGAAACGGGGGAAGGCCGTGGAGACGAGCATGGCAGGGCCAGCCTCATCCACACGAATCGCCATGCGCCCCGGAGAGCCGCGCCGCCGGCGCCGCGGTCCGCACCTGGTCTCCGCGGGGCGCCGCACAGATCGAGGCACCTCCTCCGCCCGCCGCTCTGGCGCACTGCGCCAACAGGGGCGAGGGGAGGGGGCACAGACACAGTGCCCGGATGCGGGAGCAGGCTGAAGGCTTAGGGAGTGGCCCTCACCCCGCTTCTCCCCCACCTTTTTTTTTTTTTTTTTTTGGCGGGGGAGATGGAAGATACCAAATCTTGGCGCAGAGGCGGCATGGCGGCCCTCAGGCAATACAGCGACTCTGCAACCTCTCTCTGCAGATTCCGCTGGGCTGGCACGTGCAGGCTGCAGTCTTGCCTACGCTCACACAAACCGTCCACCTGCGTCTCGCTACGCTACCCCGTCTTCCACTTTGCAACGCCCCTGCGCTTTACTCCCGGCCTTGTTGCGCCTCCGCACCCTCCACCACGTGCAACCTGCGAGAACCTTCTCGCGGGTCTCTGCTTCCTGCCGCCCCCCTCGGCGTCGGTGCACGGCAGTACTAGCGTCGGCGAGCCTGGGGGGTCCCCCGGTGCGGTCGGCGCCGCCTGCGCCACACCTTTCCCACTCCTACTGCCACCCTCTCCGCCACGCCTTCCCTGTGACAATCCCGGTGCCTAAATAAGCTGGTCGCCCCTTCCCCCTCCACCAGCTCCCACCCGGGTAAAACGGAGCGGGGCGGGGGGGAGAGTTCTGCGGCCTCGCCCCCGACCCACTCCGCAATGTGGCGGGGGAGCGGGGCGCCGGGGCTGCGCCCATGGGTCCTCTCCGCGCGTGCTCGGCCTGCTACTTACGGTGGCGCCGAGAGCGGCGAGCGCGCCCTGCGCTCCGCATCCATTAGCCGGGGGTCTGGCCGCTTCACTTCCGGAGCGCGGGGCTCCGCGAGGCGCCGCCCTCCCCCCCCCCCCCGCCCGGGTCCCGCGCGCGCCCCGCCCCGCCCCACGTTGCCGGGAACCGGCCGCGTCTCGGCTCCGGCTGCCGCAGCGGCGGCCCTCCCAGACTCAACTTTGCCGCTAGCTTGCGCGGGGGGCGTGGGCAGGGAGGGGAGAGAGCGGGGTCAGGGGGCGGGGCCGGGAGGGTGGGTCGCCCGCTCGCCAGCCCGCCTTCCTTTCTGTGCACCTTGCGGTGGGCAGAGAGCGGCAGCGCGGTCTGTGCACGCGGAGAGGGAGCCTGAAGGACCAGCGCACGCACGCACGGACGGGACCCTCCCCAGCCCCGCGCCATGGCCGAGAGGAAGCAGTCCGGGAAGGCGGCAGAGGACGAAGAGGTCCCTGCCTTTTTTAAAAATCTGGGCTCGGGCAGCCCCAAGCCGCGGCAGAAATTCTGTGGCATGTTCTGCCCGGTGGAAGGGTCCTCGGAGAACAAGACCATCGACTTCGATTCGCTGTCGGTGGGCCGGGGCTCGGGGCAGGTGGTGGCCCAGCAGCGGGACGTCGCCCACTTGGGCCCGGACCCTCAGACGCCGTACTCGCGGCAGGGCCGGCGCGCCGGCGGGGAGCCATCTGTTGAATCCGGCAGGAAGGTGGAGATACGGCGGGCCTCGGGCAAGGAAGCCCTACAGAACATCTACGACCAGGTGGGTGTGTGCGGGGAGGTAAGTGGGTGCGGGCGCTCGGGCGCCAGCTCGCCCCTCGCCCCTGCAGCCTGGGCGCCTGCCTTCGTGCCCTGCCGCGACCGCGGCCTCTCCGCCTCCGCACGCGCACCCCACCCTGCCCGCCCCTTCTGCGCGCAGGGCGCGGCGGTGGGCGGCCGTGCGCCCACAAAGGCTGCTCGCGCTTCCCCGGGCTCGGGGGTTGGGAAGTGGATGGGCGTCAGGGACTGGCCGATCGGGGTCTGGGAGGAGAGGGGGTCGCCCTGGGAGAGGGGTGGGCCGCGGTTCCATTCTTCTTAAGTCCTCCCGGGCCGGCGGCTTCGGGTTGCAGTTGTGGCTGGGAGCCCCACCCTTTTTTTGATGCAGCTCGGAGCGTGCGGTGGAGGTTGGCGTGGAGGCCCGCGGGCTCCCGGGGGGTCGGGAGGGGCGAGGGCTCGGACCGCCGCTCGGCGCCGCACCTGCTCCGGCGCCCTCTCCGCCCAGGTCCCGAGCTCGGAGGTCAGGACCATGGCCAGCGCCTCCCTGGCCCGCCTGGCAGCATCACCACGCTTGGTTCCTGTTTGCCTGGAGAGAAGAGTGAGGAGGCCGTGGAATCCCCCGGTGGAAACCAAACCGCTGCTAAATAGTCCGTGAGGAGAACAAAGTTCCGCCAAGTGTTTCCGCAAGGGCTTCCCAGAGCGCTCCCACCGCTGTTTGGGAGGCACTTTGGGGCAGGCCTTCAGTGGATTGCATTCAAAGGGTTAAAAAAAAAATAGAATACGGGGGAGGGGAGGAGAACCCCACCCCTCATAGCTGAGATAGATTGTCAGATCAGACCCTTTCTACTGTGTTCATGTGGAAACAAAGAAGGCCAGTTTGGTCGACCTTGATTTTAGGAAATGTTTGCCGTCCACTGGCAAATACGAATCTCGAGCCTTGGAAGTCCAGTAGTTGTCTCACACACAGTTTTTTCTCCATCAGGATGACCTTTGCCCTTGTGCAGTTTTTCACAGCCTCATTTCTCAACTGATAATTTCCAGTGCGAAATATCTTCACGCTTCTTTGCTGTTTCTCTTCCAAACTCATGGGTGAAGATGAAGAAAGATCAATCAGTGAATAGTTATTTCTTGAATATCTATTGTGTGTCTTGCCCTGTCATGTGGGGGAAGGTTACTTATACAAAGTTCAAGAGGTTTCTTCTACAGGGGCTTCCAGCATAGTTGGGAGTGGTCTCTGCTATTCCCTGAGGGATTCCATGGCATTTCTTTCCCATCAGGTTTGCATACGTACAGCGAAAGTGCTGGAGGACAATTAAGAGTTGGTGATAGTGGTTAAGCCATGATGTTACCTTTTTCCTGATATGGCATAGAGCTTTGAAGCTTTTGACTTTCATAGTTGTAGGAAAAATAAAATTGGTATTATTTTCAAAAGCCAAGGCAACTAATGACTTAATTTATATCCACTTCCTGGCCCCATCCTTGTATTGGGGAATGTCTCATATCCATATATCTCTTTGAGTCAACCAGAAGAACCTAAATTAAAAAATAAAATACTTGCTTGGTTCCAAGCAATCAGACAACTGAAATAAAAGTTTCCAATAATGTGATTTACACAGAAAGCAGAGGGAGTATGAAGGACTTTCCTGAGTGAACCTTGAGTGAGAGCCGAGATGGTGAAGCATCGTGTTTGTGTGAGTAGCTCATAAATGGCAAGTTGTGCTGGTAACACTGATGCCCCAGAGGAAGCAGAAACACACCCTGAGAATCAAGAGGAGACCATGCTGAAATGGCAGACCAGGGCTCAGGGTGGAGAGTGGCCACCATCATTATCCTAGCAGTGAATTGAAGCTCAAATTTGAAAGGCATAGTCTCACTGGGTTAAATAACTCATCTCTCTTCCTGCCCTTTTGAAACTCAGATGTTTGATCATTAAAGCTACTTCTTCAAACATACCCCAGATTTCATAGGAATTATAAGTTGTAAAGTTATGGCTGTGCATGTGGGAGGAGAGAGGCATTTGAAGAGTAGAACATCCAATCCAAAACCAGGCTATTTTAGCCTCTGCAAAGGCACATTTGCCCCTGTTGCCTTGTTGTTAGTGATAGAGGGAAATCTAGCCTGGCCTTTGTGTAGCTTCCTTGATTTTCATGTTCAACCTTGCCTCATCACATAAAGGCCATTCCTGTGGAATTTTGTCATGCATGACTAAGCAATTTGTCACAGTGCTTACAGTGTTTGAATATTTTATGTCCTTCTAAGAGGGAAAAGGCACGTATGTATACATGTATAACAATAGTAATTTTTTTAAAGATTTATTTATTTTTATTTGAAAGGTAAAGTTACACAGTGAGAGAGAAAGAGAGACATACAGAGAGAGATCTTCCATCCGCTGGTTCACTCTCCAAATGGCTACAACGAACAGTTCTGGGCCAGGCCGAAGCCAAGAGCTTCATCTGGGTTTCTCAAGTGTGTGGCAGGGGCCCAAACACTTGGGCCATCTTTTGCTGCTTTCCTAGGCACATTATCAGGGAGCTGGATTGGAAGTGGAGCAGCCTAGACTCAAACTGGTGCCTATATGGGATGCTGGAACTGCAGGCCTGCGTCTTAACCTGCTATACCATGACACCGATTCCAACAATAGTAGTTTCTAAATGCACACTTGGGCCCACCATTTTAACTGAATTGAGTAATCGTTAGTTAGTTTTTAGCTAACCTAAAACTAAAGCATGACAACAGTATCTACAGGCACTCCTCCTGCAAACCCTGGCACAGAGTTGAGGGGGACTAGAGTAGGTGGATCCGAGGCCATGACTCATGCCTTTCCTCCTCCCTGAACTGTATTGATATGTGTTCTTGATGCATGGTCAGCAGTGACCTTGCTAACCTGATGTACTAGGAGTCCTGCTGTTCCTCTTACAATGCTTAGCTCAAATGCCATATGGTTTATGGGAGATGTGGGAGATTTATGGCTTGAATTGGGCATTTGAATGCAATATTCTGAGCAGGCCAGCACCAGAAAGCAATGGTGTGGCTTGACCTGGGGTGTCAGGTTTCCATGAAGGAGAGAGCAGAAGTGAAAGAGAAAAGTTTCTCGCATTGCCTGTAAGTCCACATCGGGCTGCAGTGAGGCTGCATTGCTTACTACTGCTTGTGAGGGACAATGGCGAGCAGAAGGTCCATTCTGTTGGTTTCTTCCTCTCTCGCCATGCCCATGATTGCTCCAACCTTCTCCCTTCCTTCCACCCCAGACATGATTTAGCCATAATCAGCTGCTCAGCTAGGTTACTGGATCCTGGACATGCCTTCTGAAGGGGTCTCCAGGCCCTCTTCCCAGCAGCAAGCAGCCCACACAGGCTAGAGTGACAGGGAAGTGATTCTGTTCTCCAGGGCAGGTTACATCAGTGAACTACAGAGTGCTATTGAACTTGGTTCATGAAATGCTTGCTGATATTCCCTTCTGTTCTGCGTCCCCATCCCCTCTCCCCTCTCCCATGCAGATTCTCTCTAGGCCCGGGATGCCAGAGCTCTGCTGCCCCTCACTGTTCAGTGCCATTACCACCCATTCTCAAAGTGATGTCCCTTCTTCATCTTAGGGGCAACAGATTCTAAGATCTCTGTCTTTCCCTTTGCCCCCTTCTCCCATTCAGAATTCTTTCCTGTGTTACTCTCAGTTACTGCAAAGAAATCTCAGTGATTAAAGTCGTCTATCCTTTGAGTGAATGACTGATATCACATGTCCCCAGAGATGCTTGTTTGATAACAGACTAGCCCGTGAAACAGAATGAATATGTCCTTAGTGGGATGTGTGGTGGAGATTTGGCTCAGAGCCTAGAAATAATTTAATACTGTGGAGGCCACACTGGTTTAAAAGAGGAGATACAAATATGAACATTTGTCTGTTCAGGATTCCAAAAAACCTGAGAGCCACCTGAGTTCAAAGAGAGGAAATTGGGGTTGGGGGGAGACTTAGAGAGGGCAAAGAAATGATGCTAGTCCATACTTATTGCTTGTTCTTGATTTTCTTGATTATTGAATCAATCATGTAGTTAGTTAAATTTGACAAAAATTTGGGATTGGCATTGTGGCACAGTGGGTTAAGCTGCTCCTTGCAATGCTGGCATTCCATATCGGAACACTGCTCTGCTTCTGATCTGGCTCCCTGCTAATGCACCTGGGAGAGCAGCAGAAGATGGCCCAAGTGCTTGGGCCTCTGCCACCCGCATGGGAGACTCGGATGAAGTCCTGGGCTCCTGGCTTCGGCCTGGCCCACCTCCAGCTGTTGTAGCCATCTTGGGAGTGAACCAATGGATGGAAGACCTCTTTCTCTCTTTCTCTCTCACTCTGTGTCTGTCACTCTACCTTTACAATAAATAAAATAAGTATTTGAAAAAATTTAAATTGACATAATACACATGATATAAAATTTACCATCTTAGCCATTTTTAATTGCACAGTTCAGTTGTGTTGAGCACATTCACATTGTTGTGTGACCTTCACCACCCTCCATCTCCAGAATTTTGTATGATTTTTTAAAACATTTTTGTTTATTTGATAGGCAGAATTACAGAGAGATGGAGAGACAGAAAGAAAGGTCTACTATCCCCTTTTCACTCCCCAAATGGCCACAACGGCCAGAGTTGGGCTGATCTGAAGTCAGGAGCCGGGAGCTTCTTCTGGGTCTCCCACATGGGTGGAGGGACCTAAGCACTTGGGCCGCCTTCTACTGCTTTCCCAGGCCATTAGCAGGGAGCTAGATTGGAAGGGGAGCAGCCGGGACTTGAACCAGCACACGTACGGGATGGTGGTGGCAAAGGCAGAGATTTAGTTGACTATGCCACAGTGCCAGCCATGCATAATTTTTTTTCAAGATTTATTTATCTGAAAGAGTTACAGAGAGAGAAAGAGAGAGGGAGAGGGAGAGAGAGAGGGAGAGAGGGAGAGAGAGAGAGAGATCAATCTTCCATCTGCTGGTTCAATGTCCCGATAGCTGCAGTGGCCAGGGATGATCCAGGCTGAAGCCAGGAGCCAAGAGCTTTACCTGGATCTCCCATGTGGGTTCAGGGACCCAAGCACTTGAGCCATCTTCTGCTGGTTTCCCAGGTCATTAACAGCTAGATCTGAAGCGGAGCAGTTGGGATTCAAACTGGTGTCCCTATGGGATGCTGGTGTCACAGACAATGGCTTTACCCAGAACTCCACAATGCTGGCCCCATTTTTTTTTTCTTTTAAAGATTTATTTTATTTATTTGAAAGGCAGAGTTCAGAGAGAGAGGGGGAATCTTTCATCTTCTGGTTTACTCTCTAAATAGCCACAGTGGCTGGAACTGAGCAAAGCTGAAACCAGGAGCCTGGAACTATATCTGGGTCTCCTATGTGGGTGGCAAGGGCCCAAGTACCTGTGCCGTCTTCCACTGCCTTCTCAGGCATGTGAGCAGAGAGCTGGATTAGAAATGGAGCAGGTGGGCCTTGAACCATGCTCGAATGGAATGCTGGCATAGCAGGTGTTGGCACCATAATGCTGGCCCCAGTCCAGAAGTTTTCCATCTTGCAAAACTGAAAGTTTATACCCATTAACACTAAATCCCCATCCTCCCCCTCCCCTTCCCTGGCAACCCCCATTGTATTCTTTGTTTCTATGAATCTGACTAATTTGACTATCACATACAGGTGACATCATACAGTATTTATTTAAATTTGAAAGGTAGAGAGACAAAGAGAAACAGACACAGAGAGATTTGTCCATTGGTTCACTCCCCAGCTGCCTGCAACAGCCACGGCTGGGCCAGCATCCAGGTCTCCTGCGTATGTGACATGTCTCTAACTGCTCAGCCGTCACCTGCTGGCTCCAGGATGTGCATTAGCAGGAAGCTGACCTGGAAGATGAGCTGGGGCTTGAACTCAGGTGCTCCATTTTGAGATGCAGGTGACATCTTAACCGCTGTGCCAAATGGTGCCCGAATCCCTGCAGCTTTTGTTATTTGCGACCTGCTTATTTCATTTGGCATGATAATCTCTAGGTTTATCCACATTGTAGCATGTGTCAGAATTTCCTTTTTTGAGGCTGAATAATATTGTTATAACAAATCATTAATAAGTTAAAAACATGTTTCTGAATTAGTAGGTGTGCTTCTAATTAATTGTGGAAGTGAGAAGGGTTGTGTTTGAAGCCTAAGGCCTGAGTAAAAGAAAACTTTCACAAGCTAGCCAGCTTCTGCCATCTTTCCCCTTGTAGCTCAAGGATGGCCAGGAGGATTCTTGTTATTGACCCTCCAGTGACAGCGGCTGGCCTTGACCATTTACACGTTCTGTAGCTCACAGGTGCATGGGTCTGGGCATGGAAATCAGGGCGGGGAGGGCAACTTTCCCAGCCCTGGTGAAGACTGGCTGGGAATTTTCACAGGTCCTTTGGTTCAAATGTCACTTCTGTTTCCTTGAGAAGGAAGGAAACTCAGAATTGGTCATGCATTTGAATGTATGTTATGTTGAATGTCAGAGCTTGAAAGAGATCTGTAGTGGTTTAGCAGTGCCGAAAGCGATGCCCAGAATTCTGTGTCCTGCTATGGAATTCAGGTGCTGTCCCCACACTGGGGTGGAGGTCTCCTGTACTCATGCCTGCTGCAGTTATCTACTGGCAAAACCTTGTGATGTATGTGGCATTATGTAACTCGATGTTTTTACACCCCAGGGTCTACACTTCAGAATGTATAGAATGTTTTATTTTAAAATCTTCCCTGAAAAAAAAAATCTTCCTGATACCCTCTGATATAGGTATTCCCCTCTTCCTGTAAATAAAGAAACTGAAGTTGAATGCTGTGTGTGTACTGACTGAATTCCTTTTTTTTTTTTGTCTTTAAAGATTTATTTATTTATTTATTTGACAGGTAGAGTTACAGACAGTGAGAGAGACAGAGAGAAAGGTCTTCCTTCTGTTGGTCCACCCCCCAAATGGCCGCTACGGCCGGAGCTACGCCGATCCGAAGCCAGGAGCCAGGTGCTTCCTCCTGGTCTCCCATGCGGGTGCAGGGCCCAAGCACTTGGGCCATCCTCCACTGCACTCCTGGGCCACAGCAGAGAGCTGGCCTGGAAGAGGGGCAACCGGGACAGAACCCGGTGTGCCGGCGCCGCAAGGCGGAGGATTAGCCTAGTGAGCCGCGGCGCCGGCCACAATATGGTTTTATGGGCAAAATATTTTATATCTCATTTTATGCTTTCCGTGATGTAGGTCCTGTGCTTAAAGCTCAGTGTAAATCATTAATTCTAAGATGGCTCTGATAAATAGTGTTACTGTTGATCTTATTTTGAACAAGAACTATCTGAAGGTAAAGAAAACTTGCAAAGCAACTTGCTGATGAAAAACCAGAGGCAGGATTTGAACCCAGGATTATGTAAACAGCCCCTTGGTCACGTGAAATAATGAATTGCTTTCTGTATTAATTATCTTTTTCTTATTTGCTCTCCTAAGAGTTAACTATTGCAAAAAAAGGTCTGAGTGCTTGCTTTTTAAAAAATTTTTTGGTAATATACCCTTGGAAGCCATCTGTAACATGGCCTGTTGATTTGTCTTTATGAATGTGCCCTCAACTGCTGATATTCCGTCCTTCATTCTTTCCTACACAAGGCATGTCATCAAATATTCCTGGGACACAGGCCAACTCTGACAGTTTGAATGACATTCCATTCTAAGATTAGAGCAATGTGATGACAATATGATTTTTCAACTTGATGTAAATCATTGTCTTAGTCAATTCAGGCAGTTCTAACAATCACTAAAGATTGAGTGGCTTAAACAACAGACATTTATTTCCTACAGCTCTGGAGGCTGGAGTCCAAGACTAAGATGCTGACGGATGCAGTGTTTGGTGAGGGTCCTCTTCCTGCTTTGTTGATGGCCGTGGTAAAGCTGTGGTGGAGAGAGAGGAAGAAGGCTCTCCGTGGCTCTTTTATCCTCCCAAAGGCCCACCTCCCAGTACCACCCCATCGTAGATCAGGGTTTCGATGCATGAATTTTGGGTGCTAACAAACTTGCGGTCCACAGCAGCTGTGAAATACACGCAAATGCTGAGGGAGTCCTCAATAAGACTGTTGGCTGGTGGGGCTGTGGGCCATTTGACTTTCGTTAGTTGGTACCTGGGTAGCAAGGGCCAAAGCTGCGCACACTCGGGCTGCCTTGCCGGTCTTGAAGGACATTGGGGTTTGTTTGCCAGCACTTGTAGACACCTTGCACAGACTGCTTGTGAGGGCGCTGTCTAGTGGAAAGAGCTCTTGAGTCAGGAGCCAGGAAGCCTGGCTGCAAGCACCGCTGTGTGACCTGGAGCTGGCATCGGTATTGACAGGAATCTCTACGGCTCCTTCTGTCCATGTTCGTGAAGGCTCCGAAAGAAAGCTAAGGTATTCCTGGCTGCTCTTTTCATTTTTTTGATTTAAAATTGAGGCAAAAATCATATAACATGAAATCTTAATGTTAACTATAGTAAGTGTACATTTCTGTGGATTTTAGTACTTTTTTAAAAAAGATTTATTTATTTATCTGAAAGGCAGAGTTACAGAAAGGCAGAGGCAGAGAGAGAGAGAGAGAGAGAGAGGGAGAGAGGAGAGAGGGAGAGAGTAGAGAGGTCTTCCAGAGAGAGAGAGAGAGAGAGGGAGAGAGGAGAGAGAGAGAGAGAGAGAGAGAGAGAGAGAGAGAGGAGAGAGGGAGAGAGGGAGAGAGGGAGAGAGGTCTTCCAGAGAGAGAGAGAGAGAGGGAGAGAGGAGAGAGAGAGAGAGAGAGAGAGGGAGAGAGGAGAGAGGAGAGAGGGAGAGAGGAGAGAGGGAGAGAGGAGAGAGGGAGAGAGGGAGAGAGGAGAGAGGTCTTCCACCCATTGGTTCACCCCCCAAATGGCCACAACGGCTGGAGCTGCGCTGATCTAAAGCCTGGAACCAGGAGTTTCTTCTGGGTCTCCCACATGGGTGCAGGGGTCCAAGTGCTTAGGCCATCTTCTACTGTTTCCCCAGGCCACAGCAGAGAACTGGATTGAAAGTGGAGCAGCTGGGACTCGAACTGGCACCCATATGGGATGCTGGCACTGCAGGCAGCAGCCAAAGCACCAGCCCTGGATTTTAGTCCTTTTACAATGTTGTACATCCATCATCGTCATCGAATTCCAGAACATTTTCATCACCCCAAAATAAGTTCTGTGCCCATTAAGCAGATACTCGTATTAACAACTTCAGCCTCAGCCTCTGGCAACCACTGATGTGCTTTTGTCTCTGTGGATTTGCCTTTTCTGGACAATCGTTGACCTTTGTGTAGGCCTTCTTTCACTCAGTGTAATTTTTTAAAAAGATTTATTTATTTATTTGAAATCAGTTACACACAGAGAGAAGGAGAGGCATAGAGAGAGAGGTCTTTTTTTTTTTTAAAGATTTATTTATTTTACTTGAAAGTCAGTTACACAGAGTGAAGGAGAAGTGCAGAGAGAGAGAGAGAGAGAGAGAGAGAGAGAGGTCTTCCATCCACTGGTTCACTCCCCAATTGACCATAGTGGTCAGAGCTGTGCTGATCCCAAGCCCGGAGCCAGGAGGTTCTTCTGGGTTTCCCATGCGGGTGCAGGGGCCCAAGGACTTGGGCCATCTTCTACTGCTTTCCCAGGCCATAGCAGAGAGCTGGATTGGAAGAGGAGCAGCTGGGACTAGAACCGGTGCTCAAATGGGATGCTGGCACTGGAGGTGGCTGCTTTACCCACTATGCCACAGTGCAGGTGCCTTGGTGTAATGTTTTTAGGGCTCATCACATTGTGGCATGTCTTTGTGCTTCATTCCTTTTTTATGTAGATTACATTTTGTTTTTCTATTCAGTCTGTTTAATGGATAGTTGGGATGTTTATACCTTTTAGGTATTTTGAATAATACTGTTATTTACAAGGTTTTAAATATATATTTTTTCCCTTTTATTGGATCCTTTTTTGTGGAACTGCCAAGCTGTTTTCTATGGTAACTATACCAAAACTTGTTATTTTCCTGTTTTCAAGTATAACCGTTTAGTATGTGTGAATTAAGTAGGTCTTCATTTGCATTCCCTGATAACTAATGATGTTCAGCATGTTTTCATGCACTTTTTGGCCATTTGTATGTCTTTGTTTATTCAAATCTTTTCCCATTTTTTTAAACCTAGTTTATTTGTCTTGTTGTTGAGTTGTATGAGTTTTTTATATATATATTCTGAATATTAGTCCCTAATCAGATAAATGGTTTGAAAATATTTTCTACCATTCTGTGGGGGTTGTCTTTGCACTTTCTCAGTAGTGTCCTTTGATGCACAAAAGTTTTTAATTTTGAAGAAGTCCAGGTCATCTTTTCCTTTGTTTATTGTGCATTTGGTGTTATATTATCCCTGGCTGTTCTTAAAATGGCTGGATCAACTGAAATGTAGCAAGGGAGTTCCAGGAATGCATTTCCTAGAATCCTGTTCATGCAACTAAATCCTTGGAGAGTTTGAAACTCATTTAGAATAACATTTGCAAATGCTCAGTATTCTTGAGTATTGTTCACTGAGTAAGCCTGACCCTTTTATCTTATGATCCTGTTCATATGAAGAAAGTTCCTCCTATGTGTGCATATATAATACATTTGTGTTACATATATATATATATATATATTTTAATCAAAAATTTACATTCTAAGCCAGAGACTTTGGTGTTGCAGGGATGGTGCTGAGGAAGACAGCAAGCTGAACATATAGTAAATACATTTAAGTAACTAATTTAAGGCAATGAAAAAGTTTTTATTATGGTAACATATGCATAACATAAATTCATGATCCTGATGGTTTGAACTGTGCAATTCAGCAGTGTTAACTATGTCTGCACTGGGCTGCAGCTGATCATCGGAAAACTTTTCATCTTGCAGGACTGAAACTCTACTCATTAAACAACTGCTCTGCGTTTCCCTCTCCTCCCAGTCATCGAAAGTCTCCATTTTACTCTCTTTCTGAAGTAGACTGTTTTGGATACCTCATAAGTGGAACAATTCAGTATTTGCCATTTTCTAAAAAAGATTTATTTATGTATATGAAAGACAGAGAACATCAGAAAGAGAGAGGGAGACAGAGATCTTCCATCCACTGGTTCACTCTCCAAATGGCTGCAACAGCCAGGGCTGGGCCAGGCAAAAGCTAGGAACCAGGAACTCCATCCTGCTCTCCTACATGGGTGGCAGGGACCCAAGCACTTGGGTCATGTTCCACTGCCTTCCCAGGCACATGAGCGGGGAGCTGGATTGGAAGTGGAACAGCTGGGGCTTAACTTGGGGCTTTTACGTGGAATGCCAGCAATCAGTAGATTTCTGAATTGTGTAGTAATTTGTTGAGGAACTGACATACAGTTATACATTATGACTGTACCACTTTATGTCTCCACCAGCAATGCCCAAGGGTTCAAATTTCTCTACAGCTTCCCTTAACCTAATTTTTTTTGATAGTAGCTGTCTTAATGGAGTAATGCAGTCTCTCACTGTGGTTTTGATTTGTATTTCCCTGGCGATTAATGATGTTGAGCATCTTTGCATGAGCTTCTTGGACATTTGTATATCTTCCTTGGAGAACTAACTATCTGTTCAAATTCCTTGCCTATTTTTTTTAATGATTTATTTTTTTATTTGAAAGGCAGAGTTACAGGGAAAAGAGAGAGACAGAGAGAGATCTTCCATCTGCTGCTTCACTCCCCAAATGGCTGCAATGGATGGAGCCAGGAGCTTCTTCTGGGTCTCCCAAGTGGGTGCAGAGGCCCAAGGGCTTGGGACATCTTCCAGTGCCTTCCCAGGCATATTAGCAGGGAGCTGGATTGGAAGTGGAGAAGCCAGGACTACAACTGGCATCCATATGGGATGCCCACATGGGCAGCTGTACCTGTTACACCACAGCACTGACCTCCTATTTTTGAAATTTTAAAAAATTGAATTGTAAGAGTTCTTTGTATATGCTGGATAATAACCCATTACAGATATATGATTTGCAAATATTTTCTCCTATTCTGTAGGTTGCCTTTTCACTCTGCAGATTATGTCTTTTTATTTTTTTCCCAAAGAAACCTTTTATTTAAGGTATACAAACTTAATGCATTCATAAATACAACTTTAGGAACATAGTGATTCTTCCCACCATACCTACCCTCCCACCCACACTGCCACCCCTCTTTCTCATCCCTTTCCTACTACCAGTCTTCTTTTTTTTACTAAGACCTATTTAGAATTAACTTTATACACAGAATATTAACTCTATACTAAGTAAACAATTCAACAAATTGTATGAAAAAAAAACCTATTCAACAGTCGAGATAAGGGCTATTCAAAGTCATTGCATTAAGTTAATTTCACTTAATTTTTTTTGTAAGCATTTTTTGGAGAAACTTAATTAAAGAAGAATGCACAGATGATACATCTTTTGCGAGCACTAAGACATAATCTTAACTTACAAGAATATCCTCTGGGGCTAGCGCTGTGGCTTAGCAGGTAAAGCCGCTGCCTGCAGTGTTGGCATCCCATGTGGGCACCTGTTTGAGTCCCGGCTGCTCCACTTCCAATCCAGCTCTCTGCTATGGCTTGGAAAGCAGTACAAGATGCCCCTGCATCTGTGTGGGAGACCTGGGAGAAGCTCCTGGCTTCTGGCTTTGGATCGGCGCAGCTTCTGCCGTTACAGCTGATTGGGGAGTGAACCAACAGATGGAAGACCTCTCTCTCTTTGCCTCTCCTTCTCTCTGTGTAACTCTGACTTTCAAATAAATAAATAAATCTTAAAAAAAGGGATATCCTCCACTTAAAACACTAAAATGAAGTAAATCTTTAAGAACAAGTTTTATTATTAATTCTCATAATACAACATTTTGAGGACAGAGGTCCTGCATGGAAAGTTAGTGCACAGTGACTCCTATTGTTAATTTAACAATTAATGCTCTTATGTATGATGTCAGTGATCACCTGAGGCTCTTGACATCAACTGTCTAGGCTATGGAAACCTTTTGTATCCACAAACTCCTTCAGTATTTGGACAAGGCCATAAGCAAAGTGGAGGTTCTCTCCTCCCTTCAGAGAAAAGTACATCCCTCTTTGATGACCACTTCTTTCCAATGGGGTCTCATACACAGAGGTTCTTCATGTAGGATATTTTTTGCCACAGTGTCTTGGCTTTCCATGCCTGAAATGCTCTCATGGGCTTTTCAGCCAGACCAGAATGCTTTAAGGGTTGATTCTGAGGTCAGAGTGCTGCTTAAAGCTATTGTCATTCTAAAAGTCAGCTGTGTGGACTGCTTCCTATGTTGGAACACTCTCTCCTTTTTAATTTTATCTATTATTATTACCAAACACTTTATCCTATTTATATGATCAATGTAACACTTGATCCTATTTATATGATCACTTTAAAACTTAATCATATCCATATGATCACTTATAACACTTAAGATGGTATTTTTACCACCCAGTTTAAGGGGATTTGGGGTCCCATGGCAAGTTTTTAAATTGTACCTTTAGAAGTAAGTCCATAGGAATGTATGTAGAACTATTCAACTTTACAGTTATAAACTTCATACATTTCATAATTAAAACTTTAGGAACATGGTGATTCTTTCCACCATGCCCACCCTCCCACCCATACTCTCATCACCCTTCCTCCTCCCTCTCTTATTCCCACTCTTATTTTTAACTAAGATCTATTTTAAATTAACTTTATACGCATATGATTAACTATATGTTAAGAGTTCAACAATTAGTGGCCGGCGCCACAGCTCAATAGGCTAATCCTCTGCCTGCGGCGCCGGCACACCAGGTTCTAGTCCTAGTCGGGGTGACAGATTCTGTCCCGGTTGCCCCTCTTCCAGGCCAGCTCTCTGCTGTGGCCCGGCAGTGCAGTGGAGGATGGCCCAAGTGCTTGGGCCCTGCACCCCATGGGAGACCAGGATAAGTACCTGGCTCTTGCCATTGGATCAGCGCGGTGCGCCGGCCGCAGCGGCCATTGGAGGGTGAACCAACGGAAAAGGAAAACCTTTCTCTCTGTCTCTCTCTCTCACTTTCAACTCTGCCTGTCAAAAAAAAAAAAAAAAAAAAAAAAAAAAAAAAAAAAAAAGAGAGAGAGAGAGAGAGAGAGAAAGAGTTCAACAATTAGTATAAAAAAAAAAAACCCAAAACTGTTCCTAAACAGTCAAGACAAGGGCTGTTCAAAGTCATTGCTTCTCAAAATGTCAATTTCACATCTAGAGATGTACTTTTAGGTGTTCTGTTAGTTATCACAGGTCAAGGAGAACATATGGTATTTACCTCTTTAGGACTGGCTTGTTTCACTAAGTTCGATGTTTTCCAGATTCATCCATTTTGTTACAAATGACCAGATTTCATTTTTAAAAATTTTTCATTTATTTATTTTGCTGTATAGTATTCCATGGTGTATCTATCCCATAATTTCTTTACCCTTTCAGTTGATGGGCATTTGGGTTGACTCAACATCTTAGCTCTTGTGAATTGAGCTTCAATACACAAGAGGGTAAAGATATTTCTTTATATGCTGATTTCGTGTCCTTTGTGCAAATTCCCAGAGGTGGGGTGGCTGTATCATATGGTAGGTCTATATTCAGATTTCTGAGATATCTTCATACTGTCTTCCATAGTGGTTTTACCAGTTTGCATTCCCAGCGACAGTGGATTAGGGTACATTTTTCCCCATGTCCTCTCCAGCATTTGTTGTTTGTTGATTTCTGTAGGAAAGCCATTCTAATGGGGGTGAGGTGAAACCTCATTGTGGTTTTGATTTGCATTTCCCTGATGGCTAGTGATCCTGATCCTTGACCATTTGGATTTCCTTTTTTGAAAAATGCCTGTTAAGTCCATTTCTTCACTGGGTTGTTTGTTTTGTTGTTGTTGAGTTTCTTGATCTCTGTATATTTTGGTTATTAATCCTTTATCAGCTGCATAGTTTGCAAGTAATTTCTCCCATTCTGTCAGTTGTCTCTTCACTTTGCTGAGTGTTTCTTTTGCAGTAGAGAAGCTTCTCAATATGATGTAATGCCATTTGTCAATTTTGGTTTTAATTGCCTGTGCCTCTGTAGTCTTTTCCAAGAACTCTCTACCTATGCCAATGTCTTGCAGGGTTTCCCCAAGGTTCTCTCATAATTTGATGATATTGGGTCATAGATTTAGGTCTTTAATCCATTTTGAGTAGATCTTGGTGTAAGGTGTGAGGTAAGGGTCTTGCTTCATACTTCTGCTTATGGAGATCCAGTTTTCCCAGCACCTTTTGTTGAAGAGACTGTTTTGCTCCAGGGATTGATTTTTGGCTCCTTTGTCAAAGATAAGTTGGCTGTAGATGCTTGGATTGATTCCTGGAGTTTCTACTGTGTTCTATTGGTCTACAAGTCTGTTTTTGTGCCAGATCCAGGCTGTTTTGATTATAACTGCTCTGTAGGATGTCTTGAAATCTGGTATTGTGATGCCTCCTTTTGGTTTTTGTTCTATACGATTACTTTAGCTATTCAGGGTTTCCTGTGTTTCCATATGAATTTCAGCATCATTTTTTCTATATCTGAGAAGAATGTCCTTGGTATTTTGATTGCTATTGTAATGAATCTGTAAATTGCTTTCAGTAGTATTGACATTTTGTTGATATTGATTCTTCCAATCCATGAACATGGAAGATTTTCCATTTTTTTTGGTATCTTCTTTTATTTATTTCTTTAACATTTGGTAATTCTCAATGTAGAGATCTTTGACATCCTTGGTCAGGAATCTATTTCGTCTAGGTTTCCTGCTTTGTTGACATATAGCTTTTTGTATTAATTTCTGATGATTCTTTTTTTTCCCCCCTGTGGTGTCTGTTGTTACATTTCCTTTTTTCAACTCTAATTTTATTAACTTGGCTTTCAGATGCATTAGCAGGAAACTGGATTGGAAAGTGGAGGGGCTGGGACTTGAACTGACATTCTGAAATAAGATGCCAGCATCGCAGATGGTGGTTTAGCCCTGTGTGCCACAATGCTGGCCCCTGGATATTTTTATTATCTTTTGTGGATAATATTCCTGAGTACATCAGCTAGAACCACCAGGACCATGGTGGTGCTGAGTTTCTTGTTTGGTTTCTGACTTTAATCAGAGGGCCTGTTCTTATCCAGCATGTTTGAGAGAGATGCTTTCTGCCGCACTGTCAGTGTCCTGTAACCAGTGACCCCCAGTTCAGTCAGTTGCATTTTATTACTTGTTTCAGAAAGAGAGAACACACACCATGGAAAGCTGTGGGGCGTCTCTGTGAGAGGGTGTTAGAGGAAGATTTGAGCTCTGCTTGTGTGAGTTTGGGGGCCCAAGGAAGTGAGAATTTCCCATGAATTGGGTGCTGTCAGAAGTGGGATGATTCTCATGGCATAAGACTAAAGCTGGAACAAGAAGCATTTGTATCAGTTAGGGTATTGGGAGTTCGGTATTTTGTGCTCTAGACAATGGTTTTTTTTTTTTTTTTTTTTTTTTGACAGGCAGAGTGGACAGTGAGAGAGAGAGAGACAGAGAGAAAGGTCTTCCTTTTCCGTTGGTTCACCCTCCAATGGCCGCCGCGGCCGGCGCGCTGTGGCCGGCGCACCGCGCTGATCTGATGGCAGGAGCCAGGAGCCAGGTGCTTCTCCTGGTCTCCCATGGGGTGCAGGGCCCAAGCATCTGGGCCATCCTCCACTGCACTCCCTGGCCATAGCAGAGGGCTGGCCTGGAAGAGGGGCAACCGGGACAGAATCCGGCGCCCCGACCGGGACTAGAACCTGGTGTGCCGGCGCCGCTAGGCGGAGGATTAGCCTAGTGAGCCGCGGCGCCGGCTCTAGACAATGTTTTGTTTTATTAGACTTGACTATGGAGTGGTCTTGTTTTTACCTTGACCCATCCTGGACAGGAGTGGCCTTGTCTGATGCTGATGTTCTGTGAAATTGTTTAGGTTCAGCAGGGCAATATCCAGCCCTCACTGTGAGTGACAGATCAGCTCTTGGCATCTGTTTGGTTTCTCAATGGACTGTTACAACCAGAGATAGCTGTGACAGGTTATAGTCTCTGGTGTTTTATTTCTGTTTCTGTTTTAGACATAGCCTACCCTCCACTCAAAATACCAAATGGTTTCCTGAAAGTTTGTCTTCATGTTAGGAGCTGTCCCCTTTGGAATCCAGGCTTTTAGTGGAGGGGCGTGGGCCCTCTGACCCTACTTTCTGACATAAGGTCCCAGTCAATTCAAGCACCTTGTCCAGCTCCCATTTTCTGGCTTTCAGACATAGTCGCACTTCAAAAATTAATTTGGGGGACAACCTAAGGGATGCTTCCTTTTCATGTTACCAAATAAGGATATTTAAAACAATTACCATTTAGAATCATCTCATAAAATCAAGGACATTTTAGCACTAAACTGTAAAAGGAAATTAACTATAGAAATTAAAAATATGCATAAGTTGGGCTTTATGAAAAATTGAATGTGTTGTCCTTATTTTTCTCATTCCCAGATTTGTGAAACTTTGTCTCAGCTTCCAGATCTGCCTTGGTTGAGGTGGCACCTGTCTTGGCTCTTCTTGTCTACCCTCAGCCCCTTTTCCTGCAGGGTCATTTCTAGGAGTTGGTGTCTCTGTTGGATGAAGAAATATGGATCTTTGTGGACCAGTAAAATGTATCGGGGATTTTTTTAAAAAGATTTATTTATTTATTTGAAAGGCAGAGTTAGAGGCAGAGAGAGGGAGAGAGAGGTCTTCCATTTGCTGATTCTCTCCCCAGATGGCCACAACAGCTGGAGCTGTGCCGATCTGAAACCAGGAGCCAGGAGCTTCTTCTGGGTCTCCCACCTGGGTGCAGGGACCCAAGCTCTTGGACCGTTTTCCTCTGCTCTCCCAAGCCATAGCAGAGAGCATCAGAAGTAAAGCAGCTAGGCCTCGAACTGGCACTCATATGGGATGCTGGCACTGCAGGCTTTACCCACTATGCCACAGCGCCAGCCCCTGGGATTTGTGTTAATCAAGTATGGCAAGATGCACAAATATGGCATTGCCCGCCCAAAGGAAGAAGTCTTTCTCACAGGTCGCTGGGGACAGGTGATAGAGCACATCCTGCGAGGCCAGGCAGGAAAGCGGGGGGAAGTGTGTGCCAGAGCCCCCATGGGCAGGCACAGGAAGGCGAGCACAGTTTTGTTTGCCAGTTCTTACAATTCTGACGGGCACAGAGGCTGTCCCTAGTTACCTGGTCCCTGATCCTGCAGTGGTTACGGCATGTGGCGAGTGGCCCTGAGTTCCAGAGCTTCAGAAAAGAGGGAGATGGGATTGTGAGCTCTGGACTGGTAGAGCAGCTTCCAGGAGAGCTGTTTTACTAGCTGAAGAATTGGCCAGTCCCTGGAGGAGCAGACCGTCCAGGCTAGCAAGGCCTCAGAAAAGCAGAAAATAAACAGGCCTGATTAATACAGCAACACTAGCTGGCAATAGCAGACTTTAGATTATTACAGAATTCTGGCCTTAGGTGTCTGTTGGTCTAGTTTTACAAAACTGTCAGGCACTTTTGTATTTTTATGATTTTCATCAATAAGTTGTTGTTGGAGTGTTGTCTCTGGAGCTCCTGGCTAAATTCTTTTTATAGAAAATACTGTTGTATCAACTGCTATTATTTTTAAAGGTTTTTATTATTATTATTTATTTGGGAGGTAGAGTTACAGAGAGGGAGAGACAGAGAAAGGTCTTCTGTTTGCTCGTTTACTTCCCAAATGGCTGCATCCGAAGCCAGGAGCCATGAACTTCTTCCAGGTCTTCCATGTGGGTCCAGGGGCCCAAGCACTTGGGCCATCTTCTACTGCTTTCCCAGGCCATAGTAAAGAGCTGGATTGGAAGAGGAGCAGCTAGGACTAGAACCAGTGCTCATATGGAATGCCAGTGCCACAGGTGGTGGCTTAGCTCACTATATCACAGTGCCAGCCCCAAGTGCTGCTATTTTTAAAATATGTGTAATTATTTATTATTATTTTCTACTTATTTTATTTGAAAGAGAGAGAGAGAGCCAGGTACAGAAATCTTCCATCCATTGATTCATTCACCAAATGCCCACAACAGCCAAGGTTGGTCCAGGCTAAAGCCAGGAGCCCAGACTTCAATCTGGGTCTTCTATGTTGGTGGTAGAGATCCAGCTACTTGAGCCATCATCTGCTGCCTACTAGGGTGTGCATTAGCAGGAAGCTGGATTAGAAGTGAGGTAGCTGAGACTTGAACCAGGCGTCCCAAGTGGCTACTTAACTTCTGTGCCAAATACCATCTCCAAATTATCTTTTTAAATCTGGAAAACCATCATCTTGCTTTTCTTTTTCTTTTTTAAAAAGATTTATTTTATATTTATTTGAAAGTTAGAGTTATGGGATGGCGCTGTGGCTCACTTGGTTAATCCTCCGCCTGTGGTGCCGGCATCCCACTTGGGCACCGGTTCTAGTCCCAGTTGCTCCTCTTCCAGTCCAGCTCTCTGCTATGGCCCGGGAAGGCAGTGGAGGATGGCCCAAGTGCTTGGACCCCTGCACCCACATGGGAGACCAGGAAGAAGCACCTGGCTTCTGGCTTTGGATTGGTGCAGCGCCGGCTGTGGTGGCCATTTGGGGAGTAACCAATGGAAGGAAGACCTTTATCTTTGT
This sequence comes from Oryctolagus cuniculus, assembly GCF_051225735.1. Lineage (NCBI taxonomy): Eukaryota > Metazoa > Chordata > Mammalia > Lagomorpha > Leporidae > Oryctolagus > Oryctolagus cuniculus. Next base: position 47,883,720 of record NC_142868.1, on the reverse strand, counting down.
CTCTTTTTCTGTCTATAACTCTACCTGTCAAAAGAAAGAAAGAAAGAAAGAAAGAAAGAAAGAAAGAAAGAAAGAAAGAAAGAAAGAGTTATATAAAGAGAGGAGAGGCAGAGAGAGAGAGAGAGATAGAGGGAGAGAGAGAGAGGTCTTCCATCTGCTGGTTCGCTTCCCAAATGGCTGCAACTGCTGGAGCTGTGCTGATCCGAATCCAGGAGCCAGCAGCTTCTTCTAGGTCTCCCACATGGGTGCAGGGGCTCAAGGACTTGGGCCATCTTTTACTGCTTTCCCAGGCCATAGCAGAGAGCTGGATTGGAAGTGGAGCAGCCGGGACTTGAACCGGTGCCCATATGGGATGCCAGCACTGCAGGTGGCAGCTTTACCCACTGTGCCACAGTGCTGGCCCCAATCATCTTACTTTTCTAAACTTGATACATGTTTAGAGTTATAGCCACATCACTGAAACCAATGGAGGTCAAACCTATCCATTAAACTGCTGGATCTTTAAATTTTTTTTTATTTTTTTAATTTTTATTTTTTGGACAGGCAGAGTGGACAGTGAGAGAGAGAGACAGAGAGAAAGGTCTTCCTTTTCCATTGGTTCACCCCCAATGGCTGCTGCGGCTGGCGCACCGTGCTGATCCGAAGCCAGGAGCCAGGTGCTTCTCCTGGTCTCCCATGCGGGTGCAGGGCCCAAGGACCTGGGCCATCCTCCACTGCACTCCTGGGCCACAGCAGAGAGCTGGCCTGGAAGAAGGGCAACCGGGACAGAATCCGGCGCCCTGAGTGTGCTGGTGCCGCAGGGAGAGGATTAGCCTATTGAGCCGCGGCACTGGCTTGGATCTTTAAATTTTAATTGTAAATATTTTACAAATGAACCAAATTTCTTTTTTTGGGAATCATCTTTTTATTGAGTTTTTAAATTTAAAATACTTTCACATTAAAAAATTTTATTTGGAAGTCAGGTAGAGAGAGGTCTCCCTTCCACTGGTTACTCTCCAAATGCCTGCAGTAAGCAAGGCTGGGTCAGGCACAAGCCAAGAGCCTGAAACTCAGAGTCTCCCATGTGGGTGTCAGGGATCCAACTACTTAAGCCACCACCTGCTGCCTTCCAGGCTGTGCATCAGTGATAAGCTGGGATCTGGAGTGGAGCTGGGACTCTAACCCAGCCCTCTGATATGGGAGGTGGGGGTCCCAAGTGGCATCTTAACTGATGAACCAAATGCCAGACCCTGAACTAAATTTTTTATAGGGGTTTGATGATGCCAAATTTAGTGCAATTAGTTAGAAACAAATCAAAAACAACAAACACCCTGTCACCTACAATTCTGCTCACTAAATCTCCTCTAACTGTTTTCAAGGAATTAGCAGAACCAGGATTTCCTGGAAGGGTTAGCTTTCCTTCCTGACCACCTAGTAACAGTGAGTACCGTAAGCAGCTCTTTGTCTTAGCAATATTAGCTCAACAATAGCACACCAGCAAAAGTGTGTCGTTGTAATGTTATTTCTTGTAATAGTCTTTGATTGGTCTGTGGTAGTTTTAGTCTTATCCTAATTGGGTGAGACCCTGACATTATCATGGAGTAGTCAGTAATTGAGCTCTGCATGGAGTCACCCAGGTTTGGAAGCATGCAGAGCCACGTGGAGCTAGTCCTTAAACTTCTTAGGCCCGGGAGCGCTTTGGCTTGTTTTTAGAGACCTTTCACATTTAACATCATCACCAGTTGCTCCTTGTCCATTCTCCTGTCCATTTAGTTGGGAAAAGATACGCTTCTGTGAGAAAAGTAGTTCAGTATTGTGTTTCAGGCTTCATTCTTGTGGCTTACTTGAATGCCACTGCAGAATCTGGTGTGCAGAAGATTAGGGCGAGTTCCACGCGTTCTGGTGAGCTTCTTTGTGATACCAGATGGGGCTTTGAGTGGGTCGCCCATTTCCTTGTTTGAAAAGAGGACATCACAGTCACAATAATGTGGGTTGTAGTGAAGACTGAATATTGTTGGTGAAACGCTTGGCCTGAGTAGGGGCTCAGGCAGCTCACCTGCTAACACCGTGAAGTGAGTGAGTCAGAGGTGGACGTGAGTATAAATAACTAGGACATCATTCGATGAGGCCGACAGGAAAGGTGTGGAAGCGTTGCTATGGGATGCTATGGGATTTAATTTATGAGCTCAGACTGCAAATGAACTTTCAGTTCTTTCCAGTGTGAAGACAAACGCTTTACCTCTTCTCGTTGTCTTCTGCACGCTTCCATCTACCTTCCCTCCATGGACGGCTAGCCTTTGTTCATGGTGGATAGTGGGGGGAGCACAGGGGACTCCGTTATCTTCTCACCATGGGATTCATCTTCCCCAGCGCTGGGCCTGTCTTCTTTTGCAAGCTCACTGCTCACAGCATCACAGCAGAGGGGTTTCTCCTCTGCTGATCACCATCCTGCCCATGTCATCTTGAATACCATCATTTCCTACCTCCTGAAACTACCACCCCCATCATCATTTTCTACTTTATCACATTATGTATTTATTTATTTGAGAGGCAGAGAGAGAGAGAGAGAGAGAGAGAGAGAATGAGCCAGTGAGCCCACCGTCTGCTGGCTCATTCCCCAGATGCCTGCAGTGGCTGGGGCCAGGTTAGGCCAAGGCCAGGAGCCAGGAATCCAGATGTCCCACATGGATGGAGGGACCCATCATCTGCTGCTTTCCAGGGCATGCATGAGCAGGAAGCTGGAGTCAGGAGCCAGGACTCACTCTGGCACTCCAGTATGGGATGCAGGTGTCCTCAGCGTGGAGCCTGATGCCCAGGCCTGTCCTTGACCATATCTTTCAGGATACAAATATTCTTCTCCATTAAACAACACCACCACTTAGAAAATCCTGCAGTGGCTCTGTTCCTCTTCATAGCACACTTTTCTGAAGACATACTTACTTGCTCTCCTGTTTCTTCATTTCCATTCACTGTTTCAGAAAATCAACTTATGTACTTAATCCCAGAATATATTATTAAACAGAGAGATACAAATTATGCCTACTTTGGCCACTATTTCTATCCTGGTCCCTTTTCCTGACCACAGATGACCAGGTTTATTTATTTTTTGGTAATGTTCCTTCTTTGCTATGAATTGCATAGTTATGTATGTAGTATTATTTGTATGTTTTCTATAAATCTGTATCAGCAGCCCATACCTTCTTTCTTTGTGTTTCAGGGATATATTTAGTATATATGACTTATAGTCATTTATATAAATTTACCCCCTTTTAATACTGATATTAACAAAAATTACTAAAGTTTATTGAAACTGGCCATGTTCCAATAACTGCCTCATTGCTTAACGTGTGGTTACTTTTTTAGGTTTTTCAATGAATCTGGAAAGTAGATTTTTTTATTTTTTAAAGATTTCTTTATTTATTTGAAAGGCACACTTACAGAGACAGAGACTCAAGGCAGAGGCAGAGAGAGAGGTATCTTCCATCCACTGGTCCACTCCCCAAATTGTCGCTCCCCTTCTTTGTGGAGGAACGACACAGGACCCTGCGCTGTTCTTTTGTCTGCTCGGCCCTCCCCGGGTTTGCTGCTGGTTCTTCCCGGGTTGGCTACTATCCCTTCCACCTCCGTGGAAGGGCAGTTCCCCCTGGCCACATTCCCCACTTCCGCGGGGGAGCGGCACACCGCCGGCCGGCTCTCTTGGGGGCTGCACAGGTGTTCCCTCAGATAGATGTTCCCCTTAGATGTTCCTGGTGCATGTTGTCTCTCTCCTCCTTTATAGTCCTCTTCCACCAATCCCAACTCTGCTACCCACATGCCGAGTACACTGCTCTCCTCCAATCAGGAGCAGGTCCTGCTGTTTATTGGTTGAACTGGAGGCAGCTGTGTAGAAGCTGTTTCTCCCTTCTCAGCGCCACATTGTGGGAGAGCAGATGCATAGAATAAGTCTTAATTCCAGTAACTTAGTCTAGTCCGAGTTGCTCCCCACACCAAATGGCTAAAACAGTGGAGCTGGGCTGATCCGAAGCCAGGAGCCAGGAGCTTATTTTGGGTCTCCCACCCGGGTACAGAGGCCTAAGGACATGGGCCATCTTCTACTGCTTTGCCAGGCCATACCAGAGAGCTGGGTCAGAAGAGGAGCAGCCGGGACTGGAAATGGCTCACCTATGGGATTCTGGCATTGCAGGCGGAGGCTTAGCCTACTATGCCATGGCACCGGCCTCACGGCAGGTCTTATTAACTCCACACACACACACACACACACACACACACACACACACACACACAAGGAAACTGAGGCATAAAAAGGCTAGATAACTTGTTTAAGGTTTTATGCCGTGTAGGTGATGGAGTCAGTATATAAAGTCTGGCATTTGACTCCACAGCCTGTGTTGTTGTTGTTGTTCTTCTTCTTCTTCTTCTTTTTTTAAGATTTATTTATTTATTTGAAAGGGTCACACAGAGAGAGGAGAGGCACAGAGAGAGAGAGAGAGAGAGGTCTTCCATTCGCTAGTTCACTCCCCAGTTGGCCACAATGGCTGGCCGGAGCTGCGCTGATCCGAAGCCAGGAGCTTTCTCTGGGTCCCTCACGCGGGTGCAGGTGCTCAAGGACTTGGGCCATCCTCCACTGCTTTCCCAGGCCATAGCAGAGGACTGGATCTGAAGGAGCAGCTGGTTCTCAGACCTGCGCCCATATGGGCTGCCAGCGCTGCAGGTGGCGGCCTAACCTGCTATGCCACAGTGCCCACCCCTAGAGTCCATGTGCTTACTGTATCATTCTGTAGTGTGAATGTGCCATGGCACTCACATTTTTCTGCTGTTCCCAGTTTTTTTTTAATTTTAATTTTTTTTTTTTTTTTTTACAGGCAGAGTGGACAGTGAGAGAGAGAGAGAGACAGAGAGAAAGGTCTTCCTTTTGCCATTGGTTCACCCTCCAATGGCTGCCGTGGCCAGCGCACTACAGCTGGTGCACTGGGCTGATCCAAAGCCAGGAGCCAGGTGCTTATCCTGGTCTCCCATGGGGTGCAGGGCCCAAGCACTTGGGCCATCCTCCACTGCACTCCCGGGCCATAGCAGAGAGCTGGCCTGGAAGAGGGGCAACCGGGACAGAATCCGGCGCCCTGACCGGGACTAGAACCCGGTGTGCCGGCGCCACTAGGCAGAGGATTAGCCTATTGAGCTGCAGCGCTGGCCCCCAGTTTTTAATTTATCATAAACAAAGCCTCAGGGAACATCCTGCACATGCTTGTGCATGCTTGTAAGGAAAAATCTGGGTCATGGTGTAAGGATATTTTTTTTTTTTTGACAGGCAGAGTGGACAGTGAGAGAGAGAGACAGAGAGAAAGGTCTTCCTTTGCCGTTGGTTCACCCTCCAATGGCCGCCGCGGCCAGCGTGCGGCGGCCAGCGCACCATGCTGATCCGATGGCAGGAGCCAGGTACTTATCCTGGTCTCCCATGGGGTGCAGGGCCCAAGGACTTGGCCATCCTCCACTGCACTCCCTGGCCACAGCAGAGAGCTGGCCTGGAAGAGGGGCAACTGGGACAGAATCCGGCACCCCGACCAGGACTAGAACCCGGTGTGCCGGCGCCGCTAGGTGGAGGATTAGCCTAGTGAGCCGTGGCGCCGGCCGAATTCCTGTCTTTTTTGTTGTTGTTGCTTTTGTTTTTCTCCCCGCCCCCCCCCCCCCGAAACCTTTTATTTAAGGAATACAAACTTCATACGTTTCATAATTATAACTTTAGAAACGTGATGATTGTTCCCACTGTACCCACCCTCCGACTCACTCTCCCAACCCTCTTCCTCCTCCTTCTCCTATTCCCATTCTTATTTTTCACTAAGATCTGTTTTCAATTAACTTTATACACATGCGGTTAACTCTATGTTAAGTAGAGTTCAACAAATAGCATAGGGAAAAAAAAACTTCAACAGTCAAGACAAGGGCTGTTCAAAGTTATTGTTTCTCAAAGTGTCAATTTCATTTCTAAGATTACCACCCCCCCCCCTTTTTTTTTTGACAGGCAGAGTGGACAGTGAGAGAGAGAGACAGAGAGAAAGGTCTTCCTTTTGCCGTTGGTTCACCCTCCAATGGCCGCCGCAGCCGGCATCCTGCGGCCAGCGCATCGTGCTGATCCGAAGCCAGGAGACAGGTGCTTCTGGTCTCCCATGGGGTGCAGGGCCCAAGGAGTTGGGCCATCCTGCACTGCACTCCCAGGCCATAGCAGAGAGCTGGCCTGGAAGAGGGGCAACCGGGACAGAATCCGGCGCCCTGACCGGGACTAGAACCCGGTGTGCTGGCGCCACAAGGCAGAGGATTAGCCTATTGAGCCACAGTGCCGGCCCCTAAGATTACCTTTTAGGTGCTCTCTTAGTTATCACAGGTCAGGGAGAACATATGGTATTTGTCCCTTTGGGACTGGCTTATTTCACTAAGTATGATGTTTTCCAGATTCATTCATTTTGTTGCAAATGACTGGATTGCATTTTTTCTAACTGCTGGGTAGTATTCCATGGTATACATATTCCATAATTACTTTATGTAGTATTCACTTGACAGGCATTTGGGTTGATTCCAATCTTAGGTATTGTGAATTGAGCTGCAGTAAACATGGGGTTACAGATAACTTTTTTCATATGCTGATTTCATTTCTCTTCGGTAAATTCCCAGGGGTGGGATGGCTGGGTCATATGGCAGGTTTATATTCAGATTTCTGAGATATCTCCATATTGTCTTCCATACTGGCTTTACAGATTACATTCCCACCGGCAGTGGATTATGGTTCCTTTTCCCCCACAACCTCACCAGCATTTGTTGTTTGGTGATTTCTGTATGAAAGCCATTCTAACGGGGGTGAGATGAAACCTCATTGTGGTTTTGATTTGCATTTCCCTCACAGCTAGTGATTCTGAGCATTTTTTTCATGTGTCTGTTTTGAAAAATGCCTGTTTAAGTCCTTTACACATTTCTTCACTGGGTTGTTTGTTTTGTTGTTGTTGAGTTTCTTTATCTCTATATATTTTGGTTATTATCCTTTATCATTTGCATAGATTGCAAGTAATTTCTCCCATTCTATTGGTTGCCTCTTCACTTATACATATACATTTATAATAGTCACATGTTCCTTTTGAATTGATTCCTTAATCATTATGTTGTGCCCTTCTTTGTCTCTTTTAACAATTTTTGTGTTAAAGTCTATTTTGTCTGATATTAGGATGGCTACACCAGCTCTTTTTTGGTTTCTGCTAGCATGGAATATCTTTTCTCATCCTTTCATTTTCAGTCTTCATGCATCTTTGTTGGTGAGATATGTTTATTGTAGGCAGCAGATAGATGGATCTTATGTTTTAATCCATTCAGCCTGCCTGTGTCTTTTAACTGGAGAGTTGAGGCCATTTACATTCAAGGTGACTATTGATAAGTAAGGGTTCGGCCATGCCAATTTTCCATAAATATTCCTATTGTTTATCTTGGATTTCCTTTGTACTTTTACTGGGTGATTTTCTACCTTTACCTTCTTACATAGTGATGACCATGTTTCTTTGTTTCTGTGTACAGCACATCCTTAAGTATCTTTTGTAAGATTGAATGGTTGGTGACAAATTCTTTCAACTTCTGTTTGTTATGGAAGATGTTTATTTTACCTTTGTTTTTGTTATTTTTATTTATTTTTAAAGATTTATTATTTGAAAATCAGAGTTACACACACACACACACACACACACGGGGGGGGGTCTTCCACCTGCTGGTTCACTCCCCAAATGGCCGCAAAGGCCAGAGCTGAGCCTATCCAAAGCCAGGAGCTGGGAGTTTCTTCCATGTCTCCCACTTGGGTGCAGGGGCCCAAGGACTTGGGCTATCCTCCACTGCTTTCCTAGGCCATAGCAAAGAGCTGGAGCAGAAGTGGAGCATCCAGGTCTTGAAATGGTACCCATATGGGATGCTGGACTGCAGGCCAGGGTGTTAACCCACTGTGCCACAGCACCAGCCCCATCTGACCTTTGTTTCTAAATGAGAGCTTCGCAGGGTACAGTATTCTGGGTTGACAGTTTTTTTTTTCTCTTTAGTCTTGGAACATATCTCACCATTCTCTCCTCTGATAAGTGAGCTGTGAGTCTAATTGGATATCCTCTGAAAGTAATCTGGCATTTTTCTTGTGCACATTTTAGAATCTTTTCTTTATGTTTTACTGTGGAGAGTTTGACTACAATGTGTCATGGTGAATATCTTTTTTGGTTATGTCTATTAGGAGTTCTATGTGCTTCCAATACTTGAATGTCCCTTTCTTTCTCCAGATTAGGGAAGTTTTCTGTTATCATTTCACTAAAAAGTCTTCTAATCCTTTCTCTCTCTCCACGCCTTCAGGAAGTCCTAAGACCTGTGTATTGAGTTGTTTGATGGTATCCTGTGTATCTCCAATGGTGTTTTCTAATTTCTTCTTTTTTTTTTGGTCTGACAGTAAAATTTCCAGAGATTTGTCTTCTAAGTAAGATATTCTTTCTTCTGCTTCACCGAATTTTTTCTTAAGGCTTTTCACCACATTTTTTATTTTTTTCTATTGAATTCTTCATTTGCAAAATTTCATTTTGATTTCTCTTTAGGATCTCAATTTCATGGGAGAAATTTTCTTTCATGTCATGTATGGATTTCATTAGTTCATGTATTTGCTTCTGATTACTTTTAAGTAATCCTACGATTAATTTTTTGAATTCCGTTTCTGTCATTTCATCTGTTCATCTTCACATTCTACTATTGAAGTGTTCTGTTCTTTTGGGGATGTCATGTTGTCTTCCTTATTCTTGTTTCTTGAATTGCTGCATTTATTATTCAGCATTTGTGGGGATACTTTTTTTTTTTTCCTGTGATGACATTTATCTTTGGACTATGTCTCTGTGGCTTTGTGGAGTGCCAGCTCTTTTAGTGAATACTCAGAGGCGTGTGGTGGGTGTGGCCAGGGAGCTCTCTTCAGTGCTCCATAGTGAAGGGAATGTACAAGGTGACACCCAGGCTCAGCATGGCAAATCTCCTTTTTTTTTTTTTTTTTTTTTTTAAACAGAGGGGAGGTTTTTCTACTCCATTGCCTTGTCTCCTGGTCACCTCCTCTCCTCAAAGGAGACCAGTGCCTGGGTGCTCACCCGAGTGTGTACAATATTTGTCTGCACTGCCCCAAGTGCCACACAAAGGATCTGTGCAGTCCTTGGTATAAGCATGGATCCTACAACAATGTCCCTCACCAGGGTATCAGGGAGCCCTGAGTGTGTGGAGCCACCCACAATGATTGCCCAAAGTCTCAGCCACACCGTGAGCCTCCCACACAGCCATAGTGTTTTCCTAGTCCTGGCACACAAGCCTCCCACAGTTACGAGCTCCCAGCCCTCTGTCAGTTCTCTCCACCAGACTCAGGAGTCTCAGTTTGCCTAGTTGCCTGGCCTGTGGACTCAACCTGGCTCAGCTGTTACCTGTGTCCATAGGGCTCCCACCCTCTAATGGCTTGTTACAGGACACCGATGTGGGTGATTGCAGAGATAGAAATGTACCCTAGGGGCCAGTGCTGTGGCATAGTGGGTAAAGCCCATATGGGCACCGGTTTGAGTCCTAGCTGCTCCACTTCTTCTTCGTCTTCTTCTTCTTCTTCTTCTTTTTTTTTTTTTTTTTTTGACAAACAGAGTTAGACAGTGAGAGAGAGAGAGAGACAGAGAGAAAGGTCTTCCTTTTCCATTGATTCATCCCCAAAATGGCTGCTGCGGCCAGCGCGCTGTGCCAATCCGAAGCCAGGAGCCAGGTGCTTCCTCCTGGTCTCCCATGTGGGTGTGGGAACCAAGGACTTGGACCATCCTCCACTGCCTTCCCGGGCCACAGCAGAGTGCTGGACTGGAAGAGGAGCAACCAGGACAGAATCTGGCACCCCAACCAGGTTAGAACCCGGGGTGCCGGCGCCGCAGGTGGAGGATTAGCCAAGTGAGCCACCGGCCATGGCTGCTCCACTTCTGATCCAGCTCTCTGCTATGGCCTAGGAAAGCAGTGGAGGATGGCCCAAGTCCTTGGGCCCCTGCACCCGCTGGGGGAGACCCGGAAGAAGCTCTTGGCTCCTGGCTTTGGATTGGTGCAGCTCTGGCCATTGTGACCACTTGGGGAGTGAACCAGTGGATGAAAGACCTCTCTCTCTCTCTCTCTGCCTCTCTGTGTAACTCTGACCTTAAAATAAATAAATAATTCTAAAAAAAAGTGTACCCCCTTTTCTTCTCATCTACTTTCACAGATACCCTGTCCCCCAGGGCTCCAAGCTGGGCCCACTCCAGGCTCTTCCCAGAGCTTTATTGCCAGTCCTTAAGCTGCTGTAGACTGGGCTCACTTCACTTTCCAAAGCTGGTGCTGGGGCTCTGGGCTGCTGGAGTCCTGAGTTGTGTGTGTCCACAACCTCCGTGGGGGTCCACAGTGTCCCTCTAATTTGTGCAAAGTTTCTCCTGCCATTTTCTCCCTCTTTCCTGAGACTGCACTCTCTCCACTCTTTTCCTTAGACTAGAGCCATAAGCTCCTTCCCTATTCCCCCGTCTTGGATCTCCAGCATTCCTGTTTCCTTATGACTTCACCCACACCGACATCACAGTTTAATTTTAATCCATACTAATTCCAGAGGTTAACATGGTCTGTCATCATTCTCATTTGTCTTTGCCCCAGTTCTAGTAGTTGAAGTATTGTTTCATGTTGTTACTATTTGTAGCATTTCTTTTATGAATTGCCTGTGTATAATCTATGCTCATTTGCTTTCTGTGGGAATATTTTGTCTTTTTCATGCTGGTTTTAAGGAGTGGTTCATTACTCTCTTTGGATACCAAAACTCACTCTTCAGTGCACTCCAAGAGGGCTTGTATCTGTACCAGAACGTGTCTGGGTCATGGTAGCCTCCATGTAGTGAATCCAGCAGCTCCTTCTGCGTCGTTACCTCACTCTGTATCCCAGTGCTTTATGACTGTGCCCTCTGTTGTGGGTCTGAGGACAGCAGGATGAAATGCACCATGTGAGACGCTGGTAGACCACACAACAAGCTTTGGTGGTGCTCTGACAGACTGCCCGAGAGGGAAGTCCTTGGCAACTGGAGACCTTCCGGAGCCAGAACTGTGAGGCTGCCACCCACACGGAGGGGCAAGGAGCATAGGAATCCCTGGAGGAAAGGGACATGACACAGGGGGTGGGGTGAGGACGTCCATGTCCAGGTGCCATCACAGCAGCACAGTGGGTCAAAGAGGTCCCAGGGCAGCAAGGGCTTGACGTCTTTCATAAATAAGTTACAAAGCTTATTTCTGGCTAGTGTACGTTGGGTGCAATTTTGTGGAGCATACAAAGCAGGAGGCACTAGATGGCTTAAAATATGCTTGCTTGGGTTACATTTAAAGCCATTGGATGTGTGAAAATTTGAGTTTGGTGCTGTGGGGGTTTGAGTCAACAATTCCTGTCTCTGTGAAGAAGTAAAGGATATGGGACCAACATGTAGGGGCCATCCCTAACCCTGTATAACAGTGTCTTTTTTTAAAAAATGTATTTATATATTTATTTTCACTTTATCTGTAAGACAGAGAGACAGATACATATCTGCCATAAGCTCCTCAGTTCCCCCATGCCTACAATAGCCAGGGCTGGGCCAGGCTGAAGCCAGGGGACTGGAACTCACTCCAGTCTCCTACATACATGGGTGGTGGGGACCCAAACCCTTGAGCCATTGTCTTCTGTCTCCTAGGGTACACACAGCACGAAGCTGGATCAGAAGCAGAGGAGCTGGGACTTGAACAGGCACTCTGATGGGGGATGTGGACATCCCAGGCAGCGTCCTGCCTGCTGTACCAGGTGCCTGTCCCAACACCCTTCTCTGACTTCCACGATGCCACACTCTCCTGGCTCTCCTCCAGGTCCACAGCCTCTCAGCCTTTCTTGCTGACTCATGCGCTTCTATTCATCCTCTAAATCCGTGATTGTCACTCTTTGCTCTAAGGATGCTTCACATTCTTTTTTTTTTTTAATTTTTCAAAATTTATTTGACAGGTAGAGTTATAGACAGAGACAGAAAGAAAGGTCTTCCTTCTGTTGGTTCACTCCCCAAATGGCTGCCATGGCCTGCATGCTGCACCGATCTGAAGGCAGGAGCCAGGTGCTTCCTCCTGGTCTCTCATGCAGGTGCAGGACCCAAGCACTTGGGCCATCCTCCACTGCACTCCTGGGCCACAGCAGAGACCTGGCCTGGAAGAGGGGCAACCGGGACAGAATCCGGCGCCCCGACTGGGACTAGAACCCGGTGTGCCGGTGCCCGCCGCAAGGCGGAGGATTAGCCTAGTGAGCCGCGGCGCTGGCTCTTCCTCATCTTTAAATGAAGAAAATACAGCTCTCTGTTTAGAGATTCAGTCTTGCTAACCCAATTTTAAAGCTAACAATCCCATCTTCAAATATGAAAAGTATTATAAATAAAGTTTATTTTAGAGCAAAATATTCTAAATGATGAAAATCTGAGATAAAATTTTTAAACTTTGAAATGGTTTCAAAGTTTAAAAAATTTTGCAAAGCAAGATGACAATTTGCACCTAGTTCTTAGTTATGTTTCCACATACACTCAGAAAACTGTGGATTTCAAAATAGCTGTTTATTGGATGATAATGAGACTACAGAGATTATAGCAGGTATATAGAAGAGGGCTGTAAGACCAGAGTATAAGTCTGAGAACAGAGTTATTATTTTAAGACATATATATGTATAACCCAACTCTGGTACTCTAGAAAGTTCTAGGAAGCATAAAAATACACAAGACATCTTTTGAAGCCATTGGGCCATATCTTATCAGCTATCATGTACTCTGGGAAGCTCCACTGTATACTCCTGAGAAAATGACACTGAAAAGGACAAATTGCACCTTGGAATTATCGTGATAATAGCTTTGCTCTCCTGGGAGCCCCATAACCACTGCTGGTGTGAGTGCCTCAGTATTCAGATCTTTCTGGTCTGCATAGACGGTGCCGTATAGTCCCACGACTTTCAATGCGTGTGCTAATGACTTAAGATTTATGTCTTCAACTCAGACTTACCGATGTGCTTACCCAGCATTTTCACTGATAACCTCAAATAGACATCTCGGATTTGTTTTGTCTCCCCATCTTACTCAGTGTATGGTATTACCTACTCGGCTGCTCAAGTGAAAATCACAGGCTCATCCTTGTCCCCATCTCTTGCATTCATCCTGTCAGCAGATCTAGAGGATTTATCCACAAATCACCCCATAATCATTGACCCTCTCCACCATCTCTGCTTTTGCCCCTTAGTCCCAGGTGCCATCATGTTTTCCTAGACCACAGCAATAGCCTCCTGACTGTTGCCAGTGTCACTCTTGTGCTACTGTAACCACATTTTGCACAGCATCCACAGTGACTCTTAAAAAATGCGGATTAGATGGCATCATTCTGCTGCCTACACTTGTTCTGGGCTTAGTGTTTTCTCCCAGAGATTTGTGATTTGATGTCTGTCTTCTCCACCCTCATTCACACCACTCATCCCCTTCTTCATTAGGCTGTGGTCACTGGAGCTTCTTTTCTGTTCCTTGATCATGGCGTTCTCTGTCTCATCTCTCATTCTTCACGTGGTCTCTTCCTTTGCTTAGATTGTCCCTTTCCAGCGCTCTTTGCATGACTAGCTCCTTCCTATACCCCAGGTCTCAATGCCAGTGTCATCTTGACAATGAGGTCTTCCTAAAGAAAGGCCTCCTTTTAGCTAAAGTGGTACTGACCAATCAAAATATGATGGGAGCTGCAATGCAAGCCTCATATGTTAAGTTTAAATTCTTGGCCGGCGCCGCGGCTCACTAGGCTAATCCTCCGCCTTGCGGCGCCGGCACATCGGGTTCTAGTCCTGGTCGGGGCGCCGGATTCTGTCCCGGTTGCCCCTCTTCCAGGCCAGCTCTCTGCTGTGGCCCAGGAGTGCAGTGGAGGATGGCCCAAGTGCTTGGGCCCTGCACCCCATGGGAGACCAGGAGAAGTACCTGGCTCCTGGCTTCGGATCAGCGCGGTGCGCCGGCTGCAGCGCGCCGGCCTCGGTGGCCATTGGAGGGTGAACCAATGGCAAAGGAAGACCTTTCTCTCTGTCTCTCTCTCTCTCTCACTGTCCACTCTGCCTGTCAAAAAAAAAAAGTTTAAATTCTCTAGTAGCCACAATTAAATAAAAAAGAAACATATGGTGTTAATTTTTTTATAAAGATTTATTTATTTATTTGAAAGTCAGAGTTACACAGAGAGAGAAGGAAATGCAGAGAGAGAGGTCTTCCATCTGCTGGTTCACTCCCCAGATGGTCACAAAGGCTGGAGCTGGGCTGATCTGAAGCCAGGAGCCAGGAGCTTCTTCTGGGTCTCCCACGTGGGTGCAAGGGCCCAAGGACTTGAGCCATCTTCTCCTGCTTTTCCAGGCCCCAGCAGAGAGCTGGATTGGAAGTGGAGCAGCCAGGACTCGAATTGGCGCCCATATGGGATGCTGGCACTGCAGGTGGAGGCTTTACCTGCTATGTCACAGCACCAGCCCCTAATATGATGTTAATTTTAATAGCACATTTTATTTAACCCAATATCTCTGAAATATTGTCATTTCAATTTGTAATCAGTATAAACTTATTATTGACATCTTTTGCATTCTTTTTCTCCTCATGCTAAGTCTTGGAAATCTGGTGCGTGTTCCATGTACACTTAGAACACATCTGAGTTTGGACGAGTCATGGTCTGGTGTTATTAGCCACACGTGGCCCATGGAAACTGTCCGACATCCCAACCTTCAGGCGATGCTCCCACTCTCTGTTTTCTCCCCACTACATCTGTTTATTTCCTTCAGAGCAGTTGTCATTCGGCAAGCAAGGAAAGTTGGGATGTGGACTTTGGAAGTAGGTCAACCGTGTCCAAACCCTGTTCCCACGATTTTCCTGCAGTGTGATCTGTGGCGTTCATGTTTCTGGGCCTTGGTTTCCTTACCCATAAACCAAGCATGTGAGCATTTCCCAGCTAAAAGTGTTGTTGTGAAGATGCCAGAAGCCTGAAACCGTGCCTGGAGATGGGGTGTCAACAGAAGTGTTAGCTTAGTTATTCATTTGTTTAGTGTTGCTCTTCCTCCCCTAGATTATACATTTCTTGATGGCAGAAGCCATGTCTGCTGTGTTGACTTCTGAATCTCCCAAGCCTGAGACACAGATGTGCTAAGTATATTTTTGTTGGATGAATGAAATGGATGGATGGACAGGGGTGGGGTGGGGTCAAGCACATAGATTATGTGATTTTTGAAGTAAGAGTAGAATTTTCTTTCTCTCTTTTTTTCTTTTTTCTTTTTTGGCTATGAAGAGAAAGTAACCATAGCAGGCAGAAAGGACAAACAGAGCATGGAGTTGAGGGAATTCGTATTATCTGTAGGAAACACTCTCTTTGGCTAACAGGTGAAAGAAAGTTGAGGGAAGAGGGGGCAGGAAGCGGAGAACCATCAAGAAGTAGATTGTGCAGGACCCGTGGCTGTGCTGAGGTGTTTGGGTTTTACCGTGTGGCTTGTAGAGGGGTGGTGCTGAAGGTGCTGGTGGTGTTTCTGTTTTAATGTATATTTCTGTATACTTTGTTTTACTTAAAAAAAATTTTTTTTATCTCACTTGTTTGGGAGAGAAGAGGAAAGTGAGCAGTCTCCACCCACTGATTCACCACTCAAATGCCTGCAACAGCTGGGGCTGGACCAGGCTGAACCTGGAAGCCAGGAGCTCAGTCTAGGTCTCCCATGTGAGTAGCAGGGACCCAAGTGTTTGAGCCATCGTCTGCTACCTTCCAAGTGTGTTAGCAGGAAGCTGAATTGGTAGAGCCAGGACTCTAACCAGGCACTCCTGTGCGGGATGTGGACACCCAAGTGGCAGCCTGGCTGCTAAGGCAAACATTTGCCCCTTGTTTCTTTCCTTACTTGGGCTTTCCAGAGGCTTTATGAGGATGTTTTGCTGATCTTTTGGAACGTGCAGGCACTTCTTTCTGCTCTGGAATGGTGTCAGCAGCATCACGTGCCCCTGTTCTTTGAGGCTCTGCTGGGACTTCCCTGGAGTGTCGCAGCAGAAATGACACATTTAGCTGTCTGTTTGGAAGATGTGCTTCTGGCAGGACTGTGGAGAACTTCTTAGAGGTGAGAAGAATTTGGAGGCAGAATGATCACTTGGTGGCTGTAGCACCCGTCCAGATGAGGAGTGGGAGGCTCTGAACTAGGAATATGTGTGGAAATGGAAAGCTGGGGATGGAGTTAAGAAACCTCACAGATAGACTTTCTCTCTCTCTCTCTCTTTTTTTTTTTTTTTTTTTGACAGGCAGAGTGGACAGTGAGAGAGAGAGAGAGAAAGGTCTTCCTTTTCCGTTGGTTCATCCCCCAGTGGCTGCTGCGGCCAGCGCACCGCACTGATCCGAAGCCAGGAGCCAGGTGCTTCTCCTGGTCTCCCATGGGGTGCAGGGCCCAAGCACTTGGGCCATCCTCCACTGCCTTCCCGGGCCACAGCAGAGAGCTGGCCTGGAAGAGGAGCAACCGGGACAGAATCCGGCACCCCGACTGGGACTAGAACCCGGTGTGCCGGAGCTGCAGGCAGAGGATTAGCCTATTGAACCGCAGCGCCAGCTGACAGATAGACTTTCCAGGGGCCCTTTCATCTCGCAAATAGTTATTGAGTGTCTGACATAAGCACTGTTCTAGGCTGTTGGGACATGTTAGTGAAAGATCTGTGAAATGTATAAATGTGTCGAATAACATGCTGGCCAATGATTGCTGCAGTATTCAAAGCAGAGTAGAGCAGAGTGGCTGGGAATGGGCTGTCATACAGGAAGGCACCTCATTGAGAAGGCAAGCGCTGTGCAACGGCTTGAAGTAGGTGAAGGAGTCTGGCCAGGAAGCTATTTGGGGAAGAGCATTCTAGGTAAAGGTCAGAAGTGTGCAAAGGCTTGAAGGAAGAATCTGCCTGGAACATTTGTGCAACCACAAGGGCCCTGTGTGGATGGAGCAGAATGAGCCCGGGGGAGAGGAGCTGGTCTGCATTGTAATAGGGGCCAGGATATGTGGGTTGTTCATCCTAAACACATTGGCTTTTGCTCTTATGAACATGAGGGAGCCATTGCAGGATTTAGAGAAGAGGAGTGACATGTTATGACTTAGGCTATAAAAGGGTTACTCTAGCTGGTGGGAAAGCAATGGTAGAAGCATTGGCAGGAGGCTTTTGTGACATCTCACAGGAGAGTTAGGGGTGGCTGGGATCTGAGAAGGAGCAGTGAGATGAGAAGAGGTGTCTAGATTCAGATAAGGAACTGGTGAGAGATTTGATGCGGAGAGTGGTGATAAAGATGTAGGAGCACTTGACAGTCACTCGGTTTGTAGTTTAGATAAAGCGAGATTCATGGATCAAAGTTGGGGTGCAGGATGGGGAGGCGTTTGGGGAGAGCCAATAAGCCAAAGGTTTGCTGTGGATGTTTTGAGTGTGAGGTACCTGTGGGACATTTACCTGGTGTCACTCACCGGCTCTCAGTGAAGTGAAGCAACTTCACAACGAAGGTCAGTTCAAACATAGGAGCAGTCAAATATCAAATCCTGTTTGTGAGTCAAGAAATGAACATTTTATGCTGGTCGTGACCATTGAAACGCCAAGGCTGGGTGCAGTTAAAGGAGGTGCCAGGATCAGCTTTGAGGACTTGGTTCATTTTGTGCTGCCGTATCCAAGTCCCTGAGACTGAGTGATTTATAAAGAATAGAAATTTGCTTTCTCGCAGTTCTGGAGGCTGCAAAGTTGAAGATCAAAGCCCTTGCATGTGATGAGGGCTTCCTTGCTGCGTCCTTATGTGGCAGAAGGAAGCGGGGGGGGAGCAGCGAGAAAGACACAACCCTTTGCTGCAAGTGCTTTTCATAACAGCACAAACCCATTTACAAGGACAGAGCTTTCAAGGCCTAAATAGCTGCCCTAAGCCCCCACCTCCCAACCCTGTTGCATTGGGTATTAAATTTCCAGCACAGAGTTCTGGGGAACACATTCAGACCACAGTACGGAAAGAAGGAACAGCAGGAGTCGAGGAGGTTGGAGACTGGGCGTTTGATGAGAACATGGTGGCGTTCCTGCTTGATCCCCGTGGAAGGGCAGCTCCAGGGCTCCTGGGTGTTCTCACAACGCCGAGCGGTGACTCCTGGATAGTGCAGGGACTGTCTCCCAACCCCCGACCACAGCTGGAAGTGAGCTCAGAAGAGACTTTGGGGCTGGAGGTAGGGATATGTGCCATTGGCATGGGGGTAGTACCCAAAATCAAGGGTGGATGAGACTGTTGAGGAAGAATGTATGGGCAGATGAAGAGAGTTAACCATAAGCTAATGGGAAATGAGTAGCCCTTAATCAGTGGGTAAGAGGAGAGAGGCCTGAAGAGAGATGAAGGATCTGCCAGAAGAGTAGGACCATTTGCAAAAGCAAGCGACAGCATGGTAGAACGAGAACTGATTGGAGTCTTCTAGAGCTGGGGATGAATCAGTTCTTAGTTATAACTAACCTGGACCCTGGCACTGCATAAGAAAAATAGAACTATTCCATGGTATTCAGATTAGGGTTGGTAGGAATACAATGCTTGGTATTAGTATGTGTTTAACCATGGGCTGTCATGTTAGTTAATATTTAAAAAGTCAGGCTAGGGGGAGAAGGACGTTTCAGAAGGTGCAGGATGTTCAACAAAGGCAGAATGAAATGAAGTAGGTGGGAGCTGACAGGCCCTTGCTGGTCAGCTGGTGGGTGCTGGGTCTTTGTGAGAATGGTCCCAGTGCAGGGTGAGTGGCAGCAGCTGGGTGCGGGGAGGTTGGGGAGATTGGGAGTGAGGTGGTGGACGTGGTGGGGGGAACTCACCTTGGTCACCTGGGGAAGGAAGACAGTGTTTCTTTTGTGCTGCTATGACAGAATATGAGATTTATTACTCTTAGTGGTGGAGGTTGGGAAGTCCAAGGATGAGGGGTCTCCATCTGGTGAAGACCCAGCTGCTTTGTGCCACCCTGGCATAAGGAACCCACTCCCATGATAATGACATTAATGCATTCATGGGGGACAGAGGCCTCATGACCCAATCATGACTTAAAATTAAAATTAAATATTAATAAAATAATGAAATAATGAAAAATAGTTCCCAATTTTGTATTTAGTACAATGTTTTAAATGAACATTGAGTTTGTTCACTGAGCATTCTGGGACTATTTGAGCACCAAAATAAGTAATAAATGTAGTGAATTACAATTCATAGAGTACAATATAAATTCATAAGTTAATGTTTACATAAATGAATAGCGTGGAAGTAAAGTAGGCTCTCTAACTTACGGTACAACCAACAAATATAGAAAGAATGATGAACTTTTTAAAACTGTATCCTTTTGGCAGTCATAATAATATTTATTTCAAATCAGAGTCATGAGTGGATGCTAAAGTTTGATGAGGAGCCTGATGTTTATATAATCTAGAAGTGTCATGCCACAAATTGTTAGTTACTCACTAATTAGTAAACTCAAGATTTAATTTATTTTATTGCAGTATATTTGACAATCTTTTTTTGTATATTTGAAGTATACTATTTGATGATTCAATATAAATGCACATTTTGAAATATTCACCATAATTACTTCAGATAGTTACCATTTTCTTTTCTTTGTGTTTGTGTATATGTTTGTAGTTCTATCTTCCAAGCCAATTTCAACTATACAATAAAATATTATTAATATAGTCACTTTATTGTGTAATAAATTCCCAGAACTTATTTATCTCTTTGACTAGAACCTTTCCATTTCCCCGTTTCTTTACCTCCTGGTACTATTAGTCCACTCTATTTGTATGAGTTTGACTATTTTAGATTCTGCATGTAAGTGAGATAATGCAGTATTTGTCTTTCTGTATCTGGCTTAGTTCACTTAATATAAAATCCTGCAGGTCCATCCATGTTGTGGAAAATGATAGGATTTATATTCATATCTGTATCGTCTGTCTTTTTTTTATTGATTTTGTTTTCTATTTGTTTCTACTCTAATTTAAATTATTTCCTGCTTTTTGCTAATTGTGGGCCTAGTTTTTTCTTTTTCTTGTTCCATGAGATGTAAAGTTAGGTAATTTATTTGATATCTACCTTCTTCTTAAGTGTGGACATTTATTGCTATAAATTTTCTTCTAAGAATTACTTTTGCTGCATTCCTTAGGGTTTGGTATGCTATATTTTGATTTTGAGTTGACTTGAAATACCCATTGAATTTTCTTGTGATTTACTTTTTGACTCATTGGTTGCTCAATAAGTGTAGTTTAGTTTCCACTGGTTTGTTAATTGTCCTATTTGTTCTTGATTTCATTTCATTCCGCTGTGGTCAAAAAGGGTTCCTGGAATGATTTTTGAACTTCTTAAATTTGTGAAAATTCATTTTGTGACCTAAAATGTGATCTTTGCTAGAGAATGAACTGTATATGTACTTCAGAACAGTGTGCATTCCGATGCAGTGGGATGGAGAGTTAGGTATATGTCAGTTACGTCCGTTTGGTCTATAGTATTGCTCACTTCAGCCATTTATTGGTTTTCTGTGTGTTCTATCCCTTATCATAAGTAGTGTATTGATGTACTCTGCCATTAATATATGGCTGTCAGGTTTTGACTTCAGACCCTTCAATATTTGCTGTATGTTTTTAGATGCTCTGGTGTTGGGTGCATCTGATAACTATTGTTATATCTTCCTGTTGAGTTGAAATTTTATTATCATATAATGACTTGTCTCTAGAGATAATTATAGGCTAAATGTTTATTTTGTCTGATGTAATATGTATAGGCACTCCTGCTTTCTTTTAGTTATCATTTGCATGAAATATCTTTTTTCATCCCTTCAGTAGCAGCCTATGTATGCCTTTTATTTATTTATTTACCTTAAGATTATATTTATTTATTTGAGAAGCAGAGTTACAGACAATGAGAGGGCAAGACAGAGAGAAAGGTCTTCCTTCTGTTGGTTCACTCCTCAGATGGCCGCAATGGCCAGAGATGCGCCGATCTGAAGCCAGGAGCCAGGTGCTTCCTCCTGGTCTCCCATGCAGGTGCAGGGGCCCAAGCACTTGGGCCGTCCTCCACTGCCCTCCCGGGCCACAGCAGAGAGCTGGACTGGAAGTGGAGCAACCGGGATTAGAATCGGCGCCCATATGGGATACCAGTGCCGCAGGCAGAGGATTAACCTACTGTGCCACAGCACCGGCCCCATGCCTTTTATTTTTAACCCTGCCTCTTTTATGCAGCATATCATTGGCTCTTGTTTATTTGTTTTAAATCTATTCAGCCACTGGTGTTGCGGCTCACTTGGTCAATCCTCTGCCTGTGGCGCCAGCACCCCAGGTTCTAGTCCAGGTTGGGGTGCCGGATTCTGTCCCCGTTGCTCCTCTTCCAGTCCAGCTCTCTGCTGTGGCCCGGGAAGGCAGTGGAGGATGGCCCAAGTGCTTGGGCCCTGCATCCGCACGGGAGACCTGGAGGAAGCACCTGGCCCCTGGCTTCGGATTGGCGCAGCACACTGGCCATAGCGGCCATTTGGGGAGTGAACCAACAGAAAAGGAAGACCTTTCTCTCTGTCTCTCTCTCTCTCACTGTCTAACTCTGCCTGTCAAAAAAAAAAAAAAAATCTATTCAGCCACTCTATGGCTTTTGATTGTTGAATTTAATCTATTTATATTTAAGGTAATTATGGATAAGTGAGGACTTACAGTTGTCACTTTGTTAATAATTTTCTATTTGTTTTGCAGTTGTTTTGTCACTGCTCTCTTTCTTCCTTTGTTATTTGATGATTTTTTTTTGTACAATATGTTTTCCCTCTTTCTCTTTTGAATCTTTTTAAAATTTTATTTAAGTTATACAAGTTTTATGTATTTCATATGTACAGATTTAGGAACATGGTGACACTCCCTCCCTCACCCACCCTCCTGCCAATGCTTTAACCCTTCCTCATCCTCCCGCTCTCATTCCCACTCTTAATTTTTAAAAAGATCTATTTTCAGCTTACTTAATGATTGTACAATTAACCTTACACTAAGTAAAAGAGTTCAGTAAATAGTATGAAGGCAAAACAACAACAACAACAACAACAACAAAAAACCCCACTAAACCTCAACAGAAGAAACAGGGGCTGTAAACAATCATTGAGTCTCAAAATGTCTGTTTCATTCCAATACATTACATTTCAGGTGCTCTATTGGTTACCTCAGATCTGGGAAGACATATGGTATCTGTCAGTCTGGGACTGGCTTATTTCACTAAGTATAATGATTTCCAATTTGTCCATCTTGTTGCAAAAGACAGGATTTCTTTTTTTTTTTAACAGCTGAGTAGTACTCCATAGTGTATATGTACAATAATTTCTTTTTCCAGTCAAGAGTTAATGGATAATTGGGTTGATTCCATATCTTAGTTATTGTGAATTGTGCTGCGGTGAACATGGGGGTACAGATCATTCTTTCATATATTGATTTCTTTTGATTTGGTTAAATTCCCAGGAGTGAGATGGCTGGATCTTATAGTAGGTCTATATTCAGATTTCTGATGTATCTCCTCACTGTCTTCCGCAGTGGCTGTACCAATTTACATTCCTGCCAACAGCAGATCAGGGTACCATTTTTCCTACGTCTTTGTCAGAATTTGTCATTTGTTGATTTCTGTATGAGAGTCATTCTCACTGCAGTGAAGTAACACCTCACGGTGGTTTTGATTTGCATTTCCCTGATGGCTAGTGATTCTGAGCATTTTCTCACTTATTGTCAGCCATTTGAATTTCCTCTCTTGAAAAATGCCTCTTTAAGTCCTTTGCCCTGTTGTTTCTTGGCCTTTTGGCTAACATCAAGTGAAGTCCTTTGCCCATTTCTTCACTGGGTTGTTTGTTTTGTTTTTCTTGAGTTTCTTGGGCTCTTTATAGATTCTGGAAATTAACCCTTTATCAGATGCATAGTTTGCAAATATTTTCTTCCATTCTGTCAGTTACCTCTTCACTTTGCCGAGTATTTTCTTTTGCAGTGCAGAAGCTTCTCAGCTTGATGTAATCCCATTTGTTCATTTTGGCTTTGATTGCCTGTACTTCTGGGGTCTTTTCTAAGAAATATTTGCCTATGCCAATGTCTTGCAGAGTTCCCCCAACATTCTCTAATAATATGATGGTATTGGGTTGTAGATGTAGGTCGTTGATCCATTTTGAGTGGATTTTTGTGTAAGGTGTAAGGTAGGGGTCTTGCTTCATACTTCTGCATGTGGACATCGAGTTTTCCCAGAACCATTTGTTGAAGAGACTGCCCCTGCTCCAGGGATTGATTTTAGCTTCTTTGTCAAAAATAAGTTGGCTATAGATGCATGGATTGATTTCTGGAGTTTCTATTCTGTTCCATTGGTCTACAAGTTTGTTTTTGTGCCAGTACCAGGCTGTTTTGAGTATAACTGCCTGTAGTATGTCTTGAAATCAGGTATTGTGATGCCTCGAGCTTTGTTTTTGTTGTATATGGTTGCTTTAACTATTCGGGATCTCTTGTATTTCCAAATGGGTTTCAGCAAATGAGTTTCTCTAGATCTGTGAAGAATGTCATTGATATTTTGATTGGGATCGTGTTGAATCTGTAAATTGCTTTTGGTAGTATGCACATTTTGGTGATGTTGATTCTTCCAATGCATGAACATGGAAGGTTTTTCCATTTTTTAATGTCTTCTTCTATTTCTTTCTTTAGTATTTTGTAGCTTTCATCATAGAGATCTTTGACATCCTTGGTTAAATTTATTCCATGGTATTTCTTTCAATTTCTGTTTGTTATGTAATTTCTTTATTTCATCTTCATTCATAAATGAGAGCTTTGCATAGTTTGGTATTCTGGTTTGACAGTTTTTTTTCTTTTAAGTTTAGGACTATGTCTCGCCATTTCCTTCTAGCCTGTAGAGTTTCTGACGAGAAGTCAGTTGTGAGTCTAATTGGAGATCTGAAAGTAATCTGGCATTTCTCTTGTGCACATTTTAGAATATTTTCTTTATGTTTTAGTGTGAAAGTTTGACTACAATGTGTTGTGGTGAAGATCTTTTCTGGTCTTTTCTGTTAGGAGTTATGTGCTTCCTGTACTTGGACATCCCTTTCTTTCTCCAAACTGGGGAAGTTTTCTGTAATTATTTCACTAAATAGGCCTTCTAGTTCATTCCCTCTTTCCATGCCTTCAGAAACTCCTAAACCTGTATATTGTGTTGTTTGATAGTATCCCATAAATCTCTAATACTGTTTTTAAGTTTTCTATTTTTTTTGGTCTGACTGTAAGATTTCCAAAGATTTGTCTTCTAGTTGGGATATTCTTTCTTCTGACTCACCAAGTCTGTTGTTAGGCTTTCCACCACACTTTTTATTTGGTCTATTGGATTCTTAATTTCTTTTTTTTTTTTTTTAAGATTTTTATTGATTTATTCGAGAGGTAGAGTTACAAGCAGTGAGAGCGAGAGACAGAGAGAGAGGTCTTCTGTCCGCTAGTTCACTCCCCAGATGGCTGCAGTGGCTAGAGCTGTGCCAATCTGAAGCAAGGAGCCAGGTCCTTCTTCCTGGTCTCTAATGCAAGTGCAGGAGCCCAAGCAATTGGGCCATCTTCTGCTGCTTTCCCAGGCCATATCAGAGAGCTGGATTGGAAGAGGGGCAGCCGGGACTTGAACCGGTGCCCATATGGGATGCTGGCACTGCAGGTGAAGATTATCCCAGGGTGCCAGCCCTGGATCCTTAATTTCTAATATTTCATTTTGGTTTCTCTTTAAAATCTCTATTTCATGGGAGAAATTTTCACTCATATCATTTATGGTTTTCTTTTACTTGTGGGTTTGCTTCTGGTTGCTTTTGAGTAATCCTATGATTAATTTTTTGGATTCCATTTCTGGCATTTCCTCAGTCTCTTCATCTTTGCATTCTAATATTGAAATATTGTTATGTTCCTTGACAGGGGGGTCGTGGTATCTTCTGTATTCTTGTGTCTTGAATTACTGCATTTGTTTTTAGGTATTTGTGGAGTTGATTTTTGTGTTTTTCTCTGATGGTGTTTATCTTTGAGCTATGCATCTGTGGCTTAGTGAAATGTCTGCACTTCCAGTGAATACCAAGAGGTGTGTCGTGGGTGTGGCCAGTGAGCATTGGTCAGTGTTCGAGGGTGGGGCGAGTATCCAGGGTGGCACTCACATTGGGTGCAGTAGATCTCACTGCCCGGGTGCTAGCCCCAGTGTGTTCCATGCCACTGTATGAACTGCACAAGTGATCTGTGCCGTCCTCACTGTGAGCAGTTTCCACGGCAATGATCTGCTGTAGGCAGCCAAGGAGCTCCAAGCGTGTGGAGCTGCACTCAGTGGTTGCCCAGAGAGCAAGCTGCACCCTGCACGTTCTCACGTAACCACTGAGTCCCCACAGTCTCAGCACACAGGGCTCCCGCAGTCATTGGGTGCAGAGGTTTCTCTCTGCCCTGCCAGCCTGTCCAGTCAACAGAGCGGCAGATGTTCCCTGAGACAGCTCCACCCAGGCATCTTGATCCTCGGAGGGTGTGGGCGCCTCTGCACGGTCACCTCCCAGCCAGGCTCAAAGTCAGTGGGGCCTGTGGCTTGTTCCCTCCTCTAGAATCTCTGGTTCACACACGTACACGAGAGCCACTGGCCAAATGTTTCTCCCCACCACTGCCACCAGGACTGCTGAGAAGATGGCGGCCTGTCTCAGCCGGTTGCTGTGCCACAGAGTCTCTCTCCCACAGCTCCTGCCCAAACCCAAAATGGTGCCCACCCTTTCTCACCTGCCAGGCAGTGGGCACTGCTGTGGGGAAGTTGGGGTGAGATAAATGTGCCCCCTCTACTTCCACTGAGCCTGTGGGCAACTTCCAGTAACCACCACCCCCAAGAGTCCAGTTTGGACTCAGACCACGCTCTCCCTCCGGCTGTGTCACCAGGGGTTGCTGCGGTCCAGTCTCACCTCCGTCTCTAAGCTGCCGCCTGCTCTGGCTCTCAGCTGCTGCAGCTGTACTGGGCTCGTGCTGCGCGTCGGCACCCTCCATACAGGCCCATGGTGTTCCTTTTCCTCTTGCAGGATTTCCAGTGTGGTTTTCCCTCCACTTGTCTCCTGAGAGTGTACTCCCTACACTTTTTTTTTTTTTTTTTTTTTTTTTTGCTGTATGTTGTTCCCCAGTCTGCCATCTTGGAGTTTCCCTGCATCTTATCCTACACTTATATAGAATGACTGTTTCTGCTGAGAAACCCACTGACAGTCTTATGGAGATTCCCTTATGTGGCAAGTAGCTTTTCTGTTCCTGCTTTCAGAATTCTCTGTTTGTTCTTGACATTTGACAATTTGAGTATAATATGTCTTGGGTTAGACTCCTTTGGGTTCATCTTCTTTGGAGACCTTTGAACTTCATGAATCTGGTTGATCACAACCTACCATAATTTTGGAAATTTTCAGACGTTATTTCTTTAAATAAGTTTCCCATGTCTTTATTTCTATTATTTCATTTTGAGAGCCTCATAATGAATCTATTGGTTCAGTTGATGTGTCCCCACAGAATCCCAGGCTGGTGGTGTTTTTTTTTCAGCTCTTCAAATATTTCACTCCACTCTGTTCTGCTTCTGTGAGTTTAAAGAAAAGACTAGAGTAACGCTGATTGTTGCTTCTTTATATGTAAAGTCGTTTACCCCAGACTTCTTTCAAAATTTAAATTTTGTCATTGATTTTCTGTAGTTTGAATATGATATGCCCAAACCTTTTTTTTTTTTTTTTTTGTATTTACCTTGGCTGATGTTTTGTGTTTCCAGGACTTACAGTATAGTATCCATCATTAATTTTGAGAAATTCTGATTTTGGCTGCAAACATGTCTCCTATTCCTTTCACTCTTTATTCTCCCTCCAGTATTCAATCACATATATGTTAGATATTTTTCACAGCAATCATAATTATTTTAAATTTCTTGACAGTACAAAATCCCTGTTATATCGGGGTCTGATTGTAATGCTTATGATCTATTCTGAATTAACTTCTCTGAAAGGGAAGGACAATGGAAAATTACTTAAGTTCATGGTACATTTAATTTAATGATTAATTTGTGTTTTCTTGCCTTTCAGCAAGCCTTGTAAGGGACTTTGTGCTTCCTTCTACAGTAGGCCGCTTCTCCAGTAAGCTCTGATTCTCTGTATTATCCTGTCTCACGCATTGTGGTAAAGTGGTTTGTCCTGGGACCTCAGCCTCAATTATCTGATGGTCTAAGAAGTTTCTTTCTTTATTTTTTTTAAAAATTTCTTGAAATACAGTGTGCATATCAAGAAATTCATATAACTGTACAGATAAATGTGTTTTTTGTCCTCTGAGCACACCCTTAACCAATACCCAAATTAAGATCAAAATATTGCTAGCATCTCAATAGTCCTCACTATTCCCCCCTCTATTTCTTTTTTTCTTTTTCATAAGGGAAGAAAAGTTGTTGATTTTTCAGTTTCTGAAGGTTTTTTCTTGTTATGAGAATGAAAGCTGCTAGCATGTCAGACCAGAAACTGGAAGCTCTCTAATGTACTTTACACAGTGTATATACATACAATAAATAAACTGTGTGTATGATTAAAAAATAACTCCTTAAACAGTTTACACCATAATGCTAATATTATTGATACTTAATGAGCATGTGACATGAATATCTTTGCATAAAATTGAAAATAATTGAAAAAAGGTCTTAGAATAATAAGCAGTTAGATATCAGGATAATACACAGAAGTTCAATACTTACCTTTATACCAGCAGTGAGTAAGTGGAATTAAAATAAAACACAATACCCACAAAATGAAATATTTAGTCATAAATTAACAAATATGTGCAAGATCTATATGAGGAGGCTACAATTTTCTGATTAAAAAAAATCAAAGAAGAAAGAATGAAATAAATAAATAAATAGGGGCCGGCGCTGTGGCACAGCAGGTTAAAACCCTGGCCTGAAACGCCGGCATCCCATATGGGCACTGGTTCTAGTCCCAGCTGCTCCTCTTTCAATCCAGCTCTCTGATATGGCCTGAGAAAGCAGTAGAAGATGACCCAAGTCCTTGGGCCCCTGCACCTGTGAGGGAGACCCGGAAGAAGCTCCTGGCTCCTGGCTTCGGATTGGCACAGCTCTGGCTGTTGTGGCCATGTGGGGAGTGAACCAGCAGATGGAAGACCTCTCTCTCTGTCTCTACCTCTCTCTGTAACTCTGACTTTCAAATAATTGAAATAAATCTTTAAAAAAAATAAAAATAAATCCCATTTCATGAATTGGGAGATTCAGTATTGTCAAGGCATTAATTCTCAACTTGATCTGTACATTCAACACAATTAAAATTGCAGTCAAAATCACAGCAAGCTGTTTTGAAGAAATCAATAAATTGAATCTGAAGTTTATATGGACAGGCAAAAGATTCAAAACAGTTGACACAAAATTGAATGAGGCAAGTCATATACTACCTTAGTGAAGAGTTACAATAAAGCTGCAGTAGTAAGACAGTTTTGAATTGGTGAAATAGAAAATCGGTTCATTGGAAGAGAGCAGGGTGCCTAGAAATAGATCTATACTAACATAGTCATTTTATCTTTGATAAAAGGACAAAGGCAATTCAAAGGAGAAAGTATATCTTTTTCAGCAAAGGGTGCTGAACAACTAGACATCCACATGGAAAAAATAAATGTAGACATTGTCTTTACCTTTCAGAGAAGTTAACTCAAAATAGATCATAAACTGAGATTAAAATGCAATCTGTAAAATCTTGAAGATAACATAAAAGAAAAGCTAGATGACCTGGGGATTGGCAGTGACTTTTTATACAGCACTGAAGGCATGATCCATGAAAGAAACAACTGGTAGGCTGGACTTCATTAAAATTAAAACATCTGCTCTGTGAAGAACACTATCAAGAGAACAAAAAAATAAATTGCAGGCTGTGAAAATGTTTGTCAAAGATACAACGGATAGGGGCCAGTGTTGGGACATAGTGGGTGAAGACATGCTGGCATCCTGTATGGGCACTGTTTTGTGTCCCAGCTGCTCCACTTCTGATCCAGCTCCCTGATAATGTGCCTAGGAAAGCAGTGGAGGAGGGCCTAAGTGTTTGGGCCCCTGCTACCCACATGGGAGACATGGATGAAGGACCTGGCTCCTGACTTTGGCCTAGCTTAGCACTGGTCTTTGGGGCCATCCTGGGAGTGAACCAGCAGATGGAAGATCTCTCTCTGTCTCTCTCTCTCCCTCCTTCCCACCCTCCCTCTCTCCCTGAAACTTTGACTTTCAAAATAAATAAGTTTTCAAAAAAAAGATACATCTGATAGAGGGCTGTTATCCAAAATATGCAAATAACTTTTAAAACTCAACAATAAGCAAACAAACAATCTATTAAAAAATGTGCCTAATACTAAAAGAGACACCTCACTAAAGAAGATACCCAGATGGGAAATAAGCCTGTGCATGATGCTCCACATTGTAGGTCATCAAAACAACAACAAAATACCAATGCACACCTATTAGAATGGCCCAGATCCAGAGCAGATGTTCTTGAAGATGTGGAGCAACAGGACCCCTCATCTGCGACTGGTAAGGATACAAAATGGTCAGCCCCAATGGAACAGGATAGAAACGCCAGAGATCATTCCATGCATCTACAACCAACTTATCTTTGGCAGAGGAGCTTAAATCAATCCCTGGAGCAAGGACAGTCTCTTCAACAAATGGTGCTGGGAAAACTGGATCTCAGCATCCAGAAGTATGAAGCAAGACCCCTACCTCACATTTTACACAAAAATCCACTGACCCGACAGCATCAAATTATTAGAGAACATTGAGGAAACCCTGTAAGACATTGCCTTAGGTGAAGAGTTCTTGTAAAAGACCCCGGAGGTACAAGCAATCGAAGCCAAAATGACAAATGGGATTACATCATATTGAAAAGCTTCTCTACTGCAAAAGAAACAGCAAAGTGAAGAGGCAACTGACAGAATGGGGAAGATTATTTGCAAGCTATGCAACTGATAAAGGATTAACAACCAGAATATATAGAGATTAAGAAACTCAACAACAACAAAATAGCCCAGTGAAGAAATGGACTTAAACAGGCAGTTTTCAAAAGAGGGAATCCAAATGGTCAACAGACACATGAAGAAACGCTCAGAATCACAGCCATCAGGGAAATGCAAATCAAAACCACAATGAGGTTTCACCTCACCCCCATTAGAATGGCTTTCCTACAGAAATCAACAAACAACAAATGCTGGTGAGGATGTGGGGAAAAGGTACCCTATTCCACTACTGGTTAGAATGTAAACTGGTAAAGCCACTATGGAAGACAATATGGAGATATCTCAGAAATCTGAATATAAACCTGCCATATGACCCAGCCAGCCCACCCCTGGGAATTTACCCAAACGAAATGAAATCAGCATATAAATGAGTTAGCCATATGTTCTCCCTGATCTGTGATAACTAATAGAGCACCGAAAAGGTAATCTGTAGAAATGAAATCGACACTCTTGAGAAGTGATGACTTTGACAAGTCTCAATTGTTGAGGAAAACTTTTTTTCCCATACTGTTCATTGAACTATTTACTTAACATAGAATTAATCATATGTGTATAAAGTTAATTGAAAATAGACCTTAGTGGGGGCTGGCCCCGTGGCCTACTTGGTTGGTCCTCTGCCTGCAGTGCTGGCATCCCATATGGGTGCCTGGTTCTAGTCCCGCTTGCTCCTCTTCCAGTCCAGCTCTCTGCTGTGGCCCGGGAAGGCAGTGGAGGATGGCCCAAGTGCTTGGGCCCTGCACCTGCATGGGAGACCAGGAAGAACCACCTGGCTCCTGGCTTCAGATCGGCGTAGCTCTGGCCGTAGTGGCCATTTGGGGGGTGAACCAATGGAAGGAAGACCTTTCTCTCTGTCTCTCTCTCACTATCTATATCTCTACCTGTCAAATAAATAAAAGAAAAGAATAGAAAAGAAAGGAAAAGAAAATAGACCTTAGTAAAAAATGAGAGTGGGAATAGGAGAGTGAGGAGGAAGAGTAGTAAGAGAGTGGGTGGGATGGCGGGCACAGTGGGAAGAATCACCATGTTCCTAAAATTTTAATTATGAAATGTATGAGTTTGTATTCCTTAAATAAAATATTTCTGAGGGAAAAAATTGTCAGCCATCTTGGAAAACAGTTCAGCAGTTTCTCATGAAACTGAATAGACTTTTACCGCATGATCCAGCAGTCACATCCTTGGCATTTTCCCAGATGACATGAAAACATACCCATGCAACATTCTGCTCAGGAATGTTTGCAGCAGCTTTTTTCCTAAGTGTGAAAACTTGGAAGCTACCAAGATGTCCTTCAGTAGGTGAATGGATAAACAGTCTGTAGTACATCTAGATGATGGAATATTTTTCAGTGATAAAAATAAGTGAGCTATCAAGCCATGGAAAGCAGTGGATAAACCTTAAATGCTGATTGCTCAGTGAAGGAAGCCAATCTCAAAAGGCTACATACTGGAGTAGGCTCAAAGGCCTAGAAGGTTAAGCCTCTGCCTGCAGCACCAGCGTCCCATATGGGAGTGCCTTTTTGAGTCCCGGCTGCTCCACTTCCAATCCAGCTCCCTGCTAATGGCCTGTGAAAGCAGTGGAAGATGGCCCAAGTTCCTGGGCCCCTGCATCCATGTGGGAGACCGGAAGAAGCACCTGGTATAGGGTCTTAGTCCACCCGAACGAGGATGGACTGGGTCCGAGGAAATGTAAGTGCACTGCTCAGCCGTTCCCCAGCCTCCCTTGATCCCGGAGACAGTCAGATGCAGTGGGGAGTCAAGTCAGGCAAGAACTCGTTTATTGCGCGCGTAGCAAAGCCTTTTAAAGCACGAAACCACAGGACATAAGGACCAACCAGTTACTTAAAAGGTCATTTTACAGGGCGGCGATTTTTAACAGGACCAACCATATGTCTATACACTTGTCTTTTTTTTATAGTTTTTTTTTTATTTAATAAATGTGAATTTACAAAGTGCAGCTTTTGTATTGTTGTGGCTTCCCCCCCACAACCTCCCTCCCTCCCGTGGCCCTCCCCTCTCCCACTCCCTCTCCCATCCCACCCTTCATCGAGTTTCATTTTCAATTACCTTCATATACTGAAGATCAACTTAGTATATTCTAAGCAAGGATTTCAACAGGCTGCACTCACACAACTGCACAAGGTATAGGGTATTGTTCGACTAGTAGTGTTGTTTTTAAGTTTCATAGAACACATTAAGGACAGAGATCCTACGTGGGGAGCATGTACCCAGTGACTCCCGTTGTTGATTTAACACTTGGCACTCTTATTTATGACGTCAGCAATCACCCGAGACTCTTGCTATGAGCTGTCTAGGCTATGGAAGCCCCTTGAGTTCACGGACTCTGAACTTCTTTAGTCAAGGCCGTATCACAGTGGAGGTTCCTTCCTCCCTTCAGAGAAAGGCGCCTCTCTCCTTGATGGCCTGTTCCTTCTGCTGGGGTCTTGTTCACCAGGATCTTTCATTTAGATTGTTTTTTGCCAACATGTCATGGCTTTCCATGCCTGTGAGACTCTCATGGACCTTTTAGCCAGATCTGAATGTCCCAAGGGTTGATTCTGAGGCAGGAGTGCTGCCATTCTATGAGTCTGCTGTGTGTCCTGTTTCCCCCGCAGGATCATTCTCTCCCTTTTAATTCTATCCTTCATTATTTGCTTACACTGGTCTTATTTGTGAAATCTCATTGACACATACCCAATCTTTTTGATCAGTTGTGTATTTATACTTATCACTTTACCAAGTGCGCTGACATTGGTACCTGCCTCCTTGGTAAGATTGAGTTGAAATCCCTTGGCACATTTCTAGTTCCACCATTGGAGGTAAGTCTGAGTGAGCATGTGCCAACCTATATATCTCCTCCCTCTCTTATTCCCACTCCTATCTTTAACAGAGATCACTTTTCTGTTAATTTTTAAACGCCTAAGAATGATTGTGCATTGATTACAGAGTTCAACCAGTGGTCTTATGTAGAACAAACAGAGCAACAACAACAACAACAACAACAAAAATACTAAAAGGAATAAAATAGTAAGTTGTTCCTCAACAGTCTAGACAAGGGCTGATCATGTCATTGTCTCTCATAGTGTCCATTTCACTTCAATGGGTATCATTTTAGATGCTCGTTTAGTTGCCGTCAATCAGGGAGAACATATGATATTTGTCCCTTTTGGACTGCTTATTTCATTCAGCATGTTTTCCAGCTTCCTCCATTTTGTTGTAAATGCCTGGATTTCATTGTTTTTTACTGCTGTATAGTGTTCCATAGAGTACATATCCCATAGTTTCTTTATCCAGTCATCCGTTGATGAACATTTAGGTTGATTCCATGTCTTAGCTATTGTGAATTGAGCTGCAACAAATATTGAGGTGCAAATGGCTCTTTTTTTCTCCCCTTTAATTCCATTTGGGTAAATTCCAAGGAGTGGGATGGCTGGGTCCTGTGGTAGTGCTATATTCAGGTTTCTGAGGATTCTCCATACACTTGTCATCAGTTGTCGTCACCTGGCCTGATGTTGTGTGGCCAATTAGCTGTGGTGGTAAACAACTTTGGGTTCCACCCACCTTACTTCCTTTGGGCGCCATCTTTGAATTGCCTCATGTGCCTAATTTCCCTGCAACCTGGCTCCTTGCTTTGTCCTGGCCCAGCCCTTGTTGTTAATGGCTGTGTGGGGAGTGAACCAGCAGATAGAAGACCTTTCTCTCTGTCTCTCCCTCTGTTTGTCTGTCTTCTAATAAATAAATAAATAAATCTTTAAAAAAAAAGAAGACCATAATTCCCATATCATAATTAACAGTTCCAATTGGCACAGTACTTGTGAGGGAAGAAGAGAGTTAACAGATGAGAAAAAAAAAAGTGCTGTATACTGTATGTATGACTTAAACTATATGATAGTCTGGGAAAGACAAAATTTTGGAATCAATGAAAAGCTGGTGGTGGCCAAGAGTTTAGAAGGTGCGTGCGGTTGTAATAGTGAGTGGAGCACTGAGGATTTTTAAGGCAGTGAAACTTTTTTATGATACTGTAGTGAGTGGATCCATTTACTACCTTTTCAAAACTCATAGAATACATAATACCAAAAATAACAAAATGTAAACTATGGACTTCACTTAACAACACATCAGTATTGGCTCATCAGTTTTAACAACAGCATCACTGATGCAAGATGTTAATATGCTAATGATGGTGGAAACTGTGTGTGGGGGGCTTTATATGGAAACCTTTTTGCTAGTTTTTGCTCAAATTTTCTGTAAACCTAGAACTGCACTAAAAAATAAAGTCTGTTCATTTTAAAAGATAGAATTGCAATATACAAACTGCTTTGTAATTAATCTGTGTAATTGTACATGTATTAAAATTAATAGTTATATGGTTGGATGTACTATGAATTTAAATAATTTTCTATTATTTTTAACTTGTTTTTAAAATATTTATTTATTTATTTATTTGAGAGGCAGAGTTACAGAGAGGGAGAAGGAGAGGCAGAGGCAGAGAGGGAAGTCTTCCATTGGCTTGTTCACTCCCCAAATGGCCACAACAGCCAGGAGGCAGGAGCCTCATCCGGGTCTCCCCCATGGGTCAGGGGCACGAGTACCTGGGCCATCTTCTGCTGCTTTCCCAGGCACATTAGCAGGGAGCTAGATTGGAAGTCGAGCAGCTGGGACTTGAACCCGTATCCATATCGGATGCCAGTGCTACAGAGGGGAGCTGAACTCACTGCTCCACAGTGCCGGCCCCTGTTTTTATTTTTTAAGCTATTTCTAGTAGTACTGTGAAGAACATCCCCAAATATGAATATTTATCCCTTATTTCTTTAGGATAAGTTTCTGGAAAAAATTTCTGTATCAAAGGGCAGTTGCATTAAAGAATTTAACAGTACTTTCCTACATAAAGGTTGTACCAATTTACATCCCTTGAAAGAAATGAAAGGGCCAGTTCATTCACATGTTGGCACATACTTGGTATTTCCATCTTTTCAAGCTTCACCTGCTTGACAGCTAAAATATAACATGTTGGGACAGGTGTCATGGTGCATTGGGTTCACCTGCCACTTGGGATGCCTGCATTCCATGTGGGGGTGCTGGTTTGAGTCCTAGCCACTCCACCTTCCTGCTAACATACCTGGGAAGGCAAAAGATTATGGCCCAAGTACTTGGGTCCTTGCACCCATATGGGAGACCTGAATTGTGTTCTAGGATTTTGACATCATCCTGGCCCTGTCCTGGCTGTTGCAGGCACCTGGGGGAATGAATCAGTGTATGGAAGATCTCTCTCCCTCTCTCTCTGTCAATCTACCTTTCAAATAAATAAATAAATAAAACAAAATAATTCAGTAAAATATATTAAAAACATACTGTCTCAATTTTTAAAAATTTCCCTTTTGATTAATAGCAAAGTTAAATATATTTTCTTATATTTGTTGATTGTCTTATTTCTTATGAATTGCCTGTTTATGTCCTTTTCTTAAGTGTAGTGGAATGTTCATCCTTAACTTATGATTTGTAAAGAGTTAATGAATGATAGAAACTCTTTATTGTCATGGATTCCAAATAATTGTTCATGACTTACCACCTGCCTTTGAATTTTATGTGTGATATTAAGAATGATATTTAGTGCTCGCTTCGGCAGCACATATACTAAAATTGGAACAATACAGAGAAGATTAGCATGGCCCCTGCACAAGGATTTCACGCAAATTCGTGAAGCGTTCCATATTTTTAGTTTTTAGATTGACTATCTAATAAATTCTGTATTCTCTAAAATTCAAAAAAAAAAAAAAAAAAGAAAAAAAGGAAAAGAGTGATATTTACATTTGCCGTATCATCAGCTCTAGTGATTTCTTTCTTTCTGGTGCCTTGCTGTGCTGTCATGCTTCTCTAGTTATCCTCCAGCCACCCCAAGTTCTCTAAGCTCTGGCTTGAATTACACGGAGCAAGTTCCAACAGGGGGTGGGGGTCACCAGGGGAAGCCCCCTGGGATTGCAGCCTTCTGTGATGACTCAGGAGTAGCATTGCTCGTACTGGAAGTTATTAAGCATGGCTGGAGACCACCTCCCCATTCTCAATAGCCCCTTCTCCACTTCTCCTTGCTTCACATTCCAGCTTTGCCATAGTTTGTCTGTAGGAGATACTCTGTTAATAAAGTAAGAATGAAGATATGGCTCAGCTCAAAAGAGTGTAGGGGCAAGCATTTGTCATGGCGGGTAAACCTCCATCTCACATCAGAGTGGTTGGGTTCAAGTCCTCATCCAGCTTCCTGCCAACGTACATCTTTGGAGGCAGCAAGTGATGGCTCAAGTACTTCAGTTCCTGCCACCCATGTGGAAGACCTGCATTGAGTTTCTGGCTTCTGGCTTTGGCATAGCCCAGCCCTGGCTGTTGTAGGCATTTGCGAGTAGATCGGCAGATGGGAGATCGCTCCCTGCCTTAGTCTCTATCTCTCTGCTTTTCAAATAAATAAAAAAAATTTTAAAGTGTAATTATTAGAAGCACACAGGAACATTCTATTTATTTATTATTTTTAGAAAGATTTATTTATTTGAAAGGTAGAGTTATGGTGGGGGGGGCGGGGAGACAGAAAGAGAAAGAGATCTTCCATCAACTGGTTCACTCCCCAAATGGCTACAAGATGGGCTGGGCTGGTCCTAAACCAGGAGCCTGGAACTCCATCCGGGTCTCCCATGTGGGTGGCAGGGGCCCAAGCACTTGGACTATCTTCTGCTGCTTCCCCAGATGGATTAGCAGGGGGTTGGATTGGAAGTGAGGCAGCCAGGACTTGAATCGGCTCCCATATGGGATTCTGGCATTGCAGGTAGTGCCTTAATATGCTGCTTCTCAATGCCAGACCTGAT
The DNA here is from genome assembly GCF_051225735.1 of Oryctolagus cuniculus. Lineage (NCBI taxonomy): Eukaryota > Metazoa > Chordata > Mammalia > Lagomorpha > Leporidae > Oryctolagus > Oryctolagus cuniculus. The sequence continues at coordinate 47,846,811 of NC_142868.1, read as the reverse complement.
ATGACCATTCTTGACACACTTGGTGGCATACCTTAGCCCACCCTGAGAGTGTGTTTCCGAAGTTTCTCAAAAGCAGGTGTATTCCCGCCCTGTAGACCAGACCTCAGTTGGGTTATGTACGAATGAGCAGTAAGAAACTCTGGGAGCTGTGCCAAAGGATTTGCTCACTTCATCCTGTATTTGAGAGTACCGTTAGCTTTACGATCACAGCCCTCTGCTGATGGTGTGGACTTAGCCTGGCTGACGGTCTGAACTCCATATACTCGATCTTGAAGGTGAACATCAGTGTTTCTGCAGCCTGAGATCACAGTGGGCCAGATTCCACGAGAACCTCTCGGTGCTTTGCTGAAAATACCAGAACAGTAAGCAGGTTTAGGGGCACAGGGAGATTTCTGTAAGGATTTTCTGGGCCTTGCAGGCTCTGTTTCTGCACTGTGGATAATTTATATTCTCAGGAAAGGTACATGTGGACCTTGGTATGCTCTGTGTAAGTGCGAGCCACTGGAGTTAGTTTGTAGAGCCCACTTAGTTTTCACCAGAAAGGAAAGAAGCAGTATTAATTATAGGATGCATGTTTTTGCAGACTCTGGGCCTTAAGAGAACTTGAGCTGAGCTAGGTTTTTCCCAGAGGAAGAGTAGTTACTGCAAGAGCGCTGTGGCCCCTGGTTATTATGTTGTACTATTGCCGTCGCCTTCTGCCTGCCCCCAGCAACCTTGGAAGAAGTGAGGCCACAAATGAGAAGGGCAGGGAGGGGGAAGGCAGCCAGCGCTGGGCGCACACTTGGCGCGGCGCGTCCGGGGACACCCGCTGGACACACTGTGGCTCCTCAGTAGCTGACTCACTGCCCGCACCGCGGCACCATGGATTCTCTGAGGCTGATTGTCAACTTCAGGCCGGGCCCGCCAAGCTTCGTGCCCGGTATTGTTAGAGATACAGGAAGAATTACTGGACTACAAAAGACTTGGCATTAGTACCCTTGAAATGAGTCATAGGTTCTCAGATTTTGTCAAGATTGTTCACAACACAGAGAATCATGTGGGGGAATTGTTAGCCGTTCCAGAGAAGTACAAGGTGATTTTTCTGCAAGGAGGTGGCCATGGCCAGTTCAGTGCTGTCCCCTTAAACCTGACTGTCCTGAAACCGGAAGGTGTGCTGACTATGTGGTGACAGGACTTTGGCCAGCAAAGGCTGCAGAAGAAGCTAAGAAGTTTGGGACTGTGACTATCATCCACCCTAAACTGTGGAGTTACACAAAAATCCCAGGTCCAAGCATCTGGAACCTTAATCCAGATGCCTCCTACGTGTACTATTGCGCAAATGAGACAGTGCACGGCGTGGAGTTTGACTTCGTGCCTGATGTCAAGGGAGCCATTCTGGTTTGTGACATGACCACAAACTTCCTCTCCAGGCCAGCAGATGTTTCCAAGTTTGGTGTGATTTTTGCTGGTGCCCAGAAGAACGTGGGCTCTGCAGGAGCCACGGTGGTGATTGTCCGCGATGACCTGCTGGGGTTCGCCCTCCGAGACTGCCCCTCTGTCCTGGAGTACACAGTGCAGGCCACAAGCAACTCCTTGTACAACACGCCCCGTGTTTTAGCATCTGTGTCGTGAGCTTGGTCCTGGAGCAGATTAAGAACAATGGTGGGGCAGCTGCCACAAAGAAACTCAGCACCATCAAGTCTCAAAAGATTTATGAAATTATCAATAACTAGCAAGGATTCTACCTCTGCCTGGTGGAGCCCCGAAATGGAAGCATGATGAATATTCCATCCCATATCGGCAACACCAGGGGGGACGAAGCTTTAGAAAAAATGATTCCTCAATAAAGCTCTGGAGCTCCATATGATCTCCCTGAAAGCACCCAGGTCCATAGGAGGCATCTGGGTCTCTCTATAATGCTGTCACCATCGAAGCCGTTAGGAGCTATGAACACTCCCTGCCCTTGAACTGTGAATAAAATAGAAAGTAGCTGGGGAGTGGCACCCAACTTAACAAATAGTGCATATGCTTATTATAGATTTTTCTTGCTTCAGACAGCAGCACTGGTGGGACCCCTGGCCAATGGCCACCTTCATTCTGACTTAAACTGGAAGTTTTTTGAGAAAAATCTCCCTGTTCTTGACCAGCGTCCCACGTCCAACACCCCCACTATTCTAGCATTTCGAGAGAACCGCCATTCATGGCAATGCAAACTGCAAATCTGGGATTCCTACTTGATGTTTTCTTCCATTCACCCACATCCAGGAAGAGCTGGTGGAAGAGGAGACATTTATCTGCAGATGCTTGATTCCTGGCTCTGCCACTACTGAGTTTTGTGTCCTGGAGAAAGTTCTTCAGTGTCTCTGTTTCCACCTCACAGGGGGGTTGTGAGGATTACATGCAGTTTGGATGAGGATTAACCAGAGTTAATGGGTGCAAAGTGCTTAGGTCACGGCCTGGCACAGTACTTAGTGAGAAAGTGACAGCATTTCTCTCTGTCCATTTCTTCTCACCTCCAGTCTTAGCCACATTCAGCTGTCACCTTCTTCCTGGATTGCCTCCTAGCAAACCTGTCAGCACAATGCATCCAGAATGCTACACACATGGTATGACTCAGATTAAGTTTCTCTCTGATGATGACTGCTAAATGGTTTCCTTCCAAACACAGAATAAAACCTCAGTGTGTTCCCGTGTCCTAGCACGTCTTGTGCGTGTGGTCCCTGCCCACTGCTTTGACTTCAGTTGTCGAAGACGAGTGCTGCTGGGTAACAGGCAGCCCCAGATTGGCAAAAACCAACCAGCTTTTTATGCTAATGGACCCCAGGGTCAGGACCAACACTGGAGAGCAAGGATGTATTCTCTCTGCTTCAAGAGTCTAGAGACTTATTTGGGAAAATTTGAATGACTTTGGGTGACTTGAACAACAGGGGTGGTGTCATCTGGAGCCTTCTTCATCCACCTGTCTGGCACCTTGGGGTGATGGTTGAAAGGCTGGGCTCCTCTGGGACTGGCCACTGGAGTTTCTTTGTAGCTTGGGCTTCATTACAGCATGGTAGTCTGGGGGTGGTTAGAGAATTCATGGGGTGGGTCAAAACTCAGACCGTGCCTTTTGTGCCTGCTCTCAGAAGGGCATCGCTTCTCTTCTGCCACACTGTGCTGGTCAGAGCCATCACACGTCCTCCCAGATTCAAGAGGAGGACACCCAGATCCATCTCTCCACAGAAGGATGTCAGGGATTTGCAGCGGTGCCTTTTTTTTGACAGGCAGAGTGGACAGTGAGAGAGAGAGACAGAGAGAAAGGTCTTCCTTTACAGTTGGTTCATCTCCCAACGGCCACTGCGGTTGGTGCGCTGCGGCTGGCGCACCACGCTGATCCAAAGTCAGGAGCCAGGTGCTTCTCCTGGTCTCCCATGGGGTGCAGGGCCCAAGCACTTGGGCCATCCTCCACTGCACTCCCAGGCCACAGCAGAGAGCTGGCCTGGAAGAGGAGCAACCGGGACAGAATCCGGCGCTCTGACCAGTACTAGAACCCTGGGTGCTGGCGCTGCAGGTGGAGGATTAGCCTATTGAGCTGTGGCACCGGCCTGCGGTGCCTTTGAGCTGCCTTCCATACCAAGACTCGTTTCTGTTCCAAAAAACCCACCTAATCCTAACCTCAGAGTTTGTCTACCCTTCCTGTGTCTTCTTATATAAACTGCCTTCTCCCAGAGGGCTGGCCTCTCCTACTGTTAACCCAGAGACCAAGTCTCCATTCTTTATTCACAGACCGAGTCTGAAACTTTGCAGCCAGCGTGGGGGCCCCGGTGCCTCCTCTCAGAGTTGAAGTCTTGAGCTCAGCCGCCAGGCCCCGCATTCTGACGGCTCCTGCAGAGGCTGAGTCCTGACCTGAGCTGCCTGAGGCATGTCCACCGTTTCCCTCCCTGGGGGGAGTCCGAGTATTTGCTCTTGGTACCAAATCACCAGTTCAATGTCAGCTGCCTGGAGAAACCTTCCTAGGCCACCCTGTCTCTCTACCTGTCAGCTGTTAGTTTCCTTGATGGCACTTCCTGCAGTCTGCAGTTACCTTGTACGTTTGTTTCCTGACCTGTTTATCAAATGATCACTCCTTGTAGAAGGTAACTTCCGTGAAGACAGGAGTGTTCGTAGTTTATTATCATTGTTTTTTTTTTTTTTTTTTTTTTTTTTTTTTTTTTTTGACAGGCAGAGTGGACAGTGAGAGAGAGAGACAGAGGGAAAGGTCTTCCTTTTTTCTGTTGGTTCACCCCACAGTGTCCGCTGTGGCCAGGTTGCTGCGCTGATCTGAAACCAGGAGCCAGGTGCTTCTCTTGGCCTCCCATGCGGGTATAGGGCCCAAGGACCCAGGCCATCCTCCACTGCACTCCCGGGCCACAGCAGAGAGCTGGCCTGGAAGAGGGGCAACCAGGACAGAATCCGGCGCCCTGACCTGGACTAGAACCCAGTGTGCTGGCGCTGCAGGCGGAGGATTAGCCTAGTAAGCAGTGGTGCCGGCCTTATCATTGTTCTGTTCTTTAGCTCATCAAAGACACTTTTAATGTCATCTTGCTGAAGGGAGTTTAGAAAGGTCAGAAATGAAGATTGGGAAGTCAAACATCTAAGTGGTTGTGGAAACCATGGCAGAGAAAGAGGCTTAGGCGGGGATCTCGGGGATTGCCACTGTTTAGGGTAGGGTAAGAGGAGCTCACACCGAGCATTTAGAAAGTCATAAAGTGTGAGTGGAGCCAGGGGAAGTGTCCCAGAAGCAAGGGAGGGGGAGTGGAAGGAACAATGTTGGGATGCACAGGGAGGTCTGCTGGAGTAGTCACCAGAGCTCTTTCAGGGGAGTCAGGCTGAGAGGCCAAGTGCAGTGACTTGAGAAGAAAAATGAAGGTGAGGACGTGGAGACCCAGGTGTAGGTCACATTGTCCAAAAGCTTAAGCTTGAAGAAAAGATGCCCAGACAACAGCTAGTGGGGGACACGGGCCCAAGAGGGGGTGGGCAAGGCTGGCGGAGGGTGTCAGACTCACAGGGGTGAGTAGTGGACAGGAAGAGGTGGAGATCCAGGAGAGAGGAGGTGAGCATCAGCAGAGAGAGGGGAATATGCCGGGAGCAGACTGACTGCTCCTGTGAGACTTTTCCAGGAGAAATGATCAGTGTGCAGGACTCACTCCTAGGAGTACCCATTCCATTCGTGTTTTATTTATTTTAAAGGCAGAGAAACACGAGCCAGACACATCTCCCATCTGCCGGTTCAGGTTCACTCCCTGGTGCCTCCAATAGGCTGGACTAGCCCAAAGCCAGGAGCCAGGAACTCAATCCAGGTTTCCCGCACAGGTGGCAAGGAGCCAGCTACGAGAGCCATCAGCTGCTACCTTTCCGAGTGTGCATTAGTGGACGCTGGAATCAGTACCAGAGAGGGGACTCTAACCTGTGCACTCCGGAGTGGGATACAGGCATCCAAGTGAGGTCTTAACCACAGGGCCCAAGGCCTGCTTCCCCGTCCTACTCCATCTAGTTTTAATTCCTTGTTCAGCACCCGCATTGCCAGCCGGACTGTGAATTGCAGCGGGGCGGGAGTGAGTATGAGCCAGGAAGAATGGCAGCAGCTGTGACCGCTGCTGAGCGGTGTGAGGAGGACCAAGAGAGGGACACGGGGAAGGCTCCTCTGGGGTAACCTTTGAGGTGGGCCAAGGTTTCTCTTGCTGCTCCTAACAGCGTGTGTGAAGGCGATAGCGAATCTTAGGTTTGCTCTAGTACAGGGAGGTTGCAGGGTGTGCGTAACAGAAGGATACTGCTGTTGACAGCCATTCTGGTGATGGGCCAGGGGCCCAGCTCTGAGTGCAGAAAAGTGATTTCTCTTGTCTTGATGATGTGGTGAGGAGAGGAGGGCTGGGGTAGCCCTGAGAGTGAATGAGTGAAGATAAGGGGAGGCCAAGACCACTGAGAAGGTCAAGAAGTTGAAGGAATTCCTAAATTTGGGGCCGGCACTGTGGCGTAGTAGTTTAAGCCTCCGCCTGCGGCACCGGCATCCCATGTGGGCACCACTTTGAGTCCCGGCTGCTCCACGTCCAATCCAGCTCCCTGCTAATGGCCTGCGAAATTAGTAGAAGATGGCCCAAGTATTTGGGCCCCCTGCACCCATGTCGGAGACCCAGAAGAAGCTCCTGGCTCTTGGCTCTGGATCGGCCCAGCTCTGGCTGTTGAGGCCATTTGGGAAGTGAATCAGCAGATGGGAGACCTCTCTCTCTGTCTCCCTCTCTCTGTAACTCTCTCAAATAAAGAAATATTTTTTTTTTAAAAGAAGGTGAAGGAACTGAGGTGTGTGTATGTGCATGTCACAGAACTTAGACTTTGAACAGGATTATGATAGGGGTTTGGGTTGAGTGACTATTGCTGTGGCAACAACAGATTCCAGTGTGTATATTGGCGCAAGCACAGGAGGAGTTTATTTCCAAGGGTATTGCCATTCAGCAGCCAGGACTGGACACGAGGTCCCCGTGCCGTGCTGTTAAATAGAGACTCAGACTGGACCTACCGTCTTTAACACATAGCTTCCAAGGCTGGCTGGGCCACTCTCATCTATCTAGGAGAAATGCACGTGGAGGAGGACATAGCAGGGTTCTCTCTGTCTCAGGCCTCCAGGAGACACCGTGGGTTGGCCAGAACTCTGTCATACGTAGCTGCTAAGGAAGCCGAGAAGAGCAGTCCACGTGCGTGCCCTGGGAGAAGAGGAGGACATGGGTTTCATGAATAGCTAGCCTTTGTCATATCACAGAACCATAAAGAGAAAGACTTAGGGCCTGAATAAATGTGCACAAGTGGCCTGGGGACTGAGAGATGACGTTAGCCAGAGGTGACTGGACTGTGATGGCCTGGAGATCACATTGTGAGGTGGACAGGTGAGGGACACAGGACTCAGACTAGGCCGACTTTGAATGTGGGACCTGTCACTCTCTAGAAGTCTGATCTCAGCCCGGTTATTTAACTTCTAGTCTTTGTCTTAGTACAATGGTACTGAATATCACTGACCTCAGTGTAGAAGGATAATGAGTGTGGATATTCTCAGAATGGCGGCTCTTCAATAGAAATTACATTTCTTTGCCTACTTATGTAAGGATCCCCAAAGTCAAAGGCAGATGGAGAGCTTTGTGCACAATGTTGGAGGAGGTCTGTGATTGGCTAGAGCAGGCCCTCCCTGAAGGCCCCCAGGGGTCAGGGAGGTAGACACATGGTCTACAAAGCGACAGAGGGAACTGAAACTCAGTCTCCGTGTCAGCTTGGGCAGAGTTGTGGGGAATGGAGCAGGGGGCACCAGCCCCTTCTCCAGAGGCAGCTCCCCACTCCTGCCTCCTGGTGCCGTGTAGTCACCGAGAGCTTGTGGCTCCAGGAGAAGGTGGCAGTGTGGAGATTTCCCGTGAAGTTCCCTAATTGTTAAATGTTGGCCGCTTAGCCGAGGCTGTGGCACAGCAGGTTAAGCTACTGCCCGCAATGCTAGCATTCTATACAGGCAGAAGTTCGAGTCCCATCCCATCATTGTGGGCACTGGGGGAGTGAACCAGAAGATGGAAGATCTCTCTCTCTCTCTCTTCTCTGTAACTCTGCCTTTCAAATACATTTTTTGAAAAAATGTTGGCTACAAACTCAGGGTCAGTTAAGATCACTGTGTAGGACACAGGATGGCTCTGGGCTGATCTGGCTCATTCAGAACTTGCACGTTCTGCATCTATTCAGGTCCAGCTATAGCCCTGGCTTGCAGATCTGTGCTATGCACTATGACAACCATAGCCACGAGTGGCTCTCTAAATGAAAATTAATTTAATTTAAATGAGATACAATTAAAAATTCGGTTCCTTGCCGGCGCTGTGGCTCACTAGGCTAATCCTCCGCCTTGCGGCGCCAGCACACCAGGTTCTAGTCCCGGTCGGGGCGCCGGATTCTGTCCCAGTTGCCCCTTTTCCAGGCCAGCTCTCTGCTGTGGCCAGGGAGTGCAGTGGAGTATGGCCTAAGTGCTTGGGCCCTGCACCCCATGGGAGACCAGGACAAGCACCTGGCTCCTGGCTACTGCCATCGGATCAGCGCGGTGCGCCGGCCTCAGTGCGCCGGCCGCGGCGGCCATTGGAGGGTGAACCAACGGCAAAGGAAGACCTTTCTCTCTCTGTCTCTCTCTCTCACTGTCCACTCTGCCTGTCAAAAAAAAAAAAAAAAAATTCGGTTCCTCAGTTGCACTCACCATGTTTCAGGTGCTCCAGAGCCGTGTGGACCCAGTAGCTACTTGGGCTGGGTAGTATGGAGAGTTATTAAATTAAGTGCTGCTCCCTGAATGAAAGGGGCTTGAAAGAGAGGCTCCGTGGTATCAGAAAAGGTTCCCTTTCAGCTGGCGCCACGGCTCACTAGGCTAATCCTCCGCCTGCGGTGCCGGCACCCCGGGTTCTAGTCCAGGTTGGGGCGCCGGTTCTGTCCCAGTTGCTCCTCTTCCACTCCAGCTTTCTGCTGTGGCCTGGGAAGGCAGTGGAGGATGGCCCAAGTGCTTGGGCCCTGCACCCGCATGGGAGACCAGGAGAAGCACCTGGCTCCTGGCTTCGGATCGGTGCAGCGCCGGCCGTGGCGGCCAATGGGGGGTGAACCAATGGAAGGAAGGCCTTTCTCTCTGTCTCTCTCTCTCTCATTGTCTAACTCTGCCTATCAAAAAAAAAAAAAAAAAAAAAAAAAAAAAGAAAAAGTTTCCCTTTCTTACACACAGATGTGGTTATGTCCTGTCTGTGATGATTTATTAGGTGTTGTCACACACGGACCGTCTATTGAGCCAGGAAGGGGGTCATGGGGGAGACTCCTGCCCAGTTTGCTATTGTCTAGGAGCGAGTGGGAGATGTTGCTCTGAGTTGTTGAGATCTAACAGTGCTGGATGAGTGCACTCATCCATTCTGCCTGGCTCTGTAGTCCGAGTGCACAAGCTGAGATACACCCCCTGTATGGGGAGGGGGTATTATATTTAACACCCTGGAGGCAAGGCTCTGGGTTCTTGCAGTGGGAAGGAAGGGCCATGATCTGCCTTAGGTCATTCTATGCCAGGACGGATATTGAAGGAGGTTGAGGCTGCTGGTTTAGTTGGGCAGGTAGAGTGCATTGAACAGTCCAGCTGTCTGCATTCCAGGCCAAATGGGTGGCATTGGTAGTGGCTGACTGTGGGCAGGGAGCTTTGAGGTGCAGAGACTCATGGGGAACCAAGAGCAGGGCACTCTGGTCAGCACTGTGTGGGAGGTCTACCCGTGTGTATCATATGCCAGTGCCTGGAGTCCCCTGGGCTGGGGTCAGGGATGGGGTTGCCATACTTAACACGAGGGTTGCCAGGGCCTGGGCAGGACCTGAGTCTCAGAGGGGGATGGGTAGGCTCCGACTGATGTCCTGCTCTTGGAAGGGGCCTGGACGTACACTCAGAAATCACAAGAGCCCTCTCCCCAGTGGATCTCTGTAGGAGGGGAATGGTAGCTTGGGAGAGCCCCCCAGTTGTTTGTGGTCAAATGCTGAGTCGTTCTTAGGGGAAAACCACCAGATAACAAATCTCTGACTCCAGAGCCCTGTGACCTTTGCCCCCCATGGACTTTATTGGAAACTGGACCAAGTGTGATTGACAGATGTTGGGGGTTCGTAGGCTTAGGACACTAACCACGGCCACAACAAATCTCTCACCAGCTTGACAGGAAGGGCAAGGAGTAAAAGATGAGGAGATGGAGACTAGAAAGGAGGTCGCTGTGGTCCTCCCGGGAACTTTAACTAAAACACAGGACCTGAGACAGGCTCTGGCTGCGCATTGTGTGCCTGGGAAGAGTGTGTTGAACTCCAGTCCCAGTGTGCCTCTATTGTGTCATTGAGACTTTTATCCAAAGAGTTTATTAATTTATTTATCTATCCACCCTTCACCCATCATGTACCCACCTATCATCCTCTGCGATTGATCCCTTTATCTATGGATCCATCCATCCATCCATCCATCCATCTTTGAGAGTTTGTGTGTCTACTGTATGTACAACCCATGGTGGGTGCCAGAAGTCCCCAAGAAGCTGTTGTCTAGGGGGAGGCGCTGTGTGGTGATGAATGGTATGGGAAACTGCTTCAGGTGCTCTGCTGTAGTCTGTGCCGGGGCAGGCAGAGGGGCCGGCCAGCTCAGCCTGGGGTTCGGATGGCTGCACAGAGCAGGTGACAGTGGGAGGCTCAGAGGGGGAACACAGAAGCCAGGTGTGTGTACTTAGGCTCTGCGGCCACAAGCTGCCCTACACCTCTGGACAAGGCAAAGATGATGCCCCTGGGACGCCACTGGCCCTGGATAGAGAGGAGGAGCGGTGAAGGGCATGCACCCTGCCCCCACCTGGTCTCTCAAGCCCTCAGGGTTCCGTTCTTCCAGTCCATGCCCAGTCACCTTACAGGGGCCTGTTTGCTAGTCTTACTTCCTCTCTCATTCCCAACAGAATGGAAAGACCCCCTGTGTGCGGGAGTGCAGGCACCGGTTCATCCATTGCTCTGACTGCGGCCTCCCTGTTTCTAGGAGGGGAATTTAGTTCAGTGGCCCACAGGCGAGACTGGCAGTCGGCTCACAGCACAGCTACGCCGGCTGCTCATTTTGTCAATGATTTTCTGGTCTGTGGCTGTCCTGGTAAGGATCCTATTTGGTTTCTTGGGGGATGCTGGGTGTGCTCAGAAGCTGGAGGGAGAGCAGCCTTGGGACTGCTGGTTCTCAGGAGTGGGGGTTGGGGGGGGCAGACAGACCCAGCCCTGGTGTCTGGAAGCACAGCTTCCTGCAGCTGGCGAAGCCCTACGTGTGCAGCACCACGCACCCTCAGGCCTGACCTCCCCACACAGCACCCTCCCAGTGCCCTCTGCACACAGGCTGGGTTACAGACTCGCACACTGTACAGACGGCTCGGGCTGGGGGAGGAGGAGGGGGAAACAGACCTGATTCAGGGAGAATTCAGAACTTTGCTAAATCCTTGCACTCTCTGGACTACTTCCAAGAATTCAGACTGCGGGAGCAAACTGGCCCCAGAGAGGCCTCTGTAGGGAAACTGAGTTAACGAATATGGGCAAAAGCCATGAAATGGATTTGGGTAACGGCAGTTCTCATAACTGTTTGTGGCTGATGGTTTTAAAAGGCTTAAGCTCCTGAAATATTTACCCTGTCCAGGTTCAGATTTCTTTAAGATTTGTTTATTTATTTGAAAGGCACAGTTACAGAGAATGAGAGAGGGAGGGAAGGAGAGAGGGAGGAAGGGAGGGAGGGTGGGGGGGAGGGAAGGAGAGAGAGAGAAAGATAGAGATCTTCCATCTGCTGGTCCGCTCTCCAAATGACTGCAGTGGCCTGGGCTGGGCCAGGCTGAAGCCAGGAGCCAGGATCTTCTTCCAGGTCTCCCACTTGGATGGCAGGAGCTCAGATATTTGGGAAGTATCACTATGTTCCTAAATCTGTATATATGAAATATATGAAACTTGTATAACTTAAATAAAATTTTTTAAAAATTGAAGCAAACAAAAAAACCACCTGGGCCATCTTTTGCTGTTTTCCCCAGGCCCTTAGCAGGGAGCCTTTTTCTTAGCCCCCTGGGGAACTGACAGAGTCTACATCAGGGAGGACACAGCTGCTGTGGATCTGCCGTGTTTGCTGGGTGTGGTGGAGCGCCAGCCTCAGTGTGAACTTGGAAAGAGGAAGCCACGTGCAGTGACTGCAGCCAGACTGCAGGCAGAGCTGGGCTATGTGACCCTCAGGCCTGATGCTCCCGAGCTACATCTGCATGCTTGGCCACCGGGGACTAGAGCCTGGGCCACCTGGGCTTAGCCAGTGGGCCACATTGTCACCATCTGGGTGAGTCAGGGTTGGACGGTGGCAGGTGCACCCCAGGGAGGAAGCGGCAGCATGTGACATAGTGGTCACCCATGCTGGGAAGTAGCCCAAGGAAACCATGTGTCCTTGGAAAGGTTCTGCCATTCATTTGTCCATTCGTCTCCTGTTTAGTGAGTGCTGTGAGGTCCTCAGGGGGGTGGTGGTGGTGGTGGACAACAGGCTGTGTAGGTCTTGCCGGTGACAGGTAGTGGCAGACAGCGAACACACAGGTAAGCAGTGCGCAACAGTACTCCAGGCTGTCATCGTCACTACTGAGTGGACTGGCTTGAGGTGGTGGCCAGGGAGGGCTTCCTGGAAGCAGGGATGGAAAGAACTGGCCACAGCACAGTGAAGAGGGGACATGGCAACGAAGGCTGCGTGAAGCGTGCTGTGGCGTGTGCGGGATGTCAAGAGGGAGCCGAGGACGAGGCTGGAAAGGAAGGGAGGGGTCAGATGGCGCTGGCGGAGCTGATAAACAGTTTGCAACTAACTTACAAGAAGCCTGCCTTGTCCTCTGAAACTCTTAGTAGAGAGGGTAGCACGCTAAACTGTGCATCAGTCTCTAGGATCTTGGTGTTGTCAGTTCCGTGTCCTGTGTGGGGAGGGCGCCAGGCCACCGGGTGCAACTGCATTCTGTTGGGTGATGAGGAAGGAAGGAGAAGCAGAATTGATTTTGAAACAGGGGCAGCATCTAAGGAATGGGGCCTGAGACAGGCAAAGGACTCGTGGGCTTTGGCGTCACAGAGACCTGGATTTGAGCCCTGGTATTGCTGTGTGTGAAGCTGGACCTGGAACGAGGGTCTCTGTGCTGTGACAGGAGGATATGAGGCTTACCTGGTAGCACGTGGTGGGCAGGAGGAATGAAAGAAGATGCGTTCAGAGCACTCCATGACAGCAGGTGCACAGTAATTGTCCCCTCCCTCCCCCTGGATCACTTAACAGAGTTTCAGTGGACTGCACTGTTGCCAGAAGGCAGACAGGAGAACCCAGGTGATAGCATTTCCCACTCTTGTGTAAATCGTGGCTCCCCTGGGTCAAGAGCAGGCCATGGTGCACTTCAGGGAGTGGAGAAGGTACTGGCCAGGGAGTGAGACCTTCCTTGTCTAGAAATGGGGGTGGGGGGCGGATGGGCAGCTACGTGCCCAGAGGCACACTAGGTAAAGAACCGTTCCTGGGTATGACAGGCAAGTCTGGGAACATCAGAACAAGCCAGCAAGGCGGGCTCCCAGCCCCAGGCTACCCTGCGGGGACCAGGATGGTGGGGAGCACACGCACACTCCTCTTTCACCACCAGAGGGCAGGCCTGAGGCACAATGGGCAGGGCGAGTGCCCTGAGTCTATCGCTGGGACCCCCAGGAAAATCTGCAGTCATCCCAAGTTTGGGATGCAAGGTGTGACTTGGTTGGGGTGTAATGTGAGGTGTGTGTGATGTCGGGGGCGTGTGTGCTAAGTGGAGGCAACAGGAGAAAGCCTTCTGGATGCTGTGACGTGCACACTTTCCTCTGCGCCCTGATGTCTGGCAGCAGGTGGACAGATCAGCCTCGTGTCCTTGTCCTCCTGCAGTGAGGACTCTCCAGGACCCCTCTGGAGCCCCAGTGCCTGTGGCCAGTCATCTCTCCAGTTGTAGCGAAGGCAGTGTCTTCTGCTTTAGAGCGCCTCACCTGTCACCCACTGGGGAAGGTGGTGGGCAGTCTCCAGCCATTGCCCTTCAGCTGTCCCTCTGCAGCCTCTGCCCCTTTGGGGTTATCCACACAAGGAGAACGGTCCTCACTGCCCGATTCCATCTGCAGCGAGGAAAGCGTCACTTCCAGCTCAAGTGTCCTAGTCGATGCCCTTCGTTTTTGGCAAAGAAGGATTCTGGTACCTTCTGACCACCGCATTCATTTCAGCCTCCTCTGCAGGATGACTTGGAGGCCACAGCCCTTGGCTGGGAACTGCAGCAGCGTGCGGCTTTGGACCATGCTCCCTTTTGCACCTGTAGGCTCAGTCCTTCCCGGCAGCAGTCAGTGGCTCCGAGCGCCCCTGCTCTGTGGTGTTAAGAACAGTACATTTCCACGGAGGCCCCCGGAGCGCCCCAGAGGCAGAAATGGGAAGGTGAAACCAGGAACAGGACTCATGCTAGGCAGATGTTGAGGAACTGAAAGCCGCCGGCAGCCCACAGCGTCGCAGTGGCAGTCCTCATCTACCCGCCTTTTCCAGCAGGCTGTATGATTGATGTCGCCATGTTAAAACCCCGGTCGGGTGTGCCCATTCCTGCGCCCCTCCCCACATCCGAAGGGGAAGGATGAGTAAGACTTTTGGAAGAGTTCCCACCTCTGTGAGCTCAGGTTTTGAAAGGTATAGGTGGTGTAATATGATCAAGGCTATCGTGTAGGCACGTACAAAGAAAAATGGGGAGGGGGTGGAGGACAGAGCACTTTCAGAATTTGGTATGGAGGAACAGTTATAGCAATGCCTTGTATGACAACTGGGGTTTGATCTAGGACTGAGTGCTCTTCTCTGACTTACCAGGCTTGATGGTACATCCAGCTTTGTTAGGGGAGGCGTAGTTCGACATTTAGGCAGCTGCAGCCTTGCAGAGACACTAAACTGCAGTGTCACAGGGCTCTCCTGCAGCTTTCGAGGCCTGGGGACGATGCGTTCGCTCGTCACTGAGGAGGGTCCAGCAGAATGACAGTGCTAAGAGGAAGGCTGGGGCTGGGGGCTTTCTGACACCAACACTCGCCATGTGGGTGATGTGGAGGGTTCTGTCCTTGTCGTACCAATGACAGCAGTTTTATTTGAGCACTTGAAGTCGAGTGCACCTGCTACGGACCACACAATGTGCTGGTGACTGGCAGAGGAATGCAAGGCTCTTCCGCTTCTAGGAGTTGGGATCCAATAGGAAAGAAATGGACAGATCATTTCAGTAGGGTGGACAGGAGGGGACATTTCAGTTTGGGAAGTGTCCTGGGAAAGGGGAGGGAGGGAGAGGACAGCACGGGGCCAGGCACAGATGTGAGGAGGGGCACTGAGAGGTTTGCCCTGAAGCTGTGTGGGTATCTGCGTGCACCCTCTGAGCGTGGGGCAGGTGGGTGTAAGCACCCGCAGGGAGACCGGGGTCACTCGGGACTGGCACCTGCTTAAAACACACCACACTCGTGCTCTCAGACTGCCTGGGCAAGTCCTTCCGCCCAGCCGCCGGGAAAGCCTGGGACGTGACCCCAGCTTGCGTTTTGCTGGTGCTGGGGGAGGAGTATGGGAAGGCAGTGAGATGGGAAAGGGGCTTCAGATGTGGAATCTTTTGCATGTAAGACGTGTTTAGTTTTTAAGAATTTGGAGAAGTCATGCCTGAGAATAGGTTCAAAAATAATGATTTGTAATTTTACAGTATATTTTCATTGCTTTCTTTTTCCCCTAAAGAGAGTGTAAAATCCATCATTTATATTAGTAAGTCTATCAGTGCAGAGTGGGTGGAAAATTCTCCCCCCACCCCCTTTGCCTTTTCCATATTGCAGTGAGCGGTAAGTATGATAAAAATGCAGATGGCACACCGTTCTTTGCCGTGGTCAATTATAACTATTTGTTTGGTGTCTTCTATGTGCCAAGTACTCTTTTAAACAAATCAATGCAGTCTTTGGCCATTTACAGGCGGAAATGTCAATTACCGGGGACCGAGAACTCCTATCAGTGGCTGTGGAACTAAGACTAAACAAAAGCTCTTGGGAGCTTTATCACAAAACAAAATATAGATGGAGGGCGGCACTTTGTATTTTGATACAAAGCTAAGTTGAACCAGTCAGTAGTGAAGCTTTTTCTGTGTCCCCAACAGCTTTCTGGGACTTTTGATTTTATAGGTACAGGAATGAAATGGTGGACAGACAGACCATCCCCCAAAGTGGGCAGGTGCATACAAACACTGGAACATAGAGCACACAGGATTATTCTTTATGTAACAGCTAATCTTTGCTGAGCAGGTGTGAGCCACTTAAACGGATGCTCTCTTCTTGCCGTGGCCATCTGATGGCCTAGATTATGTAGGATTCTAGGTATTGTTTGATCTCAGAGAAACCCCGAAGCCACGGACCCGACCCCAGATGTAGCAGCGTGGTTGTGCCCCCATGGAGGGCCCGGGATCCGCTGGACCCCTCCTCTCGCACAGGGTTCTGAAGTTAGGGCGGTTTGGAGAGCAAAGCTGAGGGGTCACATCCCTGTTCAGTGGCCGGGCCCACGGAGAGGCCTTGAACGCCGTGTTCTGTGCCTAGACTTCCTGAGTTTCCTCATGATTCAGTTTTCTTTCTTGGGGTCCTGCGATGCGGGGCTCCTCGACGCTGTCATCCCCGCGGCTTCCCAGCGGAGTTGCACGCACCGGCGGAACACGCCGCCGCCCCCCACCCAGCGCGAGCCCCGAGGCGGGTCTGGGTGGGCGTGGCTGTCAGCGGACACCCGGCCCCAGCTGAGGCCGCTCGGGCCTCAACTCGCCGCGGCCGCCCTTCCCCCGGTTCCTCGTGGCTGCGAGGCACAGAAGGACGTTTCGGGGCGGGGTGTCCAGCCGCGGCGCGCTGCAGCCTTCCCCGGACGCATCCCGGCCCTCCGCGGATTCGGGCGGGCTTCCTCCAGGCTCGCGCTTCAAGCTGCCGGGCCACGGATGCTCGCAGCCCCGCGCGCGCCCGCATCTTTGCAGCCCCGCTTAGGGCCGCGCCCCCGGGCCCCCGCAGCTGGCCGCAGGCGGGCCCTCCCCGGGGCTGGGCCGTGCACGGGCGTGGCCCGCGCGCCGAGCCCTCCCCTCCGCTCGCTGCCGCTTGAATTCCCCAGCCGACTCCGGGGCGAGGGTGGGGAGGGGGCCCGGGCGCCCCTCCCGGGCCGCGCGCCGCCGGCCGGCCGCACAGTCGCGCGCTCGCCGCCCGCGAAGCCATTGGCTCGGCGCAGTCACCCCACGCGGGGCTGCAGCGGCGGCCTCCGCGGATTGGCGCGCGGGCGGGCGAGCACCGGGGAGCGCGCGAGCGTGTGCGTGCAGCCCGGGCTGCACCGGAGCCCCTCGGTCTCCAGGTGCCGCCCCCTCCCCTCCCCGCCCGCGACGACCACTCCTCCATTGTCCTGGCGCTGCGGATGCTGGCGTCGGGGGCTCCCGCTAGCTCTGGCTCTCGCTGGCCAGGCCCAAAGAAAGGGCGCGAAAGGCGCGCGCCCCGCTCGGGCGCACGCACCGGCCGCCGCCCCCGGCCGCACACTGCAGCATTTCGCGCGCTCGCGCCGCGCCCCTCCCCGCGCTCCCTCATTTGCATACTCCGCGATCGTGACCAATCCGCGCTCGTCTCTCTCGAAGCGGATGGCTCTAGCCTGAGAGGAAAGGGAGTGGCTGGCGGCGCATGCGCCGAACTGGCCGACTCGAACCGAGGCTTTTATTGCTGTAGTTTATTTCCACCCCCTTCCCTCCTGTTCTCTCTCCTCTCTTTTTTTCCGCCCTAGCTGGGGCTGTGTTGGAGGAGAGGAAGAAGGAGAGAGAGAGGCTTGTATTCGTCCTTTACCTTCCTGAGACTTGCTACGAACAAGACCACATAGGCGGTTGCATCTTTTTCAATTCTGCAACAAAAAAATTATATATATAAATATATATACACATACCAAATCCCCTTCCCGGCAGTTCTTGCTGTAAAGCTGCCCTCTTGCAATTGATTTTTTCCCAGGAGAGAGATGTCTTACCAGGGGAAGAAGAATATTCCACGCATCACGGTGAGTTTGGGACTTGGGGGAATGTGCGATCGGCCAACAGCCTTTGTGCGACAGAGCATCTGGGCGGGGGACGTGGACCCAACTTTTTTTTTTCCAGCCCCCCTCTGTTGCTAACGAGGGCGGCGGTGGCGAAGGCGGTGGGTGACGCCACGACACTTGCAGGGCGTTAAAACGGGCGCGAGAACGCCCGGAGGTGGCCTTGGGGAGCGCGCCAGGTCCGCTGTCTCCTTTCATTGTCAGCGCGAGATGCTGCGGCGCTGGCCCGCGGGGCGTACGCAAATGGATGCCAGATTGACTATGCATGGTTGCAGCTCGGATATTGTTCTCCCGGCTGCGCGCTGCGGGGCGGACTCGGCGCCGGGGGCCGGGGGGCACGGGTCCTCCCCGGGGCCGCCGCCCCCGCCCCCGCCGGCGAGCGCTTTCCGGAGCCTCCCTCGGGCTTCGGGCTCTGCGCCGAGGCTCCTGACAGCGCACGGATGCTGGAAGGGCTGGGTGCCGCGGCGAGATGTGGGGCGAGCGGAGAAGCAGCGCCTCTCTGGAGCCCGGGGACCCTCGGGGTGGCCCTGTGCGTTCTGTGGCCCTCGCGTTGGGGGCTGGGGCCCTGCCAGGGCTCCGGGCTCCTTTTCCCGGCCCCTTTCTGCTCCTTCCGCCGCCCGGGAGGCGTCCGTGTCTGCGCATACAAAGCGGGCGGGAGGGTGGGAGCCGGGGGCCGCGCGAGCCGGGCCCGGGAGGTAATGGCGCTGTGCGCCGCGCCGCGCAGACAATGATCCGAGCGGCCCCGGGCCCCGGGGCAGTGCCTCCGTACATCACGGGGCACATCCGTGCCACGCATCCACGCTGCTTCAGCGAGGAGCGCCGGCTCTCGCTGCCCGCTCGCGCCTTCTCACTCCCAGCCTCTCCCCATCGTTTCCTGGAACCATCTCGCCTGCTCTGTGTTCTCTGCATCCCAGGGCGGGAGGAGCGCCGGGGAAACTCATTGTTACATAATGCTGTGCAGTGGCCACCGACCAGCTGATTCCCGGGAAGAACCCGGCGCTGAGGCCGAGAAGGAAAGGATCCTTCTCCTCGCCGGGAGGTGCCTGGGGCTGGGTTCGAGGACGCGCGGTCGCCATGCGCACCGGGCACACCCATCCGCAGGAGACAGACGTGGGACCCAGCGCACGGGGGAGGGGGCGTGTGCGCGGCGGCTCCTAGGATGAGCTGGGTGGTTCTACCGCGAGGGTGGGTACTTGCCTTTTTTTCTTTTTCTTTTTTCTTTTTTTTCCTTGAAGGCAAACGACCCGAGATCCCCAAAGGGCTGGGCGCAGGGGACCCTGCTCTGTGTTCTCTCCCGAGCTGGGGGAGGAGGGGGGTGATGGGAGCAGAAGAGATGCAAGGCTCCAAGAATTTGTCCTCGTGGATGAGCAAGGCAGTTTCGTTTTGACAGGGTGGGGAGGGAAAAAAACATTGAAGCGAACAATCGACAAGACCACTCTTTAAAAGAGCGCCCCCTCCACCCCTAAAAAAAAAATCTGGCTGCGATTTCATAGGACCTATATCTCGGTTTCCCTCCCTCCGTCACGTTCTCCAGCCTCTTATGTAAGAAGCCTTCTAGAAGGCTCTAGAGTGAACAAGACTGTGATGTGTTCGCTGCTCTCTGGTTGGGGCGCGGCAGTGACTGAGGGGCCTGGCCGTGAGGGGCAAGGCCCCTCCCTGGCTCCCAGGCCGTATCTGGCTCACGTTTGTAGACCCAGGAAAGAACCCTGGCTCAGGTGACTTGGGGCAAATGGCGTTCCGTCTCTGGACCTGTTTCCTTATGTGTTGGGGGAATAGAATCTGGCTCCATCTGCCTCACTGGAAGCTGTGCTGGGGTAATATACCCGACAGGATTTTGTGAAGGTTTTCGTGTTTACCTCCTACAGGTGCAGGAATTGCTGTCGCCTCTTCCCCTTTGACTTTCTAAGGTCTCTATCAGGATGAAGAATCCCACAGTGTACACAATTAAAACCATCGATGGATGGCTTTCAGTATGTTAGAGAAACAATAAATACTTTCTAAACCCACGTGCCTGTGCATTTGTGTGCAAACGTATTTGATTTCCCGGCGCTTATACATGTTTACAAAAGGATTCTCTATGATATTTGTTTCTTGGCAGCTACTAGACGTAAATAGCTCTTACTGAGTATTATTTTGTAGTTGACTTCTGAGTTAATTGGCAGAATGATTTT
This sequence comes from Oryctolagus cuniculus, assembly GCF_051225735.1. NCBI lineage: Eukaryota > Metazoa > Chordata > Mammalia > Lagomorpha > Leporidae > Oryctolagus > Oryctolagus cuniculus. The sequence goes on along the minus strand of NC_142868.1, from coordinate 47,827,050 downwards.
TGAAATATGTTGCATATTAAAAGAATAATATATGGCTTAGTTTGTAAGGTTTAAGCCCAGTCTGGAATAACGCAGGTGCATATTTACTGAACAGGATTTTAGCATTCCGTTCTACCAACAGCATGTGGGATAGCGATGAGTCATGGTGTCCCATGTCGGTACATTCTTGGCTTTGCACAAATATCACCAATGAAAACACAAGTGGACCAGCAACCTATAGTAGTGTTAGGATTTGCCTTCTCTCATATCTCATCATGAAGCTTTACTGTTTTCTTAACAGGTTGGTTGAACTGGTCTATTTTTGTGGTATCCCTGCCCCACCCCCACTCCACAACACTTGCCATGATTTTCCTCAAAGATAAATGTGAATGAAGGACACAGTGAATTGAAACCTTGCTGTGGTTGAACCAAGTATGTTTGTGTAGTGGATCCCATGACAACAGACTTTTGGTCGATTTTCCTGGACACAGATCTCAGGGAGATGTGACTTTCCTATGTGTGGGTGTATTTTTTTTTTTTAAATGAGATTTAGCCAAAAGCCACTTAAAAAGCATTGACTTCTTTATCTGAAATGTTTTCAGTGTTCTTCAATAGGAGGTTTTTTTTTTTAGGGTCTAATAGAAAGATGGTTCATTTATCTACAGGAAGCCTTGGCAGCGTGTGACTCATCAGGTGCTGATGAATAGGTTACAACACACCGGCTCACCTTTGTCACTGAACCTCCCCACACTGGCTCATTTGAACCTCATTTTTGAATAGTGAAATACACCCTGGGCTCACTTATCTTTGGCCCTGTGTTTCTCAGGGGTCAGTTACGCATTGTGACCTTGTTCCCTCTTTGTTTCAGAGTGATCGTCTTCTGATCAAAGGAGGTAAAATTGTTAACGATGACCAGTCCTTCTATGCAGACATATACATGGAAGATGGGTTGATCAAGTAAGTGTAGCCCATTGTGCAAAGATGTGTTTGCAGCCTGTAGTCCCAGTATTCATTCATAAGCATTAGCTACCATTCACCCCCCGAGTCTCAAGCTTAAATGTCTTTAACAAGTGACCAATTTAGTATTTTCTTTAAGGCCATTTTGATGATGGGGATATGTGAACTCAGGAAACCTCAGATTGAGGGAATTCAAAGCCATTATTGAATGCACATCCATTGCATTATACATGAGTGTTGTGTGATTTGCTATTTTTAGTGGAAGTGACACAATATCTTCTTGTTGCCAGCTCAAATACATGGCTCATGTACATGTTCAGGTACATGCTGAAGGTTTTCCTAGAATGTAGTTGTTTGGATTGCCCCGTCCTGGGGCACAGATGTGGAATACGGCCTTTTCTATTGAGATAGCACGTCTGTCTTCTCACTCAGAAATCCACGCTGGAGCGGCTGAAGAACACCAAGCTAATTACTGAGTAGCACACACAAATCACTGCCTAATCCTCGGGGCACTCTAGGTTTCATGCGTTAAGAGGCAGCTAGCACAAGCAGGAATGCCCTTGTGTTGACTGTGTATTATGCTGCAAAGGAGAAACAACGCAGCAGTTGCTGCATTTGGGTGTTTTTGGCCTCAGAGGTTAAATGAGCTGAGTATGTACCAGTGCCCTGCGCCCTTCCTACTGGGACAGCTCACAGGGCTCTGGAGAGATAGCACATCTGTTTAAAGAAAAACATTCAGCAAATGACATCTTTTAAATAAGCAGCATTCATCAAGGGCTAGCAGCAAGCCAGTCCGGAGGAGTGGAAAACTGGAGTGGAGATGACCGTTGCCTGGAAGCTCATCCCGATTTATGAACATTACGTAGGTTGTAAGATTTCCATACGGGTATTTAATGTCTTCTCCATTCGCGTTGCTTGTGACAGTCTCAGCTGCCAGCTCCCCAGTGCTGTGACTTTCATGTTCCATTTCCCCCTCGGTTAGGAGGCAGCCAGCGTACAGTCTGGTCTGGCAGGACATTGGCCTAGAAGGGAGCAGGCCTGTATGCTATTTTTAGTTGTCACTAACGTGTCTTAGATCCTTATCACCCCCCTCTTCCTTAATTTTCTTTTCTAGAAAATTGGTAGAAAGATGTATGAACACTATTTTTTTTTTTAAGAAACTGGACATGAATCATGCGCCCCAACATAATGAATATTCGTTTTTCTGCCTTTGTTTCTCTGAGTTGCTGGGAGCATGCTTCCACATCAAACACACTTTTATTTGTTCTTTCATTTTTTATTCATTTGAAGAGCAGAGAGAGACAGAGATCTCCCATCCACTGGTTCACTCTTCAGTGCCCTCAAGAGCTGGGTATCCAAAGACAGGAGTCAGGAACTCAATCTGGGTCTCGCACGTGGGTGGATGTGGCCCATGTATTGAGCTATCAGCTACTGCTTTCCCGGGTGTCTGCTGGCTGGAATCTGAAGTGGATCCAGAACTTGAACCCTGGCACCCTGATACGGGATGCAGGTGTCCCAAGCGGGGTCTAAACTGCCGTGCCAAAGGTCCACCCCAACACATTTCACAGTGTTCATGACTTTTTTTTTTTAGCTCTTTTGGTCTCCCTCCACTCTTCCTATTTTCTGTTGAAAAGGCTATATTGAAAATAAATGTTTAGAAAGCGTAGGCAGATCTGAAGAACATTACTATATGATAATCAGCTTGAATGTGTGTGTTGCAGAAAGTTGAGTGACATTTTATATAAATATTTTGGGGCCTTTGTTATCATTTCATCTTAGGCATTTCTTGGTAGCTAAACTGCTTTCAATGAAGCCTCTGAAGCCTGTTTGAGTTTTGTTTCTCACTTATTCTGTGTCTGGAAGATAGTTTTTGGCTGATCCTGTTTGATTCCACGTTGCACTTACCACCCTGTCACCAACCCTGTTTATTTAGGCAAATAGGAGAAAACCTGATTGTGCCAGGAGGGGTGAAGACCATTGAAGCCCATTCCAGGATGGTGATCCCGGGAGGAATCGACGTGCACACTCGGTTCCAGATGCCCGACCAAGGAATGACATCTGCTGATGACTTCTTCCAAGGGACTAAGGCGGCCCTGGCTGGGGGGACCACCATGATCAGTAAGAAAATTAAGAATATTTGAAAATGAGTCTGTGCTGTTTGAATCTTTCCTTCTAAAGCTTGCTGAATTGAGCAGTGTTTGTTCCGCCAGAGCAGGGGGTGGGGTGTTAACCATTTGTCTTACTTCCTTATCTCCATTTTTCTGTTGAACTTTGAGCTCTCCACTTGAGCTTGAGCGGACATTGGAGGGGGTTTTGGCAGAACCAGAATGACTTCTTGCTTTCTCTGTTTGAGGACTTCAGCCTTTTTTGAACACAATGTATGATTTGGTTGTGAAAACACAGTATTTGGAGTCATCTTCAAAACTGTCAGTGTTCTCCTTTATTCACAAGTATTTGATTTAAAAAAAAATTCACAAGGGTGGTTTTTTGCAGAATGGGGATGGGGTACAGCAAGTGTAATGTTGGACTGGGAGTTGGTTCCACTGGTAGGAAAACCAAAGGTTGGGGAGAGAGACTTCCTCACTGGAGCCTGGCTAAGAGGGATCTGGGCAGCCCTCTTGGACGAGGACCCTCAGAGATTAGTTTCCTTTAGGTGTGAAAATTTCCGACATCCACAGCTGGGCGCCCTTCGGGTTTTGCTCCTCAGGTTCTGTTGAGCCAAATCTAAAGTGTGTTCACTGGGCACAGCACACATGCCAAGACTTTGCTTGTGAACGCTCAGCTTCCGGAGTGCCTTTTGACAAATGCCATTTGGTTCTTGATGAGATGGGCAAGCTACACAGAGCTCGTCAGATTCATGGTGTTAAAAATAGGTTTGATGGAAGAGTGGAAGTCCCTGTGTTGTCTGTTGGTTCTGCGAGGAGAAAGAACTTAGCTGTTTCTGCTTTGGATAAACCTAGCCTGCTGGTTGTTTTCCAGAGCGACAGTCTTTTTACCTGTGGCTTCTGAGTCTGTCCGGAAGCTTCTTCTTGGACTGCCCTGAGCTGGAGGAGCATCGCCCTGCCCTCCCCGGCCTTCTCCTCCCCGTGGGCGCCTGCTCGCCCCCGTGGCTTCTCTGTCCTCTGTGGTGTGAGAGACCCAGGTCTCCCGTGTCCACTTCCACGTCGTGAGCCTCCCTGTTGGAGTATGGACTGCTTGTGTCTTGCTCCACCCGTTGCTTTTTGGCCTAGGGGGTGCCGTTCTCCAGGGGGGCCCTTCACGCCCACCCCAGGGCCCAGCTAGTCCAGAAGCCTGCTGCTTTGTCCCTAGTGCAGGACTCACCTGGTCCGAGCCAGAAATTGGGTGGGGGGCCGCTTGCTAGCAACAGCTGAGCCGGGGCGAGCATGGACTGCTGGCCTGACCACCAGAAAGGCCAAGTCACGGTGGTACTCTGCCTCAGCTCCGAGCTCACGTGGAGGCCCTGGGGGCCCTGCCTCGGTCACACAGAGTCTGTAAGCCATGAATGGTATTTCTTGGGTCTGTGTTCAGCAACATCACTCATCACAGGGGTTGCCCAGTGGGAATCGCTGGGGGCATAGACTCCTGGCAGTCAGGAGCCTGGAGCTCTGGTCCCCTTCACACACCAGCCTGCTGAGTGACCTTGGGCAGGTCACCTCGTGTCCCTGCACCTGAGTGGCTCGTGGGCACAGTGAGGCGCTTGCACTGGGTGACCGTGGAAATCCTTTCTAGCATCCGTGTTTGGTGCTTTGCTGAGCTCAGAGAGGTTTTGCCTCTGATCCAGGGGTAGGGAACCATTTTCTGCCAGTGGCCATTTGGGTACTTAGAAATAACATCATTTGTGGGCCGTACAAAATTATCAGCTTAAAAAATGAGCCTGCTCTAGATAGATAGAATTTCGAGCCCCACTTGCCTTGGCAGGGCCAGACCCAGTGATTTCACAGGCCTTGGACAGCCGGTGGACTGGATGTTCCTCACGCCACTCTCATCAGGTGCACTTTGCTCAGCCCATACAGAAGGGCCCTACTCTCCCCTCTCCCATCTGTCTGTCCCATCCTACCCTGTGGTCCTAGTGCTGCTCCGCTCCTCACGCCGGCGCCAGGCTTTGGCCCCTCGCTCTGCCCCGTGCCTTCTCCTGCCTTCTGTCCCCCTCCCTGGGGGTCAGATCCTTTCCTGTCGCTGCTTTGACTTCCTCTTTGGCTTCTGCCTCGGTGCTGAGGGCTTCTTTCCACTCCTCCAGGTGGGTTCTTCCTGCACAGGCACGAGGGACCTCTCCATGAGCCGTGGACCTGGCCCAGGGAGCCTGGAGTAGTCACAGGTGGCTTTACCTACAGATCATCGGGAGTAGGGGCTGAGAAGTCGGACTACCTGCTCTGCTTTCTGGGACAGGAGGTGGTGGCGTTTTAATGTGGGCTGATGCAGTCAGGCTAAGGAGTAGGGGATTTAACAGGCAAACCTCAGAGAATGGAAGGAATGGGGGGGATGTGCCCCATCACATTTTGCCGTTGGTTCACCCTCCAATGGCCGGTGCACTGCGGCCGGCGTACCTTGCTGATCCGATGGCAGGAGCCAGGTGCTTCTCCTGGTCTCCCATGCGGGTGCAGGGCCCAAGCACTTAGGCCATCCTCCACTGCACTCCCTGGCCACAGCAGAGAGCTGGCCTGGAAGAGGGGCAACCGGGACAGAATCCGGCGCCCCGACCGGGACTAGAACCCGGTGTGCCGGCGCTGCAAGGCGGAGGATTAGCCTAGTGAGCCGCGGCGCCGGCCCCATCACATCTTGCGAATCACTCCTGGAGGGTTTCTGCTGGCCGACCTTTCCTTCCAGAGCTGAGTATTGTTGATGGGGGGTGGGGCAGGAGGATTTTCCTCTTCCTCCTTGCTGGTCCCACGTTGTACCTTGCTCTGAGTGAGCTCATGAGTGCCTGGGATGTGCTTTCCTGAGAAAGAGGCTTCAGGAAGATGCGCGGCTCATGTGACTTGGTTGCTGCCTGTGACCTGCTTCTTCAGTGAGACTCTATCTTTAGTGCCGATTGCAGCCAGAAAGAAATGCTTAGGGTACTTGGAACAGATGCAAGTGGAGAGTTGACGTGCCCACGGCTGCTTGTTGGAACAAGCAGTCGAAGTAAATTGGCTCAAAGTCCGCGAGCGCCCTCTTCCCTTCCATCTTCTGACTTTCCCCATGCCAGGTCACCTGCACTCACCGGCGAGTCTTTACCTGGCCCCTTGCTGGCTGTGTGTTGCCCAGGTCACAGGCCACAGAGGCTGTGTGCAGAGGAAAATGTGGCCGAATATTCCCAGTTTGAAAAAGGAGCTGACATGTCAGTAGCAGAAAATAATATTATTGGCATCCCACAGAGCCTGCTATTGACAGTTACACAATGGAGGCTTTGTGAGGGGCACTTGGGGCAGGGCAGGGGAGCGCCCTTTGCCCTTTCTATCCAGGGGTGGGTGGGCAGGGAATCCAGACAGAGCCCGCAGGCCACATGCAGACCTGCCCAGGGGGTCACAGGGGTGGTGGCACTGCTGCTTGGGGAAACCACGGTGGACTTCCCAGGGGCTTTATGGCCATCAGAGTTGGCAGGACTAGAGAGTGTTCAGGAAGCTGGTGGAACAGTTATCTCCGCTTTGTAGATGGGAAGGCTGAGCCTCCAAGTAAGGGTGCGACTTGGGGACAGGTGCCCGTCCGCGATACACATCTGCAGCTGTGCCCCACCACCTGCCAGCTGCTTGACCTCCGTCCTCAGCCTCAGTCGCCTCCTCTGTGACATGGCAACGTCTGTAACACACAGGCAGTGGTGGCACCAGCACTGCTCCTGGCTGGTTGTCAGTTCTCAGACGTGCTCGGCGTTGTCATTCCATCCTGCACTGGGTTCCGGCAGCCTCCCAGCCTCCCATCTCTGTTACATTCTGGAGCTCTACCCTCCCTGCAGAGGCAGAAAAAAAAGAGGCTGCGTGTGCTAGAGGATCTGGCCTGAACATGAGCTGAGGGCAGCTCCAGGGGCGCCTCTGTGTCTCCTGGGCAGGTGTATCTTAAAACAGCCCACTCCCTGGATCCCACTGAACCTGCTGGAGTAGCTCATGAGAACTGTGGGTCTGTATTTCCACCTGGTGCTTGTCCAAGGCACTTGGAGAGCTGTTTGAAAGCACAGCCGTCCCTTGGTATCCAGGGGCATCAGTTCCAGGACCCCTGCAGATACCAATGTCAGTGGATGCTTCAGTCCCTTCTGCTGGTATAAAATGGCATAGTACTTGCATGTAACACACACACATCCTCTCATATGTTGTAGATCTGTTTATTCATTTATTTGTTTGAGAGGCAGAGACAGATACCATCTGTCTGTCTGTCTACGTATCAGTTAGGGGTTCCCATCCACTTGTTAGTTTCTCAGATGCCTTCAGTGGTTGAGGCTGGGTGGAAGCCAGGAGCTAGGAACCCAGTCCAGGTCTCCCACATGAGTAGCAGGCACCCAATTACTTGAGCCGTCGCTGTTGACCGCCCCCCCCCCCCCCCAGGGTCTGCCTCAAAAGGAAGTTGGAGTCAGGAGCCAGAGCTGGGAATTGAACCCAGGCACTCTGAAGTATGAAGGATATGTTTATCTCAACCCTTACACCAAATGCCTGCCCATTATTTCAAGTCATTTCTGGATTACTTGTAATACCCAATACAGTGTAAATGCTTTGTAAACGGTTGTTGGACTGTGCTGTGTAGGGATTCATGACAAGAAAAGTCTGTACATGTTCTGTACTAGTTTAACTTTTTCTTTTAGGATATTTTCCATCTGGGGTGGTTGAATCCACAGATGTGGAGCGTGTGGGTGTGGAGGGCCATCTGGGTAGCTCTCGGGTCTGCACCAGATCTACAGACTCTGATTTTCAAGGGTTGTTCTGAATGTCATTTCTGCTAACCTGACCTGAAGGCTCATCCTAGAGGGCGTGGGCTCCAGGTACCACAGTGCCAGGGGCCTTCCTCACCCCAGGGCGGTATCGAACAGCAGGGCTGGAGACTGGGCGGTCACTGCAGGGCTAGAAGGGGCCTCTCTCCTGACCTCGATATTTGTTACTTCCCTGGATGTAGCTCCATGTCCGTGCCTTGTGTACCTCCCTTCACCTGTCCCCCAGCAGACTTCCCCTATTCTGTACACCTGCTGTGTTTCCAGCAGCCCATCCCAAAGAGGGCTGCTCTCCTGGTCATGGCGGCTCGAACCCATGGAGCCACGTTGAACGCTCATTATCTTGCGCCTCACGTTCTCTTCCCCACTGTTCTCACCTTGGCTGTGTTTTACTGGAGTTCTGCCCTGGCCCTCAGTGGCCTCTCATTGGTATCCTAGCCTCTTGCTTTAGGTCAGCTTTGGTCCTGCTGCCTCCTTCCTCTGCAGCCTTTGTGGCTCCCACTTGCTCAGAGAAAGCAATGCAAGTGTCAGTCTCCGTGACGTGGCCCCGCTCCACTGCCCTGTGCTTGTGACCTGAGCCAGGCGTGCCCTTCCCAGCACAGGTGTCTTCTCCATCACAGGCTCCTAGGCAGCAAGGCCTTCCCTGTGATCTGTTGCCCCTCCTCCCTCCCTCCCTCCCTCCCTCCTTTCCTCCCTCCCTCCCTCCCTCCTTTCCTCCCTCCCTCCCTCCCTCCTTTCCTCCCTCCCTCCCTCCCTCCCTCTTTTCCTCCCTTCCTCCCTTCCTCCATTCCTTCCTTCTTTCCTTTCATTTTTGAATGTTTTTATTTATTTATTTGAGAGGCAGAGTTACAGACAGACATACATCTTCTGTTTGCTGGTTTACTCCCCAAAAGGCTGCAGTGGCCAGAGCTGGGCCAATCCAAAGCCAGGAACCAGGCACTTCTTCCTGGTCTCCCACATGGGTGCAGGAGCCCAAGCACTTGGGCCATCTTCTACTGCCTTCCCAGGCCATTAGCAGGGAGCTGGATAGGAAGAGGAGCAGCCGGGACTAGAACCGGCACCCATCTGGGAAGCTGGTGCCGTGGGCGGAGGCTTATCCTACTGCACCACAGTGGCGGCCCTGCGTCTTTCTTGTGGCCTTCAGCCTTATGCTGCGGTTCAGTCAAGGCCCCTCTCTCTGTCTCTTGCATTTTCGTACCCACCACTCCCCCGCCAGTGTGTCACTCCTCTGGGGCTCTCTGTTAATGCCTGTGGTTGAATGAATGAGTGGATGAACATGCCAGCGAGACTTGGTTTCCTGCTTTGTCTGAGGGATGCCACACAGCCAAGTGTCCTGGGGAAGGGGAGGTTCGTATGTCCCGTGTTCACTGAGTTCGGCATGACGGAAGCAGCTGCTGCCTCAACATTGCCCTCCTCCCCAATTTGTGCTGCCCCAGACCCCCGCTCTGGCCGCCGGTGGCGGAGAAAGAAAGGGGGGAAAGCTCAGAGCCCAGATGTTGTCCTGCGGTCATGGACGGGGACAGCTCCTGTCTGGGTTGTTCTCAGAGGCGGGTGTGGCCAGCGGCTGTCAGGCTGGTTCTCGTAATGAGAGAGCTCGCTCTCTGAGTGCGGACGGTCCCGTCTTGTTCTAGAAGTCATGTGGCCCCAGGCACCATGGTGGACTCAGCGGTCATTCCCGAAAGCCCTTGGGTTTGTCCCAGCTCTTTTCAGCGAGACAGGAGCTTGGGAGAAGGGTGCGGGGCTGTCCTGAGGGGACGTGGCTCAGCGCATTGCTGCGGTACATCCACTGCTTGTCATTTTTTCATCCATGTGGCATTTGGGTTTGCTCCCTGCTTATGAGAAGCACACATGTGTGAACACACACACACACTATAATATGAATGTGTCTGTAATTGATACTTTGATTATTCCCTTTGCAGCCTTCATTTGACTAGGGTTAGAAAGTGTTTACAAAAACACCCAACCACATCAGACTAAGCTGTAAAGTCCAGGACCAAAGTTGTCGCCACAGAATCTGCCCGTGGTCTGGCCATTAGAGAGCCACGTTATCCGATAGGCTGTCCGTGTGGGCTCTCGCTCTGCTCTCCACCTCTGGTCTCTCCAGGCTCCACAGGATGTGAGTGCCCTCTGCCAGCAGATGCCACGGGCCTGCCCAGGTGTCCTGCAGATCTCAGCCTTGAATCACTGGACTAGGAGGGTCTGTCCACTCCCTGGCAGAGCTGGGAGTGACCTCCTGAAACATGGCACCAAGCAGAGTGAGAGAGGAGCAAGGAATGGGGCATCCTGAGGAAATCACAGCTCTGCCCAGCAGTCGCACACAGTTTGTGGAATGCTTTGCCTTTCTCGTGAAGGGGTTGTTGGGTTGACTTTGACTGGCCCAGCTAGGGGGCGTTAGTGACTAATGGGGCTTAGGGGTTACTAGTCCCTTCCAGAAGCAGAGGCATTCCTGAGTGGGTCTCTAGACTCTAGTTCATGAACATCAGCGGGAACCATAATGCAGCAGGGCATCTTGCCTGGACTCTGGCCCTGAGACCTGGGAGTTCCAGCCTTGGAAACCAGCCTAGCTCGTGAAGAGGGGTGGGCCTTCATCTCCAGAGTTGTACGTGCCCTCCCTGGCCCCAGTGCTGGCTCTGCCTATGGGTGTTGCTAACAGAGCTTGGCTAGTCTCAGTACTCTATGCTCACTGAGCCTGTCTCTGTTGATAGTGCAGGGTGCTCAGACTGTTGGGAACGTTCCGTCATTCTTGTTGGCCAGAGTGACCGCTCCAGCCAGGAGTGGTGGTGGGGAGAATGGACATGCTGGGCTTCTAACCTTTAGAAGTGGGGGACAGGCCTTCAGTGGTCAGCATTCCGTGGTCTCAGAGTTTTTCATTGCCTCCACGACGTACACAGGTGCAAGGATGAGTGAGCGAGGCATAGACTTTGGGAGGGCAGAGATTGTGCCCTCTGCATTTGTATGCAGCCCCACCTGCGTAGAGGCTGGCCATACTGGCTGCCTGATGAGCCCCCGGAGGAGTCTGATAAGAGCCCGAGACCGTTGCTGCTGCAACTCCTACCAGCTTCAGTGTCCTTACCCTGGGGCAACATGAGGTCTTACCCAGATGCCCTCCACCTGACAGGTAAGACCGATGAAGCAGAGCTATTCTGGTTGAATGGCAGGCGGTGGGTGGGCTGCTGTTTTCTTGTCTTCCTCCTCTTGGCAGCCCCTCTGCTTCTGGAGAACCCAGGCTTGGGGAAGCACAGTGTGGAAACCACCATGTTCCATCACTCCCTTCCTCTGTGGCTTACCTGCTTTCCCAGGCTGGGCAATGAGACTGCTGCTGGCACCGCTTCCATGTTGAGTTGCAGGGAAAACGATGTTTAATAAGCAGGGATGTACCCACTTAGTCACTTAAGAAAACTCCTAACCACACTGTACGTTTTCAGTGGGTTTCTTGAATATCCCTCCTGTTCAACACAGGGGCTAGGATCTAGCACTCATTCATTTTTTCCTGCCTAGGTTTGGGTTAGTTTGCTTTGCTTTTCATGAAAGCCTGTAATAAGTGATCATTCTTCCCTTCTTTAAAAAAAAATTAGCAGTACACAGTATTAGACTGGAAACATTGGCTCTGTTACCAAAGAGTTGACCAAGGGATTTGCATTTTCCTATTTATTGTCCAGCCCTCTGGCTCTAAGTAACTCCATTAAGTGCCCTTTCTCCCTCTTTCCTCCTTTTCCTCTTTAAACAGAACTTCCAGTTTCTTAAGAAATGATTATTGAGGTGGGTGTTTGACTTAGCAGCTAAGATGCCCACAGCCCATATTGGAGTGCTTGGTTTGATTCTCATTTCCAGTTCCTGATTCCAGCTTCCTGCTCACGTAGACCCTGGGAGGCAGTGATGATGGCTCAAGTAATTGGGTTCTTGCCACCCATGTGGGAGCTCTGGATTGAGTTCCCAGGTCTGGCCTTGCAGGCATTTAGGGAGTGAACCAAAGGATGGGATCGCCCTCTCTCACACACTCACACACTCACACACACACACACACACACATACACAAATCAATCATAAATGATTACTTCTTTGAATTGTGTGGGCTGTGCCTCTGACTTGCTGCTGTTGTTAGGTAAAGCCATTTATTCAAATTCCTTGCTTTTCGTTGGCCTTAACTGCCATGGTTAATGATAAAGGGGAGTTACAGTGAGTAGAAATTAGAGTTCTTTCTGGTTAACCCATTTGGGAGGCAGCTTTCTTTGAATGTGACTAAATGTTCCCCTAATGATAGAGAGGATGCAGCCGGGGTTGGGTCGCGGTGGCTGAGGCTGCTCTGCAGGGATGGGAATTTTGCAGGCAGCTAGGGCAGTCGTTAACATTGTCGACTGCACATCAGAGTCCCCTGGGGGAGTCTAACAAAGTACAGAGACTGGAACGTCTGACTTATTTGGTGAAGGTGGGCCTGACATTGGTAGTTTAGAAAGTTCCCAGGTGATAGCCAAGATTAAGAACCATGAGTCTAAGAGCTCGTTCCATCAGTCGGGCTTCTGTTGAAATGGACTGAATGTCTGCCAGGGTTTTCTAGAAGTCGGAGCTGCCCTCTGCTCCCTGCTCTTTCCTATCCTCTCTGCATAGGATGGGACCCCTCTGTCATGATCTATAGTGGGTGAGTTCTACAGCCAGCCACCATCTCGAAGCATAGGAAGCGGTGTGGAGCTGAGCTCATTGTCTCAGAAAAGATCCTCCCCCTTCAGTGGCTGTCCTTGGTGTCCTGAGAGGTTTTGCTTGGCTAATTCCCTGACAGGGCACTGGTGAGGACTCACAGGAGTGGGATGAGGGGTGATGAGCAGAAGGCCGTGGTGGTGGACAGGATGGGGTCCTAAAGGCCGCGTGGAGCTGGAGTCACACTGCTGCCTGGAGCCCCCGTGGGCCACCTGCTGTGCTGGCTGCCCTGAGAGAACCCTCCTGTCTCTACGTTGCACGGGGAGTGTTTATGACCTAATCTCCCTCTAATGATAGGTCAGGATTGCAGTCTGTCCTTGTGGGGAGCTGTGAGGAAAAAATCAAAAGAGCCTGGTAATGACATAGAATCATGGACGCAGATCCCCCGTCCGGCCCCTGTCTCGCAGCTGGGTGGGAGTGCTGGACCACACTTCAGGCGATGGGCTTGCAAGCCTCCCAGCAGCACGGGATGGGAGAGCTCAGGAATTGAAGAGCTAGGTTTAATTTCCTGTCCTAATGCTTTCTGTGGTAGCATGATCTTCCTGATGTATTTCTGGAACATAGTTCCCACATGTGTAAAATGGAGACCATACATTCGTACTTCTTCGGGTTGTGTAACATGTGAAATGTTTTTGTGCCATATTATTTATGAACGAGAGCCATGACACTAGCAGTACGTGTGTGAATAGAGCTGTTTTTCTCTATATCTAATCTTTCTTCTAGCTATCATCTATAGTCTACCCATCTCACCTACCTACCTGCCTATCATTTATCTAACCTATCATTTATCAATCAAATCTACCCATATATATATATATATATATATATATCTAATCTTTAATCTATATATCAAATCTAGGTATATTATCTACCTATCATCTCTAATGTGTTTAACTTATTATCCAGGGGCGTGTGTTTAGCCTGGCAGTGCAAATGTCTGCTTCCCATACTTCCAAACCAGACTTCCCACTGTGCCTGGTTTGATTCCTGACTTTGGCGTTGGCTCCTGACTCCAGCTTCCTGGGAGGTACCTTATGGTGGCTCAAGTCACTGGGTTTCTGCCACCATGTGGGAGACTTGGACCGAGTTCCCAACTCCTGACTTTGGCTCCCACCCAGCACTGTGGGCATTTGGAGAATGAACCAGTGGAAAGGAGCTCTATTTATCTCTTTATTTTTCTCTTTCTGTTTGTCTCTCAGATTTAAAAAAATTAATTTGTTTATCGTATCTTATCTATATAGTCCATCTGTCATTTATCATCATCTATTTGTCACCTGTATAATCTGCTAATTACCTATCATGTATTTACTTATGCATCTGCATTTCTCTCTCTCTCTCCCTCTCTCTCTCATCTGTTCATTTCTCCTACATAAAGGATGCAGTGCATGCTAACAGGTCCTAGATGGGTTTTCTCACCTCAGTATCACTTGCTAAGACCAAGAGGAATGTTGAGTTGAGGGCTTGTTTCATCTTAAGCCTAGGTAAAGGGCTGAAAATTTCGAACCAGCAAGAAAAACTAGTGTGTATAAGAAGCCTCATACCTGGGTATACAAAAAAAAAGTCTTTCTTTTCACTCTTTCTGCCTTCCAAATAATCCCTGGAGAATTTGGAGCCTAAATTTTCTGGCCTTGCAGATGGGAAGCGATGTCACCACGAAATAACTCATCAAGTCAATAATGATTGCTGGGTCTGAGCTTTCGGCCTTTTTGGAATTCAGATGAGGCAAACTCTATCTTTGCTCATGGTTGCACTGTCATCCAAGCCCCTGTTCTGGTGGATGCATGGCCAGGTCTGCAAGGAGGTTTGCGGTCCTCAGTGACGGCACCCACATCCCCTGCCCCACTGCCTGGCAGTGGAGCCTGGCCCCGGGGTCCTTCCTCTACCAGCCTTGGTGACAAATGCTTCGGCATCTCACCCAAGGAAGCATTTAGTCAGAGGTGGCTTGCGAAGTGTGCGTGTGAGCGGCCCTTTCCTGTTACACAGGTGAAGGGACCAAGTGGCCCTCTCGCAGGGGAACACACTGACCCACTGTCTCACTCCCTCACTGGCCGGTTCTGGAAGAGGCAAACAGTTTGTTTTGATGGACAGGCATGTCTCACCCCCTTTCCTTCAGCAGGGAGTCCTTATTGTTCTTTCTGTATTGTTTGCCACAGCTCGTTGGCTGCACAAAGCATAGGGGGCAGAAAGCAGGCGTTACAGAGCCATTGTGAAACTGTCCCCAAGGCACTTAATTTCAGAGCCACTCGGAGCCCAGTGAGAGGGGACTTCATATTTTGGGAAGAAGTGCAACTTTTGCTTCAGAGTTTTGGACGGAAACCCGACAGAAAGTGAAAGCTTGGTCACAGTATTGGTGGTTTGTTGTCTCATTGTAGACAATTAAGTGGGGCTTCAGCTCTGTTGGTAGGCTGGGCCTTCAGGTGATTGTCTACACGGATCCGCACGTGTATCCCGCTGCTCATGACTCTGGGCCAACGGTGCACACACCCCTGACTGCATTCTGAGACGCTCACATTGAGGCCTCACCTGAGCTGTGCAGGGCAGGGACCTTGTAGCTCCACAGTCCTGGCAGGAATCACAGGATGGAACGGAGCAACTCCATCCTTTCCATGAGTGATGGTTAAAAGAAACAGGCCATTTGGAGGGAGCAGATGCTCGATACCATGCATTGGGAATCTGTGCCAAACCCGCCCTGTACACACCATTTCTCACCCTAGGGATGTGACGCATGAAGAAATGGGAAGCCCAGAAAAACCACAAGACTTGCGTAAGGTCGCGGAGTTTGCGAATGTGAGGGTCGGCACTCTGACCCCGGCTCTGGGCTAGTGCCACTCGCAGGTCACAGAGTCGAAGAGTAGTTTGCTTTTTAGCTATTAAAAAGTGAGCTCATGACTGCTGTTCTGTGCCCAGCTCATGCACTGCTGTTCTGTGTCCCTGGCGTGGCCCCCACCTTGAGTTTGTTGTCAAGGAAGCTCTTGAAGTTCAGGCTTTATCCTGCCTTTTGATCTAACCAATATGTAAAAGTGCTTTTTATGTAACTTGAGGGGAGAGAGTGATCAGATAGCCTGTATCTGCCACTAAGTGAGAGGCTGGCTCCAGTGATGGCAGTTGGTCACCCGATGGTGGTCTCCCAACAAAAGCCCTGGGTGGGTGACCTGGATTCCCCTGGGTCCCAGGCGGGGATTTGGAGAACAACCAAGAGGGGTAGCTGATGCCATGCCTTCATCAGGAGAACCCAGTCTCTTCTCAGAAGCCTGGGGGCCCCTTTTCCACGCAGGGCCAGGTTGAGCTGCTGTGTCTAGCAGGCGCCTCGAGTTCTCCTTGCCTTGTCCATCCCTCTTCTTCCTCCTCTGGATCGCTGCAGCGGCCTCTGTGGGTTCATCCGGCTCAGCGCTTCCTGTGTTTGGCTGCGAAACACCTCAGGCAGATGGCATTTTTTGAAGAGGGACAGAGATTCAGGGAGAAAAAGCAGACAATTTCTCTTGAGTTGCGATGGCTGCTCTGGGCATGGCTCCCCCGCCCCCTACCGGGATGGAGATAATCCAAGGAGAAACATGAGGTGTAACGGAAAGAATTTGAGGCCTAACCTTCCCGGGGACGCATCTTCACAGAGCTGGGAATCCGGAGACCTTGACTCTGAAGTCAGCTCTGGTGCTTATTAGCTCCGGCAGGCTGCCCCACGGCCCTGTCTTGGTTTTCTCAGTTGTCAGCGGCAGCCAGATCCACTTTTCTTGCCTAAAAGAGCTGCAGGAAGGATTCTGGGAGGTGGTGGCTGTAACGGGGAGTGGACCCTGCAGCCCAGTTTTGCTCCTAACAGTTGAAACTTAGCATGAAGCCTGGCTACTGAAATATTTGAAGGGCTCCCTTGGGTTTCCCGTGCTCGTCTTCTGCAGCTTCCTGGTTTCGTCGTCCACCTCTTCTCTCCCCCTTTTGTCATTGAGAATCCAGGAAAGTGGTCAGCCGCTCTCCAAAATGATCTCCCTGAGTGTCGCCTGGATTTCTTTTCATGCTCAGAGCATCCATCTCTGCGTACTGGAGAGAGCTTGTCGGGGTCTGTGTTTCTCTTCTAGCTGCATAGCAGAGCCTAGGTAATTTATTAAGAATACTTGAATGTGGATCACCGTTCTGCAGGCTGGAAAGTCCCAGCGTGATCCCGGCATCTGCACTGCGTCTGCTGAGGGCCTCCTTGCCCTATGGTGATGTGGCGGAGGGCGTCCCGTGGAGATAGAGATGCAGCCCAGGTGTGCGAGCTTCAGCCTCTTCCTCTTGCTGGAGAGCCACAGCTCCATCCTGGAGCCCCACCCTCCGGGGCTCCATATCCGCATCCTAATTACCCCTCTAAGGTCTCACCTACAAATACCATTAACATAGGAATTTGGGGGTTACGTTTCCAAATGGGGGCGCATTTGCATTTAAGCCCCCTTAGTTTCAGCCCCCAACCCAGAAGCATTTTTCCTTTTCCTTACTGGAAAAGGAGGCTCTTTAGATGCATTTAATACTTCAAGTTTTAGAGTGCTAGGGCTGACGAAGCACCTGGAGGCGGCTGATGTGCTGTTGCCTCGGCGAGCATCCCTCTCTGCTGGTCTCAGCTTCCTGTTTATGTGTTTATGGGAGACTCAAGGTGTCTGGTCACTCTCTCCCTTTAGATGACAGAAACATGCTTTTAAAGACTAGTTGGCTTGAAGTTCAGGTTGAAGCTTCAGAACCACAATCTTTTTTTTTTTTTTTTTTTTTACAGGCAGAGTTAGACAGTGAGAGAGAGACAGAGAGAACGGTCTTCCTTCCGTTGGTTCACCCCCGAAATGGCTGCGGCAGCCGGCGCATCGCGCTGATCTGAAGCCAGGAGCCGGTGCTTCTCCTGGTCTCTCATGCAGGTGCAGGGCCCAAGCACTTGGGCCATCCTCCACTGCACTCCTGGGCCACAGCAGAGAGCTGGCTTGGAAGAGGGGCAACTGGGACAGAATCCGGCACCCCGACCGGGACTAGAACCCAGGGTGCCGGCGCTGCAGGCAGAGGATTAGCCTAGTGAGCCGCGGCGCTGGCCCAGAACCACAATCTTGAGGCTGGCTGGGAGCCTGACACCTGGCTGCATGCTGCAGGTGAGGGCTGTGTCTGGGACGTGGGCTTTGTTTATTGGGATCCCTCATTTTGCAGGGGGACACTAAAGCCCAGAAAGGGGGAGTGACTTCCGGCACCAAGGCTGCTTCTCTGTGCGTGTTTACATCTTTGTGGGTGCTGTGCTGCTTGTGCATTTAGCTCCCACCCACAGTGAGTGCTGACGATATAAAGGAAGCTTTTGCATTGTGCAAAAACTCAGCTCCAGTACCTAAAGAAGAGATGACGAAGGTGTTCTCATCCATTTGGTGCTGAAGTGTGGTGCACATTAAATGGCCATGCCTTTTCAAGAAAGAGGAACTGACGGAGCGGATATATAGGAAAGAAATAGGTACTGTTTAGTAGGAGATGGCAAGTTCCCACTGAGCTCTGTTTGTTGGGGCCTTTGCCTTCTGTGCAGGTGCATTGAACTGTTTTTGCATCTTGGTTCTGAAAGCCAGATGATCCAGAAGCCTTGTCCTGCATCACGTTGCTGCTTCCCTGACAGCACACCTCTTCCCATAGCATCCTTGCCAGTTCAAAGCGTCCCTGGAGCAGTGGATAGGTTTTCCGTCTCTGATTGTATCGGGTGATGTCATTTCTCCTGGTTGCTTTTCCCCTTGATGTATTAGCTTGATTCTTTCTTTTCCCGTCTTCTGCTATTTTTAATTCTTTTTTTTTTTAAATATTTGTTTACTTATTTGA
Organism: Oryctolagus cuniculus; assembly: GCF_051225735.1. Lineage (NCBI taxonomy): Eukaryota > Metazoa > Chordata > Mammalia > Lagomorpha > Leporidae > Oryctolagus > Oryctolagus cuniculus. Next base: position 47,808,737 of record NC_142868.1, on the reverse strand, counting down.
AAGATAGAGTTGCAAAGAGAGAGAGAGATCTTCCTTCCATTGGTTCACTCCTCAAATGGCCCCAACAGCCAGGGCTGTGCCAGGTCAAAGCCAGGATCCCAGAATGCAATCCTGGTCTCCCACATGGGCAGCAGGGGCTCAAGTACTTAGGCCATCATCTGCTGCCTTTGCAGGTGCATGAACAGGGAGCTCTATTGGAAGCCAAGCAGCCAAGACTCAATATGGGCTGCCAATGTCACAGGTGGTAGCTTAAACCACTGTGCCACAATGCTAGTCCCCATCCTCTGTTCTTTAAGGCAGTTCATCTAAGACATCTGCTCTTGCTTCTTTCTGAGTTTTCTATTTTTTTAAAGAAAGAATGCTGAGTAAGAGTCTTTCTTACCAGTTTAAACCCCTTCCTCCAGGTACTCCATCTGGTTCTTCCACACAGGTGCAGGGACCCAAGCACTTGAACCATCTTCTGCTTTCCCAGGCACACTGGCAGGGAGCTAGATCAGAAGTGGAGTAGCTGGGACTTGACCTTGTGCTCATATGGAAAGCATCTCAGGAGGTGGCTTAACCTGCTGAGCCACAACACCAGCCCTGAGAACTTGTCTTTTTTTGGTTGCTGTTTTGAGAACTTGGTTTTGAGTATCTTTTCCTAACCCTGCTTGGGTACATCTGATGTGACCAGTCCAAGGACATCCACAGACATGAGACAGAATATGTCACAGCCACACAAAGATGTTGTGGTCAATGACCAGTCTCCTGTGGGAGGGGTCCTGTAAGATTACAGCACCAGTGATGGCGTCATGTGTTACCGTCAGTGTGCACTGTGATGTTCGCACAGTGACAGAATCGCCTAGGGTTGCATTTCTCAGAATGTGCCCCTGTCCTCCCTGGCAACGGGACTGTCCTTGAAATCAGCCGGGGGCCTGGGAGCCCCCTCTCTGGCGTTCATGTCTCTGGCAGCTACAGTGACTGCCTCCTGTGGTCTCACCAGTGACCCAGAGTGAGGCCTGTTTTGCTGAGTTTGCGCCCATCCCTCTTTCTGCTTTCTGCTGGGGGGGGGGGCAGGCAGATGGCTCTGTGGGTGGGGAGGGCACCCGGCATCCACTTCCTCCAGTGTCTCCCTTCTGACACGGCACACTTGCTGCAGCCTGCCGGCCCCGGGGGTTCTTGGGCAGCACTGGGCATCTCCAGGGCCGGCCAATTCCTGACTCAGATGGGAGCCCCTTCTGCACTTGTAGCTCGCAGAGTCTCTGCTCCTGGCGTCTGCCGTCTGGAACCCGCCCCTCATTTTGTGAGATGAAGAGGACGGAAAATGTCTGTGCGGAAGTTGAGTCATGGTGAGGCCGAGGGACTTGCCCAAGGCTCTCCAGCCCGTAGGAGGCTTCGTGGGGACTTGGATCCTGGTCCTCTGGCTGCTGGCCCGTGCTTGTCCTGTGTGGCGTGTTGCTGAGCAGTGCAGCATTAGGGGACAGCAGAAATGAAGTGTGTTTGCAGTGTGTGCACTGCATTTGAGGGGGACTCCATTCTTGCTTTCTGGATGTTTCTTACGGAATAGGGAGGAGCACAGCCTGTGCTGGCACTAGGAACTGAGGATCTTGGGTTTGACGGCTGAGGTGGCGTTGATGTGGGTGGGTGAAGGGGATGACAAGAGGAAGGGGCGTGAGCTTCTTCACAGAGCTGTCACAGGCAGTGCTTTGCCTAAACAATGCAAATTGGCACTGAGGTTTTCCACAGCTAAGAAAACACGTTCACAGGGCCTGTGATGTGGAGTAGTGGGTAAAAGTCATCGCCTGTGGTGCTTGCGTCCCATTTGGGCATCGGTTCAAGTTCCAGCTCTGCTTCCAATCCAGCTCCCTGCTGATGCACTTGGGAAAGCAGTAGAAGATGGCCCAAGTGCTTATGCTGCTGCACCCATATGGAAGATACAGAAGAAGCTCCTGGCTCCTGGCTTTGGATTGGCCCAGCTCCTTCTATTGTGGCCATTTGGGGAGTGAACCTGCGATGGCAGGCCTTTCTCTCTCTGCCTCTCTGTCTCTCTTAGAGAGAGAGAGAGAGAGAGAGAACAGAAATCTGGGCATTAGAAGAAAAGGTTTGGTCCTTATACCCAAAGAACTTGAAGTCTGTTGTGAGAGACTTAGGAAGAAAAGATAGGAAGAAAAGATTTAAGTACAGTGTGGTAATTGCTAGACTAAGGTTTGAGGGGAGAGAAGAGACATCTCCAACAGTTGCCGGTGAGTGTCAGTGCAGGCTTCATCCAGCAGGTCCTGGGTGAGCCAGCACTGAGAGCAGGTTCGGATTCTGCCCTGTGGCCCCATGCAGGGAGGGTAGGAGGAGGGGTTGTGCAGCCAGAGGCCTGGAGGTGCATGGAGTTCAGCAAATGAGCATTGGGTGTGTTGTAGGATTCACAAGTCCCTCAGTGTTGCTGGGAAGCCGTGTTGGGAGGTGTGGGGCAGAGGGGCTGCCGTGGGTGTTGTCCTGTCGGCGGGCCCGAGGGTGCTGTTCATCGTTCTGCACCGCGGAAGGTGAGCCCTGGCACCTGTTTTCTCACTCCCTCGCCCGTGTCTAGCTCTTGCTGTTTGTCATCAAGATTGCCCCATGTAAAGCTGATGAGGAAGTCGCCCCTTGTCTCCCAGAGGATGCTTGTGCCGGGCCTCGCAGGCAAGGCTGGTGGTGGATGCTGCCAGGATCCGGAGGGCTCTTCCCGCTGGAGCGGGGCTTCCTGGAGGGCGGGACACCGGTGTTGTACAAGGCAGGGAAGTCTCTGGGGAGGCCCAGTGCGGGGGGAATTTGGCCACAGGGGCCTGAGTTTTGCCTTCACTGCTCACTGCCAGCTGGGCAGGTTGTTCCCAATTTCTCTGAGCACAGTTTCCTTTACTTTTCAGAAAGATCATGGTAACGTATGTAACAGAATGTGTCATGTTAGCCACTTTTAAAGGTACAGTCTGGTGGCATTCACATGAACTTCATGTGGCGACATCAGCGCCAGGGGGTCCTCATCTTGCCTACATGGGAATGCCCTCTCGTGGAACCCTGACTGGCCCCTCTGCTCTGCCCCAGCCCCCAGGGGTCCCGATGCTGCTCTTCACTTTCTGGGAATTTGCCCTAGGTAACCTCCTCTAAGTGGGATCCCACGGTTTTTGTCTTTGTGGCTGGCTTGTGATTGCCCTCAGCATGGTGTCCTGTAGGGTCATCCCTGTTGTGGTGCGAGATTGGACTTTCCTTCCTTTTTGAAGGCTCAGTAATAGTCCGCCATCTGTGTCGATTGCGTTTTGTTTACCCATTCGTCTGTCACTGACACCTGTCGGGCTCTTTGTGAAGGTGGGTGTACGAATGTCTGAGTCTCTGCTTTCTGCTCTTTTGGATGGATGCCCAGAAGTGGGATTGTTGGATTGGATGGTGATTCTGAGATTTTCTGATTAGTATTGCAATTTCAAGATTACAGCACAGCTTCCATTATAGGTTATGCAAAATCCTGAGCGTGTCGTGTCCCTGCCACGGAACAGTGCGAAGTCCCTTCCTGGAAGGCCCCTTCCACCCTGGCCTGGAATATTACCCTTCGAAACAAAAGCACTTTTAACTGGTTTAATGAAAAATACCTCTTCAAGGGTGGTGCATGGCTTTAAGGGAAAGGAATCAGCACAATTTATGTCTTTCTTGATGAGTTGGCATTCCTTTTTTAAAAAAACAATGGGTATTTACTATTTATTTTCTGTTTGAGGGGGGGGAGACAGAGAGAGAGAGAGAGAGAGAGAGAGAGAGAGAGAGAACTTCCATCTGCTGGTTCACTCCCCTGAAATAGTTAGGGCTGGATCCGGCCAAAGCCAGGAGCCTGGACCCCCATCCAGGCTTCCCCTGTGGGCATCAGGGACTCGCGTACTGGAGTTGTCGTCTGCTGCCTCCTAGGGTGAGCGCTGGCAGGAAGCCGGATTGGAAGCAGAGTGGCCGGATTTGAACCAGGCGCTCTGATACGGGCTGCGGGCATCCTAAGTGGCCGCCTAGCCTGCTGCACCACCATTCCGGCCCCCGTGTTACCATTTTGAATCTGTGTAACGCTGTGCTCACCTTCCAAATGTGGTGCTCAGAGCGGCTCCTGCAGATGGTCCGTGGCAGTTGGCAGTGTTGGTCTCCATTCCACCTTCTCCTGCCTCCTCCCTTCCTGGCCTCTCCCTCTCTCCCTGCTGTCAGTGGCTCTCGCTGGCTCCCACCCTGCCTGGTTTAAATTCCCGTGGCATGTCTTCCCTCAGCATGGGGGCCGGATGATCTCAGCACCCACATTTGTGTGGAAGTCGGAACTCGTGGGCTCTGAGGGAGAGCTGCAGCCGCCCCTCCCCGAGAGCAACCTGGCCACTCTTGTTCTGACCGAACGCAGGCCCTGTTTCCATGTGGCTGGGCTGTCGGACGGCCAGATGTGGATGTCCAGGTGTCACACCAGGACGGAGGTGAAAGCCAGTGAATAGGCTGCCAGGTCTGAAGCTCTAGTGGCCGGTTTCCATCTGGGGAGGCCTGGAGGGCTTCCTGGAAGAGAGGTACTGGACCCATATGGGGAAGAAGGAGGTGAAGGAATGTGTGCGGTAACCTGTGTTCCTTCTCTTGAGACAGGAGAGAATGCACAGAGCTGGGAAATCAGCCGCTGACCGCTTCGTTGGCTCCCTGCCACCATGCCCTGCACACTCCTTTGTAGTACAACTAACAAAAATTGTGCCGTGAACTGTCCCCACCCTAACCTTCTCCTTATCAAGTCTTTCTGTAAAAAAATGCATTATTTATTTGAGCGACAGAGATAGAGTAACCCAGTTAGGTAGATAGCTGGGTCACACTGCACACGCCCACAACATCAGGGACTGGGCCAGGCCAGTGCTGGGAACTGCGGGCTCAGTCCAGTTCTCCCACATGAGTGGCAGGAACCCAGCGACTTGGGCCATCACTGCTGCCCTCCAGGGTCTGCGAAGGTGGGGAGCTGGCACTGGGAGCAAGGGCTGGGACTCAAACCAAGGTACTCTGCTATAGTGCACAGGGTTGCTCAACGGCAGCTTAACTGCTGTGCCAGCTCCCTCCACTCCTGCCCAGTCTTGTGTTGGCCGTGGGGAGTCATTAGCACTATCATCATTTGCTCTGCTTTAGTATCGAATCATCTTGGGTGCTTCTGAAAGCCACTGTGTCCCGTTACGGACAACGTGGAGGAGCTCCTGGCTCCGTTTGCCTGAACTTTCATTGTGCTTCCGGTCGCTGGGCCGTGGGACTCCAGCAGGAGCCCTAGGGCTGGCCCAGCACTTGCTTCAGCACATCCCTTCCTGATGAGACAGGGGCTGTGTGCGTGCTGTCATCACCGTCAGTAACAAACCGTTCTCGAATCCCTAGCCGGGGTAATAAGACAAGAAAAATACGGAGGAAAAGTGCTGGAAAGTAAAAGTAAAATCATTACTCTTTCTTTTCTTTTAAGACTTATTTATTTGAAAGAGTTACAGGGAAGTAAAAGCAGAGGCAGAGAGAGAGAAAGAGAGAGGGAGAGAGAGAGAGAGATGTTCCATCTGCTGGTTCACTCCCCAAATGGCTGCCCCAGCCAGGGCTGGGCTAGACTGGAGCCAGGAGCTTCATCCGGGTCTGCTGCATGGGTGCAGGGGCCCAAGCACTTGGGCCATCTTCCACTGCTTTTCCAGGTGGATTGGAGATGGATTGGAAATGGAACAGCCAGGACTTGAACTGGCGTCCATCTGGGATGCTGGTGCCTCAGACAGCACTGGCCCCGGCTGTTGTACGTTTTTTTAGGTAGTTATCTTACATGTTCAAAGGAACTGATGGAAAAAAACCTTGGCTCCAAGAAGATAATTTGTTAAGATGGCTATTTTCAATACATGTATTAAAAATAAGTAACTTATTTGTATTCCAAAAGCAGCCAAAAGGAAACTATAATTTAAAAATCCCACCCACAATAGCAACATACAATATAAAATGACCAGGAAGTACAAGAAGGTGTGTCTGTTCTTACAAATGGGATCTAAGAAATTGGAAGGATATGCTGTGCTGATGGCTGGGACAATCTAACACTGTGAAGAGGCACTTCTTTATTCATTAATGAAAACAAAACCTCAGGAGATGGGGTTTTCCTTTTTTATTGCTTTTGTATTTGACTAAATGATTCTGAAGTTCAGGTCGAAGAGTATACAAGTGATAACAGCCAAGAAAATATTAAAAATATTCATCATGTAGAAGGTTAGGAGGCCGTTGCTGACTGGCTGTTGAAACACATGACAGGAATGTAATTATGAAATATTATGAAAGCAGTGTGGCACTAGCTCCAGGGGAGGTATCTCTAGGATAAAGTAGAAAGTCCATAAAGAGAAGTAACTGTTTCTAAGGATTTGGTGTGTGGAAAAGGTCACATTTCACATTCATGAATTTGACAATATTCACAGTATTATGCTGGGATAGGTAACTATTGAAAAGCAAAAAACTCCTTACCGCACTTCATTTACCAAAGTATACTCCTCACAGATTAAAGAATTACATTTAAACATCAAAATCGAGGTGACCAGACAAAAATACACATGACACATGCTTTAGGCATTTCATCAAAGGCAGAAATCACAAAAGGAGGGGACACTTGATTGCATGGAAATTGAAAACATCATTACAAACAAAATAGTTAAAAGAAAAACAAAAATTGAGAAATTATATTTGTAATAAATAGGGGTTAATGTATTGAAAATTGAAATTTAACATTTTAATGAAAAAAGACAGCCCTTAGTAGAAAAAAAAGTAATGAATAGAGTATTCCACAAGAAGAAATCGCTGGGGCAGGCATCGTGGAGCAGCAGGTTAGGCTGCGGCTTGGGGGTCCCTGCATCCCACATGGAGTATCTGGGACTGAGTCCTGCCTCTGCTTCAGGTCTGGCTTCCTGCTAATGCACACCCTAGCCGCCATCGGGTGATGGCTCAAATACTTGTGTGGGAGACCCACATGGAGTTCCTGGCTCTTGGCCTTTGGCTTAGTGCAGCCCAGGCTGCAGTGGGCATTTGGGGAGTGAACCAACGGATGGACGATCTCCCCATACTGCTTTTCAAATAAATAAAAACAAATAAATAAACTGTAAAAAAGATATTATTTTAATGTTAAGGTATAAAAATATTCAAATGAATGAGTGGTAAAATAAACATACAAATAAAAATAACAATTAGCTAAATTTTATCTACAAAATTTTCAAATTTTTTAAGACATTTATTTATTTGTGAGGCAGAGTTACAGATAGAGAGAGGGAGAAGTGGAGATAGAGGTCTTCCATCTGTTGGTTCACTCCCCAAGTGGCTGCAAGGCCAGCGCTGGGCCAGGCCAAAACTAGGAGCCAGGAGCTTCTTTCAGGTCTTCCACTTGGGTGTAGGGGCCCAAGCGCTTGGGCCATTTTCCACTGCTTTCCCAGGCCACAGCAGAGAGCTGGATTGGAAGAGGAGCAGCTAGACTAGAACCGGCGCCCATATGGGATGCCAGCACTGCAGGCGGAGGCCTAACCTACTGCACCACAGCGCTGGCCCCAAAACTTTCAAATATTAAATAAACTGAAAAAAGGAGCAGTGATTGAGGGTTTTACTATAATCTGCTTTTTTTTTTGTATAAATAATCTTTGAGGCAAATTTGATAAACCTCTCCATGGAGGGAGGGAATAAAAACAATGAAGTGAAAGGAGCTGTAATAGTTGGTGTTGGCTAGGGTGTGGTGAGATGGGCACTGGTAACTTCCTGATAGCTGTTGACTTTGACGTGGCCTTTCTGAAGGATAATAAGAGAATATTTAAGAGTTTCAAAAATTTAAAAGCAATCATACCTTTTGACCCAGGATGATCAGTGTGCAAACATTTAGTTCTAAGGATGTTCATTGTAACCTTGTTTATAGTGAAGAATAATGAGAAACAAATGAGCAAAACAGCTTAAGCAAATTATGGCCATCTTTAGGGAAAAAAAGTAGTATACAGTTACCAACAACCATTATGGGAAATATTTGTTAATACGGCCACGTCCACAGGGTATTGATGGAAAAAGAGGCCATGATCACAATGTCCAATTTGATGCCACTTTTTAAAAAAGAGCTTTATTAAAGTACAGTTCACATACAATGACGCTATGATGGTACTTCCATAAAAGACACATATCGTGTGTGTGTAAGCGCTCTGGTGTGCCAGGTTTAGGGCACTGAAATACTTTTCCATCAGAGGAGTTTTTGGAAGGAAAGTTCCTTTGGGGCTGCTCTTTGCATCCGGGTCTTTATCTCTTCGCTGGGCTGTGTCTGGGAGGGAAGAGAACATCTTGTGAGCGAGTGTTTGCGTTTAGGGATGGTAGTGTGGGGCTGGCGACTGTGTGGAACCCGGACTCTCTACTATCCACTGAGTTGTAAAGAGTAATTAAAGGCTCCTTGAACAACTGTCCCTTATCAGACTGCTCTGTTATTATCCAGATGTACTGGCTTGTATTCAGAGTCTTACTAATCCACGGGGACAAAAAAAGACCCATTGAACAATCAGCCTTCAGCCCGAGACGCAAGCACACGATGGTACAGTGGCTGTGGTTCAGACTCGAGGACTGTCATGCTATGTTTTTTGCTGTTTTTTTGAATTGAGTCCAGGTTCCTAGGAGGAAAACACCCATCAAATTATGCTGGCTCTAGATCGATCCCAGTCAACATATGACATCACCCTCTCTTCCTTCCCTGCTGGACTTTATTTGGAGGGGATGCAGGAAGAATTGTGCAATGTTGAAATAAACAGAATGGAGTCCAGACTTCTCTTGTTTTGTTTCCGAGGTTCGCTCCAGTCCAACAGCTGACCCGCTCTTGAGACCGGGTCCCAGCAGCTTTTGTACAAGGGACGATGGCTGCTCGCTTGCCCATGAGCGTTCTGTGCACACGTGACTTGGTATTGTTGGCAGTGGGTGCTTTTGTCTTTGTTACATGTTACACTGCGGTAAATTATGCATTTATTCTGTGGCGTGTGTCAGTCAGTGATGTCCTGCAATACAGGTGTGTGCATCTCATGGTTAATTTCAGTCCACATTTGCACAGAAGGAGGGATCAAATCTTACTCCAGTAAGATCATAGGGTTTGTTTGCACGGAGTTCAGCCTTTTTTCATCAATTTGCTCATTCTTCTCCATTATTGACAATGACCTTAGGGCTTTGGGGGAGCATTTTAACATAGTCCTGCAGGTGACATATGTGAGCACATGTGTTTCTGTCAATTTCAGTCTGAGAAACTGAAGGTCTTTAAGATTGCGGTGGAATTCCCTTCCCAACAGGAAGGAAAACTGAGTCAAACCCAATCTTTGCACGTGGAAGCTTTGTGGCGTGACTTTTGTATTTCGTGATGTTCCTCCCAGCCCTGTAATCTCTTATTTTTGGCAAGCCGGCTCTGAATCTGTGGGCCTGTAGCCCCTGGCAACCCAAAGCGGAGACAAACAGAGGAAGCGCCATTACTCACATGTTTCTCCAGCCACCTCATCAGGCCCGACACTGCCAGCTGCCACCCCTCTCTGGAGGTGGAGCTCCTCGGAGCTCAGTGTGGCCGGGCAGCGGTGGACCGGGTCCTGTGTGGAACACATTCCGGTTGTCCTCAAGCCCCATGGTCACTGTTGCTCACCAGTGCTCTGCCTTCTTTCTGTAGTTTGTTCAGCCTGGGATTTACTTCTGGTAGACTTTACGGTGAAAATGGGAAGTCTCCTCCACTTCCTTCTATAACCATCAGGCTCCGGGGAGTAGAGTGGGGAGCTAGTGTCCACTCCCACCTCCCTGCCGTGCTCACACCGGCACACACGTGTGTGCATGCACACCTGTCTGTCCACACATGCACATGCACGGGGGAAGGGGGCAGGGAAGAGCCAGGTCATCTGTTCCAGCCTGGGCTCCCCGTAATCTCAGGGAGTCTTCCAGAGTTATCAGTAGCCCCAATATTTTCAAAGCCTGCTAGAGACGGATCTCAGGTGATGTTTTGTGGGAGCTGCAGGAGCCTGTAGAATCAAGTTTCTTTGCTTTTGCTGGGAACACATTTTGTTAATGATGATTAGTTTGTGTTATCTGCTCTGGCTGAGGGTTTGACTTGTATCTGGTTTCTGATAAAATAGGACGTGAGCTATTCATTCCCAATCCTTTCTGTTTGGGGCCAGGGTGCCCTGGAAGTGGCAAGCCCACGGCTGTGGCTGCTGATGGTGAGGGTCTCCAGGATTCTTCTTGGACCAGCACTGGCTCGTATGTGATCAGTGCCTCCTTGCTTCCTGAACCGGACGGACCTGTTTTGCCCCCTTGGGTCTTAGTTGAGTGCAGATGACTGTTCTGCTGGATGAATGACTCGCAGTTCCAAGCCCTTTTTTGTGTCACCAGGGCCTCCAGGCTCGTCTCAGTAGTGCCTTCATCCAGTGCCTTCCCCAGCCCTGCTGTTCCTCACTGGGACCCCCTGCTGCAGCCTCCCCTGCCCACCCCCGAGCCCTCCCCCTGGCTCTCAGAACCGTGTCAGTCTCCGTACCAGCAGCCTAAGAAGGGCCTGGACATTTGGAGAGCACTAATCCCATGCCAGCTATTGTGTCAAGCAGCTTCAGGCTTGCAAGGCAGTCTTGTTCTGCTGCTTAGTTATTTAGCACAAGTTTATCTAGGGCCTTCTATTGTGAGCCCTTTATAAATGCTATTTCATAGCAGCCTTATTGAGTGGTACTATTGGTAAGAAAACTGAGGCCCAGAGTGGAGACTGGATCCTAAGATTGCCCGTTTCGTGGATGGGGTACAGACTCCATGCGTTCATGCTTTTAACCCCTACACTGTGAAGTAGGCACGGCTGCTATTCCTGTTTTGGAGATGGGGAAACCGAGGCACTGGGGGCTTAGGTAACTTGTCCAGGGCCCTGGAAGTGGTCAGCGGCAGAGCCAGGATCCAAGCCCAGAGGAGGGGTTCTGGAGCCACAGCCCTGAGCGTCTGCAGTCCGTTCCTGGTGGTTTTTCCAGCTTGTCCCCGCCCACTGCGAGTTCGGTGCAGACAGTCCTGGCATTGGGGCTGCTGTCACACGCCACTGATGTTATTGGTCTTCTACCCTTTGTTTCCTGAGTGGTGGAGCTGCGGCCCAGCTGTCTGAGCTGCGTGTTTGAGGGCCTCGGCTGGTGGTGGGGACGGGAAAAGTCCCTTCTTGAGACTCGAATGTTGAGAGGAATTCCACCGGAAGCCACGTGTGCATTGGACTTCTCAGTGCTGGGATTTGAGATGCCATACACGTGGCTTTTGTTCAGACTTGGCTTTAGGATGCTTGTCTAATTACAGGAAACAGAAAGCTTGTCCCACGCTTGGCCAACAATTTCAACATCTCTTGGAGAAATTCTGCATGCACCCAGGGTTCGTAGCTTTGCATTTGGACGGCTTTGGCTGGGGCTTTCACCTCTGGCTCTCCTTGCCATGGTTGCGTCATCCTGCTTTGGGGATGGCATTTCCTTATGAAGTGTCTGTCTGTGAGCATAAACAGGGAGCTGAGACAAAGCACAGCTTCTCTGTGTACCCAGGCGCCCGGGGACTGGGGGGTGGCAGGGCCGACTCCGTATTTGCTGTTTACTTGCCTAGATGGGGGACACCTTCATAAGCAGCTTTAGCTGGGATCATGTTAGGGGCAGGTTGGTGAACCTGGGAAACGTGTTAGGGAGGACTAGGACTGAGCTGGTGTTCGTAGCCATTGAATTATGTTCTTGCTGTCCGTCACTGCGTGGTCCAGCTGGTTGATCAGAACGCCAGTGTGTTTCGTGTGTTGCTCAGTTCCCTACTTGAGTCTGAAACAGAGATTGCCTGGCATAGTGAAATAATAAGCAAACGACATGGAAATACTGGTGCTGCTGGGGACGACATCCTGATGCATGACTGGTGGTGGAGTGAAGTGGTGACGCTTTCGGAATGCAGCGTGCTCATCTGTTTTAAGAACCCTAATCCATCTGGTAATCCCAACCCTAGGCCTCTCTCAAGAGAAAGCTATTTAAACTTGCAGAAGAGTTATTTGCACAAATACGTTATAAAATATTATTATATATAATAGAGGAAAATTGGAAGAAACCTGTAGCTTCTTCCATAGTAGATTCTCCCATGAATTGCTTTCACTAATAATTGAGTTCTGGTGCCTCTAAGACAACATGGCATTAAGAAGACCAAGCCTGTGCTGAAAAATGAGCATGCTCTGTGATTACACCCTCATAAAGTACTTGGACATGACAAATCTGGAAGATACTGTAGGAAAAGATTAGTGCCTATTGGGCGGTAGGCTTATAGGTCATAGTTTCTACTGTTATTTAAAGAAATAAAGTAAAGGAAACAGCACAGACTTGGGATTCAGACCTGGATTTAATTCTGGTGTTGCTGCATCTGTTTGTGTATTTTTTGGCAACTCTAGAAACTTTCCTGGGCCTCTGACTCTTCATCAGTAAAGTGACAGGACAATTTCTAAGTGTCCCTGCATCAACCTGATCCCGGCCACTTTCAGTTTCTTCATGTAGAGTTTCCCAGGCTTGCTTATATCAACAAGTTAGAGTCATGGGCAATTAGTAGCCTTATTGTACACAAACAATGAAAGTCCTTTAAGGACTTCTGCCGGTTAAATGCTGCTCCTGCAGGCTCAGGGTTTGCTGAACCCTCCTTGTCAACAGTACTCAGAACACGCACCCCCATTCTGAGCGAGGGTCGGCGAGCTCTCCCGTGTCCAAGCACAGCCCTTGCTGGTGAAGTGGGTCACAGCAGGAGTGTGTGCCTAGGCCCCAGGAGGCCCCAGTGGGCCTCCTCCCCACATCCAGCCCATGCCCCGGGGTTGGCTCTGGAGGGATCTTGACCCCATACTGCCTGCAGATGGGCCCATTGTGTCACTCTCCTTGCCTGCTTGTGATGAGTCAGAGGGAGAATTTCTGCTCCTGGTTTGCTTTGTCACTCTGAAAGGCTTCGCACTTTATAAATGACCCTTCGTCACCACACGCAGACTTCATTAGTCTGGCTTTTGATCTTGCAGGCAAGGGGCCATGTGCAATGTACACCAAACCTCAAAGAAAGCTGTTTTACGAGGTGCAGAAAAGTCGACAAGCTCTTTACTCGATGCCCTAAGTGGACTGTGCCCGCCTTGCAGTGGATATCCCCCGCTCTGCCCATCGGGGGCGGTCCATTAGCTGCCCACTGCAGTGAGCCTGCATGTGTTTCCGAGCAGGAAAGGGTTTGGGAATGGACGTTGAGGTGAACGCTGTTCCTAGAAATGCCAGGAAGGTGGCTGTGAAGCAGGCCAGGCTGCTCCATGCTGCCGGCTCAGGTTCGAGCCCCGGAGTCACAGGGCCTCTGACCCAAGGAGCTACACCTGCCCTGCCTACCTAGTTTGAGCACCACAAGAGAGAAAGTACCTAATAACACTTGTGAAGTCCTAAAAGCACCCTACCAATCTGAGTCTGGTGTGGTTGCTATTACATAAATGCAAACCATGGTATGAAATTAAACCATGGCCCCATCGTCCCAGTCCCAGTTTTGAAGATTTTCCTGAAGAGGAGAGGTGGAGCTGACTTCCTAAAGTGGGCAGCTTTGGTCGAGTGGGTGGTCCATCTGGGAGAGCAGGATGAGAATCCAAGACAGCCCTTTCCAGTCAGAGCTGGGGTCCGGGCCTTCTCCACGCTGCCTCCTATCTCTCCTTTTCCATCCTCAGTCTCTGGCTCTGACTCCTGGTTTCTCAGCGTCCTCTTCCAGCGGCTGGGCAGCCTCATTCCAGTGAGCCCAGGCCACAGGAAGGAAGAGTGGTGGCAGAGGGTGTGGGCCACCCTCTCTGCTCCTGGCGTTCCTCTCTCCTTTGTGATGAGCAGCAGGTGCCCTCCCAGGCAGTGCTATTGCCAGAGGGGCCTACCTAGCTCAGGAGGTTGTCGCAGGGAGGTGCCCTCCATCCCGTCCATTGGCTGGTCGGAGTTGAGGCTAAGGCCTGCGCTGAGGAAGACTGGATGCAGATGAAGGGAGAAGAAGAAGGTGTAAGGGAGGAAAAGACAGACTAGGGCAAGAGATAGGAGCCCCACGCAGGCCAGCCAGGGCAGCACCTGCTGTTCAGCTGTTGAGAACCCCGCTGCAGACTTCCTGGACAAATGCCAGCCGTGTGAGTGGACGCCAGTGAAAAGGACTGAGCTGTGTGGCACCGGCACTGAGAATGTGGGTGGAGGGAGAGGAGCCATAGGAAAAGTGTTCAGACACAAGGGAGGCAAGCTGGCAGGAGTCCTGTCTGGAAGCCGGGTAGGCAAGGAGGAGAAGAGAGGAGCATGGGGTGCAGCGGGAGCCTGTGCCTGGGCCCCAGCAGGGTGAGGCAGGCGTGCAGGGGGCTGCAAGGGCATGGGAGGAGAGGGAGGGGGATGCCAACAGCTTTCAGCTCTTTGCAGAGCTTGATGAGAGGAGATGGGAAGAACAGCTCGAGGACTGAGCAACATCGTTTCACAGGTACACTGGTCAGTGTGCTCTCCCCTCCACTCCTCCTCATTAGACTCTACATGGTTTATATCTTCTCGCTCCTTGCTTACTCTGAGGCTGACGGGTCGTTAGGTCACTTGTTTGTTTTATAAATATGTTTTACTGGGTCTTGCCTCTGCCCGTACTTCCACCAGACTGGGGCTTAATTATTTTAGCAGTCCTTGCTGGATGCTGAACGGTTACTGATGGCTCATCTTGGTTTATATGAATATACTTGTTTATTTTTGAAAGCAAAATTACGTGAAAGGAAGTTTGGGAAAAGAGAAGAGGACTTGCTCAAGTGGCTGAAGGCTCCTGCAGTTCCGAGTGTCTAGTCCTATGCCGTTAGGTCGAGGGCACACTCCCTATCTGTCCATTGAGTTAGGGCACTTGGAGTTGCAACACTGAAAGGATGAATGAGACTGCATCTCACTTCTCAGGGAACCCGCCCATCAGGTCTGCTGCTGGACAGGGATGGTGAGGAGCAGGTGCTCTGAGGTCACGCGTCCTGGGCTTGGGTTCTGCGTCTGCACTGGCTAGGCCTGCCTGGCTGAGCATCTTCCCGAGAGCTGTCCTGGGCAGAGGCACAGGTGGGATGAATGTTGCAAACCTTCTGTGGGCTGGGCCTCCGCCTGGTGCATCTTCAGCAACAGGAGCATGCTACTTCATCCCGCTGCTTCTTGGTTCCTTCTGGGGCCGACACCGTCTCCCACCTCAGGGTGCTGTTGGGAGGATTAATGGGATGAACCGTGCTTGGGAGGTGCTTGAGAAGTAGGAGCTGCTTTTCCTGGCACTCCCAGCTTCCAGTGTACACTTGACTGTGCTCACCAAAGGCAGCAAGGGCCCTGAGCAGCATTCAGGAGGGCTGGTGCTCAAAGTCCAGCCGTACGGTTAGTGTTTGGCTTAGTGGGTAAGATGCTCACATCCCATATTGGAGTTCCTGAGTTCCAGCTCTGACTCCTGACTCCAGCTTCCTGCTGTTGTAGACCCTGGGATGCCGTGGTAATGGCTTCAGGTCATGGAGTCCTTGCTGCCCACTTGGGAGAACTGAGTTGAATTCCTGGCTCCTGGTGTTGGCCTGGCTCAGCTCTGGCCATTGTGGGCATTTGGGGAGTGTAGTGGATGGGAGCGATTTCACTCTTCTCTCCTTCTCTCCCTGTCTCTTTCTGACTGTATGCCTTTCACAATAATTACATAAGTAATAACATGTAAAATGCAACCCCAGTGAGTTTGTATGGGCCAATAGGAAAGCTGTGTCCTAAGACTTTGGTGGAACTTCGGGGGGTTCTTAGGTTGGAGGTTGGGTTGGATATTCCCAGGGCTGTGTCCCCAGTGCTGCAGTGTTAGATTGGCCAGAGCCTTGCTCGCCAGAGGCAGGTGTGCTGTTTGGTCTCTCCTGTGCTTAGTGAGCACCTTCTGTATGCCAATCCCTCCCTGCCCCGTGGGGTGCTTTATGGGAAGAGACTGTGAATGATAACTGGTCATGTTTGAGAGCACTCTTGTAGTCTGCAGACATCCTGCTGAATGGTCACAGTGCTGTGTGGCACATTATTGTTGCCATTTTGTAGCACAGACATTCTAGATAGTTCTAGCTCTTAAGGAATCGCTTCTTTGCATTGTAGAAGAAAATGTATTTGCAAAAGGCAATTAGTTCACCCTCTAAGGCAGTGTGTGCTTTAGAATCACCTCAATACCTCAAAAAGTGCATGAAAAATGGGATTAAAAGATGCTTATTTTGGTGTAAAAGAATTTTGAAGCCCATGCATATGAGGGACCTCAAGAAATTCATGGAAGATGTGTGTTCTGAATAAAATATGCTTGGAACTCAAAAGTTTTCATAGCAAAATGAACTTATTTGTTTTGTTTTTAAAGATTTAATTGAGAGACAGAGTTACAGAGAAAGAAAGAAAGATAGGTAGATAGATAGATAGATAGATAGATTGATCCATCTTCCATCTTCCATCTGTTGATTCAATCTGCAAATGGCTGCAGTGTCTGGGGCTGGGCCAGGCCAAAGCCAGGAGCCTGCAGCTCCATTTGTGTCTCCCACATGGGTGGCAGGGGCCTGTGCTTGGGCAGCTGTTACCTGCTGTCTTCCCAGGTGCATTATCAGGGACCTGTTTCAGAAATAGAGCAGCTGGGACACGATCCAGTGCTCATGGGATGCCAGCGTCACCGGTGGCAGCTTAACTCACTATGCCACAACGCCACCTCCAAACTTACCTTTTCATTGCATTTCCCATGAACGTCTTGAAACACCCTACAGCACACAAGTTTATGCGTGGGCATGCTTCTTGCAGAGGACTATGACCTTGTCTTCCTGCTGGTGTTTGCTGAGCAGGTCTCTGGAGCAGGTGCCCTTGGTCAGTTTTTCCCATATCACTCGTTTATACTCTCACTGGAGCCCAGTGAGTTAAATGTGTTAGTCCCATTTTGCAGATGAGGCCTCTGAAGCTCCAAGACTTTGAATTCATTGCCCAGAGTCATGTCCTGAGTAAGTGGCAGTGCTGGCTGGGACGTAGGGTATTTGACTCTGGCCTTTCTGCCAGTCCCTCTGCTGTGGGCACCCTGTCTGTTCCCAGGGAGGGCAGATACTTGCTCTTTGCTTTCTGCCTTTTTGTTCAGGACAAAACCATGTTATCCTCGCTGGCAGGCGGGGCACACAAAGGCTCTTATCTCTCCACCCACAAAAGCCATTCCCTGCCTGGCTGATGAGGTCACCCGCCAGCCAGCGTGCACAGTAGCTGCCAGCTGGGGAGAGCCACGTAGATAAGCCGCTGCCGCTGCCGCTGCGCTGCCGGTGGTTTGTGTGCTCATCTCCCTGATGGTTTGCTTTTAATTCAAGTTGATGAATTTATCTGAGATGAGGAGGAGAGAGGCAGCCGCACACACAGTTAAAGGCAGGGAGTGGGATGGTGGCTAAGGCAATGAGGCTGGGGGACTTAGAATGAGTCTGTTCTGATCGAGTGGAGATCCCGAGGAGCAAGGCGAGGTGTGCACATGACAGACAGGAGGTTTGAGAGCTGCCCCTCCGTACTCACAGGTACACCTGGGGGCAGGGAGCTTGGGGCTGGGCGGGGCGCCCCCTGTGCTGCACCACCCTAACCCCTGATGAGCTTGCAGAGTGTGCATCCTGCTCGGCTGCCTTGAGTCAGAGCATGGACTGTGGGACGGCTACACTGGTATCTCTGTGTTTGTTTTTTTTTTTTTTATGATTTTTTTTTTTTTTATTTGACAGCTAGAGCTAGACAGTGCAAGAGACAGAGAGAAAGGTCTTCCTTCCATTGGTTTACCCCCCAAATGGCCGCTATGGCCAGTGCTGCACCGATCCGAAGCCAGGAGCCAGGAGCTTCTTCCTGGTCTCCCATGCGGGTGCAGGGCCCAAGCACTTGGGCCATCCTCCACTGCCTCCCGGGCCACAGCAGAGAGCTGGACTGGAAGAGGAGCAACCGGGACTAGAATCTGTCAACCATATATGGGATGCCGGTGCCGCATCCCATATGGCGGAGGATTAAACAAGTGAGCCACGGTGCTGGCCCCCGTCTCTGTGCTTAAAATATGAAGGGCCCTTTGAGAACTCACCAGAAACACGGACATGTAGTGTTTTAAAACTTGGGGTCTTAATTAAACGAATTCAGGGGACAAACAATTGGTACAACAGTTATGCCATCATTTGGGAATCCTGCATCTGGTACCAGAGTGCCTGGGGTTGAGTCCCAGCTCTACTGATTATGCCCTGGGAGGCAGCAGGTGACAGCTCAAGTGCTTGGGTCCCTGCCACCCGCTTGGGAGACCTGGATGGAGTTCCTGACTCCTGGCTTCTCTGTCTCCCTCTCCCCTTCCCTCTCCCTTCCCCTCTCTCTCCCTCCTTCTCTGACTTTCAAATGAATAAAATGTTTCCACTGGAAAGCAGGAAAGGCTGCGAGACTCCTTCACTTATAATTTCTATTCTTAGTATCATTTTGACTGTTCAGAGTTTTTAAATTTTTTATTTTTATTTGTTTGAAAGGCAGAGTGACAGCGAGAGGGAGAGATACAGATAAAGAGGTCTTCTGTATGCTGGTTTACTCCCAAATGGCCACAACAGTTGCGGCTGGGCCAAGCCTAAACCAGGAGCAGAAACTTCATCCACGTCTCTCATATGGGAGGCAGGGGCCCAAGCACTTGGGCTATCTTCCCTGCTTTTCCAGGTGCATTAGCCGGAAGATGGATTGGAAGCAGAGCAGCCCGGACTTGAACTGGTGCTCTGATGTGGGTTGCTGGCATTGCAGGTGGTGGCTTAACCTGCTGCACCATGATGCTGGCCCCAAGAGACACGCAGATCGAGATCCTCCATCTACTGTAACCAGAAGTGGAGCTGGGACCGAGCCCAGGCACTGTGGTATAGGTTGCGGGTATCCCAGGCTGCATTGTAACTGCCTCACCACACACTCCTCTAATCTGTGTGTCTTACAACTGCACGTGAGTCTGCAATGATGGGAAAAATAAAATAATTGAAGAAATTTGGAGTCTTAAATGCTGTAAGCTACAAAGGTGATCTTTGTTTTGGATTTTTGAAGAGCAGCTTATGCACTCTTTGCCAGTATCCAATAAGCATGAAAACTGGATATTAAGACCACCTGCAGCAGCACATGGGGCAGTGCTGAGGCCTGCCCAGCACGCCGGAGCCAGAACACATTATCGTCATGAAAGCAGCCAGACACAAAAGACCTCATATTAGATGAGTCCATTTGTATGACGTATCCAGAACATGCAAACCTATAGAGACTGGGCGTAGCTCAGTGGTTGCTTTGGGCTGGGAGTAGCAGGGGTTGGAGGGAACAGGGAGTGACTACTGATGATTGTGGAGTTTCTTTTTTGGGTGATGTTCTAAAATTAGATTGTGGTGATGATTGTACAGCTCTGTGAATGTACTCAAAGCCAGAAGCACAATGAGGGAATTGTATAGTATGTGAATTGCATCTTGATAAAGCTGTTACAAAATGTAGTGTAGGAGCAAGTTGTGGCACAGTGGGCTACGCCGCCTCTCGGGGTGCCCACACACCATATCCAGGTGCTGGTTCAAGTCCCGGTAACTCTGCTCCTGATCCAGCTCCCTGTTTTCCTTCCTTCCTTCCTTCCTTCCTTCCTTCCTTCCTTCCTTCCTTCCTTCCTTCCTTCCTTCCTTCCTTCCTTCCTTTCTTTCTTTCTTTCTTTCTTTCTTTCTTTTGACAGGCAGAGTGGACAGTGAGAGAGAAAGAGACAGAGAGAAAGGTCTTCCTTTTGCCGTTGGTTCACCCTCCAATGGCCGCCGCGGCCGGCGCGCTGCGGCTGGCGCACCGTGCTGATCCGATGGCAGGAGCCAGGTACTTCTCCTGGTCTCACATGGGGTGCAGGACCCAAGCACTTGGGCCATCCTCCACCACTCCCTGGCCACAGCAGAGAGCTGGCCTGGAAGAGGGGCAACCGGGACAGAATCTGGTGCCCCGACCGTGACTAGAACCCGGTGTGCCGGTGCCGCAAGGCGGAGGATTAGCCTAGTGAGCCGCGGCACTGGTCTTTTCTTTCTTTCTTTCACAGAATTAGACAGTGAGAGAGATAGACATAGAGAAAGGTCTTCCTTCCATTGGTTCACCTCCCAAATGGCCACTACGGCTGGTGCTGCGCTGATCTGAAGCCAGGAGCCAGGTGCTTCCTCCTGGTCTCCCATGCAGGTGCAGGGCCCAAGCACTTGCGCCATCCTTCACTGCTTTTCCAGGCCACAGCAGAGAGCTGGACTGGAAGAGGAGCAACCAGACAGAACTGGCGCCCCAACCAGGACTAGAACCCGGAGTGCCGGTGCCTCAGGCGGAGGATTAGCCTAGTGAACTGTGGCGCCGGCCTCCAGCTCCCTGTTAATCTGCAGATGATAGCCCAAGGACTTGGGTTCCTGCCACCCACATGGGAATCTTGGATGGAGTTTCTGGCTCCTGGCTTCTGCCTGGCTCAGACCTGGCTGTTGTGGCCATCTGGGGAGTGAACCAGTGTTGGAAGATCTGTTTCTGTCTTTCTCCTGTGACCAGTCGGTCTGCCTTTCAAACACATAAATCTTTAAAAAAGTGAGGGAGGGGCGGGCTATATGTCGTAGTGGGTAAAGCTGCCTCCTGCAGTGCCGGCATCCCCTGTGGGCACCAGTTCAATTCCCAGCTGCTCCACTTCTGATCCAGCTCTCTGTTGTGGCCTGGAAAAGCAGTAGAAGATGGCCCAAGTCCTTGGGCCCCTGCACCTATGTGGGAGATCTAGAAGAAGTTCCTGGTTCCTGGTTTCCTATTGGCTCAGCTTTGGCTGTAGCAGCCATTTGGGGAGTGAACCAGTGGATGGAAGACCTCTCTCTCTCTCTCTCTCTCTCTCTCTCTCTCTGCCTCTCTGTAACTCTGCCTTCCAAATAAATAAAATAATAAATCTTGAAAAGAAGAAGAAGAAGAAGTAGAAGTGGGAGTCCTGGAGAGTAATAACAGGAGGACTGCAGCAAGAACCAAGCCCGGGGTTTGAGGTCCTTGGCCCCAGGGTGCCTCCTCTTTTCCTGGGCAGTGAGTTTTCCATCTTTCGGGGTCAGAAAGCCCTAGAAGGTCACCCGGAAGCAGGCCTGTGAGTTCCGTGCAAGTCCTTTGCAGCGATGTCCTTAGTGGGGACGCTCTGCTCCCTCCGGAAGTGTGGGTGACCCTTTGTCCTGTTCCCTGAGAGCTGCTCTTCCCAGGAGAGCTTCTGTGGAGGGAGAACTGTGGGAAAACATGTGGAGGCTCTTCCCGGACACGTTGCTGAGTGTCGTTAGCTCTGGGGAGGAGCGTGTTTATGTCCCTGCAGCGCTCAGCCCAGCTGACTCTCCGAGGGTTCATCATGCCAGCGGCCGGCTTTGGGGTGTGGAGGGAAGCTACGGTGTGGCCGCCAGGGACCTGGGCTTTTTCACAAGGGATGACGGATGCTGCACGTGGTGCTGAGGGAGTGCTGGAGGTGGGAGGAGAAGTAAAAGGGAAGCAGTTTGCATTCAGTTGTTGACAAAGTGGCCCAAGGCTGCACTGCAACTCACTTATGAGAAGTGCAGATCAGCAGGGCCCAGCCGGGTCTACAGAGCCAGAAACTGCGTGGTGAGGCCGGAACCCAGGCACACTGGAGTTCAGGGAGGGTAGCTCTGGGTGCTGTGGCGTCCCCAGAGATTTAGGGTCGTGGGCCCTCTCCTTGTCCCCACTGTGACTTGGGGCAGGCACAGGCAGCACAGTGGGGGGCCGCCTGAGCTGCTTGGAAGAGGAGCAGGCTTCCTGCATGCCGGCTGCTCGGATTTCCCAGGTCGGGGGAGGGAAGAGAATGCTATGGAGGAAATGAGCCTTTGAAAGGTGATTTTTTTTCACCCATAAAAAAGAGGAATGTAAGGGGGACTTTTAAAAAGATTTTAGTTATTTATTTGAGAGGTAGAGTTACAGACAGAGAAAGGGAGAGACTGCTTGTTCACTCCCCAAATGGCCACAATGGCTAGAGCTGAGCTGATCCGAAGCCAGGAGCCAGGAGCTTCTTCCAGGTCTCCCATGCGGGTGCACTTGGGCCATCTTCTACTGTTTTCCCAGGCCATAGCAGAGACCTGGATCAGCAGAGAAGCAGCTGGGACACAAACCAGCCCCCATATGGAATGCCAAGGCTGCAGGCGGAGGCTCAGCCTGCTATGCCACAGCGCCAGCCCCCAGGAGGAACTTTATCATCACATACTGGAATGTATTAAAAAGCTGCTGCATTTGGTACTAACAAATGAATGGAGCAAAGAGCCCAGGAACAGAACTGGGTACAGGAGGTGCATACATTTAAAATATTATTAAATATTTTATCTAATAGTATTCCTGTCAAAATATGATGTAAAAGTCACCATAAACTGACCCAGGGCAAAGGGTTATTCAGTGGCTGTCAGCAGTTACTGTCCTCCTCCTGAGAAGTGATTTGTTTATCAGTCCCAAAAGAAACAGAGATGTGGCAGACATGGAAGTCTTCCTTGTTTACATTGGCTGGAGAGCACAACTCTAAATTTAGACAGCCTATAAAACAGAATGTTACTTACCTAGCTATACTTATGAGATCTTCAACAAGTTCACAGAAAATGCATATTACCAGAAAAAATTGTGTGGGGATTTAAAATTATTTGCATTAAAATTAACATCTTTCAATTCTATTCCCCATGAGCTTTTTTTGCAGTCCCCTCACATACACACACCTGTGTACATATAACACACACCTGTGCACCTGTGCACACATACATACACAGCTGTCTATACATGTATACACTCCTGGCTGGGGAGATTTTGTCCAAACCAGTTGCTACAATGATGATTTTATGTTTATTTTGGGGAAAGGGATACAATGTAAGAAGAAAATTTGAAAGTGTTTTGACAGGGCTTTTATGTTAATATTTCATCCATTGCGTTTAAGAGGTGTATCATTTTTGCTTTCATTAGATAATGTTATATTGGAGATACCAGGTTTATGTGTATCCATTTAATTGCATATGTTAATACATACTCTAAAAAGTAAATTTTTGCCAAAAGATAATTCAGCATAGATGGACTTATTTCTCTTGCTTCTGATGTGTACAAAGCCAAGTCCAGCGGAGTGATTTAGCAGCACTCGCAAGATTTGATCCATTTCAGAAATCTGAGCTCACTAGCATTGCCTGAGCTGGCATTTTCTTAGCTCAGAACTGCTTACCTGGGAGTTGAAAAGCTAATATTTTATTTATGAAGAATGATTCATCACTTTAGGCTTCAGGAGTATTGGGTTTTATCTTATTTTAAAATTTTTTATTTCTTTTTAAAATTTATTTGAAAGGCAGAAAGACATTGAGCTCCTTCATTTACTGTTTCACCCCTCAAATGCTTCTGATAGCTTGGGGTGGATCAGGCTGAAGCCAGACTGAATTCAATCCCTGTCTCCCATGTGGGTGTCTCCCCTCAAGAGCCAAGTGCTAAAGGTGTCACCTGCTGCTTCCCAGAATGCACTTTAGCAGGAAGCTGAAATTGGGAGTGGAGCCAGGTCTTGAAGCCAGCACTGTGATGTGGGGTGCAGGCATCCCCAGCAATGTCTTAACTTCTGTGTCAGTTGCCTACCTTACTGTTGCACAAAGTTGATTTGGCCAAGACAGATCATTTCAGTGTGTATGCTAGTGCCCCTGAGCAGAAGATGGGTAATAATAGTCTGAGAAGCCTCCTGTCATGGAGGAAACCTCTCCAAAACCTGGGAGTGATAAAAGCACACGCAAAGGCCCTGGAGTAGGAGGGATCAGGCTGGTATTGTGGTAGCTGAGAGACAGCCTGTATAGTTGGAGAGCAGAGTGAGGCCAGGGAGAGGTGGTCCAGGATCATGTCCTAGAAGTAGGCCAGGACAGAGCTGGGCAGGCTCTGGTTGGCCTTGTAGAGGACTTTAATCTTTCTGTGAAGAGCCAGGGGAGGCCATTGGGAGATTTAAATAGAAGACTGACCTAACATTGATAGCCATGCTGTTTCATTAATCCTCATAACAAATGTATGTGCCAGGTAATATTATCCCCATTTTAAACCAGCACAGACACATCATAGGGCAATGGAGATTAAGTAGTTTACCCAAGGGCACCTTGCAGGTAAATGGTGGCGCCAAGAAGCAAACTGAGGTCACCCTGAGTCCAGTGTCATCTGTCCTCCATATCACCCTACCTCAATAATAATATAACAGTTTTAAAATGCTTTGAGCTCTTAAGATGAAAGATTTCCCGTAAATGACAAAGTGGCATTATGCTGCAGAAATCCGAGCGGCCATGAGAGCGCGGGCGTGCCCGGGAGCCTTGGAGAGGCTCAGTCCTCGTGGCCCTGCTCCAGCGCCTTCGGGCCCCTTGCTTTCTGGAAGGGGACGTCTCACACGCGGGGAGGTTGGCTGCCCCTGCCGGTCGCTTGACACCGCCATTGTCCCTAAGGACTCGTTGTCTGTGAGTCGTGCCCCAGGTTTGTGCATTCAGGGACTGGGAGTGGGAATCAGATCTGGGCATTTCATGCATGGTTTCCCCAGCGCCATCCTCCAGTGCCAAGTTTCTGCTTTCGGCTTTGTCCCCTTTGGGTAGTCAGCTTGCTTAAGTGTATTCTTAGAAGCTGGTTGTAGAGATCACTGTCTAGATTTGGAACCCAAGAAGCCTTATTCATGGGTTCGATGGGAACACACTCGCTGGCCCCTGGCCCGTGCAGCTCATGTGGATGACCAATGTGCCCTTTCCTTTCTAGTCGACCACGTGGTTCCCGAGCCCGGGACCAGCCTGCTGGCTGCCTTCGACCAGTGGAGGGAATGGGCTGACAGCAAGTCTTGCTGTGACTACTCCCTGCACGTGGACATCACCGAGTGGCACAAGGGCATCCAGGAGGAGATGGAAGCCCTGGTGAAGGACCACGGTAGGTTGTGCCGGCCCAGCACTCTCTGCGGCTGTTTCCACAATTCTGGGTTGGCGGGGGTGGGGGGTGAGGTGGGGTGGGGTGGGGTGAGCTCTGAGAACAATGCTCACAGATCCCACTGGCGTCTCATGCTCAGGCGAATCCCTAGCAAGGAGCGAGGGCTTTGGTGGAAGCTCCTGCCTAGCCCTGTGCAGCAACATTAGCCTTTGCTCATAAGAGAACATAGCCTTCCTACTGGGACCCGCTCTTCATGTCGCAGCTGCTCGCAGCTTATTGGCGTGAGGGTTCTGTGTTCTCATGCCAGGCTGGGGAGTTGAAGCTGCGGCAAGAGCGCTTCACCCTCAAAGGATAACAAGTGTATGTCCCAGAGAGTGTATGTCCCAGAGAGGGTTCACAGGGCAGCGCACAAACCCGCAAGAATGCAGAAGCATGTGACGGGGATGAGATGCTGCAAGCCTGAGACAGCTGGGGACTCGTCACTGTTCCACAGAAGTGTTTTGGGAAGGGAGACTCCAGGGATTGGGAAGGGTCACAGGGAGGTTGGAGGAATCTTCATTACCTGAGGGTGACCTCAAGGGCTTTTTTGTCAGTGAGAACCTTGGGGGTTCAGGTGGTGGAGCCCAAGGACATCCTGGTCCTGCCTGGGGACACTAGATTGCTGGGTCCCTTGCTGACCGCTGGGGTCTTGCCCTTTAGGGAAGCACCTGCTGCTTTGGGATTCTGGGGTTTCTAGGCCCGGAAGGATCTTGTGCTGTGATGAGATGGCACAGGGGAATCTGTGGACATGGGTGGCAGGGATTTGAAGATAGGGTAGAAAAAGCCCCAGAATAGAGAGCTAGATCTTGGGTTTCTTTCTCTGCTCTGAGACAGACTAGCTGTGAGACTTCGGGCAAATTACTTACATGCTGTGAGTCTCACTTACTTGTTTTTATTTTAATTTATTTGAGAGGCAGAGAGAAACAGAGCTCCTGTTTGCTGATTCACTCCTCAAATGCCTCCAGTGGCCGAGGCTGGGTTGAGACCGAAGCTGGGAGCCAGGAACTCAATCCAGGTCTCTCTCATGGGAGGCAGGAACTCAATTAATTTGCATCGGCACTGCTGCCTCCCAGGTCTGCATTCGCAGGAAGCTGGAGTCCAGGTGCTCCAACGTAGAATGTGGGCATCTTTTTTTTTTTTTTTTTTAAAGATTTATTGAAAAACAGAGTTACAGACAGGAGTAGAGACAGATAGACAGAGAGAGGGCTTCCATCTGCTGGTTCACTCCCCAGATGGCCGCAATGGCTGGAGCTGAGCCGATCTGAAGCCAGGAGCTTCTTCTGGGTCTCCCACTTGGTTGCAGGGGCCCGAGCACTTTGGCCATCCTCCACTGCTTTCCCAGGTGCATTAGCAGGGAGCTGGATTGAAAGTAGAGCAGCCGGGAGTTAACAGGTGACCACAAGGGATGCCAGCTCTGTAGCGCCCGCTGCAGCACCTGCCGAATGTGTGCATCTTAACTGCTAGGCTGACCACCGTTCCCTGAGGGTATTGTATGTATGTGTCTCCCCTGACGGTATTGGAGTGGATGTCCTCTGAGATTCTTTCCAGCTTGAAGACAATACATAAAAGGAAGTAGATAAGCTTTGGCCTCTTTTACTTTTGAGAATACTGAATCTCCAAGAGATTTTTACTCTGGATACTTAAGAGTTGACTCCAAATCAGGCTGCATGGTTACCATGACTACTGTTGCCTAGCAAGGAGAGAAGGGCCAGGATGTCCAGGGGCTCTTAGCCCAGGCAGCTGCCAGGCCTCCTCCCCCGACCCCCAGTGGCTTGAATAAGTCCCCAGGCTTTGAGGTTGTCAGGACAATTGTTTAAAATTGTGATGGATGTCAGGCAGGGATGTTTGGTCTGGTGCCTCGGGAGGCGAGAACTTCAAGATGCCAGAATGAGCATTGCGCCATCTGCTTGTCAAGCTGATGGGTTTTTTCATATTGAAAAAAATGTTTCTTAAAAATCAACATGGAGGGCAGTCTGTTAGCCCAAGGAAAGACATTTATTAGTGATCTGTCTTCATAGACAGAAATATCTAATTCATTTTCTTGTGCAACAGGCTCAGTTTGGGGTCAGAGAGTGTTTTTCTTTTATTTCTCAAAATTGTTAAAATACACATAACATAGAATTGGGAAGATTTTATAAATACTATGGCCTTTTGGGGTTGGCTTATTTCACTTCGTCTGTTGTCCTCAAGGTGGCCTTGGACAGATCACTTAAACGTGGCTGTGGCACGAGTCAGAGCGTCCCTCCTTTCTCAGGCTGGCTAGTGTGCCATGGTTCGTATGGTCCACACTCTGGCAGTCCATCCATCTGTGGGTTGCTCCCACCTTTTGGCTGTGAACAATACTGCCATGAACGTGGGTGTATAAGCACTGGCACATTTTAACTTTTATATAGTTTTAACTCATAGCAAATGATAAGCATACTATAATGAATTCTCTTCACCCTATCCCCAGATTCACTGGTTTTCGTGTTTACCCCTGGCTGGATCTCTCTGTCTCCATCCCCTGCTCTCCACACTCTGCTGCCCTCCCTCCTTGCCCACCTTCGCAAAGTCACAGACGTGCACACACATGCACAGTGCAGTCACGTGCTGTAGAACAGTGCTGTGGCTCACGATGGCTCTCTGTACTATGGCTCTCTGTAAGAGTATAGTGGAGCTGAGAAATTCCTACAGCTTAGTGTTTTTCCTGTACCTTTCCTATGCGTAGGCCCACAAACACTTCTGTTGTGTTGTGGTTGGCTGCGGTGTTGAGCCTAGTAGGAAGCCATACAAGGTTGTGGTCTAGCCGCAGTGGGCTATGCCGTATAGCCTGGAGTAGAATAACTGCACCACCTAGGGTCGTGTGCCTCACTCCATGGTGCTCCCACAGTGACAAAATCTCCCTGCGACGCATTTCTCAAACGTATTCTTGCCATTAAGTGCTGCACGACTGTTAAAATTTCTTATTCCTTCCCAGATTGTGTTGGGTGGTGGTTTTGCTCTTAAACATCATGACCTAGCCTCTCTGTGTTGTTTGTCCTCCAGGGGTAAATTCCTTCCTTGTGTACATGGCTTTCAAAGATCGCTTTCAGCTAACCGACTCCCAGGTAAGACAGTGGGCACACTGGGGCCATGGCTGTCATGTGGGAGGCAGTGTCTGATGCAGGCACATCCCTTATCTCCTCGGGCAGTGGCTGGTGGATTGAGTTGCTGATATCATTTAGCCATTAGGGGAGTGTGAGCCCGGTGCCCTTGGCCCTGGGGCTGGTGCTCCACCGGCTCTGGACCTGAGCCTTGGTAGGGCCAACCATGGCACAGTGCAGCCGGGCAAGCCTCCCCTAACACATGGTGCATGTCGGGGGCTCATCCTTGAGCTTCTCACTCCTCACCCACATCCTTTTACCTGCATTGCCTCCATGAGTAACAGAGGATCCTCCTCTGCCCGACGTGGCCAGAAATGTCACCCTCAGGTCGTCAAAAAGTCTGGCTTCACAGAAGCAACTAAGGGGCACCGTCTCTTAGCTCACCAGCATGGTGGGGAGCTGGTTGTCCCGGTCTCTGACCCCTGTGCTCCTGTCTCTCAGATATATGAGGTCCTGAGTGTGATCCGGGATATCGGTGCCATCGCCCAAGTCCACGCGGAAAATGGTGACATCATCGCAGAGGTATGGGCTTTCTTCATCACCCGGGGCGGGGGGGCGAGTGGCAGGCACAAGACAGCCAGAGGCAGCTGAGTGTTCCCGTGCTATGAATGCTGGCACCATATGCACCTGCCTGTTGGGTGGACTGTGCCGATTCCTGTTCCACAGGGGGACTGTTTCTGCAGCTGCCTTGGGTGGGAGCTGGAACAACCCCCACACGCCTCCCTTGCTGTGGCTGCGGGTGGGGAAGACAGCAGCTTTCAGCACCCAGGGCATCAGCCGAGTGGTTTTGCAGGGCCATAACTGATGCTCAGACAGGACCGGGAACAGGGCAGAGAAGGGCCGAGTGGCCAGCAGTGCCATTTTCCCACCTTGCCAGGGCTGCCCTGGGCCTAGGTCTGTAGCTGTCGGAGCCCATGGGAGCCCGACTCTCCCTGACGCCTGGCTTTCTTTAATCCTTCCAGGAGCAGCAGAGGATCCTGGATCTGGGCATCACCGGCCCTGAAGGACACGTGCTCAGCCGGCCGGAGGAGGTGAATGTCCAAGAGCAGGATGTGTGCCGTGGTGCCCGTGGGCGCTGTGCCGAGCCTTGCGCCTTTGGAGAACAGGGCTCCTGTGTTGTTGACCTTGGTGTCTCTGAGAAGCCGTGGGTTGTGTGTGAGTGTGTGTGTGTGTGTGTGTGTGTGTATGTGTAGGTATGTGTGTGCATGGATGTGTATGTGTGTGTATTTGTGTGCATGTGCATGTGTGCGTGTGTATGTGTGTGCATGGGTGAAGTGCAGTGCTCGACTGACCAGGATGGCTCATTCAGCCCAAGACTCTCGTTCCTGTCTCTACTTCTCCAGGCCCTTTCTGGGGTGTCTGAGGCAAAGCTGGCAGAAGAGTGCTGGCTCATGCCTTTCTGCCTCAACAGTCTTACCAGCACCACAACCCGGGAAGGGGATCTGAAATGTCTGTGACGCCTAAGGGAATTACCCGTTTTTTCGTGGCAAGCCTGTGTGGGATAGAACGTAATGAGCAGGTTTGGTTGGCAAATGGTTTAAGATCGTGGAAGGAAAATGCAGAGCGGAGTCCCTGATGGTTCAGTGAGGAGGGTGCTCACGTCCCACCCCAGGGGATCCTGTCTGTGGCTTCCATGCCGCTGCCAGCCTGGCTTCTGTGACTGCTTTAGCCACCTGTTCTCAGAGTCAACCTCCTGAGGATGTTTAGGCACAGGGTGGCAGAAAATCATAGGCACCCTCAGTCCAGACCTCCCAGTAGTTGGTCCTGTGTTCGGCCTTGGACCAGTTTAGGGATCAGGCATCAGAGCTCAAGGACTCGGGGGGCAGAGGGCTGGCAGGGTTCCATGGTGCCAGCTTTCACAGCCCCCTTGCCTGTGCTGGGCACTGTGCTGATGTTCCCATTTCAGCTCCCCTGCTGTCCCGTGTGGGATCTGGGACACAGCTCTGCAGCTCCTGCACACAGCCCCAGAGTGCTCCCGTCCCTCGGCCTGCACCATGTGCCTCTGCCGGCCCTGCATGGGGGCTGCTGGGGCTGCACTGTGGTGGGACTCTCACCTCCATCCTCAAGTGAGGAGATGGCAGAGGGTGAAGTTTAGCGTCTGCCCGGTTACCTAAGCAGAGCTGGAGAGTGCAGTGTCCAGCCTGTTGCGTGCCTGTTCCCACAGTGCATGCTTGTGCGTGCATGTACATGGGTGT
Source organism: Oryctolagus cuniculus (assembly GCF_051225735.1). NCBI lineage: Eukaryota > Metazoa > Chordata > Mammalia > Lagomorpha > Leporidae > Oryctolagus > Oryctolagus cuniculus. The sequence continues at coordinate 47,778,539 of NC_142868.1, read as the reverse complement.
CCACTCACACACACACGCACATACAAGCACACCAGCCCAAGCTCAGCTGGGCCTCATCAGGGAGTGTACTCTCGGCTTTGTCCAGTGTACTGATGGAGGCCTGTACCCGCGGCGCTGATGGCACAGTTAGGGGAGACGAAGCTGCTGTCTGAGAAGAGCAAAGCTGCGTACCCGGCTACGTGAGGCTTCTTCCGCCTGCGTGAGTGTCCCAGGGCTGGCTTCCCTTTTTCTTCTGCTGTCTGCAGAGCAGAACACAAAAGCAGGAAGAAAGCCCACCCTGGGGTTTCCGGAAAGGAGAAAGCTCTCGGAGAGGTGGTGTTCTGGTGGCTGCTTTGACCAGAAAAATGAAAACCACTTTTACCTGGTTCAGATCAGGACGTTTCACTTCTGGCAATTGCTGCACTGAAAATGACAGCTCCCTGGCAGCCAATCGGAGAAGCTCCTTGGAGAGCGGGCAGTTGGGGGAGCGTACCAATCCCGGAGTGGGCACTTGCGGGGAGGCTCCATCGGGGAGTCTGTTTCCCAGCTGATCCGGAGGCACCAGTCACCTGTGGCAGCCTGAGTCATTTCCTCCTGACGGTAGCCCTGGGAGATGAGGAGAGTAGTGGGGAGTTTTAGAGGCTGAGCCAGATTAGAACTGGCACCCCCAGGCACCGTTGGCACTTCTCCTCGGCTGCTGGCGATTATTTTTCAGTTTGTCAAGAGGGAATCTGTGTGTGTTAACCCCCTGCGGGCACCATAAAGAGTGAAACGTGGAAGCACTCCGAGTGACTGTGAGCTTTCCAGTTCAGTGAGGGAGATTGTGCTAATGCACGTGAAGTGGTCGTGGGCGGCATGGGCCACAGCAACTCCTCTATCCTGTCCAGCACGGGCATCGTGGTGGATGACTTGAATCTGAACTTTCCGGAGCCTGGTCCTGCCCTTGTAGGCTTTTCCTCCCAGCCCACCCTGTGAGACTGCCTGGTAGGGTTTTCCCTGGGTTGCTCTGAGAAGCTGGGAGAGGAGAGGGTGGAGAAGGTGGGAATTAGTCACCAGGCTTGGCCGTGATGGAGTGAATGGGTGAGCATGTTTCTGATCCAGGCAGAGCCAGGTCCCATGGGTGCAGCGGGGCGAATGAGAAGCCATCCTTTCTGAAAGGGACTCGAGGTGAGCTGGGGGGAGAGAGGCAGGTAGGAAGTGTGCAGGATGGAACCTGATGCGGCTGGGAGCGGGTAATGGTTGTGAGACCCTGGTGGCTGGGAAGAGAGCGGGGACTCCAGGTGGGGTCCTGAAGAGTCCTTCACAGGAGAGGGGACCTCCCAATGGGGCCTCACAGAAGGAGGATGCAGGGGGTGGAGAGGGGCAGGGCTCTCGGGGGCATGTGGCGTGCTGGTACTGCTGTGTTCCCTGGGCAGGTCGTTTTCCGCTCTGGGCTTTGGGTGGTCTCATCTTTAAAAGCAGAATCCTGAGAGCTCTGTAATAAGGCAGAGATTTTATTTTAAACTACCATACTGGTTTACTTTTTTAAAGATTTATTTATTTATTTGAAAGGCAGTGAGAGAGAGAGAGAGAGAGAAAGAGATCTTTCTTTCATCTGCTGGTTCACTCCCCAAATGGCTGTGTGTGCGCACACACATACACGCACACACACACACACACACACACTAAATGCAGGAGCCAGGAACTCCATCAGGGTCTCCCACATGCTAGGCCTAGCAGGTGCATTAGCAGGGAGCTGGATTGGAAGCAGAGCAGCCCTGATTGACATGGCCTCCACCATAGGGATTCTGCTGTTGCAAGTGATGGCTTACTGTAACTCTTTGGCACACCTGCCCCATCACACTATTTTCATAATTTCCAAGTGCTATTATTTAGATCAGAGTTCAGTGTTGTATAAAATAGTGTATGTCTTGTATCTGAGGCATACACACACAAACACAGAAGGGTCAGATGTTCTGGGGAGTAGAGTTTAAAGGACCTTCTCTTCCAATGAGCTGCATTTTGGATCCACTTTGCCCAGTGCTGGGCCTCTTACCTCTTGGGGTGGGAGTGGAATCTGAATTGAACTCCCAGCTGAATCTGAGCAAATGGGATCCCAGTAGCCGGAGTCGTCCCACCAAGGAGACCAGTCTTCCTGGCAGCCAGTCTCAAGGGCAGGGCCCTGGTGTAAGCAGTGCCTTGCTTGTTGTACCCCTAGTTAGTACCATGACACACCCTAGTTAGTGTGCCTGACAGTCCTGGCGTGTGCCTGTGGCTCATGCACAGTTATTAATAGTGTGTCTTTTCACCTTCACAAGTGTCAGTCCTGGGACAAGCTGTCGGCTCATCACCGGCATGGCTGCAAAGTGCTGGGGATTCTGGCTGAGCCCCCGGCACACTTCACCCCGCTGAGACTCCGCCCGGCGCTGGGGCCAAGGAGAGGGAGGGCCCGTCCTCAGCTATTCCAGGAATTGGAAACAGCTTGGGTGTTCTGTGAGCTTTGTCAAGGGCCATTGGCACGGCCTGTGGATTTCTAGACATCTGTCTTCATGGAGCCCAGCAGGCCAAAGGCAGTTGAGTGAGCTTGTCTTAGTTTATGTTATACTAGATCAGGTTACTTGTTAATGCAGGGAGCTATAGATCAATCTCCATAGCCTAGCTAAGTTAATTTAGGCAGGAGCTCAGTTATTTTTTGTGAAAAATAACAGCTCTGGGCGGAACCGCCCAGTTTTAGTGCCATTAACATAAAATGAAATCATTTGTTTGCTCAGCAAGCAGTTTTGAGCACTTGCTGTGAACCAGGAGCCACAGTGGGAACTCCTGGGGTGGGGCTTGGAAGGTACCAAGAGTCAGACCCAGCTTCTCCCTTCAGAGTTCAAATCACGGAGTTTGGCCAGGACTCGGGAGGAAACCAGTGGCGTTATTTTTATTTTTTTACCTGAAAGGCAGAGAGAGGAGACTGTCTGTCTCCAGGTCTACCTCCCAGATGCCCACAACAGCCAGAGCCAGGCCAAGTGGAAGCCTGGAGCCTGGAACTCAACCCAGGCCTCCCGTATGAGTTGCAGGGACCCAAGTACTTGAGGCGTCATCTGCTGCCACCCCGGGTGTGCTCCAGCAAGAAGCTGGATCGGGAACAGAGTGTCCAGGACTTTGTGAAGCACTTTGATATGGAGTATGGGGTCCCAGGTGTGACCCATTCACTGTACCACACGCGCATGCCACCAATGACTTTTGAAAGATGTTTATTTTCATCTACTTGAAGAGAAAGCGAGCGATATCTCCCATCTACTGGTTCACTCCCCAAGGTTGTGCCAGACCAAAACCAGGAGCCCAGGTCTCTATCTGGCTCTCACGCGTGGGTGGCAGGCCCCAAGGCCTTGAGCTGTCACCTGCTGCCTCCCCAGATGCACTAGCAGGAAGACGGGTCAGAAGCAGGGTAGCCGGGACTCGACCTGGCACTCCCGTACTCACCTCCCAAGTGGTGGCTCAACCCGCTGCACCACAGCGCCAGCCACCAGGGGCTTTTTGTGATACTGTACCATCCTCTCCTCTGCCCGTCATACACACTGCTGAATCTCTACATACGACACGACTCGGTCCTGGGAGTCTTGCCTAATTAGGTGTTTGGGGTTTTTGAAAAGTCCATGACTGAAGCATTAGGTTTAGAGAACCAGATAATTGTTTAGAACCGTTCTCCTATCTCGTGCCCAAGGTCGTACCCAGCTGGGGCTGGCCAGCCAGGGTCATGTTTCACACACAGGGGGCTCACTGCCTTCTCAGAGCCCTGTGAGGTCGCGTTGTCTCGGGGGCTGACTCTGGCTGGCATTTTGGTGAGCATCTGACGGAAGCCCTGTCCCCCAGATCCCATCACTGAATGTCTTGCCTCGAGACTAGGGATGCCGAAAGCAAAAGCCAGTGGCTGTGCATGCGTGGTGGGTCTCAAATGTTAGCAAACATAAAATCACGGAGACTGTCGACAGCCGCGGTGTTAGGTGCTGCCCCTGGGGATTCTGGTCTGTGAGCCTGGGCAGGGCCTGGGAATCTGCATTTCTTAGAGACTCCAGGCTGATCCTGATGCTGCAGGCTCGCTGACCACACTTGGAGAAGGATCAGGACAAAGTCAGCCTGGTCGTTGCTGCTACGGAATAGGGGGTGATGGCTGAGTCAGTGTCACCCACCCTGCAGTGCCTCTTGGGACAGAGCCTCGGGGACACAGCGGTTTCTCTCTTGCTGGGTGGGGATAAAGGCGGGGTGGGCTGGGTTCTCATGCTTGCTCTGCTGTTCTGTAGGTGGAGGCTGAAGCGGTGAACCGTTCCATCACCATTGCCAACCAGACCAACTGCCCCCTGTACATCACCAAGGTGATGAGCAAGAGTGCTGCTGAAGTCATCGCCCAGGCCCGGAAAAAGGGTGAGCGCTCTGGGCCCGGCTCTCTGGCTGTGGGGTGGGGCGGGGGTGGGGGGAATCCGCAGGGCACCAGGCGAGGGCTCCTGTTCCAGACCCTCACGCCAAGTGGGCCTCTTTCATCACGTTCCAGCATTAACCTAATTACAGCCGGGCGAGGCAGGGAGCTCCTGTTTCCTTCCTTTGTTCCACTGTGGCCTTGTTCCTAGCTATTTAAAGCCACGCGCACAGCAAAGGCTGGGTGGGCAGGCCCCCCGCCCCCGCCCCATAGAGTAGTTGGGTTAGCTGGACGCAGCCTAAATAAACACACACACACACAGATGACGTCCATTTCCGTCTGCATTAGTACCCTTGTGGGGAGCATGGTTTTGTGAACCCCTTGTGTGCTGGTGCTTTCCTCCCAGGTAGGTAGGAGAGCCCTGTGGGGAGTGGGGCGGCTCTGGGCCCAGACACTGTCCCGGGCAGTTTTCTGGTGCTCAGCTTACACCCTGTCCATAAGCTCTGTCCCTACCTGGGCTGCAGTCGCTTCTCTGTTAATTACCAGGGAGTCCATTGAGAATGTTCTTGGAAACTGATTCGCTAAGTGCAACTCCCAGTGCGTCCCCTAGGGCCGTTCCGTGGAGTACCTTATACCTGGTGAAAGCGGCGGAGCCCTGCTGTCACCTGCCCCTGACCATGAATTTGGGTCGTCCCACCTCTTGTTGCATGCTTGTGGTCAGTCCATGCACAGAGAGCCCGAGAGCATGCGGTTGACTTTGGGGGTGGATCTTAGCTTGCCGGATCTGAAACGCACTTTGTCTAAATGACCCCTTTCTTTTCATTCTCCCTGTGATGTCCCGCACCGCTTGGCCTCTCTGTGCCTGTCGTCACTGTGTCTCCAGCTCTCTGCCTCTTCCCCCTGCGTTTGTGTGCTGTTCTCATTCTTTAGACTCTGTCCTAGCCTCCTAATTTCTCTCAGGCTCTTTCTTTGTCCCTAAGCAAGGGAGCGATTTGACCTCTGTGACTGTCTCTGCTTCTCCATGGGATGTCATCCACATGGATCGAGGAAGGCTGGCGGGTGGCTCGGTGCAAGCCCTGGAACAGATTGCTCAATGACCACTGAGTCATCTTGTCCCGAGAGATGATGGCTTCCAGGCGGACCCAGCAGTTCATAGCCCTTTCTTTGAATCTCTCCAGAGGCCTCTGTGCTTTGTAGAGAAGGGTTCCTGTGTTACCGACTTCTTGGACACCTGCCCTCTCCTGGCCGCCGGAGGAATTGCCTTCATCTCAAACCAGCCATCTACTGAGAGCCGGCTTTGCCCTTGTCTTTCTGGGGACATTATGATGCTGACGGCGTCCCGTCCGTAGCTCTGTGTCACCCAGGCTCTCATTTGCAAGGCAGCTGGGCGTATGAGGGATCCTCCTCTTCACTGATGGCTGTCACAGCACTGCTGCTTCTGGGTAGCGTAGGGACGGTTGGCAGTGTGAAAGGGGTCAGGAGGGGTGGCTTATTTTGTGGATTTTACCAGCCATGCTGTACCCAGATGAGAAGAAGAAACCAAGCATTGTAACGCAATTTTGCCCTTGTTGAGGGAGAGTTTACTGTACGTTCAGTTGCCCACTTAGCTGTCCAAACTGGTGGGCAGAGGGGTCCAGCCTCTCACCAGACCTCGGCTGGGACAGGTGGAGCCGAGGAGCTGCCCTGCCAGCGACACCAGAGCCCTTTCTCCTGTGTGTGCAGCTGGGGGATGCTATTGCAGCATCTACTTCCGCTCCGGCACTCCGACTCGGTGCCAGTGCCCTCTCTGTTGTCTTTGGAACTTTGGAGCCTGGGTGTGTCCTGGAGGCCGAGCACCAGGAGGGGACGCCTGCACTCTGTTCTGGCCTAGCACCTTCCGGGTGTGAGCCCCACCGTGCTCACGCCCTGATTCCCAGAGTGGCTTCTGCATCCAGACTGTCGCCCTTTAGTCCTTGAGAGTCTTAGCTCGACACAAACCTGAGCTGCCGGAAAGGAATTCCGGTGCATTCCGGTGTGGACAAGCAAGAACGGGCTAAGTTCCCCGGCACATGAGGCTCGCTCTCGTCCTGTTGGGAGGCAGCCCAGGCAGGGGTTTTCCATTTTGTTCTTCTTTGCAGCTGAGTAAACGGAAGCTCAGAGCTGGTGAAAGGTGGAACTGGGGCTGGCTCGCTGGGCGTTGAGTTCAGGCCCAGGTAGCCCTGTTGGTGTCTGACCTCGTGGTTTGAGAGTATTTTCATATGGGGAATCCGTGGGAGCTGTGTCTGCCGGGGTTTACTTTCTCAGCAGACCTGGGAGAAACTGGAGCCCAACACTCAGTGGAGGCCTGGCTAATGCCGAAGCAAGGATCCCCAAATGACCAAGAGAACAGTGCCAGGTTGTGTTAAGGTTTTACTGCCTGAGATCAATATCTTGTCGCAGGTCAAACCCTAGCTTCCCTGTGCACCAAACCTCGTGATGTGGAGCTGCTTCCGTATCATCTCTACTCTCAGTTTCCCGTCTCCCAGGGGTGGCTCACTCCCAGCATAATGCTATTTAAATGAGATAATGCTGGTGAAGATGCGTGTAGTCACTGTTAACAAATTATGATCATGATAAAAGAATGAAGGCCTGCTGTCGCTTCCCCATTCGTGGAGGAACGACACAGGACCCTGCGCTGTTCTTTTGTCTGCTCGGCCCTTCCCGGGTTTGCTGCTGGTTCTTCCCGGGTTGGCTGCCGACCCCTCCACCTCCGTGGAGGGGCGGCTCCCCCTGCCACTTTACCCACTTCCGCGGGGGAGCGGCATACCGCCGGCCGGCTCTCTCAGGGGCCGCTCAGATGTTATCCGGATGTTCCTGGTGCATGTTGTCTCTCTCTTCCTTTATAGTCCTCTTCCACCAATCCCAACTCTGCTACCCACACGCCGAGCACGCTGCTCTCCTCCAATCAGGAGCAGGATCAGCTCCTGCAGCTCATCAGTCAAACTGGCGAGAGGCAGCTGCGTAGAAGTTGTTTACTCCTCTCCCAGCGCCATATTGTGGGAGAGCAGATGCATAGAATAAGTCTTAATTCCAGTAACTTAGTCTAGTCCGAGTTGCTCCCCACAGCCTGCCATGACCTTGAGCTTGTTAGACAAGCAGAGCAGAAGCCTGCTGACCTGGGCTAAGAACTGTTGGCTAAGGTTTGTCTGTCTCCTGCGGGTGGGTTCTGATGGCCCCCAGAGGCGAATGGGAGGCACTGCCAGCCTCCTGGCACCCCACTTCTTCATCTGTGAAGTGGGGAGGTTCTTCATTTCGTCAGTGGACTTTGCCTAGGTGATGCTGTAGGCCTTTGTACCTTCACTCGCTGGGGAGGGAACCCATGCTGTCAGAGAAGTGTCAGCCCCAGCTTCCGGGGAGCCCTCAGTCTCCCTCAGTAACTGCTAGCTGTTGTGAGTCAGAATCCTGCCGATGGCGGGACAACGACGGGATGGCAATGCCTAGTGATCCCTGGCTGCCTCCCCACCCAGACACTGCAGCAGGAAGCACTGTGGTCACAGGCACACCTGTCTCCCCAGAGGTCCGCCACCTCCACCTCTCCTGGCTTCAACCCCGCTTGCAGATAAGGAAATGAAAACACAGCCAGCACCAGATGGTACTCTTGAAAAAGACTTCGCCATCCATTGGGTTAGTAGGCTCATCTCATGGAAGAGAAATGGAAATGCAGAAGTCGAGCCTCTGGCCCCTGGTCATCCGGCCTGTGGGAAACAGAATCACGACTCCAGGCTCTCGGTCAGCTGTCTTTGCACTGAGAATCTCCTGTGGGAGTTTCTCCTCTCGGCTGGGCTCCCTTAGCCTGCATCTGGTCCACGTGTGAGATCTAGCATGGCCGACGATGCCTTCCATGTGTGAATGGTAGCCCGTGGGCAGTGCTTAGTGACCTCATCTGGTGGACATCTTCATCCTCCTCCTTACCACACCCCACCCCACCCCTGCACACTAGATGCAGAAATATTCAGAACAGTTGTAGCGACAGCTGAGGGCCATTAAGCGCTGGAAGCCCCAGTTCCAGATGAGATGTCCTATGTTCTGTGGGCCAGTTGGAATGGCTTGGGCACCTTGAGAAGGGCCTCTGAGGACCACTCCAACCTGAGGACGGACCTTAGTGTTCAGCTCATGCACCGCATAGTACTCTTGAGCCTAGAATTCGGATTGAGAGTAGCAGGTGGGTTGGGTTGCGAATGTCATGAAGTCTCACCAAATACTGTATTAGTCAAGGCGATCCAGAGAAACAGAAGCAAAGAGAGGGAGGGAGGGAGAGGTGTAGGTGGGGGAGAAAGATTGATCGATTGATCAATTGATCAATTGGTTGTAGAGAGTTTTTTTCCCCCTAGAATTGGCCTGCCTGTTTGTAGGGCTGACAGGTGTGAAATCTGCAGGGTGGACCAGGTTGGAGACCTGGGAGGGTGATGTGGCCGCCAGAAGCTGAAGGCTGTGTGGAGGCCGGATTCTGTCCCATCAATGCTTCACTTTAACAGCAGATTGCCTGAGGTTGAGGATTTCCTTTGTACTCTAATTCAGCTACTTGTGGATGAGATCCTGGGTTTTGTTTACAGCCATCACGGCTCTGCACCTGTAGGAAGGCACTCTTTAGGGCAGACATAGACATTTTGGGTCTTTTATGGGGTTCTTGACGTATTTATGGGGTCCCTGAGCTCATTCTTTCCTTACTTTGTGCAGCACAATTAGGGCCAACCAACTAATACTGTTATACTCATTGATTTGACAAAAGTGCTTTTTTTAAAAAACAGATTTATTTATTTATTTGAAAGAGTTACACAGAGACAGGGAGAGATAGAGAGAGCTCTTCCAACGGCTGGTTCACTCCCCAGATGGCCACAACAGCGAGAGCTGGGCCAGGCGGAAGAAAGGAGCTTTATCCCAGTCTCCCACATGAGTGGCAGCGGCCCAGGCACTTGGGTCATCTTCCACTGCTTTTCCCAGGCCATTAGCAGGGAGCTGGATTGGAAGTAGAGGAGCCGGCATATAAACTGGCATCCATGTGGGGTGCGACTTTTACTGCTACGCTACAATGCTGGGTCCTGACAAAAATGTTCTAAGATGTCAAATCCACGGGATCTCAGAACCTTGCCTCTTACATGTATTTGGAGTGTGCAGGATTGATATTTGTGTATCTTTATTGCACCATCAGGCCGTGGACTACCAGTGCTCTCTTTACTACTGGAAATATCCTCTTTCATGCCTTTAAGTTGAATCACATTAGAGAGCTGATTCCCAAAACCCCAGCACCAATTCAGAAAACTCCTCCACAAGGTTTTGTTGTTCCAGAACCATCCTCAGTGACAAAATTGGACAGTGTGGGTCCTAGGCTCATGGGGTCCGGCGCGGGTTCTCTGAAAAGAAAGAGAGTGGAGGTGTGTGTGTCCGTGGCTTTGTCCACCCAGTTGGTTTTTCGCTCTGCATTTGTGGCTGCATTCTAAGCTGCACATAAGATCTATCATCCTGGTTCTCGTCCATGGGAGATGACTAACTGTCAGAGCTAGGAGCTGTCACGCGTTTCTAAACCCCGGCCTTCCATTTATTCCCCATGAATGCACGCAGGCCCAGGCTGGTTGTGAATAAACATCACTGCAGAGTCCCCTGCCAGAGCCTGCTTTGGGGTCACATCCTTCAGTTTAGACTTTTCCTGGAGAAAAAAAAAAAATAAATCACGAAGCTCTAACGGATGCCAAGAAAGCATCAGCAATGTGTTTAGAGAAGTGCAGGAAGGGCAATTAAGCCGTTCTGTGGTTTATTATTATTAGTGGTAATTATTTCTGGCGCACAGTTCAGCGGTGTCTGTGGCCAGATCGAACTCTGGCAGCCCCTGCTGGGCTCCCTGGTGCACAGTGTTTACAGAATGGGGAGAGGAGCCCTGGGAGACGCTCCATGACCCCCTGTGTATGGATCCAACCACCCCTGGGGGTAGAGGCCTTGAACATGATGGATTAACTCCCGTGCTGAAGAAAAGGAATGAGACCAAAAGACAGGAAGGACCTCTGGACCCCTCAGAGAATTGGAACAAAGCAAAGCAGAAATGAGCCACCAGACGCCTCTGCCCTGGAGCCCACTTCTTCTGCCCCTGCGTGCGCCTGTCTAGGCCTGGCCCTGATCCAAGAGTTTAAGGAGGTAGACTCTGGTCAGCTGTGGCCTTGGAAGCTCTGACCTGGTTCTGTTTTTTCCAGAGGCTGAAGGTCAAGTTTATTCCCTGGCGAGATGCGTGCTCCTGTGCACATAGCCCCTTGTCGGTCAGCTCCGTGCCCCCCAACCCCAGTCCCGGTTGTGTTTTGCGGGGAGAGGTGAGGCCCGGCATCCTCAGCTTCCACGCCCGTGGCTTCAGGCCACTTCCCAAGCACCAGTCCCTGCCGTACGTGCGCACCCGCAGCCCCATTGAGGGGCAGATTGAGCAAGAGGACAAGCACTAGCAAGTTTCAGGACACTCAGAAATGTGTGCACTCGTCCAAGGATTTTCAGGGACCACACAGCCATTGTTTTCCTCCAGGCACCTTTGGTCTCCTGAACATTTTCACGGGGACAAAGCCAGCATATCTGTAAGGTTGCGCAGCCTCTGTTTTTGTATGATTTAGACAAACTTCACCTCTGTGCTCAGACAGATGGTGGCCTGTGGGACCCGCAGACCTGGCTGGGTCAGGAGAGTTACACTTGACCAGAGCAGTCTGACGTTCCAGTCAAACGCCGGGAGCCGGAGATCCTGGGAGAATCCCAGGCTGTTCTTTGGCATTTCGTGAAGATCCTTGCAGGGGCAAAGCCTCCTCAGTATGTAGTGCTTTCCATTTGGAAATGGGTGGGAGCAGTTTTGGCAGCCACCCAGCTGGCCCCTGCACTGCCTTCTGCCTGGGAAGGCCCTGAGTGGATCAGGAACCCGGGACCCCTCTGGGCATTCTGAACTTGACTCTTTTTTTTTTTTTCCTGGGTCTTCTTTCTGGGCCATGGGTCCCCTGGCTTTGGAGCTCTCCCCTCCTGTGTGGGGTCTACTACTGATGGCCTGGAGTGAGCTGCCTTCTGTGGCCCCCAGCACTCGCTGACTGAACAGGGACCCCTTTGTGAAATTCCTGAGGCAGGAGAGGGCAGCTGTGTGGAGCCAGCCCTCCAGTGGCTGGCCAAGAGGGTGCTGTGCTGTATTATCAAGTGATAAGGCTTTGCAAAGGCTGTGGAGAGGAAGGGAAACACATTCCTCACTGACACGTGTTTGCCTTTGAGAGCCCTGTGTTTGCAGAAGAGGGGAGCTTGGCTGGGTTGATGTGGGGTGAGAGTTAGCATGAGGTGGGGGCGAGCAAACTTGGCTGACCTGAGATCAAGTTCAAGCTCAGATGCCTTTAATTAATAAGACACTGGGTTATTTAATGAATTTAATTTATTGAGTGCAGGCAGCTAAGTTAGCTACAAGGTGTTTCCATCAAGAGGAAAGGAAAAAAAAAATAGAAAGATTGGCATTTACTGGAGTGGAGACTGGCCTCCTGAATAGAATTTTGGGTAATGGTGAAGAGATGGGCTTTGGAGAGGAAGGATGTGTCCGTGGGGAGGTTGCTTTAATCCTTGAATTCAGAGAGGCTGCTTCGGAAGATTTTGTGCAAGAGAATAGCATGGAAAGATAGGTTTCCATAAATATCCCCCATGGAAGTGTCTTGGAGAAGGAATGGTGATGTAGGGAGGGATTGGGAAAACAAATGAATCTGACATTCTTTCGCAAAACTCTGGGGAGACTTGCTGAAGGCCCATTTCAGAAGATAATTTAGAGCAGGCACGGAAGCCTTGGCCATCAAGGGATATACATGATTTCCAACTCCCTGGCTTACGTCTGGGCGTCAGAGAGTTAATATTTTTGGATATTGTATTCATCAAATTAGACTAGACTTCCAGAAACTCTGAAATCTCAGTAGCATCACTGTGCAAAGTTAGTTTTTCTCTCTTTCAAAGTCAGCTGTGGCCCCGGTGGCTGTCCAGGGCAGCTCCTGTCTCAGGTGGTGACTCGGGGACCCCGGCTGTCTCTGGGGTTGGTCTGAGGGCTGTGTATTTGCTCTCCAGTACTTCAACTTGGCGATGTCACATGTGATTTCCTCTCACAGACCTTGAGCCACAACTAGGCACTGCAAGGGGGCTGGGAAGTGTGAGCAGAGAGAGTGTTTGCTGGACAGCGAGGTCAAGTTCAAAGTGCTACCGATCATTCAGGAAGAAGAGTCTAGACAGCACCTGGCACTGGATACATGGTGCTACAGGGCTGACGAGCAACAGTGTAGGATGCGGAAGCCTTCAGCAGCTTGCAGGATCACCTAGGGAGTGTGTGTTGAGTTGTAGAACAGAAGGTGAAGTGTAGGGTGCATGCGACTGATGAGCAACTCTGGCCAGCCAGCGGGGCTACCTGATCAGCTTCCTCTTCTGTGAGACTAGGCTGGCATCTCCTGTGAAGGGATGGTGACACCCTTGTCATGCTTGTCATGCACCAGGCAGGTGGCGACTCCCAGAAAGGCTGGTTTCCTGCCCTCCTCATTGTGTGAGACTGAGCCTTGTGTGTTCTGTTCGTCAGGAACCGTGGTGTATGGCGAGCCCATCACCGCCAGCTTGGGAACTGATGGCTCCCACTACTGGAGCAAGAACTGGGCCAAGGCTGCTGCCTTTGTCACTTCCCCACCCCTGAGCCCAGATCCAACCACTCCAGACTTTCTCAACTCCTTGCTGTCCTGGTGAGTTCTGATGACTTGTTCATATTTTACATTCTTAAGCTTTTGCTCACACTTACTGGGCCAGTAGGTGACAACGTGGTGGTTGAGAGAAGGCTTGCCAACATAGACCTTTGTTCACCACTCTAGAATTGCCAGACGTGAATGAGGAATTAGCACTCTGGCAGCATTCTGGGAGAGAATTCCATATGAAACAGTTGGGCCCCTGGAAAGTCCAAGGGGATGAATGTGGCATCAGAAGGACTCCCCTGTGGTTGGTGCAGTGTCACCCATGGAACAGAGTGGGGTACCCAGCGTTATAATGGTGCTTCAGTATTGGGTTGTACGTTTCCTTCCAGTGGCGACCTCCAGGTCACTGGCAGTGCCCACTGTACTTTCAACACTGCCCAGAAGGCTGTAGGAAAGGACAACTTCACGCTGATTCCCGAGGGGACCAACGGCACTGAGGAGCGGATGTCCGTCATCTGGGATAAGGCTGTGGTAAGGAGCAGTGGCCTCACCCATGGGTGGACCTCAGTGTTCTTCTTCCTCCTCATCTGAGGCCTTGAAAGGAACAATTGAGAACATTCTAGAATCTGAATCTTAAGTGACAATCTGTCTTAGGTTTGGAAATCTAAGCCCACTTCTCATAAGACATTTCCTCCTAAATATTACATGCGTATTGCTCATTGTGATATGGAACAGTAAAGACTACAAATGTACAGTCTTTATATGATTCTCTGGTTAGTCAGATAAAAGCTTACTTAGCAACCTGATGGCTTTCACAGTTCATTTTTTCCCCTTGGGAATCTTGATCAGTTTCCTTAAAAGTGTCTTTTGGGGGTTTCTGGATATTTAGCATTTTGACCCACCACTGGCTTTTATAGTCCTGCTTTGAACATGTACTGACTTTTTAAAAAAAAAATTTATTGATTTATTTTGAAAATCAGAGATACAGAGAGAGAGAGAGAGGGAGAGACAGAGAAAGAGAGATTTTACATTTGCTGGTTCACCTCCCAGATAGCCACAGTGGCCAGGGCTGGGCCAGGCCAAAGACAGGAACCAGGAGCTTCATCCAGGTCTCCCACGTGGGTCCAAACACTTGGGTCATCTTCTGCAGCTTTCCCAGGCCATTAGCAGGGAGCTGGATTGGAAGTAGAGCAGCTGGGACTTGAACCGGCTTCTCCATGGGGTGCTAGCTAGCGTCCTAGGCGGTGGCTTTATCTATTACGCCATAATGCCAACAACTGTGTACTGACTTTTAGGAAATCTTTGGACCTTTTTGTTTTTATATTTAAAAATATAATAGCAGAAAAGGTTTTCCATTTTTTAAAATGATTTTTTCAGATTATATAAATAATATATCCTTATTCCAGAACTAAACCATCACCATGTTCCACATATCACAATGATCATTTTGCTAGGGCATGACTGCACAAGATATGTAAGTAACACTGGTATCCCACATACTGTTTTGTAGCTTCTTTTTTTAAAATTTAATAGATCACAAAAAAGTTTCCACATCCTTAAATATACTTGAAAAACTTGGTTTGGTTTTGAAGAGCAGACTTCCATTTTCATGCTAAATTTAATTCATTTGTAGTGAATATTTTTTCATATGCATATAGACCATTTGTATTTTTCCTGGTTCTTTTTTCTTTTTAAAGATTTATTTATTTATTTGAATGTCGGAGTTAAACAGAGAGAGGAGAGGCAGAGAAAGAGAGTGAGGTCCTCCATCTGATGGTTCACTCCTCAGTTGGCCGCAATGGTCAGAGGTGTGCCAATCCAAAGCCAGGACCAGGAGTTTCTTCCAGGTCTCCCATGCAGGTGCAGGGGCCCAAGGACTTGAGCCATCTTCTACTGCTTTCCCAGGCCACCGCAGAGAGCTGCATCAGAAGTGGAGCAGCTGGAACTTGAACCACCGCCCATATGGAATGCCAGCACCGCAGGCGGTGGCTTTACCCACTATGCCACAATGCTGGCCCTCCTGGCTCTTGATGTCCACTCATTTCCTTTGCCTATTTTTCTACTGAATTTATAGAAGGGTAGGGAAGGGAACTGTGACTGGCACCCATGAAGTGCCAGGAAAAGCCAGTCGTGGGGCTGCAACCTGCAGCTGAGATGACTAGAAGCCTGGGTCTGTGCCTGTACTTCGTTGTAGAGGACATCCAGCTACTTTGTGCGTCGATTGTTTGTTCCTTTATTGCTGAGTAGTGTTCTCTCTTTCATCCTTTCCACCTGCTTTTGTGGCACTTATGTGCCTGTGTATATGTGCTGTGTTCTTCAGGTCACTGGGAAAATGGATGAGAACCAGTTCGTGGCTGTGACCAGCACCAATGCAGCCAAAGTCTTCAACCTTTACCCTCGGAAAGGCCGCATTGCTGTGGGATCCGACGCAGACCTGGTCATCTGGGACCCCGACAGCATTAAAACCATCTCTGCCAAGACACACAACAGTGTAAGACCTGTTAACGGGGCAGACCCCATCCCAAGGAATCACAGTCCCAGAAAGAGATGGAGGCAGGGCAGGGCAGGTCCTGGGAGCTGCAAAAAGAACTTGATGGGATAAGAATGGACTTTTCCCAAGATACAAGCTGCAGGTCACTGAGGAAGAAATACAGATAGCTATTTCATTAGCATCAGTGAGATCTGTGAGCCCTCATCCTTGTTTTGAGTTACCATGGCTTTCCTGTCCTTAGACCCTCAGAGTCTTTAGAGTGGCTCAGCACAGAAGAAGCTTCTGGAAGTCAGGCAGCATTGCATTTTCATGGTTTGGTGCAACACCTCGCGTGATGGTGCTTGGCACAGGGGACCTAAATGAAATAGGCCAGGGTCTACTCCTACTGGGCACTCACACTCCCTTAAGCCACTGTTTTCTCATGCCAGTGTTGCTGTCCAGAAACATGAATGACAGCTGCTCTTACTGTCCAAAGGCATGCGTCGATTTTGACTTCTCCCTAAATAAACGAAACATTGCCCAGCCACTTGATCATGGCATTAAGGATCTGCAGGTTTGGGGCATCTCTTGCCTCTTTGTCTAGGCTTCAGAGCTTGGGAATGAATGGAACCCTGAGCAACTGAATAATATCTGAGGCCCCTCAGCCGAGCGTGGGGCGGTTTCAGCCAAGGACTCTGTGTGTTCTGTGATTCTGACCTGTGTGGTCAGTGGACTGGAAACATAGCTTTTAGGTTCCAGGGATCCCTCACAAAATTCCACGCAATCCAGCCTCTCTCTGTGGATTCCACATCCATGGATTCAGCCAACTATGGGTTGAAAATGTGAAGTTGTTATTGATGTGTATGATGTAGTTAGGTCCACTCCAGCTGTGGCCATCCTGACCATGCACAGATGTTTTCTTGTTATTATTCCCTAAGCAAGGTAGTATTACAACTGTTTGTACAACATTTACATTTCTATTAGGCTTTGCGAATGAAGTAGAGGTGACTTTAAGCGTAAATGGAGGAGGTGGGCAGGCTACACCCTTTTATATAAGGGATTTGAGCATCTATGGATTTGGGGGTGGTGGGATGGGTTTCTGGAACCAGTCGCCTGTGGATACCGAGGTATGACTGTAAGTATAAAACTGGAAGAACGTGGACTTTGTAGAGGCTTTGGAGGAGAAATGGGTGACGGGTAGAAGGAACACATTGGAATCTTGAAGTGAGTTCTGAATGAGTGGAGAGGCTATTCTAGGTGAAATTCCAAACTGAAAATTGGCTCCGTAGGGGAGATGATTCCAGACTGCCCACGTTACACGGCCTGGGCCGGTGACTGACACGTCCCCCACGTGCCATGACAGCTCAGGGCAGGTTTCTGGCAGTTCTGCAGGACAGCCCTGGGCCCTTGCCATATCCCATTCCTCTCTCATTTGGACAGAGATGCTGGGTGAGTGTGGGCTCCTCTCCAGCTTCTGCACCTGTGGGTGCGTGGGTGGCAGGTGCTTCTTGGAAGGCTGCTGAATTCCGTAGTTATAGCTGGCTTCGTTCCCTCCTCCTCCTCCACGGGCCGCCTTACAGTTGCACTTGTGTGGAACTTAGCTCCCAAGCTTTTGGGAGTCCCCAGTGGCTTCTTCCAGGGGCTCTAGGGCCCTGGCCAGGGACCCTACCCATTCAGCATGCATTTCCTGCCACATTCCCAATTGCTCTTTCATCTGGGCTCCTCAATAAAGGGGCTGAGATTATTATCCCAATGGGGAAGATAAATAAACGGAGGCTTAGTGAGCTTAAGTGACCAGTCTAATATTACATGGTGATTTTGTGGTTGAGCCAGAATTAGAACCCAAAATTGTTCAGCTTTTCCCTGCTAGCCTGTGTGCAGCCTCTCATCAGCGTTACATGGACACAGTGCTTCCCCCTTCCAGTGACCCTTCCCCCAGAGGTTAAGGTAAAGAGGCAGGCGGGGCTCACTGTTGAAGTTGCAGATGACCCCGCTGGGGTGGGCGCTTGCGTTTGGAGCTCTTGGCCTGGAAGAAGAGAGAATGTGGAGGGAGAACAGATTCGGGAACAGAGTCTATGCCCTGCAGACGTGTCACCCAGACCCCTCCAGAGCGATGGCCCTGCCCTGCAGGTAACACCTTCACGGGGCCTCTTTGCTGTCCTCACCTGTTGACGAGCCAGCACCCAGGATGCCCATGCAGCATGAATCAGCTGGGAGCTTACAGGAGGCCCCCCCCCCCCCCCCGCCCTGGGTGCTACAGTGTTTCCTCCCACAAGGAATGATGAGCTGTGATGGGAGTGTCTTGCTAACTGGCACTGGCAGGCCTGCCACTGGGCCTGCGCGTGGATTTTCCAGGCATGCAGCCAGAGAGGTGGTTCCAGGGCACCCACGTTGATGTAGGTCAGTACTGTCTGCAGCTGATGAGTGATGGAGCGCTCCTGCCTCACAGCTGGCAGGGTAGGCTCTGCGCATGCTGAGCTGTGATGCGACCCTTGGGTGTGTCGCTGTTAAATCATTTACAGTCCTGAAGCTGCTGCTTCCGGCTTTTCGCCAGGAGCGAGAGCCCCAAAACTCTTCTAGGCGCTCCTTTATGGACAGCTGGACTCGATGTAGGCACTGCATGATGTCCTGGACACCAGCAGGCTTGCGCTGTGGATGGCGAAGTGCAGTACGCCAGGCAGTGAATGAGTGAACATGTCCTAAGTGCCTACTTTGTGCCGAGTAGCATGCGAGCTGCTTCTGTTTGTTTGGTTCATTGGGTCCTGGCATCAGTCCTGCAGAGGGGGCCGTGCCCGGCCTCCTCTGGGGGAGGAAGGCGAGGCTCAGAGGAGCATCAGGGACTTGCTGGTGAGTGGCAGACCTGGGGTGCGAATCCCTGGGCAGCTGGCTTCCACGGAGTAGCAATTTAGCCACACCCCAAACAGATGGGAAAACCAGGCAAGCCGGTGTTAAAACCTCTTCACGTTTAGAACTTGGTCAGAGGAGGCCTCTGGAACTCAGCCTGAATGGACCTTGAGCTGGTGGGAAGAATTCGCTGCTAATAGGAGATATCTTTTTGTGTTTGTGTCATGTTTGCGCGCACATGTGCGCGCACACACACACACACACACTGCAGTTGTTCTGTTCCATCATTTTCCTTCCAGACCGGGAGAGGTGGGAAGGCTGATCCTGTATTCTAGACAGGGAGGACAGATGAAGTTGCCTGCTGGGGCGGCGGGTGCTGGGACCAGCCCCGGCGTCTGGCATCGGGGCAGTGGATGCCGCCGCACGGCTGGGGTCCTGCCCCGGCGGCAGGGCCCACTCTGAGGTTCCCTGCGCTCTCTTCCTGCAGTCTCTGGAGTACAACATCTTCGAAGGCATGGAGTGCCGCGGCTCTCCGCTGGTGGTCATCAGCCAGGGGAAGATCGTCCTGGAGGACGGCACGCTTCATGTCACCGAAGGCTCTGGGCGCTACATCCCCCGGAAGCCCTTCCCTGACTTTGTTTACAAGCGTATCAAGGCCAGGAGCAGGGTGAGTGGCTTTGTTCTTTTCGACTGTTTTTAACATGGGATAAGCTCAGGTCCCTATTGTGAAGCAGGTGGAGTCAGAATAACAAGATGAGTAGAGAGGGTGGCCGGGACGAGGGGAACCTGGACTCTATGAATGGAAGGTGACGTTTTGAGGGGGCAGTTGGGTGTGTCCCCAGCCAGCCGGAGCAAAGGGAGGCTACGGTATATGCTACGATGAGGAGTCTCTGGTGAGGGCCCAGGAGATGAAACCATAGCTGGGGAAAGGGTCATGGGCAGAGGGCATTTTCATTTTCATTTTTTTTTTTTATTTGAGGGGTAAAGTCACGGACAGAGAGAGAGGTCTTCCATCTGCTGGTTCACTCCGCAAATGGCCGCAATGCACAGAACTGCACCAATCCGAAGCAAGGAGCCAGGAGCTTCTTCTGGGTCTCCCATGCGGGTGCAAGGGCCCAAGCACTTAAGCCATCTTCCACTGCTTTCCCAGGCCATAAGCAGGGAGCTGGATCGTAAAAGGAGCAGCCAAGACAGGAACCAGCTCCCATATGGGATGCCAGTGCAGCAGGCTTAGCCCACTGTGCCACAGTGCCGGCCCCTTGAATTGTTTTTTTTTTTTTTTTTAATTTATTTAATTTAATTTTTTTGACAGGCAGAGTTAGACAGAGAGAGACAGAGAGAAAGGTCTTCCTTCCGTTGGTTCACCCCCCAAATGGCTGCTACGGCCGGCGCGCTGCACCGATCCGAAGCCAGGAACCAGGTGCTTCTCCTGGTCTCCCATGCGGGTGCAGGGCCCAAGCACTTGGCCCATCCTCCACTGCCTTCCCGGGCCACAGCAGGGAGCTGGACTGGAAGAGGAGCAACCGGGACAGAATCCAGTGCCCCTACCGGGACTAGAACCTGGGGAGCCAGTGCCGCAGGCGGAGGATTAGCCTAGTGAGCCATGGTGCTGGCCTTGAATTGGGTTTTGATATTGAGTAGGAATTTATCAAGTCAGAGTCGAGAGACAGGAAGTAGGTGGGCAGGATACCAGGAGCTTGGCACCCATAGCGTATTGGGGTATGGTGAACGGCCTGCAGTGCTGGGGCTTGGGGAGGGGGAGGCAGGAGGGGCTGAGAGGAGGTTAACAGGAGAGTGGGATTAGAGAGGAAGGTCTGGACTGGATCTTGACCCTGACCGCAGGTCCTCTTCACAGCATTATGAGGGCATTCTTAGGGGGTTTAGAGTTCAAGGGCCGTGAGGGGAAAATGGTGAGAAACTTCAGTTCCTGCTGAGTAACGGTTACCGGGCTCCAGCTGGGTGGGCTGGCCATGCCCCTGTTCCCAGTCTAACAGACCAGTGTTGGGCTCTGTTCCTTCTGGGTCAGGAGGGCTGTCAGGGCGGTGTGCTCTGCACATGTGGCCTGAGGGGGGCGCTCTTGTGCTTACAGCTGGCGGAGCTAAGAGGCGTGCCCCGCGGCCTGTACGACGGACCCGTGTGCGAGGTGTCCGTGACGCCCAAGACGGTCACTCCCGCCTCCTCGGCCAAGACGTCGCCCGCCAAGCAGCAGGCCCCGCCTGTCCGCAACCTGCACCAGTCTGGATTCAGCTTGTCCGGTACGCTCCTAGCTTGGTGCATTGGAAAAGGGGGCAGAAGTGGAAGGGAATGACAGTCCCATCCCTCCCAAAGTGGGAAGCCTAGTATCCGCCGAGATGCATTTTCAGAATAAATGACCCCTGGGGTTTCAGAATCTTGAGGTGAATTTCCATCGCGAATGCTGTGGCGCCCGTGCAATGCAGTTAGGAGGGCGGTCTCCTCCGCGCACGGCATCTGGTGAAAAGAGGGCCCGTCCCTTCCAGCGCCGGCTAACCTCCCGCGCAGTCTCCTCCTCTGTGAGACCGGGGTCACAGCGATAGCTCGTGGGGTTGCTGTGAGGAGTAACTGAGTTCATATTTATGGAAAGTGCTGCGAACAGAGCCGTTTGATAGCTGTTAGCCACCTGCTTGGTGAGAGCCAAGGGCCCAGACTCTACACTTTCCTGACCTGGAACTTCGTATGTTTCATATGGCCCCTATGAGAATCCTCTCCTCATCTGGCTTCCTGGGCTACAGACGGGTATCCTGATTCCAATGGCTTAGAAAAGAAATAGTTAATCAGAGGGTGTTTTTTTTTTTTTTCTTTCTTGTCAGATGCCTGATTTTGAGAAAGTTACCATCTGTGCCATATAGGGGTTATTCATTTTTAAAGGAATCTAGAAATGTCAAACCTTACTTTGGCCATGAAGTGCAATGGGCTTAGTGATGGCTGCTTTCTTATCTCCCGGGCCAGACAGAAGGCACAGGTCAAGACTGATCCAAAAGGCTTGAGCCCAGGGCTATTTGGGATTTTTTTTTTATTTTGGACTATTTGCATATGCATAGTATGGTACAGGTTTAAACGCAATGCCTGTGTGCTCCATGTGTACCTGAGACTCGTGTTCTGAATCTAGTTTTATGCAGTATTTTTAGTGCACTTGGATTTGGGCTGCAGCCCATCCTGCGAAGTTGGGTGTAGAATTTTCCACCAGAGGCGTTGTGTCGGCGTTCTGAGACTTTCAGATTTGGAGCATTTGGGTTTTGGGTTTCCCGGATGAGGGATGCTCAGCCTGGCCCATGGTTCCTCCTGCTTTTGATTGTCTGCAAGGTTAGGGAGTGCCAGAGAGGGGGCTGTGTGTCTTCAGAAAGGGTGCGCTCAGGCCAGTGGACCAGGGCGCCTGGGGACGGATGGGGACGGAGGCCGACGGAGCCCTAGTGCTGGATCCTGTGTGGTTGCACATCTCCCAATGATCCACGCAGCCGGCTTCAGTAAGGGTGGCCCTGGGCCGCGGCTGGTTTGGGGGCTACCCCTGGCCCCTCTCCCATTTGAACTTGCAGTGGGGCTGTGGGAGGACACAGAGTGCCGGCGCCCTTGCTCCCGCGCCCTGGCGCTGAGTTTGCAGCAGGGGCGGGCGCCCCAAGCCTCACTTCCTCTCTCCTCTCCCGCCCTCTCCAGGCGCACAGATCGATGACAACATTCCCCGCCGCACCACCCAGCGCATCGTGGCGCCCCCCGGCGGCCGTGCCAACATCACCAGCCTGGGCTAGAGCTCCTGGCCCCACCGGCTGCCTGGGGACGGGGATGGGACACCTGAGGACATTCTGAGACTTCCTTCCTTCCTTTTCTTTCCTTTTTTTTTTTTTTTTAAGAGCCTGTGATAGTTACTGTGGGGCAGCCAGTTCATGGGGCGCCCTGTGGGGCCCTGCTCCGCCGCCACGCGGAGCTCCCGGTGTCGCTCACCGCTTCCCTAGGCATCCACCCACCCGTACACAGAACCGCATCCAACACTCAGACATGCACCACAAAGCAAATCACCAAGAGGGGTCTGCATCGCGAACCTCTGCTGTACTCCGTAGCATCTGCTTTTCACTGAGGGAAGAGAAAGTGAACTGCCCAGAGCTGCCTTCTGCTTTTCTTTTTTTTAAAAAAATTATTTTAATTAAAAGTTTTCTTTGTGGGGCTGGGGAGGTTCTGGGAGTGGGAGAGTTATCTTTTTTTTTTTTTAATAGTCCATTGGAAAGTCTAATTTAATATTAACACAAGGGGTTTGAACTGGACATCCTAATGATACAATTACATAACCATCGTGCTGAGTCAGGGGGTTGGCAGAGGGGTCGCGTGGGGCCTCCACACGGCCACTGCCATCATTTTCTGGATCAGATGTGTTCAACGGGCAGGTGTTCTTTTTTTGGCCTAGATTTTGCTGCGTACCGAATCTTCTGAGGATTCTCTTCTCTCTCCACCATTTTCTTGTGTGTGTGCACTGCATTCTCTCTCTGTCTCTAGCTTTTTCATTCATGAACATTTTCACGTCTCTCTTCTTGTTGTGTTTTCTCTGGCCCTCGTCTCTGAGACAGTGGATGTCCCTTCTTCTCTGGCTGTCTTTCCACCTCACCCAGTCTCCCATTTTACGGTGGTCCCAGGACCTGCCCGGAAGGACTCCAGTTTTGCCACTGTCGCCATGGTAATCTGTCATCCTAGTCCATGTAAGACTGGTGCTACCCTCTGCCATCGCGAGGCGACGCGTTTGAATCCGAGACCCTGGTCAGGCGCAGGGTCAGGCGCAGGGCCAGGCTGGGTTGCGCTGCCCACGCGATCGCACATGGGCCTAGAATGGAACCGCAAACAGCGCCGGGATGCAGAAGTTGGAGGCTGCACACCTTGCGCGGGTTTCCTCTGGGCAATGCTGATTGGTTGAAGTCAAGACCCGTAGGTCCAGCCTTGTAACCCAGTTGAGCCAACGGCCACTGGCGACTAGCTGCTTAGAGTGCTAAGCCAGCAGGGGTCTGGCTCCCCCGTCCTGCAGTTTCCTGGGCATGTATCTAGACCACACTGAGGCTCCTCACCTTGGGGAGAACAAAAAGTTTTTTTTGTTTTGTTTTGTTTTGTCCAATTATTTCTAAAGACATAATGCAATATAGGGAGGCCTTATAAATTCAGAAAACCCTTGGAAATTTTGACCTAAATTCGTTTTACTTTGCAAGAGGAAAAGTCAGTTTTAGCACTGCTACTACGTCACATCGGCTCTGTTTTGGGGAGAAAACGTTACCAGTTAGACGTGTGTGCCCCTCAGAGACCTAGGGTGACCCCGGCTCCTTGTCTCAGTGACGCTTTCCCACCGGCTCCCTCCTCCGTGTCCAGTCCTGTCCTTGCTGACTTGTGTGGCAGGGCCTTCCAGCTGTGTCCGCGGGTTGTTAGGAACAATGCTGGGCTCGCAGGCTTCTGTAAAGCCAGACCCGCTGTCCTAAAGCGTAACATCCAAAAGTAGGCCATCACACCATCCACTCGCCTCTCCTCACGTTATGCCTTTGGGGTTATGGTTGGGGTTTGGAACTTTGTTGTTGTTGTTTTATTTGTTATTTTAAAGGTAAATTGCACTTTAAAAAAAATAATTGGTTGACTTAATATATTTGCTTCTCTTTTTCCTCACCTGCACTTAGAGAAAATTTGAACAAGTTGGAAAAAAAGTTTGTTTCAATTCTAAGAAACACTTGCAGCTCTTCAGTATTCACTTGAGTCTTCCTATTTTTTTTTTCCTGTACCAGATCATGGCAATTTTGGTTGTTCAATGGTTTTCTTAAGAAACGATTTAAAACCTGAAAATTCCCCAGGCTGTGTAAGCATGTTTACTTGTTGGCTTGCTTTGTGTGTGTGTTCAATGAATGTCATATGTAAATGCTAAAATAAACTGACAGTGTCTCAGAACTGATTAACTGCAGTGACTTGATGCTCTAAAACAGTGTAGGATTGAATAATAGATGGTTTTTAATCCTTGAAATTGAAATTGTGATGTGACCCCTGAGTGGAGGAACTTTCAGTGCTAACGCTGATAATGTGTGTAGCCCGAAGAGTACTTTTTTTTTTTGTAACCACTGTCTTAATGGCAAAATAATTATGGTAAAATACAAGTCTCGTGTTTATGATTCCTTAAGAACTCTGTGTTATATTACCATGGAACGCCTAATAAAGCAAAACGTGGTTGTTTCAGGGTGTGTCTGTGTGAGATGTTCCGGCGGCAGCTCTTGGCCTGGCTCTCCAACAAAACCTCCCCTCTGGTATCGCCCGTGGGAACCATGGGCCTCGTTTTGGGGGCTATGTCCTTGTCATGGCTGCTGTGTCCAGGCCACGGCCTGTGGTATAATCCCAAGCAGAGCCCAGCCTGAGGCTACAAGGCAAGCTGAGGCCAGAAAGCCATAGAAGCCACAGATGCTGCAAGAAGAGTCAGGATGCACCCTCGGGTTGGAAGTGACAGTGGAGTGGGGCCATATTGGGAGGGGACCCCTCTGAGCTCTTGCCTTCCTTCCAGCTTATTTTCCTGGGGAAACCCTCACGCTACCATGGTGCATGAAAGATAAGGGAATAAGAATGTTGACTTGCACCTATTGCATACATGCAACTGGCATGAATTCAGGATATAAAGCATGTGGACTTCACCCTTAGCCACGTGTCAAGGCTGCACAACGGAGAGCCTGGCCACCCCAGCAGGTGGGATTTTTTTTTTTTTTTTTTTTTTTTACAGGCAGAGTTAGACAGTGAGAGAGACAGACAGAGAGAAAGGTCTTCCTTCTGTTGATTGACCCCCCAAATGGTTGCTACGACCGGTGCGCTGTGCCAATCTGAAGGCAGGAGCCAGGTGCCTCCCCTGGTCTCCCATGGGGTGCAGGGCCCAAGGACTTGGGCCATCCTCCACTGCACTCCCGGGCCACAGCAGAGAGCTGGACTGGAAGAGGAGCAACCGGGACAGAATCTGGCGCCCCGACCGGGACTAGAACCTGGTGTGTGAGCGCCACAGGCGGAGGATTAGCCTAGTGAGCCGCGGCACTGGCCCTTTTCTTTCCTTTCCTCCACTCTTTCAGCCCTGTCCAAACAGGATACAAAAGTGTATCCATGATACCAAGATTTTACAAACCAAGAATGTTTGGGTGAAGGGAAAATAAGAGGGGGAAGAGTAAGGTAAGGGCCTAGCACAGCTTGTGCAGAACACCTTGCAGCAGGCTGTGCGCCGTGAGGGAGCTCAACGTTCCCCAGCACGTGTGGGAGAGGGACAGCGTTTACAGTGACCAGGAGTGCGAGAACAAATTCCTCCTCCAGAAGAAAGCTGGTGGGTCCCGATCCTCAGCCCCCAGGCAGGCCCTGTGGCCTCCTGGTAAGCAGTAAGCACGGTGCTGCTGTCTTGGGCTGGCTCTTACCCTGCTGATGGCAGAGCACCTCCCCCCCCTCCACCCTGCCTGCCCAGGAGAGGGGGCGAGGATGCTCTTTAATATGGGATCCGTGATAAGAGGTAACATGGGGACCTAGGCCCGCTGCCCATCCCGCTGTCCCTTGACTTGGTCCTGCACCCAGACGGGGCTTGTGCTCATGCCTGCAGGACTCCCCGCCCCCAAGCCCACATGTCCACCTTCTGCCCAACCCCTAGAAAACAGCTGCTCCCAGGGGGTGCCTACAGCAGCTGTGGGGCCCTACCCACCAGGGAGCTCCAGGGAGCGCCAGGAGTAGACTTGGACTCATTTGAGCAGGTGATTGCAGGGAGCCAGGGCCAAAGATGGCTTGAGAGGAGCCGTCCAGGCTCTGGTTGGGAGCTGTCACGGCCCTTGGGAGCGCCTCGTTCTCTGGCCAGGGGCAGGCGGGAGGAGGGAGCCGGAGAGTGGGTCTCTATGAAGATGGGCCAGGGCAGTTAGTGCCATCAGGCTAAGCAGCAATGACAACTGTCGAACCCCTTGTTGGTGTGAGTTACTCCAGAGACAAATTTCAAGCATTTAGAAAAAGTGCCATGCATATCTTTCGGGAAGAGGACTGTCAACAACTGAAAGCTATGTTCTGTGCCAGGTTTCTCTAGCACACATTCTGTAAGAAAAGGCAGATCTATTGCTTCTCCCACCGACTGAGCTGAGGATAAGACCCGACAGTGCTACTGAGTAGGTATGTGTAATGATTTCAACAGAATTTGGCTTCCCCAACTCATGCAGACATTAAAACATCAAAGTCTTATGTTAATGGTTAATAGATTAAAGTTAATGCTTGATAGGTGCCAACTTGGTCTAAATGTGGAGTCTGGGAGGTAGGCAGTCTTTAGGTTAGTGGACTTGACCTTGGAAGGTAGTTCTGGAGAGAGGTGGTTTCATAAATAGGGTCTACTTTCTGTCTGCTGCCTGCCTTGCCGTGTGATTGATTGTCCCCCCCCCCCCCATCCTCCAGCCTCACCAGGTGCCTAAACCAATGGAGTCACTCCCTCTTGGAGTGTGAGTTTCCAAGGTAAGAAGCTCCGCCCAGGTATTTCACCTGTTAATGGAAAGTTAATAGAATGGGTATCGTCAGAAAGCTGTCTAATCTCTGCAAGCTAGAGATGGTGGTATCCACCGGGTCTAACTGGAGCTTCGCACCTTAGTTCACAGGTTTATTCCCGGGTTTCCTTGGAATGTGGGCAGAGGAGCGGATTGCACAGGAACGGTAGAAAACTGTTGGAAACAGGGTTCTGACTCTCTTTCAGCCAGAAACACGGAACGCTGAAGACTGATGGTGACTGCTGGGGTCTTCAGTTGAGACCATCAGACCGTGGGACATCAGAAGTGGCACCAATCACTGAACAGAGCAATCTCACTGAAAGTCACAGGAACAAGAGCTAACACTTTTTTTTTTTTTTTAAGATTTATTTATTTATTTGAAATTCAGAGTTACACAGAGAGAGAGAGAGAGAGAGAGAGAGAGGTCTTCTATCCGTTGGTTCACTCCCCAATTGGCCGCAATGGCCGGAGCTCCACCGATCCGAGGCCAGGAGCCAGGAGCTTCCTCCAGGCCTCCCATGTGGGTACAGGTGCCCAAGGACTTGGGCCTTCTTCTACTGCTTTCCCAGGCCATAGCAGAGAGCTGGATCAGAAGAAGAGCAGCCGGGACTCGAACCAGCACCCACATGGGATGCCAGCACCGAAGGTGGCAGTTTTACCTGCTATGCCACAGCGCCGGCCCCACAGCTAACATTCATGACTGTGTGCCAGGCACTGTTCTAAGGGCTTACACCAATTGGCCCTTTTTTCACCCATGAAAAAGTTACCTTGCCTTTGCTATTGTACAGAACACAGAGAGTTAAATAACTTGCTCAGACCAGGCTTTCAGTTCTTGCAGTGGGTATTTTTTTTCTTGCTTCTAAACGAGGACTTAGTATCACAAAATGGTATTTGTCATAAACACAGAGTCACAACTGCAAAGTAATTTTTTTGGGAAATTAGAAAAAATGACCTGAGAACATGAATGCCTGGGAGCAGCCAGAAAATATTTTGAGGAAAGAAAAACAAAAAAGGAAACCTGACCTCCCAGATAGCAAGGAGATATAAAACTGTGATCATTAAATCAGCCCTAATGACAGCAATATAAATAAAGTAGATCATGGAAAAGAACTGAGAATCCAGAATAGATCCAGGAGGTGCATCTCCATCTCTACCTTCCTACCTACCACTTAAGTAAGAAGAGGACAAATTACTTAACAGAACCGACGCTATGATTCTGCTGCCTCTTGTAAGAAAGCTCCTGTTTCCATGGGTGTGGGTGTGGAAGAGAAGACTTGAGCCTAGCGATGGTTAAGATGCCCATGTTACCAGGTCAGAGCGCCTGGGGCCGCTTCTCAGTTCCAGCTCCTGACTCCAGAGTCCTGCTTCTGCAGACCCTGGGAGGCAGTGGTGGGGGCTCAAGGGATCGGCTCCCTGCCACCTGGGCTGAGTTCAGGGCTCCTAACTTCAGCCCTGCCCAGTAGCAGGCATTTGGGGAGTGAACCAGTGGACTGGAGCTGTTTCCCTTTGTGTGTCTCTTGAATGAATGAGAAAGAAGAGAAGGAGGAGGAGGAGGGAGGGAGGAGGAAGGAGAGAGAAGGGAGGAGGGGAAAACTGAGCAGGTAGGCAGTGGGCCCAGGGTGGGAAATGTGGACAACTTAGAGTTTAGCTACAGAGAGTGATGACCTCAGAAGAGACACGTGGGCTCTCAGTAAGGAGGAGGAAGCCTGCAGGACGCACAAGGCCAGCGGGAAGTACATGGCCTAGAGGAGGACAAGAAGCATGACGGTAACTATGTGAGTGATGTAGTTTTACAGAGAAGACTTGGGGGAAACAGTTCATGGAAAATGAGTATTATGAAAAAACTGTGGGCCGGCGCCGTGGCTCACTAGGCTAATCCTCCGCCTTGTGGCGCCAGCACCCAGGGTTCTAGTCCCAGTCGGGGCGCCAGATTCTGTCCCGGTTGCCCCTCTTCCAGCCCAGCTCTCTGCTGTGGCCAGGGAGTGCAGTGGAGGATGGCCCAAGTGCTTGGTCCCTGCACCCCATGGGAGACCAGGAGAAGCACCTGGCTCCTGCCATCGGATCAGCGCGGTGCGCCGGCCGCGGTGGCCATTGGAGGGTGAACCAACGGCAAAGGAAGACCTTTCTCTCTGTCTCTCTCTCTCTCACTGTCCACTCTGCCTGTCAAAAACAAAACAAAACAAAAAACAAACAAACAAGCAAAAACCAAAACAAAACAAAACAAAAAATAAACTATGCATAGATTTAAAAAACTGCACCAAAACAAACTACACCTTTAATTCTACTTTCCTCAAACTTTTTGAAGTCTCTTTGAACACATGATTTTGATACGAATCTCAGGAGTAAATAATACTTATGATAATATTTGGAGAGGGACAGCAAGACCTTACAGTATTTGACCAAGATTTGAGACCAGAGAGCGCTCGTGCAAGCAGGGGGGTGACAGCCAGGGTGCGCCCTAGCAGCGGTGGTCTTGTGGCGGATTTTAGAATCTTGGGTTCTACTCAGAGAAGTAGGAAGGCATGCTGGAAGAGTCGCTGAAGATGAACACTGGGGCTTGGAAGGTTCTATGGCCACAATGATTTAATTGCGTTGAGATTCTTGGCGTGATTAGTTTTGGCAGCTAGGCCTTATCTGGGAGTTACACAACTGTCCTCGTTCTAGCCAAATCTCTCTGCCACACAGATCCCTCGGCCTGCCTGGTGCACGGAGGGGGACAGGGTGAAGGGCGGAGGACAGGGCCCTGTTAGGCTCCAGTAACGGCCTGGTCCGGGACCAACTGTTGTCAGGTTTATCTTGCGGCTTCGGAGACCCAGGCACCCTGCACAGAACCTGGGCGTGGGAGCAGGGAGGAGAGAGCTCACTGCTCATCGGGGTCAGGCCCTTCTGAGGCTTCCCGCTGCCGACTGATCGGCCTTCCCCTTGGTCTCTCATCATTCCAAAGGTTCAGGTACTTAGCCCTCGGCTCCGGAGGAGGCTTCCCAGCCTGTGGGTCCGCGGGTCCCCGGGGATGCAGGGTGGGGCAGGAGGCCGCTCGGCTCCGCTTCTCTGTGCCTGGGGCTCCCTCTGCTGGAGGCCGGCGTGTGTCTTTCATCTTGTAGAACCGGGCAGAATCCGGTCTGGGATTGCTTCCTCTCCCCAGAGAACCTGAGCGGAGGTCTCTTCTTGCTGTGCCCTCTTGCCTTCTGGACATAAGGCTCTCAACAGATGCTGGGGTCCTGTTCTTGGATGGACCGGTCTACAGGACCCGGAGCTAACTGCACTACTTCATTCCTTGTAAATTACTCAGTCTCAGGGATTTTGCATAACAACAGAAGACAGAACAAGACCCCTCGGTATCACAAGTCCCGTTAGCAACTGGTGTTACGTCAACATCTGTGTGGAGGAGGGGGTTTAAAAAAGTTCATGGGAAATGCAAATTATGAAAAAATTATGTATGGATTTCAGAGCTATTTGCACCGAAATAAACATCTTAATTTTATTTTCATTTGATTTGAAAGGCAGGCAGACAGACAGACATAGAGAGATCTTCCATCTGATGGTTCCCGCCCCAAATGCCCACAACAACCAGGGCTGGTCCAGGCCAAAGCCAGGAGACCTGGAACTCTCTCTGGGTCTCCCATGAGGGTGTCAGGGACCCAAGTACTTGAGCCATCCCCTGCTGCCTCCCAGGGTGTGCATTAGCAGGAAGTTGGAACCAGAGGCAGAATCAAGACTTGAACCCAGGCCCTCTGATATGGGATGCAGGCTTCTCAGGTGGTGACCTCAACTCTGTGCTGAATTGAATGCCTGCCCCTAGATGTGTATTTCATGCTCATTTTCCCATGAGCATTTGAGGTACTGATAGACAGATAGACTCCTGGCTAGGTAGCCGGGGACAGGGGCCCTCCCCCACCACCTGTAGAGGGGTCTCCAGGGATCTGAGATAAGGCAAGGAGGCAGCCTCCATGAAGGATGCTGGTGTCATGTGCCAGTGTCTGTAACTGAGGCTTCTCTGTGCTGATGTAACTGGTCTAGGGAATGCAAATTCTGTGTGTCTTTGGGGAAGTTTAATGTGTTTTCTGTTGAGTCTGGATTGGAACCCATCAAAACTGCCCCTCTGCCCGACCAGTCACGAGAACTTCCCCTTTTTACAGAGTATAAAAACCCCTAGACAATCAGCCCTCAACTGCTCTCTCCTGCAGGGACCCCTCTAAGCACTGCCGGGAGCTTTTTTTTCCCTTTCCTTTTTGCTGTAAGTTCTCTTTCAGTAACCCACTTCTGCGTTACACACTCCTCCTTGTCTGTGCTCCCCACTCTTCGGGGGCCCAGCAGGGAAACAGAGCTGTAGTTACCGCAGACTCTTGCAACAGTACCTTTGTTCCAAACTTTCAATTTTGTATTTCACACTCTACTCTCTCTCAGCTCTCCACTCCCTGGGATGTTTCTTCTTCCTGGGTACTATATTCTAAAATCATTTGTGCAGACATTAGATTTAATGAGCACAAATATATTCAAGGATCATATATTTCTTTTGTTTTTAAAAAGCCTTCTTGTGACTCAACACATCTATTCTGATACACTCTATTTTCTTCTCCTCTTAGGAACCAGTTTTCCTAGATGAAGTGTCTACAGTCACTGGACTTATTTTTATATCTCACATTTACTCTTTTATTTTTTTAAGATTTTTATTTATTTATTTGAGAGGTAGAGTTACAGACAATTGGGGGGGGGAGGGAGAGGGGGAGAGAGAGAGAGAGAGAGGAAGAGAGAGAGAAAGTCTTCCTTCTGTTGCTCCACTCCCCAAATGACCACAATGACCAGAGCTGAGCAGATCTGAAGTCAGGAGCTAGGAGCTTCTTCTGGGTCTCCCATGTGGGTGCAGGGACCCAAGCACTTGGGCCATCCTCCACTGCTTTCCCAGGCCACAGCAGAGAGCTAGATCAGAAGTGGAGCAGCGGGGACTAGAACTGGCTCTCATATGGGATGCTGGTGCCGCAGGTGGAGGATTAACCTACTTCTGTGCCACAATGCCAACTCCAACTCTTTTCTTTTTTTAATTTTTTAAAGTGTATTTATTTGAAAGGCAGAGAGAGAGAGAGAGAGAGAGAGAGAGCTCGAGCTCTTCAGTCCATTGGTTTACTCTCCAAATGACTGTAATGGCTGGGCTGGGCCGGGCTGAAGTCAGGAGCTGGGAACTCCATCTGGGTCTCCTGCACGGGTAGCAGGGGCCTAGGCACTTGGACCATGTTCACTGCTTTCCCAGGTGCATTAGTGGGAAACTGGATTGGAAATGGAACAGCCAGGACTTGAACTGGCATTCATATGGGGTGATGGCCTTGCAGGTGGTGGTAGCTGAACCTGGCTATGCCACATACAAGTCCCCCACCCCAGCCATAGCATTTAGCAGTTTCTTGACCAAATACATGCTGCTTAAATGTCCACTAAGCTGCGTTGCATACAGAATGATATTGGGCCTGACTAATCTGGGCTTAGATCCCAGACCTGTCTTCTTAGGGGCTGTTTGCTCTGGAGTCAGTGACTAAGCTCTCTGTGCTTCCTCTAAACAATAGGAATTGTCAATATTTTCCATTTGACAAATTCCTAGTGAGGATTAGATAAACGATTAGGTGTGAAGTGACTGGCCCATCAGCAGGAACGCACAAGCACTGGCTTGCTGTTATTGTTCTTATCTTTTTAATATGCCGGTCTCATCTTCCCTAGCTGATTGTAAGCTCTTGGAACAAACAACTTCCAATGCTCAGTGTCTGACACAGCAACAGTTTATCTTTCTACAATGCAAACTCCAGTGTTGCTGTCCCAGATCAGCAGGCTCTCCTGTGTGTCTTGCTTCTGGGCGTTACCCGTGACCCTGGCTCCTTCCATTCTCAGACACCACCATCCTCAGTGCATGGCCTCCAGCAGTGTCAGAAGAGGAAGAGAAAGGACAATTTAGGTCAAGCCTGGTTTGCTCAGCTTCTATTGACCAGAAGGAAGCTCCTGGCCCAGCAACATGCAAACAGCTTGGGAGATACAGGCCTCGCTGTGCTCTCAGGAGGACGGAGCACTGGATCTGCGATAGAACTGGAAATGGGGATACTGGGCAGGAAAACAGTCTGGATGCCAATACCCCCAGATTACCTGCAAGACTGTGTACAGGACCCAAATGTCCCCTCATTAGAGGATAACGTTATCACTTCCATAGGAGGAAAAATGGGTCCCTGGGTTGAGCATTTGGTGCAGCAGCTAAGATGCCTCTCGGGAATGCCCACATTCCATATCACAGTGCCTGGGTTCAAGTCCCAGCTCTGCTTCCAGTCCCAGCTTCCTGCTAATGTGCACCCTGGGAGGTGGTAACTGATGACTCAAGTACTTTGATCCTGTCACCTACTTGGGAAACTTGGGTGAGGTTCCTGGCTCCTAGCTTCACCCTGGCCCAGCCCCAGCTGTGGTGGGTAATTGGAGAGTGAAAACAGTGGGTGGAGGATCTCTGTCTCTCTCTATCTTCCTCTCTCTTTTTTATTTCTCTGCCATCCATATAGATAAACATTTTTTAAAAAGTAAAAGCAAAATGTGTCCTCCAAGTGTTGTGGTGTTGTATGCCAGACTTCCAGCTGCATCCCAGAGTTCTCCTGGTCATAGCTTCAGTTTCTGGCATGATTGTCTTCAGTGGGTCATTCACATATTCCTTTCCCTGGGGTTCACTTGGCAGATAGCACAAGACAGGAGCGTGTGTACACTCACACCTCCCTGAACCTCTCTCGGCTGAGTGTCTATGAAGAGGTGGCCCTTGCCAAGCCCAGTGCTGGGGGCACATCCAATACGATAGCAAATGGGTCAAACGAGGTCTGTTTCTAGAGGAGAAGGCAGACTTGCAAATGGATAATTGTGATCAATGTTGTAATGAACTACAAAGCACAAGGGGCCCAAGCGGGGGGGTGGGGGGAGCGGGGTGTAGACAACTGGACGGGAGAGACTTCACAAAGAATCACCGAGCCTTAAAGAATAAAAGTAGAGTAATAAAGATGAGGAAGTCTGGTCCCACAGAGAAGTGACCCAAGTGAATTTCCAAGGGCACTGAACTCATCCTCAAATTGAAACTTTTCCCATAAATTGTCTTAGGACTACAGTGACAAGCAGACATCCTATTTCTTAGATCTTGCTGTTTATTCTTCAAAAAGTTCCTGTCAGTTTCTAGTGACTCATTTGCACATCTGATGTAGGTCATGTATGCAAATGTTATAATTTTAAAAAAATATTTATGTATTTAGTTGAAAGGCAGAGCAACAGAGGGAGAGGAGAGAGAGAGAAAGAGAGAGAGAGAGAGAGAGAGAGAGAGAGAGAGAGAACACTTCTACTCACTAGTTCACTTCCCAAATGCCTGCAACAGCTGGGGTTTTGGCCAGGCAAAAGCCAGGAGCCAGGAGCCAGGAACTCCATACGGGTCTCTCAAGTGGGTGACAGGTGAACAAGTACTTGGGCCATCATCCATTGCCTTCCCAGGTGCATTCATAGGAAGTTGGAGTGGAAGCAGGGCAGCCAGAACTCAAACCAGCACTTGGCTGTGGGGTGCTGGTGTTGCAAGTGGCACTTAACCTGCTGCACCAAAACTGGCTCCGGATATGTTATAATATCATAATATCACAAAAGATGACCTCGTTGGCATTCTTACCACTCTTCCTCCCAGTACTCTGTCTTCTTTTTTGCCCCTACACTGCCAGAAAGCTTCCATCTATTTCCAAATGGGCATCCTGTCCTTTGGGGTCTTAGAAGAGTATCCTTTGGCCTGGTTGCCTGGAAAGACTGCTTCCACTTTAATCAGGGCTCTTGCCTGCCCTCACCCTGTGCCTCCTGGATGACAGGTGTAAGACCTGCTGAGGGTCTCAGTTGACAAAACCTTGGTGGAGGAATTTGGATCGAAGCTTGTAAAAACCTTAGCTCTGGCCGATTGCACAGGTTCCCCATTAGATGGCAGCAGTGTACGAGCCGTGCAAGAGCGGGTTCCAGAACTGCGGAAACCGAAAGCCTGAGGGGAGGACAGCAGGCCGCGGCAAGTCCCTGGGTCGCCTGCCCAGGTAAGCGCCTGGTCATCCCCAACATCACAACTGTCTTCTCCGTTGGCAGTCGATTCTTGTTGCCTGTTTCTTAGAGTTCCCTTTGTGTATTTGATAATGGAAACTTGAACCTGTTTTTGTTTTTAAGATTTTAATTTATTTAGTTGAGAAGTAGAGTTACAGACAATGAGAGGGAGAGACAAAGGTCTTCCTTCTGCTGGTTCACTCCCCAGATGGCTGCAGTGGCCAGAGCTGCGCTGATCCGAAGCCAGGAGCTTCTTCCAGGTCTCCCATGTGGGTACAGGGGCCCAAGGACTTGGGCCATCCTTCACCGCCCTCCCGGGCCATAGCAGAGAGCTGGATTGAAAGAGGAGCAGCCAGCACTTGAACTGGCACCCATGTAGGATACCGGCTCATCAGGGGGAGGATTATCCCACTGCGACACGGCCTCTGCCCCCAAACCTGGGGTCTTTTTTTTTTTTTAAGATTTATTTATTTATTTGAAAGTCAGAGTTACACAGAGATAGAAGGAGAGGCAGAGAGAGAGAGAGAGAGAGAAAGAGAGGTCTTCCATCCGCTGGTTCACTCCCCAATTGGCCACAACAGCCGGAGCTGCGTCAATCCAAAGCCAGGAGCCAGGAGCTTCTTCTGGGTCTCCCAAGTGGTACAGAGGCTACTTGGGCCATCTTCTACTGCTTTCGCAGGCCATAGCAGAGAGCTAGATTGAGAGAGGAGCAGCTGGGACTAGAACCAGCACCCATATGGATGCCATCACTGCAGGTGGGTGGCTTCACCTGCTATGCCACAGCGCCAGACCCTGAATATTATTTTGCTGTAGGCATATACTGTGTTTTCTTTATCCACTCATTCATCAACAGACTATTGGGTTGCTTCCCCATTTTGTTGTTGTGAATGGTGTTGCCATGAACACGTATGTACAGATATTTGTTTGAATCTCTGAGTCATTCCTTTGGGCAGACACCCATGAATGGAATTGCTGGCTCATATGGTAATTCTATGGTTAATTTTTTGAGGAATCACTGTAGGGTTTTCCATGGCAGCTGCACCATTTTACATCCCCACTAGCAATGCACAGATGTTCTAGTTTCTCCACATCTTTTTCAACACTTGCTACTTTCCGTGTGTGTGTGTGTGTTTAAATAATAACCATTCTAACAGATGCTGGTATCTACTGAGGTTTTGAGTTGTATTTCACTAATTGTTAATTATGTTGGTGTCTTTTCATATGTTTCTTGGACATTTGCTCCATCTCTTTCTTCAGATGAACAGATTTCTACCTACAATGATCTCCAGTCATGTAGTGATAGAAAGACTAGGAAAAAACATCAGACTCTTTCTAAGACCTTTGAAACCTGAATAGAGAGGCGAACAGCCTGAACGCTGTTGGGGCCGAGTCACAATAATAAAGCACATGCTAAAGGATTCGGTCTATGCCTACTTCTGATGCCTCTGAAGTTGATCTTCCCTAAGGTTTAGCCCCTTAGTTTTTCTTTTGATTTTGAGAGTTACTCAATGATTCCCAACAAACTTCTCCCCATCCCCCTTTAAAAAGTTAACCAGAGGGCCAGCGTTTGACACAGCAGTGTAGATGCTACCTGGGACATCTACATGTGCCCCCCATATCTCAGTGCCTTCTGATTTGAATCCATCAAATTCACACTCCTCATCCTCCACACACTGTTTGTGTATGTTTGTTTTAAAGATTTATTTATTTACTTGAAAGGCAGAGTTACATAGAGGCAGAGAGAGAATCCAGCCCTTCTGATTCCAGCTTCCTGCTAATGCACACCTTGAGAGGCGGCAGGTGATGGCCAAGAGGCTGGGACCATGCCACCCACATGGAAGAGCTGGAGGGGGTTCTGGGCTTTGTCCCGGCCCAACCTCAGCTTTTGCAGGACATCTAGGGAGTGTGCCAGTGGATTTGTCTGACTTAGTCTTTCTGTCTCTCACAGCAGAAGAGCCTCCACGATGCAGCCTGGGTTACGTTTTCCCCGGGGAGTATCACTGAGACTGGATACTGGGGAGCAGCAGCGTTGTTGCTTTGTGGGTGAGAGTGTACTGCGTCCGGATTAATATTCATGTGATTTACTCCTGAAGTGGCTCTGTAAACTGAATGTGTGCTTCAATAAACCATGGCTTTCAATCAAGGAAAAGTGCGCTGCTATAAGTTATTACTCATAAAAAAATTTGTTGAGATGTGAAGTTTTACTTCCCCTGTAAGGAGCACTCCCTACACATTCAGAATTGATGTAAATATATATATACATATATATATTTATGAAGTTATGATGTTTCCAATAATTCTTTCTCTTTTAAAGAATTCTGAGAAGCTGAAAAATTGAGCAAAAGGATTTGTAAAAATATATGATGAGAGGAGAAACCTCGGAAGAGGCCAAAAGAAGGAGGCTAAACTGCTCTAAGTGGAACAGGCTTGCTCAACAGTCTGCCCTCCGAGGAGCCCAAACGGGAGATGACTTTGCATTTCCTCCAATGACTGCCTTCCAACCAGGGAACTGATCTCCTTCCCACTCTTGGATGGCATCTCCTACCAGAACCTGTAGCACTTAGGCTGCTGCCAGTAATGAGAACAAGTCTCAGTTTGGTGGTTACGACGTGCTATCACCGAGGAAAAGCACCAGCCCAGACTCCATATCCAACTGGTAGTTCTAGCTTTCCTTGGGGACTGATACGATTTGTTAGGCTGCCATAACAAAATTCCGGGGCTGTGTGGTTTGAAACACAGAAATTTGTGTTCTTCAGTACTGGGGGCTAGAAGTGGAAATCCAAGTGTTGGCAAGGCTTGGTTTCCTGGGAGGCCTCGCTCCTTGGCGTGTGGGTGGCAGCTTCTCCCGGGTCTTCAGATGGCATCAGTGTGTGCATCCAGATCTCCCTTACAAGGACACCAGATGTATCGGATTAGCGCCCACCCTAATGACCTCCTTAAAGGCTGTCTTTCCAAAGACAGTCACATTCCAGGGCACTGGGGGGTAGCACTTCAACATAGGGATTTTCAGTCCTTAGCAGGGGCCCAAGGCAAGGCAAGGGGCATGGCCACTTTCTTTATTTCTTCTTTCTTCTCCCACTTCTCTTTTGCCTTTTGCTTTCAGAGTCAGAGGAGGGAGAGGGAGGTTATAGGAAAGGATCAAAGAATATATTCTTTAAAATATTTATTTGTTTATTTGAGAGGCAGAGTTATAGAAAGAGAGAGAGAAAGAGAGAAAGAATGTCTTCCATCTGCTGGTTCACTCCCTAAATGGCCATAACGGCCGGAGCTGGGCTGATCTGAAGCCAGGAACCAGGAACCAGGAGCTTCTTCTGGGTCTCCCACATGAGTGTAGGGGCCCAAGCACTTGGGCCATCTTTTGCTGCTTTCCCAGGCCATCAGCAGGGAGCTGGATCGGAAGTGGAGCAGCCAGGATTAGAACCATTTGGGATGCCAGTGCCTCAGGTGGAGGCTTAACCTACTCCACAAAGCACCGGCCCCTCAAAGAATATTTTTGTTTTCAACGTAAGTGCTATAGTTTTTCTTGGCTGACTCTGGCTTACATGGCGGCTGACATTTACATTCCGGCTTGTGGCTGGGGCTGTAGGTGTGGCTTCTGCAGAGACTGTGAAGTGGCCGCAAGGAAAGACAGCTGCCCAGGTCCCTGACATGAGGGAGGCACAGCCCTTCTGGCACCTGGCACTCCCCCGCCCTGTGCTCTGCAGAGTGCCCCCCAGTCTCTGGCTGGCGTGGCTCATACCAGCTGGCCCCCTGCCAGGCTGGAGCCCTCTGTGGGGCCCATGGGACCTAGGGAAGCTCACACACCCCTGGGCCCTGCCAGCGTCTCCTGAATCTTGCAGCTGTGGACTGCTCCAAGCAGCCTCCCAGAGCAGAGATTTTTAGGCAAGAAGTATGCACATTTCCTGTAGCTCTTCAAGTCTCTGCAGCAACTCACTCACCCTGCGCTGCTTTGTGCCAGCTGATAGGCATCCGCTGCGAGAGCTATTTCTTCGCCAGGAGCAAGTATCCAGGCAGGGAGAGCCAGTCCTCTCCTTACAGGGGCATCCGGTCTCTCTGAGCCCCTCTCCTGAGCATGTGTCCTGGTTTTAGAGGGGGATGGGGTAGGCAACCCACGAGGAAGGGGAGTCAGATTCACTAGCATTCTTGCTCTCTTGGGCACTCCCTCTGAGGCAATGAGACACAGCTGGGGTGTGTGGGAAGCGGGCTCTCGGGGATCGGTGGCTGTCCCCACAGGCCGGCTTTTCTCCTCCGGGAAGTGGGGTTTCCTCTGGGGCTTCTCTTACACCTTGGGTTGCCGGTGGCTTTGGCTTGGTCTCACACAGCCCTCCACTTCCCACGACCCGATGGCTCCATTCCCTTCTTTTTTTTTTTTTTTTTTTTTTTTTTTAATTTTTGACAGGCAGAGTGGACAGAGAGAGAGAGAGAGAGAGAGAGTGAAAGGTCTTCCTTTGCCGTTGGTTCACCCTCCAATGGCCGCCGCTGCAGCCGGCGCACCGCGCTGATCCGATGGCAGGAGCCAGGAGCCAGGTGCTTTTCCTGGTCTCCCATGGGGTGCAGGGCCCAAGCACCTGGGCCATCCTCCACTGCACTCCCTGGCCATAGCAGAGAGCTGGCCTGGAAGAGGGGCAACCGGGACAGAATCCGGCGCCCTGACCGGGACTAGAACCCGGTGTGCCGGCGCCGCAAGGTGGAGGATTAGCCTATTGAGCCACGGCGCCGGCTCTCCATTCCCTTCTGACTGCAACTCTGACCCTGTGTCCCTAATCCTAAATGTTGAGGCCTTTTCCGGACCCTGGGTGCTCAGGTGTCCACGCGGTGCTGCCTTCCGTGACCAGGGATGGTGTGTGTGCTGTGTTATGAAGGTCTGAATCCGTGTAAGGCATATGCATCTCAGAGGTGGTGGTGGTAGGAGGCGCGGCCCGCGGGAGGTGATGAGGCCTTGAGAACTCCACCCACATGGATGGGATTGGCGCCCTCATTGAAGGCTTGAGGGTGCCCTTTTGCTGTCCTGCAGTGAGAATGAGTAATCTTTGAAGCAGAGGGCAAGCTCTGACCAGACACTGAATCTGCCGGTGCCTTGACCTTGAACCTGCCAGCCTCTAGAACGGTAAGAAATAAATTTCAGTTGTTTATAGAATATTCACTCTAAGGCAGTTCGGATTGAGTTTGGAGTTTTCAAAACTTATGACCTATAACCTGTAGTATGCTCCTCATACATCATGTTGTTCTCTGAATTTCCCCCGAGATGAGCAAGCGTGTTGTACAGCAGTGCAGCGTGCTGGGCGGGCTCTCAGACCTGCTCTCCATTTCCCCATGGCCCCGTGCCTTCCCGGATGTAGGTATAAAACATGTTGCTGTAACCTTGACACACAAACTTGCTAACTTCATATCTCTCATTTGTTGTTGGGAAACTTTATTTTATTCTATTTTATTATTTTTTTTGACAGGCAGAGTGGACAGTGAGAGAGAGAGAGACAGAGAGAAAGGTCTTCCTTTGCCGTTGGTTCACCCTCCAATGGCCGCCGTGGCTGGCGTGCTGTGGCCAGTGCACCGCGCTGATCCGAAGCCAGGAGCCAGGTACTTATCCTGGTCTCCCATGGGGTGCAGGGCCCAAGGACTTGGGCCATCCTCCACTGCACTCCCGGGCCACAGCAGAGAGCTGGCCTGGAAGAGGGGCAACCGGGACAGAATCCTGCGCCCCGACCGGGACTGGAACCCGGTGTGCTGGCGCCGCAAGGCGGAGGATTAGCCTAGTGAGCCGCGGTGCTGGCCACGTAAGACACTTATGTTTCTTTGCAAATTTTTCTTTTTGTTCTGTGACAGTGGAAAAGTAAAAACCTTCTCATCCAGTCACAAAACAAAAATAAAAAACTAAGCACTTTATACCATTTCACAGAGGGTCTTTTTTTTTTTAAGACTTTATTTATTTATTTGAGAGGTAGAGTTATAAACAGTGAGAGACAGAGAGAAAGGGAGAGGTCTTCCGTCCGCTGGTTCACTCCCCAGCTGGCCGCAATGGCCGGGGCTGCGCCGATCTGAAGCCAGGAGCCAGGAGCTTCTTTCGGGTCTCCCATGTGGGTGCAGGAGCCCAAGTAAATAAATAAATCTTTCAAGTAAATAAATAAATCTTAAAAAAAATGGGCAAAGGACCTAAATAGACAGTTTCCAGAAAATAAATACAAGTGGGCCTCAAATATAAGGAAAAATGCTCAGCATCACTAGCCATCAGGAAAACGCAGAGCGAAACCACAGTGAGTTATCACCTCATCCCTGTTAGCATGGCTATCACCCAAAGACAGAGAGCAACAAGCGCTTGTGAGGATGTGGCAAAGGCAACTCCTACACATTGTTGGTGGGAATGAAAATTAGTACAGACACTGCGGAAAACAACATAAAGGTTCCTGGGGCTGGCGCCGTGGCTCACTTGGTTAATCCTCTGCCTGCGGCACTGGCAGCCCATATGGGTGCCAGGTTCTAGTCCTGGCTGCTCTTCTTCCAGTCCAGCTCTCTGCTGTGGCCTGGGAGGGCAGTGGAGGATGCCCCAATTGCTTGGGCCTCTGCATGTGGGAGACCGGGAGGAAGCACCTGGCTCCTGGCTTCGGATCTGCGTAGCTCTGGCCATGGTGGCCATTTGAGGGGTGAACCAATGGAAGAAAGACCTTTCTCTCTGTCTCTCTCTCACTGTCTAACTCTATCTGTCAAATAAAAAAAAAAAAACCATAAAGGTTCCTTAGAAAGCTAGAAATAGAACTCCAATCCCTCTAACTGGCTGTGTATCCAAAAGACATGAAATCTTTATGTTAAAGGGCACCTGCCCCACAGCGTTCATTACAGCACTGTCCACAGTAGCCAAGATCGTGAATCAACCAAGGTGTCCATAATCTGACAAACGGAAAAAGAAACTAGGATGTATGCACACAATGGCATATATACAGCCATTGTGCAAAATGGAAAGAACTGGAGGACATCATGTTCAGTGTAATAAGCCAGACAGAAAGACAAACACCGCATGTTGTCTCTCACATGCGGGCGCTAACCCCCCACCCCTCCAATCTGAACACAGAGCTCTGATTATTGTAGGCAAGGAGGGAGTTTGGATACAGGCAGCAAATCAGAGTTAGATGAAGGAGCACATTCCTAGGTTACACAGTACAGTGGGGAGATGGGAGTTCACAGGAACCTATTGGATATTTTATGAGCAAATAGAGGACAGGAGCCCCAAGGCTCCAAAGAAGGAGAAATGTTGATTATTCCGATTTGATCAGGACACATTGTACGCACACGTTGAAATGCCCCCCCCCTGTAGTGCACAAATGTGTACAATTGTTGTTAGTAAATAATTAAAAAATGATTGGGCACTGTACTAATCAGGAATATCCAAGATAAGATGAGATAAGATAAAAATGAAGAGAGTGAGGTTATTATCATGGGATTGGTAGCATGGCCCAGCTCGACTAGTCCCAAATTCAGGGGCATTGCTGAACGTGCAGTTTGGTGCAGGGTTGACTCAGAGACTGTGTCAGTTTCAGAAGCAGGAATCTGCCTCATTGTAGGATTGATCAAAACTTGTTAGGTTGATCAAGGTGGGCTTCTTATAAAGATGACTCAATCAGACACCTGACTTCTCAGTGTCTTTTAATATAAAGAATTAGCATTTATTTAGTGTTAGACACTATTCTAAGCACTTTGAATGGATTTTTTCGTTTAATGAACATAATACTACATGGATTATTTTATAGGTTAGGAAAAAGAAACATAGAATCTGAATTTATACAACTAGAAAGTGGCTTTGATGGAAGTGAAGTCAGGCTGTTTTTAAATCCTGCATTCCCAGACACTATACTACTTTGATAACATTAAGTAAACTTACTAATAAACATTGGAAAAGAGAAAAGTATACTTAACTTCGTTAGTCATTAACTGTATTTAGATCCAAATTTTTTTTTGCTTTTACTCGTTGCAAAGACCAAGAGGCAGTATTCTCTTTGTCCACCAGAGGGCGCCTCAGAAAGCCTTCAAGTTCATGGTTCTCATCTCCTCCGAGGTTCTAACAGTCTGTGAGATGATCTACAGATGACAGTAGTCAACTTCACACAGATAGTTGTCTATGTTTGGCAAAAGTTGAAGGTACTTGGACGTGCATAAAGGAATTACAGTTTCCAGATGATTTACGCATCCGAGAGACCCTGTCCTCACAGCTTTCTCTGGGTGCGTCCTTGCAGAGAGGGAAACCCATCTCTGGGGCGTCTTCTTTAAGGGCATGAATCCTGTCTCAACGCCTACCCCCGCTCATGACCTCACTCAGGCTAATTCCTTCGATTCCTCATCTCCAAATACAGCAACTCTGGGAGTCAGGGTTTCAGCATCAAGTTCTGGACAAGTCTGTGACAGTGCAGCAGATACTGGTGTGCTCACGTTAGGCAGAAGGCTGGGGTTGAAACAGCATCTGCCTGAAGACAAAGCCGGTGCCCGCCCTTACGCTCACAGCCTTCGGCGCCTCCCTCCTGGACCAGCCTGGTGCTCAGTCCTTCCCAGCCACGGTCCCGCCCGCTTCACCACAGCAGAGGGGTTTGAGTGAGAGAGGCTGTGGCCAACGTGACTAAGGACTCAGGACATTCGTCAGGGAGGGCGCCGGATGCAGTATCGCAGACTCGGTGCTTCCGCAACAGACCTGTTTCCCCCAGGTCCGGAGACCGGAAGCCCGGGAGCAGGCTGCGGCAGGGCTGGTCTCTCCTGAGGCCACCTGCGGCCTGCTTCTCCACGTGGTCTTTCTTGGTCCTCTGGCCTTGCCTCCAGCGGCCTGACCACCAGGGAGAGCTGATGCTCACCCTGCAGCTCCCAGGCCACTCCAGCCTACCTTGCCCAGTGCTTGCCGGAGCACAGCTTGTTCCTCCCAGAGATGTGCTGGTTACTTGTGCGCCACATCTGCCTCCAAATGGCAGGGAGAGAGAAAAGAGAGATAGAACTCATAATGTAATAAAATGTTGCTCTCTTTGAACCCTGGCATTGCTTTTCTGTTACTGGAAAACATTTTCCCTCTATTAGATAGCATCTGTCTCAGTACTGTCTTCACTTTTCTCCCAGCACTTGCTTTCGGTCCCCTCCCACCTGGCAATCACAGCACGTTACCTAAATTGGCCTCCTTACCTATGGTGGCTCACGGGAGTAGCTCGTCCCGGGTACACGCTGTTCTCTGGAAAGGACGGCTTACGAAACCGCATCATCACAGGACTTTAGAACTATTTGAAGAGAGATAAAGAAGCACCCAAAAAACTCGCCACACCAAAACAAGTGTGTTCAAGTTGCATACTGCTTGTTACTTTTTAATGGCATGCTTATATGTTTTACTTCAATATTTGGGAAAGTTAGGCAGGAAACAGAAATTGAAGTAGTTCTTTTGACAGAGAAAATTTAATATGGGGGACCAGCTAACCAGGGATTGGAGAGCTGGACAAGCAGAAAGCTGGTGAGATTACTGGAAACTAGCAGTTTGGTGGAGGTACTTAGTGGGGCTAGGACTCTCTTTCAAAATTAATTCATCAATTAATCATATGTATTTTTAATTTTTATTTTTTAAGGATTTACTTTATTTATTTGAAAGACAGAATTACAGAGAGAGGGAGAGAAGTCTTCCATCCACTGGTTCACTCCCCAAATGGCCACAGTGGCTGGAGCTGAATCGATCTGAAGCCAGGAGCCAGGAGCTTCCTCCAGGTCTTCCATGTGGGTGCAGGGAAGGACTTGGGCCATCCTCCGCTGCTTTCCCAGCTGCATTAGCAGGGAGCTGGATTGGAAGTGGAGCAGCGGGGACTCGA
Source organism: Oryctolagus cuniculus (assembly GCF_051225735.1). Lineage (NCBI taxonomy): Eukaryota > Metazoa > Chordata > Mammalia > Lagomorpha > Leporidae > Oryctolagus > Oryctolagus cuniculus. Next base: position 47,733,834 of record NC_142868.1, on the reverse strand, counting down.
ACTGGCACCCAAATGGGATGCCAGCACTGCAGGCCAGAATTTTAACCTGCTGCACCACAGCACTGGCCCCTAATTATATTTATTTGAAAGGTGGAGAGGACTCTCAGCCAGTGGTTCACTACCCAGCCTGGATCTCCATCTGATTTCTGGGGAGGAGGCTTGTACTCACCTAATTGTCACGAGTCTCTGCTGCTGCACTAGTGAGCTCTCAGATGGGCACACAGATCTTCACACCTTCTGCTGATTCTCAGAGATCTTTCACAGATCCTCTGATCAGTAATCTTCCAATTCTTGTGTTTCCTAGTCCCTGACCATCTGCCAAACCGTGAGCTACTCTTTAAGCACCAGCATAACACTGTACCTCTGATTACCAGGACAACAAATGTGGGGATAGACACCCTTCCCCTGTGTTTCAGGGGCACTCCTGAGTGAGCTATAACAAGCAGATGTCCATTTCAGGTTCAGGGCTTTTCTCTCTCTTCAACTAGGAGCCAGAGGGAATTCCCCACAAGGCTGTCCGTCCAAGTGGACTGAGGGAGAGGGTGTGGAGGAGAGCAGGGGTAGGGCATTCTCAGACACCTGCTCATGCATCTCACCTGCACCTCTGGTCCTGCTGGAATCAGCTTCCTCATGGTGTTCCTGCTTGTGAATGTGCAGTTCTGACCTGGTGTGAGCCCAAGCCTTTGAGTCACTGTGTCAGACCTGTTCATGATGGGAACCCGGGCCCCATTAGCACAAGCTGTCCCATGTTTAGGTGTTCAGTCCCCATCAGGCCCCGTAAGCCGCTCCAGCTTCTCAAAGACTTCATACTGCACTGCTTGTTACCATAGAGACTTCAAGCATCGTGGATCTTCTGGGTCATGAGGCCCAAGTGACAGAGCAGTTTGCTTTGGAGTTGGGGACTGCTTCAGTCACCCTTTTGTTCTCTGCTCGCTACTTAAAACTGGAAGCCTGCTGGGTGAACAGGGCAGAATAGCACATTTAATGTGATATATTCCCTCTAAAAAATCCATTAAGTAGGATCTCTCTTTTTTTCCCAGTCATAAGAGGTGTGAGGTGCAATCTCTCTCTCTCTCTCTTTTAAAGATTTATTTATTTATTTGAAAGTTAGAGTTACACAGAGAGAGTAGAGTAGAGAGAGAGAGAGGTCTTCCATCTGATGGTTCACTCCCCAATTGGCTGCAATGGCCGGAGCTGCGCCGATCCGAAGCCAGGAGCCAGGAGCTTCTTCCTGGTCTCCCATGTGGGTGCAGGGGCCCAAGGACTTGGGCCATCTTTTACTGCTATCCCGGGCCATAGCAGAGAGCTGGACAGGAAGTGGAGCAGCCATGTCTCGAACCCGCGCCCATATGGGATGCTGGCACTTCAGGCCAGGGCATTGACCCACTGCGCCACAGCGCTGGCCCCCTCTTTCTTTTTCTTTGGGGAGGATAGTCCCTCAAGCTCTGTTCAGACCACAGGACTCGTTCTTCATCCTGGCGGCTGCATTTGGCTTTCCACTGAGCCATCTAAGGGGCTTGCTCTTTCTTGTGAATCAGATCCGATCTCCATACTATTGTATGGAGTAGACTCCTGTGATTTTTGTGGGAAGTCGAGACCATCAAGTTGAAACTTGAAGGTATGCTGTTGGCCCTGTCAGCTGAAAGAAATTGCTTCCAGTGCTCCTTGGAAACTGATAGAAAAATCAAGCATCTGCCACATCCAGATGCACACCGGATGCAATGAGTTGTGCTAATTTTCTCCAGAAAGTTTTCCACATCTACGGCAGCAGGTGCAATGGAGGTTAGCACCTGGTTAAGGTTATGATAATCCCTAGTGTCCAAGATCCACCCACCTCCTGACAGGCCAATCATCATTAAAGGAGAAAAATGAGAAGCATCACAATTCTTTCTTCCGTCTTGTGTTTGATGTTGGCCCTGATCTCCACACATTCCTCCAGGGATATAGCACGGCTTTGGGTCTGCTCTGCTAGCAAAGGCCGGGCTTAACCCTTCCCACCACAGTAGCTCGCACCCCATGGGTCATTGAGCCAGTGTGGGCACTTGGCCAGGTGCCAAGTGTGCCTGTTCATAACACTTACAGAAAATGGAGGAATGACTATAAGGAGTTTCACCAGGCATACTGGGGCCATTGTCATTTGGATCCTGCTTGCTAGCGACTATTATAACTCCTTTTTTGACTAGTGTATCACAGAGATGTTTTGGATCCTTGAGAGTAAACATCAGTTCTCAGCTGGTGTCTTGTAGTCCTCCAAAGGCCCATCCTCCTCTCCCAGTGCACAGCCAGTGTTTATGAGGGCTGCAAGTCCTTTGAGAGAAGGCTTAGAGGAGCATATACATGTGGCAGGGTCATAGGGATCCTCCTTAAAGTGACCTGGTCTGCTCTTCCATCAAAGGTCTATGAAATGGTGCAAGTCAAGGTTTCTTATACCACCCTGTTCCTTCCCTTCCTAGAGGTTTTCATAATCTGCAATGTATGTGTTATGAATACCAGTAATTCCGTGTGTCTGCTGTGGGAGCCAGTCAGGACTCAGGGAAGTTTGGAGGTTACTGTGGGGATAGAAGTCACCGAGTGTAAAATCCGTTCCTTGACCAAGAGAATGGTGCTGGGGTGTCTTAGCTGATGTCCACCAGATACGTGACTGATGACTGATAAAGTAGCTTGCTAGTGCTTTTATTTTATGGCCTCATATATTTTGCCTTTACTAAGTCAATTTCCAGAAGTGGCCTTTCAAGGAGCAGTCTGAATCCAGTCCTTGGTGAGCCCTTGAGAAATGAGTAAGCAAATTTCTGCACCTGTTCCCCCCACCTAGCCAGTGAGAACAATGTCTAGAAGGCTTATCAGAGTTAGGACTGTTGAGCAAAGAAAATAGGCCAATGTCTTCATCTGAGAGACTGCAACATGTGAAAACTGTGTTTTTTTTTTTTTTAAGAGACTTGATTAGGGTAACTGTTAAATATTTTTCAAAACTTAGGAGAAGTTGCAGAGCTTTTTTAAAAAAGATTTATTTATTTATTTGAAAGTTACAGAAAAAGAGAGGGCTAGATCTTTGGGCTGTTTCACTGCTCAAATGGCCACAACAGCTGGGCTGGGCCAGGCCAAAGCCAGGACTAGGAGCTTCATTTGAGTTCCCACATGGTTTGAGGGGCCCAAATACTGGGGTCATCCTCTGCTGCTTTTCCCAGGCCACTAGCAGGGAGCTGGATCAGAAGTGGGGCAACTGGAACTCAAACTGGCTCTCGAATGGGATGCTGGTGTAGCAGGCAGTGGCTTTACCTGCTACACCACGATACTGGCGCTGAGAAGTTCCAGAGTTTTGAGGCTGGCTCTAACGGAAAGCTGGCTTTTTAGGGTTGCTAATGTTCTTCTTACATCTGCTATGAGACTCAGGAAAACAACACCAACATAATCTTTGCTCATGGGAAGCAAAATGGATCATGTGCAGTAGATGCTTTAAAGTATAAGTGAAAATTCAAGGTTACTGTACCAGCATTCTCATTTTAGTCCTTAGACAGTGAGGATAATATTTGCACATTTCTTTCTATACTTGCTGAAGATCAAATAATATATATCTTTTCTTGCTAAAAGCTCATCCACAGTCTTGTTACCTCTCTATAGGTGAAAGGAAGAACCACGATATCAAGGAGAACTGAGATAATCCACTGCTTGCAATGTGCTAGTTCATGAATGCCGATACTTTGGGAGCCCTGTAGTGAGTTCCTATTGCAAACTCCAGATTGTTGGTGAGAATCAGAACCTCAGTGAAATTCTGGTCTTGAATTCTTGGAACTCCAGGGAGAACCGAGTCAAGCAAGCTCTAGGGTTTAATTCACATTTTAGACAATAAAATTCAAATTTGTGTCTCAGAAAATGATACAGTTGGGAAAATGCAGTTAACTCCATTTAATCATAAAATTTATACAGATCTCCTTCCAGGGAACCTAAAGAGTGTTGGTCTGGATGTAATAAAATCTCAAGAAGATATTTTCAATATTGTATAGACATAATTTTTAATTTTCCCTCCTAGAAAATTCAGTCTTGTGATATATTTTGGTAGAATATAAGAATACAAGGTATTGGAGTGTAGATTCCTAGACATTTCCGGGAGGTTTGCCTCTAGTCCTCAATGACATGAGTTATTGTTGAGAATGTTCACTGTAGCCATATTCTAAGTGCAATGAGTTTGTTTGCTAATGTTTATTGATTTGTTCTTAGAGAAAGATCAAATGGCTACTATTGGAGTGTTTGCTTTCGTGGGTCCCTAGAACTTAACTTCCAGTTCTGGAAATCCAGACCAACCTTTGTAAGATTCTGTGAGTAACTGTGAGAATCAGGAATGAGTTCAAGTTGCAGCGCGCAAAGAAACTCTTCCACTTCCTCAGTCACAAGCCAACGTCTCCCTCGTGACAGGGATGGAGTCCTTGCAGCCTGAGGACCAGCTGTGAGATTGACGTTTAGCAGTTACTGTGCTTAGAGAGGAAGGTTGTGGTTGAAGTGTAATGATATGTGAAGTGCTGGCTGCTTCACTAACACTTAGCACCTCTGAGAGCACTTTTAGAATTGGACCAGATTATTTTTAAATAATCTCCCCAGTCCGATTGTGGAAAGAGTTCAGAGTTTCTCTCTGTGCCTTCTCCATGTGGTAGGGGTTGATCAGCGTTGAGGAGGCAGCCTGGGCCATGTTTGCTCTTTGGCAGATTTGCGTGTTCCGGGCGTGTGTGGGGTGAAGGCTCTGGCATCTCTCTGACAATAAGTTGAAAGTACACGAAGTCGTGGTTGTAGGTACTGATGTGGTTTCAGCAGTCTTCCTCTGTCCATGCTGTAGGGACAGGATGAGGGAAATTTAACCAGGTTTTATGATAACCCATTTATGCCCCTCACTGCTAACCACAACTTGGTTTTCTAAAAGTATGATTACTGTACTGTAATCTTTTTAGCAATCACAAGGAAGGCATTGTTAGTGAATTGCATTTGGTCCTGGCTTAGGCAGCATGAGGAATCCAAATGGTGCTTTCACTTTCTAAGATTAGAATCAGGACACTGGAGACTGTGTCTTTCCATTCTTTTTGAGAATTCATTCACATTGCTTCAAGTCTACTTCCTGCAAAAAAAGATTAGTATTCTAGTTGTGAAATTTGCACCAGACTTAGAATTGTATTCATTTTTCAGTTGTAAGCAATTTAGCAAACGTTGTACTGAGTACTGACAGAGAGCTCCAAAATATCTAGTACTAAGCTATAAATAACACCCCTCTCTCTGTCTCTACCTCTTTCTGTAACTCTGTCTTTCAAATAAATACAATAAATCTTTTAAAAAAGCAATAAATACAAGCATTTGTTTGTGGTGGTTCTCAATAAAATGTCAAAGAATCACACCAGCTACTTGCTGTAGGTTCTATTTTAAAAGCAAAATACAGCAGTAGCTTAAGTCCCTGAGCAGGAGAAAGAAACAAGAATCAAAGGCATCAGTAGGGAGACATTTCCTAGTGTCTCTCAAAAATCATGGGCTTTGATAGATGTGTCCAACCATTGCTTTCAGTGCCTGGGGCCTGAGCTTAATTCTCCCTGAAACTTTTTTTTTAACCCTGATTTAAAAAATTTTTTTATTTATTTGAAAGGCAGAGTGACAGAGAGAGAGGGAGAGACAGGGAAATCTTCCATTTACTGGTTCACTTCCCAAATGGCCACAGTAGCCAGGGCTGGGCCAGGCTGAAGCCAGGAGCCAGGAACTCCATCTGGGTCTCCTTTGTGGGTGGCAGGGTCCAAGTCCTTGGGCCATCTTCTGTGCTTTCCCAGGTGCATGAGCAGGAAGCTAGATTGGAAGTAGAGCAGCTAGGACTTGAACCAGGGCTTCGATATGAGATGCTAATGTTGCAGGCAGTGGCTTAGCCTACTGCACCGTAACACCAGCTCCCTCCCTGAAACTTGAAGGAACCTTACAGCACCTTCCTCCATGTTTATTCCCTGAGACTAAAGTGGTAGCATCATTTGACCTATGTCAAGAGAAATAAAGGCTTTGCCGTGCAACAGCAAGAGTCAACACAGGGGCAACCAATATTACTCTTGTTTTTTACCAATGGGCTTCAAATAATAGCATTTAATTCTTCCCCGAACATCAAAGCACGAGTACAGCTATTCAATATGAGTCCAGATCACAAACATTTTGTGAGTAGCACCATGCCACACTTTGAATGTGTTTTGTCCCCACTTAATTCCTCAATGTGACAGTGTTGGGAGGTGGGGCTTGGTGGAAGGTGTTGGGGTCATGGGGGCAGAGCCTTCATGAATGGATTTTTTTTCCTAAGGCTGAATTAGCTATTGTGGGAGTTTGGCTCCCCTTTTTGCTCTTCCACACCCTCCTGTATGCTCTTCCACCAGGAAGCCCTCACCAGAAGTTAAGAACAATGGCACCAGGCTGGCGCCGCGGCTCAATAGGCTAATCTTCCACCTGCGGTGCCGGCACACTGGGTTCTAGTCCTGGTTGGGGCACCAGATTCTGTCCCGGGTGCTCCTCTTCCAGGCCAGCTCTTTGCTGTGGCCAGGGACTGCAGTGGAGGATGGCCCAGGTCCTTGGGTTCTGCACCCGCATGGGAAACCAGGAGAAGCACCTGGCTCCTGGCTTCGGATCAGTGCGGTGTGTCGGCCACAGCGGCCATTGGAGGGTGAACCAATGGAAAAGGAAGACCTTTCTCTCTGTCTCTCTCTCTCTCACTATCCACTCTGTCTGTCAAAAAATAAGAAATAAATAATAATAAAAAAAGAACAATGGCACCATGCTCTTAGGCTTTCTTTTAGATCTGTGAGCCAAAATAAACCTATTTGCCCAGCCTTGGGTATTCTGATATAGCAACAGAAAATTGCCTATGACATGCAAATTTAGAGTGGATGAAATGTATGGATGTATGTAGCAACCTCACATTCCCTCGAGGTGTAGTAGTCACAGATACGGGCAGAAACTCACTCTCTGGGTATGCTTAGGGCAGCTGCACCAGCTGTCCACTGAAATTTGTAAACAAGTGTAGTTGTGCATAATTGTTCACAGTGAGTGAAATAAAGGAGATATTAACAGTGGAATTTTTAGAATTTGTGTATCTCCTGCAATCTTTTTTTTAAATTTTTTTTTATTTTTTGACAGGCAGAGTGGACAGTGAGAGAGAGAGACAGAGAGAAAGGTCTTCCTTTGCCGTTGGTTCACCCTCCAATGGCCGCCGCGGCTGGCGTGCCGCGGCCGGCGCACCGCGCTGATCCGATGGCAGGAGCCAGGAGCCAGGTGCTTTTCCTGGTCTCCCATGGGGTACAGGGCCCAAGCACCTGGGCCATCCTCCACTGCATTCCCTGGCCACAGCAGAGAGCTGGCCTGGAAGAGGGGCAACCGGGACAGAATCCGGCGCCCTGACCGGGACTAGAACCCGGTGTGCCGGCGCGGCAAGGCGGAGGATTAGCCTAGTGAGCCGCGGCGCCGGCCTCTCCTGCAATCTTGTAAGCGGTCTCTCATGTTGTAGGATTCCTTAAAGGACAAATGTCTTTGACTACTTGTTTGACATAAGCGTAATAAGGCAATAAGCGGACTGGTTTGGAGCTTTGTGAGAGTGGCTGTGGCCCTCTATCTGGGCAGGAGGGCAGGGGACCATTCATTCCATAAGTGCCCTTTGAAGCCTTGGCCTTGGCCTTGCTCCGCTGTGGGCAAAACAGCCTGTTCATCTTGTGCAACTGTTCTCCAGTTTGTGTCTTTTTTTTTTTTTTTTTGTCTTTCCATACTGTGTGTTTGGGAAGAGACCGCAGGTTTCTAGTTACCCTGCTTGCTTTGGGTAGGGGTGGGTGGTGAACCTTGGCACGGGCAGCCCTTCTGTGAAAGCCTCTGTTTCCGACCTCCCTGCTCTCCCTGCTTTTAGAGAGGGGAGTCTGCAGAGCAGATCTGCGGCTTCCACGGCCGGGCTCACGGTCAGGCACACTCTGTTCATTTCTTCCCACCTTCCAGAGATGCGTGGAGATGCCTTACACACTGATGATCTTATCCATTGTCTTCCTAAAACCTTAAGGGTCTCACTGTAAGCCCATTAAAAGGATACTGAGTTTCAAAGTAAGTAAACTAGATGATTTATCATCCTGCTGTAGTTTGGGTGATGATTCTGTGGCTTCAGGGAGTACATGCTGGTGATTCACATCAAAAATTATACATCCAGAGAGATCCGGCAAGATGGCGGAATAGGAAGGGAGCAAACTGATAGTCTGGGGAGAGATAGTTTAATAAAAGTGGAGATACTGCAGGTTCAAGGAAGAGTAGGGGAGGAAACAGCAGAAGAAACTCTTCCGGAACGCGTGACTCACAGCGGACCTGCGTGGAGAGCGTGGGAGCCCACAGTTTGGGACACCAGCGGCAGACTCAACACACCAGCGCTGGAACGCGAGGTGAGCCGAACCTCAATAGCCCGAGACACCGGCAGGCAAGCGGAGAGAGGAGACTAGAGGGAACGACCCCCGGAGGGGGGAAGTTCACAAGGCTAACTGGAAGAGAGAGAGAGAGAGAGAAAAAAAAAAAGGGTGACTAGTACGGACACGGGTTTCTCTCTCTCCGCTCACCTCTCAAGGGCGAGCAAGACAAAGAGCAGGCGCCATCTTGGACATACGTCATAAGCAGAGCGACCTCAGATCTGCACCGGCCCTGAGCCTAGCAGAAAAACCTGACTCTGGGTGGGGCGAATTAACAGGAGATTAGGACCTAGTAAATTTGTGGTGCTACTGAACTGAGACTGTGAAAAAAGAGACGGTGGGGGAGAGAACTCACGGAATTCATGTGAGCACTCTCCAGAGACGCTACAATTCCGTAACTTTGGCAACCCAGTGGGAGGCTGAAGGAGAATTTGAGCCCACTCTGAGGGCCGAACAGATTCCCTGTGGGGTTCTTGGGAAAGAGCTTCTGATCTCTGGCTCCTGTGGGTATATCATTTGCCTGCTAACTACCTCCAACTTTGTTCAGCTGTGCAGAATTACTTCCCTTTTGAATCAAAAAAAAAAAAAAAAAGAAAAGAAAGAGAGAGAGAGAGAGATTTACCACGCCTAACCTGGGAGTGTCACCTTTGGCACACCAAACAGAGCTCTCAGGCCACACCCATCTCAAGCCCTAAGGCTCCATCAAAAACAGATAGTCCACTTAATCTAGAGTCATAGTATAACAAGAAAAAGCACCACAGTGAAGAAACCAAATATCTCCAATATGCCAAATAACAAACACAAAAACCGAGGTAATAAAAACAAGGAAGTCACCGTGACGCCCTCAAATGAAAAAGACACCCCAATTCAAGATTATGAAGATGATGACATAGAAGAAATGCAAGAAGCAGATCTCAAAAAATTGATAAGAACATTAAGAAGTTCTCAAAAACAAATTCTGGAACTACACAAATCCTTAATGGACAAGATAGAAAATCTCTCTCGTGAAAATGAAATATTAAGGAGGAATCAAAATGAAACGAAACAACTAGTACAACAGGAAACTGTGATAGTGACTGAAGTGAAGAATTCAATAGATCAAATGAAAAACACAATAGAGAGCCTTACAAACAGAATGGGTGAAGCAGAAGAGAGAATATCAGACTTAGAAGACAGAGAACAGGAAAGGATACAGTCAGACCAAAGAAAAGAAGAGGAAATTAGAAATCTAAAACATATTGTCGGGAATCTTCAGGATACTATTAAAAAACCCAACATTCAGGTTCTAGGAGTTCCTGAAGGCATGGAGAGGGAGAAAGGATTAGAAGGCCTTTTTAGTGAGATATTAGCAGAAAATTTCCCAGGTTTGGAGAAGGACAGAGAAATCCTAGTACAGGAAGCTCACAGAACCCCTAATAAACACGACCAAAAGAGATCCTCACCACGACACGTTGTAATTAAACTCTCCACAGTGAAACATAAAGAAAAGATCCTAAAATGTGCAAGAGAGAAACGTCAGATTACTCTCAGAGGATCTCCAATCAGACTCACAGCTGACTTCTCATCAGAAACTCTAAAAGCTAGGAGGGAATGGTGAGATATAGCCCAGGTACTAAGAGAGAAAAACTGCCAGCCCAGAATATTATATCCTGCAAAGCTATCATTTGTGAATGAAGGTGAAATAAAGACTTTTCATTGCAAACAGAAATTGAAAGAATTTGTTGCCACTCGTCCAGCCCTGCAAAAAATGCTTAAAGATGTGTTACACACAGAAACACAGAAACACGGTCATCAATATGAAAGAAGGTAAAGGAAGGAAACCAAGGAAGGAAACCTCACAGCAAAAGATCACAGGGAATTCAAAGCATATATTAGAACTTATCTTTGGCAAATGGCAGGGCAAACTTACCACTTATCATTAGTCACTTTGAACGTGAATGGCCTGAACTGTCCAGTTAAAAGACACCGTTTGGCTGATTGGGTTAAGGAACAAAACCCATCTATTTGCTGCTTACAAGAAACACATCTTTCCAACAAAGATCCATACAGACTGAAAGTGAAAGGCTGGAAAAAGATATACCATGCCAACAGAAATGAAAAAAGAGCAGGCGTAGCCATCTTAATATCGGACAACATAAACTTTACCACAAAAACTGTTAAGAGAGACAAAGAGGGACACTATATCATGATTAAGGGATCAATTCAACAGGAAGATATAACAATTATCAATGTATATGCACCTAACTACAGGGCACCAGTTTATCTAAAAGATTTATTAACGGACTTAAAGGGAGACTTAGACCCCAATACAGTAGTACTGGGGGACTTCAATACTCCACTCTCAGAAATAGACAGATCATCCGGTCAGAAGATCAACAAGGATACAGTAGATTTAAACGACACTATAGCCCAAATGGATCTAACAGATATATACAGAACTTTCAATCCTACAGCTAAAGATTTTACATTCTTCTCAGCAGTACATGGAACCTTCTCTAGGATTGACCACATACTAGGCCATAAAGCAAGTCTCAGCAAATTCAAAAGAATTAGAATCATACCATGCAGCTTCTCAGACCATAAAGGAATGAAGTTGGAAATTAGCAACTCAGGAATCCCTAGAGCATACGCAAACACATGGAGATTGAACAACATGCTCCTGAATGAACAATGGGTCATAGAAGAAATCAAAAGAGAAATCAAAAACTTTCTGGAAGTAAATGAGGATAACAGCACAACATACCAAACCTTATGGGACGCAGCAAAAGCAGTGTTAAGAGGAAAGTTTATATCAATAGGTGCCTACATCAAGAAATTGGAAAGACACCAAATAGATGAGCTTTCAATTCACCTCAAGGATCTAGAAAACCTACAGCAAACCAGACCCAAATCTAGTAGGAGAAGAGAAATAATTAAAATCAGAGAAGAAATCAACAGGATTGAATCAAGAAAAACATTACAAAAAATCAGCCAAACGAAGAGCTGGTTTTTTGAAAAAATAAACAAAATTGACACCCCATTGGCCCAACTAACTAAAAAAAGAAGAGAAAAGGCCCAAATCAATAAAATCAGAGATGAAAAAGGAAACGTAACAACAGACACCACAGAAATAAAAAGAATCATCAGAAATTACTACAAGGACTTGTATGCCAGCAAACAGGGAAACCTATCAGAAATGGATAGATTCCTGGACACATGCAACCTGCCTAAATTGAACCAGGAAGACATCAAAAACCTAAACAGACCCATAACTGAGACAGAAATTGAAACAGTAATAAAGGCCCTCCCAACAAAGAAAAGCCCAGGACCAGATGGATTCACTGCTGAATTCTACCAGACATTTAAAGAAGAACTGACGCCAATTCTTCTCAAACTATTCAGAACAATCGAAGAAGAGGGAGTCCTCCCAAATTCTTTCTATGAAGCCAGCATCACCTTAATTCCTAAGCCAGAGAAAGATGCAGCACTGAAAGAGAATTACAGACCAATATCCCTGATGAACATAGATGCAAAAATCCTCAATAAAATTCTCACCAATAGAATGCAACAACACATCAGAAAGATCATCCACCCAGACCAAGTGGGATTTATCCCTGGTATGCAGGGATGGTTTAATGTGCGCAAGACAATCAATGTGATACACCACATTAACAGACTGCAGAAGAAAAACCATATGATTATCTCAATAGATGCCGAGAAAGCATTTGATAAAATACAACACCCGTTCATGATGAAAACTCTAAGCAAACTGGGTTTGGAAGGAACATTCCTCAATACAATCAAAGCAATCTATGAAAAACCCACAGCCAACATCCTATTGAATGGGGAAAAGTTGGAAGCATTTCCACTGAGATCTGGTACCAGACAGGGATGCCCACTCTCACCACTGCTATTCAATATAGTTCTGGAGGTTCTAGCCAGAGCTATTAGGCAAGAAAAAGAAATTAAAGGGATACAAATTGGGAAGGAAGAACTCAAACTATCCCTCTTTGCAGATGACATGATTCTGTATTTAGGGGACCCAAAGAACTCTACTAAGAGACTATTGGAACTCATAGAAGAGTTTGGCAAAGTAGCAGGGTATAAAATCAATGAACAAAAATCAACAGCCTTTGTATACACAGACAATGCCATGGCTGAGGAAGAACTTCTAAGATCAATCCCATTCACAATAGCTACAAAAACAATCAAATACCTTGGAATAAACTTAACCAAAGATGTTAAAGATCTCTACGATGAAAATTACAAAACCATAAAGAAAGAAATAGAAGAGGATACCAAGAAATGGAAAAATCTTCCATGCTCATGGATTGGAAGAATCAATATCATCAAAATGTCCATTCTCCCAAAAGCAATTTACAGATTCAATGCAATACCAATCAAGATACCGAAGACCTTCTTCTCAGATCTGGAAAAAATGGTGCTGAAATTTATATGGAGGCACAAGAGACCTCGAATAGCTAAAGCAATCTTGTACAACAAAAACAAAGCCGGAGGCATCACAATACCAGATTTCAGGACATACTACAGGGCAGTTGTAATCAAAAAAGCATGGTACTGGTACAGAAACAGATGGATAGACCAATGGAACAGAATTGAAACACCAGAAATCAACCCAAACATCTACAGCCAACTTATATTTGATCAAGGATCTAAAACTAATTCCTGGAGCAAGGACAGTCTATTCAATAAATGGTGCTGGGAAAATTGGATTTCCACGTGCAGAATCATGAAGCAAGACCCCTACCTTACACCTTACACAAAAATCCACTCAACATGGATTAAAGACCTAAATCTACGACCTGACACCATCAAGTTACTAGAGAACATTGGAGAAACCCTTCAAGATATTGGCACAGGCAAAGAATTTCTGGAAAAGACCCGGGAGGCACAGGCAGTCAAAGCCAAAATCAACTATTGGGATTGCATCAAATTGAGAAGTTTCTGTACTGCAAAAGAAACAGTCAGGAGAGTGAAGAGACAACCGACAGAATGGGAAAAAATATTTGCAAACTATGCAACAGATAAAGGGTTAATAACCAGAATCTACAAAGAGATCAAGAAACTCCACAAAAACAAAACCAACAACCCACTTAAGAGATGGGCCAAGGACCTCAATAGACATTTTTCAAAAGAGGAAATCCAAATGGCCAACAGGCACATGAAAAAATGTTCAAGGTCATTAGCAATCAGGGAAATGCAAATCGAAAGCACAATGAGGTTTCACCTCACCCCGGTTAGAATGGCTCACATACAGAAATCTACCAACAACAGATGCTGGCGAGGATGTGGGGAAAAAGGGACACTAACCCACTGTTGGTGGGAATGCAAACTGGTCAAGCCACTATGGAAGTCAGTCTGGAGATTCCTCAGAAACCTGAAGATAACCCTACCGTTCGACCCAGCCATCCCACTCCTTGGAATTTACCCAAAGGAATTTAAATTGGCAAACAAAAAAGAGGTCTGCACCCTAATGTTTATTGCAGTTCAATTCACAATAGCTAAGACCTGGAACCAATCTAAATGCCCATCAACGATAGACTGGATAAAGAAATTATGGGATATGTACTCTTTAGAATACTATACCGCAGTAAGAAACAACGAAATCCAGTCATTTGCAATAAAATGGAGGAATCTGGAACACATGATGGACACTATGGGAAACGTTGGCTTGATCAGCATAGCCCTGACTGTTAATGAACAACTTAATACATTATACCTCTTAGTAGTTTTTTTTATCTGTTCTACTTAATATGACTGGTTTAGTTCTGTAATTGATGCACAGTTATTCTTAAGTGTTGAAAATTAACTGAAATGTGATCCCTGTTGAACATGGGAGTGGGAATGGGAGAGGGAAGAGATGTATAATTTGGGACATGCTCAGGCTGACTTGCCCCAAGTGGTGGAGTTGGAAGCATACCAGGGGATTCCAATTCAATCCCATCGAGGTGGCATGTACCAATGCCATCTCGCTGTTCCAGGTGATCAATTTCAGTTCACAGTTGGTCATGGTGGAGGGACTGGGAGTCAAAGGGAGCACATAGACAAGTCTAGTACCTGCTAACGCTAACCGATGGAGTAAATAAAGGGGAGAGTGATCCAACATGGGAAGTGAGATACTCAGCAGACTCATAGAATGGCAGATGTCCTAAATAGCACTCTGGCCTCAGAATCAGCCCTAAAGGCATTCGGAGCTGGCTGAAAAGCTCATGAGAGTATTTCAGGCATGGAAAGCCAAGACACTCTGGCAAAAGATCTCTGCGAGTGAGATCCCAGTGGAAAGAACAGGTCATCAAAGAAGGAGGTACCTTTCTCTGAAGGGAGGAGAGAACCTCCACTTTGACTATGACCTTGTCTAAACACGATAAGAGTCGGAGAACTCAGAGGGCTTCCATAGCCTTGGAAACTCATGACTGGAGCATAGGGAGATTACTGATGCCATAGACAGGAGTGTCAATTGGTAAAGTCAACAACAGGAGTCACTGTGCACTTACTCCTCATGTAGGATCTCTATCCTTAATGTGCTGTACATTGAGATTTAATGCTATAACGAGTACTCAAACAATATATTTCACTTTGTGTTTCTATGGGGGTGCAAACTGTTGAAATCCTTACTTAATGCATACTAAACTGATCTTCTGTAAAAAAAAAAAAAGAAATTATCAATTCCCAACTTGACTCTCACTGGGATTAAACATGACAATAGGTCTGCTCTGATTTCATCATCATTAAAAAAAATCATCTATTATTTTTCACTTTATGTTTCTGTGTGGGAGCAAACTGTTGAAATCCTTACTTAAGGTATACTAAGCTGATCTTCTGTATATTAAGATAATCGAAAATAAATCTTGATGTGAATGGAAGGGGAGAGGGAGTGGGAAAGGGGAGGGTTGTGGGTGGGAGGGACGGTATGGGGGGGAAGCCATTGTAATCCATAAGTCGTACTTTGGAAATTTATATTCATTAAATAAAAGTTTTAAAAAAAATTATACATCCAACACAGCCTCACCACGCTACAGGCAAACGAAGAGGGGAGCATGTAGAAGCAGCTTTCCCCCAGTGGACCATTTGTTTCCTTTCTGTTATCTTCCTATACATGGATCCTTTTCTATGAGCTGTGCTGTTTAACAGAATCCTAATTTAACAATCTCCAGCCGGTATTAAGATGCTGCACTGGGGGCCAGCGTTGTGGCATAGGGGGTTAATCTGCCCTACCTGCGGCGCTGGCACCCAGTATGGGTGCTGATTCGATTCTCAGCTGCACCACTTCCAGTCCAGTTCCCTGCTAACATGCCCGTGAATGCAGCAGAGGACAGTCCATATGCTTGGGCCCCTGCACCCATGTGGGAGGCCTGGAAGAGGCTCCTGGCTCCTGGGTTTTGGCCTGGCCCAGGCCCAGCAGTTGCTGCTGTTCGGGGAGTGAATCAGCAGATGAAGACCTCTTTCTCTGTCTCTCCCTCTCTCTCTTTGTAATTCTGTCTTTCAAACAAATAAAAATATGCTTCATTGGTGCTATGCCTTTTTTTTTTTGACAGGCAGAGTTAAACAGTGAGAGAGAGAGAGATGCAGAGAGAAAGGTCCTCCCTCTGCTGGTTCACCCCCCAAATGGCCGCTACGGCCTGTGTGCTGCGCCGATCTGAAGCCAAGAGCCAGGTGCTTCTCCTGGTCTCCCATGCGGGTGCAGGACCCAAGGACTTGGGCCATCCTCCACTGCCTTTCTGGGCCACAGCAGAAAGCAGGACTGGAAGAGGAGCAACTGGGACAGAATCCAGCACCCCGACCGGGACTAGAACTTGGTATGCCGGCGCTGCAGGCGGAGGATTAGCCTAGTGAGCCACGGCGCTGGCCGGTGCTATGCTTTTTTAATCGGTAGGTTGCCATTAACTGAATTGGAAATTATAGCTCTAAACTTTTTGGAAGAAAATTAATTGCTGTTATCTACTTTCCACACTTAAAAGCAGACATTGAATTAATTACCATTACTAGATATGAAGGTTTATAGATTTGGAGATTTAGTTTTTAAAACATTTTGAAAATAAAAGTGGGTCTCTGATCAGCATTTTCTTTAACATGTTAGCCAACTTAAAATGCCTTTCAGTGAAATGATAAAAAGGAATTCTAGATGGCTAATATACATATCAAAATATATTTAAGCTCATTATTATTAAAGTGCACATTAAAACTAATACTAATGAGATATTTGTTGCCTATGGAGTTAGCATTGATTTTGTATAATGATAACACACTGGGTTGGTGAGGGAGCAGACTGGGATCAGTGAAAACTGAGCTGTTTCTGGAGGGAAATTTGGCAATAAGTATAAAAAGCATTAAACATCAAATGAGTTTGCTTTTAGGAGCTTATCCTAACCAAAGAACCGCTCGTGTCTGAAGGAGATAAAATTGAAAGCATGTTATAGTGCTGTTCATTTACCAAAAGTTGGGGGCAGCCTGAATATCTCACAATAGAAAATTGATATAAAAACTGAATATATGTAAAAATGGAAATCAATACAGCAAAATAATGTAGAATGTTTAGTAATGAGAAAAGTCCTCCTAATACATAGTCTCAGAAAGATAAAGCCTAAAAAAGAACATGGATAATATGATCCCATTTTTGTCTACTTAATATTTCATTTATGGAAACATGTCTGAAAGGTGTGCTGGCAAAGCTTATTGACATAAAGAAAAAAAAGTATTTTTTATTAATGTACCGTATTTATAGAACACTGTGGTTTACAGACATTTCAGCAGAAAGCACAGAGAGTGCCCATCCACTCATGTACCTCCCATTCCATTTCCCCTATTATTAACACCTTCAGTGTGGTGCATTTGTTACAACTGACGGGCCAATACTGGGATGACGATGATTATTATTCACGTCTGTAATTCCTCTTAGTGTTGTACATTCTATAGATCTGGCAAGTTTATAGTGACATGTATTCAACAAGGCAGTAGCATGCAGAATAGCTTCACTGCCATAATGATACCCTGCACTACACCTGTTCCTCTCTCCTTTCTTCTCTCTCAGTTCTTGGCAACCAGTGATCTTTTTACTGTCCTCATAGGTTTGCTTTTTCCAGAATGTCATGTAGTTGGAATCATTCAGAGTGTAGAATTTTCAGAGTGGCTTTGCATTTTCATTTAGCAATATGCATTGAGGTTTCCTCCATGTCTGTTTGGAGATTGATAGCTTATTTCTTTCAATAACCAAATAGCAAAATTGTAAGGCTGCCACAAAATACACCAAACACCAGAGTTAGAGGGAAGGTTTGTTGTCGGGTAGGGGAAGCCTGACAGGCCAGGGGGAGAGAGCAGAGGGTAAGAGAGAGGAGGAGAGCCTAAGAGAGAGAGTGATCGAGAGAGAACACTTGTTTGGAAACAGGTTCTCTTAAAATTTTTCCAGGGGGCAGGCGGGGAAAGTAGGAGCAGCAAATCCCACTAGGGTGAGGGTGGAGCTGACACCAGTGATTGGGCCATGGGGCTTAGAACTGGAGACGGGGGAGGGAGGGCAGGGCCTAAAATGGCGAGTGAGGCATAGATCGCACCACAGATAAGAATGCACCATTTTACTAACAAAAATAGCAGTCCTTAGTATAGACACACCACAGTTTATTTATCCATTCACCTATTGAAGAATATCTTGGTTGCTTCCAAGTTTTGCAGTTATGAATAAGACTGCTAAAAATGGACAGGTGTTTGTGTGGGCCCAAGTTTTCAACCCATTTGGATAAATACCAAGGAATGCAACTACTGGATTGTGTAGTATGAGCATGTTTTGTTTTGTAAGAACCCGCCAAACTCTTTTGCAAAGTGGCTGTACCATTTTTCATTCTATTTTTAGATCTGTAACTCACTTTGAACTAATTTTTGAGGAAGATGTAATGTCTGTGTCTAGGCTCATTTTTGTTACGTATGGATGTCCAGTTGTTCCGGCACAATTTGCTGAAAAGTCTCTTGTTTCCGAGAAACCTAGTATACAAGAGCTGGCCACCAAAGGCAGAAGGTTCTGTGAGGCTGGGGACAGGCGGACAGATACAAGATCACACAGAGTGCAACCTACAGGCAGAAGCGCAGATTTTGGTGACTACAAGATGAAGATCTGCACCACGTGGCAGGAGAAAAAGGGTTTTATAGACAATGGTAGACCAGATAAGTGAAATGCGTTTGGATTTTTGCAAGAAGTATTAACATTCCAGGAACTGGGTAAGAGGCATTCCAGCCACAAGTACCTGGCACGAAATGCGAGTCAGATTTTCTTGAAGGCTTTGTTTATCCTGTAGAATTTGAGATGACTGTCAGGATCAGCGAAAGGGCGAGATGGTTGCTATGATCAAGATAGCTACTGTCATTTCAAACTGGATCCTTATAGCTAGCTTTTCTTTCTTGACTTGCCTTAGATCCTTTTTCAAAGATAAGTTGACCGGATTTGTATGGATCTACTTCTAAGCTCTCTGCTCTCACTCATTGATCTGTTTATTCATTCACCAGTATCACACTTTATTGACTATTGTAGCCTTCTAGTAAGTCTTGAAATCAGGTAGTATCTGACTTGTTCTTCTCTTTCAATACTGTGCTGGCTGTTCCTTCTTCTTATAAGCTTTGTAATCAGTTTGTTAATGGCCACACGATAACTGGGTGGTGTGAGGAGTCAGATGGGGTGATAGGCAGTCAGGTGGTCCTGGTGGAAACTGAAGGTGCAGAATACTTGCTTCCCCAAAGTTACCTTTAGCAAGGTCAAAAGTACTTGCCCCACTCCTCGGGAATTTCCAATTTTATTATGAGAATAGCAAGGGAGCAGTGATTCCATCCTCTGAGCTCACGGTTTACTGTAAAAACAAGTTACCTATCCCACTCCTGGCAAAGAAGAGTACAGAGCAGGTCTTTCGTTGGGTCTTGTTCTTGCCTTATAACTGGATATCAAGCTGATAAGTTTTTTTCTTCCCCAAAATTGTGCTTAAAATCCCACTACCACCAGCCCCTTCGGATTTTGCCTCTCTTGGGGCCTCCCTCCAGTCCACTCTGGCTGGCGGTCTCTGACTTAAATAAATCTTGCTTTAAATTATATTTTCTTGGGGCTGGCACTGTGGTGTAGTGGGTAAAGCCACTGCCTGCAGTGCAGGTATCCCATATGGGTGCTGGTTCAAGACCTGGCTGCTCCACTTCCTATCTAGCTCTCTGCTATGGCCTGGGAAAGCAGTAGAAGATGGCCCAGGCTGTAGGGACCCTGCACCTGCATGGGAAGACCCAGAGGAAGCTCCTGGCTCCTGGCTTTGGATTGGCGCAGCTTTGGTCTTTGCAGCCAACTGGGGAGTGAACCAGCAGATGGAAGACCCCTCTCGCTCTCTCTCTCTGCCTCTCCTCTCTCTGTGTAACTCTGACTTTCAAAGTAAATAAATAAATCTTTAAAAATAATAAAATTTATCTTGCTTTTCTCTTTGCCTTGTCTGCTTGGAAATTCTTCCATGTGAGACAAAGAACCAAGGTAATCTATTCTCCAATGCCATTTCACCTGTAACGGTGGGATTTTGATTTTGATTGCGTTGAAGTTATATATCAAGTTGGGGAGAACTGACATCTTAACAATATTGAAACTTCTCATCTGTGAACAAGGAATATCTCTCTATTTATTTAAGAATTTTTATAGTGTCTTCATATAGCTCTCATACTTTTAAAAAAAGATTTCCTGGCCGGCGCCATGGCTCAATAGGCTAATCCTCCACCTGTGGCGCCAGCACCCCAGGTTCTAGTCCCGGTTGGGGCTCTGGATTCTGTCCCGGTTGCTCCTCTTCCTGTCCAGCTCTCTGCTGTGGCCCGGGAGTGCATTGGAGGATGGCCTAAGTCCTTGGGCCCTGCACTCACATAGGAGACCAGGAGAAGCACCTGGCTCCTGGCTTTGGATCAGCACGGTACGCCGGCCGCAGCGGCCACTTGGGGGTGAACCAACGGAAAAGGAAGACCTTTCTCTCTGTCTCTCTCTCTCTCACTGTCCACTCTGCCTGTCAAAAAAAAAAAAAAAAAAAAGATTTACTTATTTATTTGAGAGTCAGTATAACAGACAAAGAGAGGGAGATCCAGAAAGAGAGGTCTTCCATTTGATAGTTCACTTCCCAAATGGCCACGATGGCTGGAGCTGGGCTGATCTGAAGCCAGGATGCAGGAGCTTATTCCCTACATGGATCTCTCATGTGCGTGTGGGGTCCCAAGGACTTGGCCATCCACCACTGCTTTCCCAGGCCATTAACAGAGAGCTGGATCAGAAGTGGGGCAGCCAGGATTTGCTCTGGCACCCATATGGGATGCCACAGTGCCAGCCCCTCTTATACATTTTTAAAACTTATACTTAAGTGTTTAATTTTATTCCTGCTAATGTAAATGGTATTGTGTTTTACATTTCAAATTTTAATTGTTTTTTGCTGGGAACAATCTTAATCTTTAACCATAACATTTAGGAGGATGGGACAAGGTAAACGTTCTGTTGCTTATCAAATTGTTAAACAAACATATTTTCTGAAAGTTTAGTGAAGACTATGTTAAAGTTTTAATTGAATCTTGTTGTAAAGGAAAAAGTTTTAATATCTAAAGATTCACTTTTTTTTTAAAAAAAAAAAAGGATTTATTTATTTATTTATTTTTTTTATTTATTTTTTTTTTGTGTGTGTGTGTGTTTTTTTTTTTTTTAACTTTTATTTAATGCATATAATTTTCCAAAGTACAACTTATGGATTACAATGGCTTCCCCCCCATACCGTCCCTCCCACCCACAACCCTCCCCTTTCCCACTCCCTCTCCCCTTCCATTCACATCATGATTCATTTTCGATTATCTTAATATACAGAAGATCAGCTTAGTATACATTAAGTATGGATTTCAACAGTTTGCTCCCACACAGAAACATAAAGTGAAAAATAATAGATGATTTTTTTAAATGATGATGAAATCAGAGCAGACCTATTGTCATGTTTAATCCCAGTGAGAGTCAAGTTGGGAATTGATAATTTCTTTTTTTTTTTTCTTTTTTTTTTTTTTTTTTTACAGAGGATCAGTTTAGTATGCATTAAGTAAGGATTTCAACAGTTTGCACCCCCATAGAAACACAAAGTGAAATATATTGTTTGAGTACTCGTTATAGCATTAAATCTCAATGTACAGCACATTAAGGATAGAGATCCTACATGAGGAGTAAGTGCACAGTGACTCCTGTTGTTGACTTTACCAATTGACATTCCTGTCTATGGCATCAGTAATCTCCCTATGCTCCAGTCATGAGTTTCCAAGGCTATGGAAGCCCTCTGAGTTCTCCGACTCTTATCTTGTTTAGACAAGGTCATAGTCAAAGTGGAGGTTCTCTCCTCCCTTCAGAGAAAGGTACCTCCTTCTTTGAAGACCTGTTCTTTCCACTGGGATCTCACTCGCAGAGATCTTTTGCCAGAGTGTCTTGGCTTTCCATGCCTGAAATACTCTCATGAGCTTTTCAGCCAGCTCCGAATGCCTTTAGGGCTGATTCTGAGGCCAGAGTGCTATTTAGGACATCTGCCATTCTATGAGTCTGCTGAGTATCTCACTTCCCATGTTGGATCACTCTCCCCTTTATTTACTCCATCGGTTAGCATTAGCAGGTACTAGACTTGTCTATGTGTTCCCTTTGACTCCCAGTCCCTTCACCATGACCAACTGTGAACTGAAACTGATCACCTGGAACAGTGAGATGGCATTGGTACATGCCACCTCGATGGGATTGAATTGGAATCCCCTGGTATGCTTCCAACTCCACCACTTGGGGCAAGTCAGCCTGAGCATGTCCCAAATTATACATCTCTTCCCTCTCCCATTCCCACCACCATGTTCAACAGGGATCACATTTCAGTTAATTTTCAACACTTAAGAATAACTGTGCATCAATTACAGATCTAAATCAGTCATATTAAGTAGAACAGATAAAAAAAACTACTAAGAGGGATAATGTATTAAGTTGTTCATTAACAGGATTTATTTATTTATTTGAAGGCAGAGTTGCAGAGAGGCAGGGACAGAGAGAGAGAGAGAGAGAGAGAGAGAGGTCTTCCATTTGCTGGTTCACTCCCCAGATGACCCAATGGCCAGAAATGCACTGATCTGAAGCCAGGAGCTTCTTCCAGGTCTCCCACGCAGTTGCAGGGGCCCAAGATTTTGGGCCATCTTCTACTGCTTCCCCAGGCGATAGCAGAGAGCTAGGTCAGAAGAAGAGTAGCTGGGATTTGAACTGGCATCCATATGGGATGCTGACACTGCAGGCTATGGCTTTATTTGCTATGCCACAGAGCTGGCCCCAAGATTCACTTTTGAAAGCCACAGTTTAGGGGAAAAGAGCATGGTAAAAGATAATAGCTTTTTAATCTTATATAAAGTTATGTAATACATAAAAAGAAGGAAATACTTATCCAAAAAATTTATTGTCACAATTGGCAAATGTTTGAGGGAGCCCCAAAAGCACACTATTATGATTTCACTGAGATGAGCCTGGGATTGTCCCCTGTACCCACCAGACGCCTACATGACTATTAGGCCTTTTACCAATAGAATGGCTGTGGTTTCCCAGGACAAGGTTTAATTCCATTAAGGTGTATCTGAAAACTGTGTAAGCAGTTTATCCGAATTCCTACTGTCCTTTCATGATAAGTGGTGAATTGCTTCATACAAAAAGGCTCTTGTCTGAAGCCTAGGCTGGGCTTAGGACAACCTTTCTTTCACCTGGAGTTTTGGTCTTTTCCGATTCCTAGGTGCAGGAGGCAGTCTTGGGTGCCCTTGCTCCCTCGAGTGTGTGCCAGTTAGGACAATAACTCCTTTGGACAAGACTTTCTCTCTCTTTGGAGCTGATCTTCCAAAGCTGCTTGGAAGTCTGTTCTTTCTCTGGTTTCTCTCCCGCTGCTTTCTTCCCTCCATGTTTCTCTGCCCTCCTCTCCAAATTTCAGATCCTTCCTGGTGGTCCTCCATCTGAGGCGTCCTCAACAATAGGTGCGAATTCTTTTTTCTTTCTTTCTTTTTTTTTTTTTGACAGGCAGAGTGGACAGTGAGAGAGAGACAGAGAGAAAGGTCTTCCTTTGCCATTGGTTCACCCTCCAATGGCCACTGCGGCTGGCGTGCTGCGGCCGGCACACCACACTGATCCGATGGCAGGAGCCAGGTACTTATCCTGGTCTCCCATGGGGTGCAGGGCCCAAGCACTTGGGCCATCCTCCACTGTACTCCCGGGCCACAGCAGAGAGCTGGCCTGGAAGAGGGGCAACCGGGACAGAATCCGGTGCCCCGACCAGGACTAGAACCCGGTGTGCTGGCACCGCAAGGCGGAGGATTAGCTTAGTGAGCCGCGGCGTCAGCCTATAGGTGCGAATTCTTACAGTGAGTTGAACATATGTAACAAATATGTTATGACACTTGACCGGTGTTTTTCTAAATGCTATGCATCTATTTACTAACTTAATGCTACAAGAGCCCTTTAAGGTAGACACTGTACAATCCCATTTTACTTATGGAAATGGAGGCACAGAGAGGCTAAGTAGCTCATTTAATGTTGTGCAACTAATAAGTGGGAGATTAGAGCATGAAGAGCTTGAACCCCCTGCTTTTAACCACTGTGCTATAGAGAGGAGCACCAGTCAGGCACACCTCTCTATTTCTGATATGGAAGGCATCTCACCTGTGTAAGGTGTACAGGAGCGATGGGAGTGTGAGGGATGGGGTTCTATCTGTTTAGGCTGCTATAACAAAATACCATGGACTGGGTGGCTTAAATGACAGAAACTTCTCACAGTTCTGGAGGCTGCAAAGCCCAAGGCCAAGGTGCTGACCTATTCAGTTCCTGGTGAGAGCCTGCTTCCTGACTTAGGAATGACCGAATGACCACCTACTTGTGCATTCACAGGACTTCTCCTTTGTGCAGTGAAACGAGACAGGGATCCCTGCTGTCTCTTGCTCTCATACAAGGACACTGATCCTATGATGAGGGCTTTACTCTCATCTAAATCTTTTTTTTGTAACTTTTATTTAATAAATATAAATTTCCAAAGTACAGCTTTTGGATTACAGTGGCTCCCCCTCCCATAACCTCCCTCCCACCCGCAACCATCCCATCCCCTGCTCCCTCTCCTATCCCATTCACATCAAGATTCATTTTCAATTATCTTTATATACAGAAGATCAATTTAGTATATACTAAGTAAAGATTTCAACAGTTTGCACCAACACAGAAATACAAAGTATAAAGTACTGTTTGAGTACTAGTTATGCCATTAATTCACATAGCACAGCACATTAAGGACAGAGATCCTACATGGGGAGTAAGTGCACAGTGACTCCTGTTGTTGACTTAACAATTGACACTCTTGTTTATGGCATCAGTAATCTCCCTAGGCTCTTGTCATGAGTTGCCAAGGCTATGGAACCTTTTGAGTTTGCCAACTCCGATCTTATTTAGACAAGGTCATAGTCAAAGTGGAAGTTCTCTCCTCCCTTCAGAGAAAGGTACCTCCTTCTTTGATAACCCATACTTTCTGCTGGGATCTCACTCACAGAGATCTTTCATTTAGGTCTTTTTTTTTGCCACAGTGTCTTGGCTTTCCATGCCTGAAATACTTTCATGGGCTTTTAACCGGATCCAAATGGCTTAAGGGCTGAGGCCAGAGTGCTGTTTAGGACATCTGCCATTCTATGAGTCTGCTGTGTGGACTGCTTCCCATGTTGCATTGTTCTCTCCTTTTTAATTCTATCGGTTAGTATTTGCAGACACTAGTCATGTGTCATGTTTATGTGATCCCTTTGACTCTTAATCCTATCATTATTATCAATTATGAACTGAAACTGATGACTTTGACTAGTGAGATGGCATTGGTACATGCCGCCTTGATGGGATTGAAATGGAATCCCCTGGCACCTTTCTTTTTTTTTATTTTTTTTTTTGACAGGCAGAGTGGACAGTGAGAGAGAGAGACAGAGAGAAAGGTCTTCCTTTGCCGTTGGTTCACCCTCCAATGGCCGCCACGGCCGGAGCGCTGTGGCCGGTGCACCGTGCTGATCCGATGGCAGGAGCCAGGTGCTTCTCCTGGTCTCCCATGGGATGCAGGGCCCAAGCACTTGGGCCATCCTCCACTGCACTCCCTGGCCACAGCAGAGAGCTGGCCTGGAAGAGGGGCAACCGGGA
This sequence comes from Oryctolagus cuniculus, assembly GCF_051225735.1. Lineage (NCBI taxonomy): Eukaryota > Metazoa > Chordata > Mammalia > Lagomorpha > Leporidae > Oryctolagus > Oryctolagus cuniculus. The sequence goes on along the minus strand of NC_142868.1, from coordinate 47,708,232 downwards.
GAGAATCCAGCGCCCCGACCGGGACTAGAACCTGGTGTGCTGGCGCCGCAAGGCGGAGGATTAGCCTAGTGAGCCGCGCCTGGCACCTTTCTAACTCTACTGTTTGGTGCAAGTCCGTACTCTCATCTAAATCTAATTACTCCCAAAGACCCCCCCTCCAATCTCCTAATATTGTTACAATGGGGACTAGGGCTTCAACACAGGAATTTTGGGGGAACACAAACATTCAGTCAATAACTACATCTTCACATACAATATGTGGAAAGAATGCTGAGTTCAAGTTTACAATGTTTATATCTGTGTAGTCAGACCAGGTGTTATATTCTTGCCTACCTGTATTTTTTATCACAATAACTTTTACTTCTATATAGGGAAACCCATGTTAAAACACCTTTCATGGTATGATTACTTTCAAATGTGCTTCTCCCATAGTTTTGTGTTGGAGTATGAAACATTCTTTGTGAATTCCAGGATGAAAAATTAACAGCAAACACCATCCTTTAAAATAGGTGGGGCTGTCACTGGAGAGAAGTCGTGGGGTTCTTGTCTTTGCGCAAGAAAGAATGCAAGCATGAGACAGAGTAAAGCAGCCAGGATTTATTGGGGAGAGGGCATCCTTCAGAACGGAAGGGACAGAGAGTGCCCAGTCACTCAGACTGGGGGAAAGCAAGGCTACATGGTTATATGGGGAGAATACACCTGGGCAGGCCAGGTCGGCGGTTTAGCAGGAGAGCAGAGAGCTGAACACGCGGTCTTTGTTAAGGGCATCTTCCTTTACCCTCTCCCCCTTCTCTTACAGGACAAAGGGTTTGCTGAGTGTCATAAGAAAAATTCCTTCCCAAGTTTACCACTGATGTTATCAGACGGGGGAGTCTCACTGAGGGTGGTGGCGGTGATGTGTTTCTCTAGGGTGCCTGCCTTGGAGGAGAATGTAGAGCTTTTATTGCTACATGTTATCAGGCCAGGTAACCCACTTGGTGCTGAGGGGAGAGGTTTCCTGTGGGGGGGGGGTGGAGGGCTGGGACCACCAGAGGGTTATCAGGGTCTGGGGAGGGCTTTGAAGTGTAGATGCTGGGCTGCTTCCAAAGTCAGCTTCTGTGCCATTGCATTTCTCTAAGGCCCCTCTCACACACGGAGGCTAATTTCTAACTTCCTACCTATCAGGGTGACACTGAGGTATTTAGCTCCACACTGAGCCAGGGGATTACAAACCCACTGCATCCAGCTTTCAGCCTAGGCAGGGAGTTCCTTCACATGCGCAGAGAGTAATCATTAAAGCCCCTGCCATCCATCATTGCAGGTTCATTCCAGGTCAAAGCATAGCTCATCCTTCTGCCTATTAAGGAACATGCAGAAGAGGCTCCTGGGAATTGGCAATTAAGAGCAGCATAAATCAAACTGGAAAACTGCCCACAATTTCAACCATTTGTTCAGACACTTTCCCCATCTCCAATTTTCTCTTCTTTTCTTAATTCCATTAATTTTTTTCTGCTTGTGTTAAAATAGGATTCAATTATGGAAGGATGCTTTATCTTTCTTTCATGAATGTAATAAACTAAAAGACAAAAAACTACTGAGTTAGGAAAACTTACTTAGGAGTTCATCTATATCTGAAGAACAGAAAAGCAACAAGAAGTGTGCAGAGAACAAGAGCGCAGGCACAGGCGAATCCGTGGTTCAACCCATTACCCAAAGGCTGCCAATCTCTGTGTGCTGCTGTTGGCACCATCACAGTGGTTCCTCATTGTCCTAGGCATGAGAACCAATGAACAAAGCACAGAAGGCAAAGGTCTCATTTGTTAGAGGTTCAGTTTACTTGATATCACAATAACCACTTAAGTCACTGAAAAACATGACTTGACTCTGTGGGAAACATTCAATCCAACCACTTTGGAGTCTTAACCTTTTGTATTCTGTGCTAAATAATTCAATGTAAGAACTTGTGTTCTCTGCTTATAGGTAGGAACCAAAGGCCATTTTCCTGAGGGGATTGTTTCTGTGTTTTGTAGGACCCTGTTCATGCCTTAGTACTGATTGCATTTCTCTCTCACTGAAGACACAGGGGATGCATAAGTGTTTCACTTACAATCAGTGGCTTCAGAATTGTGTTGACATAAATTTAGCTCTTCCGATTGGGAAGAGTCCTAGCACAGGCAGAACTTGGGTTTGTGGTTTCCCCCTTTCCAAACCTGAGTCTTTGTGCAAAGCAAACAGGGTCACAAGGTAATAATTGGGTACTCTGTCCTAGAGAATCTGATCCAGACGTCTTGCCTGGCTTCTGTGGGCTTTTTTCCCCCTAAAACTGGCTTTTCTCGAATTCTGAGCTCACACGTTCTTCCCCACTGTTCCACAAGCCTCTCATGTTCATGTTAGTCTTTGCAAATTCTCTAAAGGAAATGCCTGTCCTTTAGGCTTTCTTGCCGGAATCCGACTACTCTTAGGAGTCCAGTACAGGTCCTGTCTTCTCCATGACACTTTCCTTTGTTGTTGTCCACACTTTTCCCTTATTATTCGGAAAATGACAAGTCACTTGTGGGGGGCTTGTTATTCAGAACAGTATGACTCATTTATCAATGAACTAGTTCATTTATTCACCTGAGAAATCATTATTGAGCTCCTATGATATGCTGTGCTAAAAAATGAGAGAGATGCAAAATTTCCTTCAAAGAGCTTAGGGTTGAACTGAAGAATCAAGGTAGAAGGAGGTATAGGCAAAGTAATGTGAGTTTTACAGATACAAGCTCAAAAAGAATTATTAGGGGATAGGAGGAGCCAAGGACAAGTCATTGGAAGATGACTTGACCTGGTGATGTTGGGTTTTCTGTCCTGACTCCCCAGTCAGTTGATGTTTATTTGTGAACTTCTCTAGAAAGTAATATCAATATCGGTATTGTAAAGTTAATACACATACAGAATGAACGGATTTTTAAGGTGAAAATCTAGGTAACTACCACCCAGGAAAAGACCTTGACAATTCCTAGCAACCCAAGGGCTTCTATATGCTGCCTCTAGGTTGTGTTAGTCAGAGTTCTCCAGGGAAACAGAATTTATAGGATACACAGAGACACAGAGACGCACAGGAGAGAGAGAGAGAGAGAGAGAGAGAGAGAGAGAGAGAGATCATGACATCATGTGAATATGGAGGGTGGCAGATCTCAGTCTACAGGGCAGGTGGGAGGCTGGAGACCCAGGTGAGAGCTGACCTTGCAGCCTGAGTCTAAAGTATCCACAGCAGTTTCTTCTTCCCCTAGGGATCCCAGTATTTTTCTCTTATGGCCTTTAACTGCTGGGATGAAGCCCTCCTGTATTATGCAGGGTAATCTGCTTTACTTGAAGTCTTCTGCTTTACTTGAAGTCTACTGATTTAAATGAGTCACACCTAGAAAATGCCTCTCAAACAACATTTACATTAGTGTTTGACTAAAAATCTGCAAACTGTGCAAACTTTAGCTAAGTTGACACATAAAACTGGCCATGATGTGAAACAATTCCTTTCCTTCTTTCTTTGTTTTGCTTTATGGTTTCACCACCTGTGCATGGATCCCTATAATTACCGTAGTGTGGGGAGCAACTGGGAGCAACTCGGACTAGACTGTTACTGGAATTAAGACTTATTCTATGCATCTGCTCTCCCACAATATGGCGCTGGGAGAGGAGGAAACAGCTTCTACACAGCTGCCTCCAGTTCAACCAATAAGCAGCAGGAGCTGACTCTGATTGGAGGAGAGCAGCGTACTTGGTGTGTGGGTAGCAGAGTTGGGATTGGTGGAAGAGGACTATAAAGGAGGAGAGACACACCATGCACCAGGAACATCTGAAGGAACACCTGAGCAGCCCCCGAGAGAGCCGGCCGGCGGTGTGCCGCTCCCCCGCGGAAGTGGGGAAAGTGGCAGGGGGAACCGCCCTTCCACGGAGGTGGAAGGGACGGTAGCCAACCCGGGAAGAACCAGCAGCAAACCCAGGGAGGGCCGAGCAGACAAAAGAACAGCGCAGGGTCCTGTGTTGTTCCTCCACCAAGAGGGGGAGCGACAACGTAGTATTTCCTAATTTTTAACTTTATATAAATGGAAATGTTCAGAATGAGTATTTTTGTATCTGACTTGTTTTGCTCAACATTGCAAAGCATTGTTTACTTATTTTTATTGAAAGGGAGAGAAAGAGAAGGAGAGAGAGAGGGACAGATAGGGCTGGGGACTCAGCCCTGGTCTCCCATTTGGGTGGCAGGGGTCCAGTGACTTGAGCTATCACCTGCTGCCTCCCTGAGTGAAAATTAGGAAGAAGTTGGAATCAGAAGCAGGGACAGGACTCCAACCCAGGATCTCTGATGATATGGCATGTGGGTCTCCCAAGCAGTAGCTTAACTGTGGTGCCAGATACCTGTCTCAACATTTTGCTTTTAAAATTCATCCATGTGAGGAATCCAGTTGTAGCTGCTTCATTTTCATGCTCTATGGTAACCCATTGACCAAACATTTCGTGGGCATTCTGTTTTCAGTTTAAGCTGTTACTAACTATAATGCTACTATGAAGATACCTTGGAGTGCATCAATATGCATTTCTGTGAGGATAATACTTAGGCATGGAATTGCTGAGCTGCGAGGGTATGCATTTTAAACTCGACCGGATAATGACAGAATGATATCCAAAGTAGTTGCATCAAGTTCCTTTCTCACTGGTGGTATGTAAGATTTCTTCTCCCTCCTTCTTTCCCCTCCTCTTTACTCTCTGGCTTGCTACCCTGTCTACCACAAATCAAGTACTCTACTTCCTTGTATACCTTACTTCATCTAATTGAGTAGTGATATTTTTATAACAGAGGATCAGTAAACATATTGTAGCATGGATTGAAAGACACTCAAGTATTTCTTGTACCCATTAAAGTGATATCTTGAAGAAATAAAATATCAGTTTTTTAAGGAGAAAGTGAACATTTTAACATTTAATTTATTTTATTTTTAAGCATTCTTTGTTTTTGAGAAAATTAACTTTGAAGAACCCAAGAATGATACATCTTTTGCGAGCACTTAGACATAACTGTAACTTATGAGATATAAGAATATCCTCTACTTGGAAATCCAAATGGCCAACAGGCACATGAAAAAATGTTCAAGGTCACTAGCAATCAGGGAAATGCAAATCAAAAGCGCAATGAGGTTTCACCTCACCCCGGTTAGAATGGCTCACATACAGAAATCTACCAACAACAGATGCTGGCGAGGATGTGGGGAAAAAGGGACACTAACCCACTGTTGGTGGGAATGCAAACTGGTCAAGCCACTATGGAAATCAGTCTGGAGATTCCTCAGAAACCTGAATATAACCCTACCGTTCGACCCAGCCATCCCACTCCTTGGAATTTACCCAAAGGAGTTTAAATTGATAAAGAAAAAAGCGGTCTGCACCCTAATGTTTATTGCAGCACAATTCACAATAGCCAAGACCTGGAACCAACCTAAATGCCCATCAATGGTAGACTGGATAAAGAAATTATGGGATATGTATTCTTTAGAATACTATACTGCAGTAAGAAACAACGAAATCCAGTCATTTGCAACAAAATGGAGGAATCTGGAACACATCATGCTGAGTGAAGTAAGCCAGTCCCAAAGGGACAAATACCATATGTTCTCCCTGATCGGTGACAACTGACTGAACACCAAAAAGGAAACCTCCTGAAGTGAAATGGACACTATGAGAAATGGTGACTTGATCAGCATAGCCCTGACTGCTAATGGACAACTTAATACATTATCCCTCATAGTATTTTTTTTTGTCTGTTCTACTTAATATGACTGGTTTAATTCTGTAATTATCACACAGTTATTCTTAAGTGTTGAAAATTAACTGAAATGTGATCCCTGTTAAACATAAAAGTGGGTATAAGAGAGGGAAGAGATGTATAATTTGGGGCATGCTCGGGCTGACTTGCCCCAATTGGTAGAGTTGGAAACATACTAGGGGATTCCAATTCAATCCCATCAAGGTGGCATGTGCCAATGCCATCTCACTATTCCAAGTGATCAATTTCAGTTCACAATTGATCATAATGAAAGGACTAAGAGTCAAAGGGAGCACATAAACAAGTCTAGTATCTGCTAACACTAACCGATAGAATAAATAAAGGGGAGAGTGATCCAACATGGGAAGTGAGATACTCAGCAGACTCATAGAATGGCGGATGTCCTAAATAGCACTCTGGCCTCAGAATCAGCCCTAAAGGCACTCGGATCTGGCTGAAAAGCCCATGAGAGTATTTCAGGCATGGAAAGCCAAGACACTCTGGCAAAAAGATCTCTGTGAGTGAGATCCCAGTGGAAAGAACAGGTCTTCAAAGAGGGAGGTGCCTTTCTCTGAAGGGAGGAGAGAACCTCCACTTTGACTATGACCTTGTCTAAACAAGATAAGAGTCGGAGAACTCAAGGGGCTTCCATAGCCTTGGAAACTCATGACTGGTGCATAGGGAGATTACTGATGCCATAAACAGGAGTGTCAATTTGTAAAGTCAACAACAGGAGTCACTGTGCACTTACTCCTCATGTAGGATCTCTGTCCTTAATGTGCTGTACACTGAGGCTTAATGCTATAACGAGTACTCAAACAGTATATTTCACTTTGTGTTTCTATGGGGGTGCAAACTGTTGAAATCTTTACTTAATGTACACTAAACTGATCTTCTGTTAAAAAAAAAAAAAAAAAAGAAACTATCAATTCCCAACTTGACTCTCACTGGGATTAAACATGACAATAGGTCTGATCTGATTTCATCATCATTTAAAAAAAATCATCTATTATTTTTCACTTTATGTTTCTGTGTGGGAACAAACTGTTGAAATCCTTACTTAAGGTATAATAAGCTGATCTTCTGTATACTAAGATAATCGAAAATGAATCTTGATGTGAATGGAAGGGGAGAGGGAGTGGGAAAGGGGAGGGTTGTGGGTGGGAGGGACGGTATGGGGGGGAAGCCATTGTAACCCATGAGACGTACTTTGGAAATTTATATTAATTAAATAAAAGATAAAAAAAAAAAAGAATATCCTCTACTTAATACACTAAAATGAAGTAAATGTTTTAAGAACAAGTTTTACTATTAACTCTCATAATCCAACTCTTTGAAGACAGAGGTCCTGCATGGGGAGTAAATGCACAGTGACTCCTGTTGTTAATTTAACAATTGACACTCTTATGTATGATGTCAGTGATCACCTGAGGCTCTTGAAATTAACTGTCTAGGCTATGGAAGCCTTTTGAATCCACAAACTCCGTCAGTATTTAGACAAGGCCATTTAAGCAAAGTGGAAGTTCTCCCCGCCCTTCAGAGAAAAGTACATCCCTCTTTGATTTCCACTTCTTTTCAGTGGGGTCTTACCCACAGAGGTTCTTCCTGTAGGGCACTTTTTGCCACAGTGTCTTGGCTTTCCACGCCTGCAATGCTCTCATGGGCTTTTCAGCTAGACCAGAATGCCTTAAGGGCTGATTCTGAGGTCAGAGTGCTAGAGAGTGAACATTTTCAGACAGATTTTATTCTGCCCTAGGGTTGTCTAAGAGAGTTGTGTGTGTGTGTGTGTGTGTGTGTGTGTGTGTAAAGAATGCATGTATGTGGGATAGGCATTTGGCCTAGGGATTAAGATTCCAGCTAAGACACTTGCATCCCACACCAGAGGACCTGAATCCATGTTTCTGCAGATTCAGAACATGGAAGGCAACAGGCGATGGCTCAGATAATTGAGTCTCTCCCACCAATGGGGACAACTCGAATTACTTCCCAGCCTCAGCTGTTGTGGTCATCTGGGGAATGGACCGGAGGATGGAAGCTTGCTTTCTCTCCCCCTCCCTCTGTATCTGCCTGTGGATTAAAAAAAGATGACAGAGTGTATGTGTGTGTGTTTATGGGGGAGAGGGTGGGAGACTAACTTCTGTGCTGTGCTCAGAGCAGCCATTCCCAGTTTGTGGAGTGAAAACTGAGGCATCGTTGTCATCTGCTGATGTCCCTCATCTACTTCCTGCCCTCTGCTTCATGGCTTCACCCTTCCTGATTGTCCAGGTTCCCATCTACAGCAACGTCAGAATTCTCAGTCTCCCCTGCAAGTCTCCCCTGCCCAGAATGTTTTCATTTTTGGAACGCTCTTGGTTCTGCCTTTATCCACTTAATCTTCTTTAATTCAGCTTGCATCCCACTCTTTGTGGGCCTTGGCCTGCATTAATTAATCTGATAAGCAAATTGAGTTGCTGTAGCTTAATTCACTTTGCTTGTGTACTAAAGTTCTTCAGTTACAGTGGTTTAAAGAAACCATGGTCACAGGATAAAATTAATGAGGTTTGTAAGCTGGAAGACCATGCCTCCACTATGCTCCTGTGTGACCCCATGCCCCCACCGGACCACACCTGTGTGCCCACTGCCAATCAGGTTAATTAACCACTCCCCTTTGAAAGTGGATTAAAAGCCTGGGACCTGGTGTGGTGTGCCTGACTCTTTTTCTTTTCATGTTTGGCCTTTTGCCATCGTGGGCCCATGCTAGCCTGTGCCTCCAGGGTGCGTGGCCTTTGGGCCACCGGCCCCATGCTTCCTGGCCTGCATGCTCCTCCACATGGCTGGTTCCTGGTACTCAGTATGAATCGAGATTTATCTCTCTTTTAGATAGGGCCCTCACTCTCACCTATGCATTTCTCTCACTGAATAAAAGCTTAAAAATAACAAAAAAGAAAATATGGTCACAAATAGGAATTTTATGTGTAATAGAGATTTCCAGTTTCTTTTTATATCCTGAGCAATTGTGATGTTGTTTATCATTACTACATAATTTTAATTTCCATAGAGTAAATGACAGCAAGAAGATTAACCAATAATCCTATTCTTTGTTTTAGATATTCTTGGGAGCAATAAAGAGGAAAATGTAGTGAATATAATTTATTGCATGCAATAAAAATTATAGGACAGAGCCAAATATGAGTACCACATTCAAGGGATTTAGTCACATTAATTTCCTTTTTTTTTTTTTTTATGAGTAAGCTGTATTCTTTGAGTTAAAAAGATTTTCCCAAGGTCACTGGCTAGCAGTTAGGAAAAGTAGGTCTTTTAATTCTGAATCTGTCTTCTCCTTTAATACTCTGTATCTTAGCAAGAAAGTATGAAAAAATATCATCACACTATGGATTGCTAAAAGGCATAACGAATCAGTATTAAGTGAATTAATTTTTTAAAAATGATAATTTATTTAACTGAAAGGCAAAGAGAGAAAGGAGACAGATGCAGAGATAAAGAAGAGAGAAACAGACAGAGAGAGATTCACCCTCTGGCTCGCTCTCTATATGCCCCCAACAGCCAGGGATAGGCCAGGCTGAAACTATGAATGGGGAACTCAATCCAGGTGTCCCATGAGGGAGGCAGGGACCCACGTGCTTGAGCCACCACCTGGTGCCTCCCAGGGTGTGCATTAGCAGAAATCTGGAATTGGGAGCAGAGCCAGGACTCAAATCCGGGCACTCTGCTATGGGGTGTGGGCATCCCAAATGATATCTTAACTGCTAGACCAAATGCCTGCCTCTGAATTACTTGGGCTTATTCTAAGTGTCAGTTGCCTTACACACTTTTTTTTTCATTAAGTCATTCAAGTCTTCACAACAACCATTGGAAAGAAGTCTTATTAGCCCTATTCTGTTTTTTTTTTCTTCGTAAGCAAATTAAATGATAAATGTCAGTGTACTGCATATTAAGGAAATTTCTAGTAAGACATACAGAGATCTGGAGCCGGTGCTGTGGTGCAGCGGGTTAAAGTCCTGGCTGGTCCACTTCTGATCCAGCTCTCTGCTATGGCCTGAGAAAGCATTAGAAGATGGCCCAAGGCCTTGGGATCCTTCACCAGCATGGGAGACCCAGACGAAGCTCCAGGCTCCTGGCTTCTGGCTTCCAATTGGCGAAGCTCTGGCTGTTGTAGTCATTTGGGGAATGAACCAGCATATGGAAGACCTCTCTCTCTCTCTCTTTCTAGCTCTACCTCTTTCTGTAACTCTGTCTTTCAAATAAATAAATCTTTTTTTTTTTTTAAAAGACATACAGAGGTCAATGGTAGACCAAGTCTTGTTCGTCCTCATTCTATTCTATTTTATTGATTTTTTGGTTGGATCTCAGGTACATAGAATTGGGTTAATCATAATCCAAGATTCATAATTCTTATCATTGGGTAATGCATGATTTCCACATGCTTCTTCTTCTTCTTTTTTTTTTTTTTTAAGATTTTTACTTATTTATTTGATAGGTAGAGTTACAGACAATGAGAGAGACAGAGAGACAGGTCTTCCTTCCGTTGGTTCACTCCCCAAATGGCCGCTATGGCCGGAGCTATGCCAATCTGAAACCAGGAGCCAGGAGCCAGGTGCCTCCTCCTGGTCTCTCATGTGGGTACAGGGGCCCAAGCACTTGGGCCATCCTCCACTGCCCTCTGGGGCCACAACAGAGTTCTGGACTGGAAGAGGAGCAACCGGGACCAGAACCCGGAGCCCATGTGGGATGCTGGTGCCGCAGGTGGAGGATTAACCAAGTGAGCCACGGCGCCGGCCCCTCCCACATGCTTCTTAATGTGATGAACACCCTAACTCTTTATACATTACAACAGCTAGGATTCTGCAGGAACTACATCCAATGGTGTGGATTATACTTCATTCCTCCCTGGTTCCTCCCAAACAAGTCAAGTCATCATCCTGTGCACATCATATCCTCATGTTCCTTTTGATATCATTTTATTGCAACTGTAGGTATCCTTACACTCATTTTAACTTATTAAAAAGTGTACAAAGTAGTTTGTGTCTTTTGAAATCAACTTTTTATAACCAATTGTATTTTGCTAAGATTTGTGCATCTTGTTCTGGATTTCCACAGTGCACTTTGTCAGCTGTGTTATGTTGTATGGTGTGACTCTGTCACGGTTGATCCACTTACCAGTTGATGGGCTTTTGGATAGTCTCCAGGATTTTATAATATTGCTGTGAACATTCTTGTCTGTGTCTCTTGTTGTACATGGGTAATTTTTTCCTTTGTGTATGTTCCCAGGAGTTGAATTTCTGAGTCAGAGTATATGAATGTACAATTCTGGAAAAGCACACACCAAAGGGTTTTTCAAAATAGTTGCATAGATCTATCTATCTATCCATCTATCCATCTATCTAAGTAATCTATAAGAAGTTCAGAGGTTTCCCATGCTCTCCATCACCTGGCAATCTAAGACTTTTACAGTGTTTTCTCACCAGACTGGTGCAATAAAGGCCATCATCATCATCTCAGTTTATGTTTCCTTGAACAGCATGATGTTGAACACTCCCACGTGTTTATTGGCTCTGCATATTTCCTCTTATGTGTAATGTCTATTTACTCCCATTTTACACAAGAGAAAACTTAGACTCAAAGAGGTTAAGTGCCTTGCCTAAGGTTACCAAAGCATCGAGTTGCAGATCTGGGTTTCAAACTCAAGTCTATCTGAAAATAAGACATTTGTTTTCTCTACCACTGATACTGCTTCCTTAAGCCATGGGACCACTTCTTCTCCTTCTTGTTCCTCCTCCTCCTCCTGCACATCCTCCTCCTCCTCTTCTTCCTCCCTCCCTCTTTACCTCCCTCCCTCCCTCCCTTCCTCCTTCTTCCTTCTTCCTCATTTTTTTAAATCAGCATATGAGAAGTCACTCACTCAATTTTTTTTAGAAGTCTATATCTTTATTCTGAAATGAAATTATAAAACTATTTGCAGTTTTTTCTCAGTTTCTACCATTTGAAACTACCAGTGAAAAGCCTTGTAAGAAAAAGAGCCTTATTAGATTACATTTTTAACATGTAAAAAAAAATTCAAGTGTTAGTCCCAGTTTGTTCATTTCCTTTAGAAACTAGTCTCATTCTGAATGATTATTGGTTGTTTCTGAAAAATCAAATCCACTCTTTGAGGATGAATATCTGCTACCAGTAAAAAATATTGAAAGAAAAATGCCTCATGGGGCAGATTTATTGGTTTTCCAGCTGTGTACTTTGGAGTCCTAGGAGCTGTGGACTCATCTGAAGGTCCCTGCTATGGTTTGGATATAGTTAGAGTGTCTCCCAGTAATAGAAAGAATGAAGAGTGCTGTGCTGGGTGGCCATTGTGTTTGGAGGCAACCAGAGGGCTGTTGGGTACCCTTGTTCCATCACTGCCTGTTATTCTACCTCTACTCACAGACTTCAAAAGCAGAGGGAAGGAGATGGCAGGGGTGCATCTCATCATGAGACAGGCTTATCCTAGCCCCAACCCAGACTCCTAAATTAAACACTCGATGTGGGAGTCAGAGACTAAAAGCCCTCCATAGCAGCACATTTTGGGGATTCTAGTTTTTCATGAGTATATGCTTCATCTATTCACAATATCAGAGAGCCAGCTACTAGAAAATTTTGATTACATTTTGGCTTAACAGAATCACATCAGATAAAAGCTTCCTATGCATGAAAATTGATGTAGAAGCTGAATGTATCAACTCCTCTCCAGTTACATACTTGAAACTAAAATTCAGCCAGTGCCTTAGTGGAGAGAGTTCAGGGCCAAGGACATTCCCCACACCTTGAATTTTAGTAAACATTGAGTCCAGATGGGTATCTTCTCTTTACTGAATAAATCAATAGAAAACATTTCATCATGGGGCTTATGAAATCCTACTGCAGAGAAAGGCAAGGACACATTACCTGGAAGATTTAGATGGAGAGTAAATGTGGAAACATCCTACTGCAGGAGTAGAACACTTTAGGGGATCATTTGCATTTTAGAGGGTTTTGCACAGTCTAATAAGACACCACTTTAGTAACAAAAGGGTAGAGATTTATAGTGGGAGAACATTCTACAATGAAAATGTAAGAGGGGGAGATGAAGCACTGGTAAATCAAGAACCAATGCAAAGTGATTAAAAATGTAACAGCTAGGGCTGGCGCTGTGGTGCAGCGGGTTAATGCCCTGGCCTGAAGTGCTGGCATTCCATATGGGCACTGGTTTGAGACCCAGCTGCTCCACTTCCGATCCAGCTCCTACTGCCTAGGAAAGCAGTAGAAGATGGCCCGAATCTTTGGGCCCCTGCACCCACGTGGGAGACCTGGAGGAAGCTCCTGGCTCCTGGCTTTGGATTGGCCCAACTCCAGCCACTGCAACCAATTGAGGAGTGAACCATCGGATGGAAGACCTCTCTCTCTCTCTGCCTCTCCTCTCTCTGGGCAACTCTGCCTTTCAAATAAATAAATAAAATTAAAAAAAAAAGTAACAGCTGAATCACAATGCATAACAAAGGCAGTAAGCTACAGGGTGGATACACAAACAATGGAGGCACTGAAGTGGAGAGCACGTGTTATAATCTCTGGAATGCAGAGGAAAAGTACAAGGACCTTTAGCCAAGATGATGTGAGAGTGGATAATCGCTACTGAGTTTAACACAGGGAGAGCTAAACTCAGAATCTTAACTATTCCCAGGAAGGACACAGAGCAACTGACATGGAAGCAATAATCAAAGATCTGATCGAATGAACTTTCCTGAGTTTGTTCCAAAGAGAACATACTCGTTATGTTCTAGGAAAAAGCAGTAAAATATCCCCCTCCTTCCCCAGCTGCTGTTATTTTTGGAGTTGTGATTGTGAGGTAGTGGTATGAATGAGGTCATGTGCTAAGGATGAGAGCTGGTGTCTTGGAGCAGAAGTGCATAATAGAGGAAGTGTATGAGCCCTTCTAGAAAGACCCAGGTCAGTGGCTTCTTGTTACCTTTAGAATGCAACACCTGAGGCATAGGGGCTATTTATCGTAAGATAATTGCATTAGGGTTCACCAGAGAAAGAGAACCAACATGGGGAGGGCGCGTATTTGTGATTTATTATAAGAAATTGGTTCAGGAAATTATGGAGGCTGAAAAGCAAGCTGGAGACCCAGGAGAGATGATGGTGTAAATTCTGTTCCAAAGGCCACAGAGTTCAAGGCCTGGAAGAGCTAACATTTTGGCATGAATCTGAAGGCAGGAAAAAGCTGATGTCCCCTTTGGGAGGCAGTCAGGCAGGAGGAATTTCTGCTTACTCAGCACTTTTGTTTTATTCAGGTCTTCAGGTGATTCCATGAAACACATTCCATTTTTTAGTCTACTGGTTAAATGTTCATCTCATCCCAAACCAACCTGAAAGCAACATCCAGAAAAATGTTTGAGCACTGGGTGGCCCATCAAAATTTACCAGCACAAAACCTGCCTGCCTCGGATCATGTCTGCCAATTCTTAATGCCTTTTACCTTTTGCATTGGTAGCGGTGGAGGGCAGAGTGACTTAAGAATGACCCAGAAACTCAGGGTCCCTGTCTCCTCTTCTTCTTTTTTTATTTTAAAGATTTATTTATTTATTTGAAAGTCAGAGTTACACAGAGTGAGAAGGAGAGGCAGAAAGAGAGAGAGAGAGCTCTCTCCATTGGTTCACTCCATCCACTGGTTCACTCCCCAATTGGCCGCAACAGGAGGAGCTGCATTGATCCGAAGCCAGGAGCCAGGAGCTTCTTCTGGGTCTCCCACGTGGGTGCAGGGGCCCAAGGCCTTGAGCCATCTTCTACTGCTTTCCCAGGCTATAGCAGAGAGCTAGATGGGAAGTGGAGCAGCCAGGACTCGAACCGATGCCCATATGCATGCCAACATTGCAAGTGGCAGCTTTACCTGCTACGCCACAGCGCTGGCCCCTCTTATCTCTTCTGTGTCTCATAGGCAACAGGAAGGGTCCCTAGAGACAGAAACCTACACTTCCTCTAAGGAAAACTATCTCTTGGAGAATCAAATCACACAATCTCTGACCTTCCACCCAGACTGTGGTGTAGGTCTTGATTGAGTTGCCCTCTGTAAGTGGGGACTGAGCCACTAATAAGCCAATGATTTTCCATGTCAAACAAACATCACTCATGTAGACTCACATTTATTGACATTAACTGAAGCCTAGAAACCTGAGAAGCTTTGAAAAATAAGGACACATGACTCCTATCCCAAAATTCTGAATTAATTAGTCTATATATGGCCTGGACACTGGGATTTAAAGTAAAATATATGTAGTAGTATTTGTTTTTTGGGTGTATATTTACTTCTATGAGTACACATAGATTCTTCTAATACCCACAGATTAAATAAATCCAACATGCCAAAGATTCCTCTGGGGCTGACCATTTTTCTTTTTGGAGAGAGAGAGAGAGAGAAACACTTTCAGCCTCTGTTTTACTTTTCAAATGCCTGCAATAGCCGGGGCTGGGCCAGGTTAAAGCCACGATCTGGGAGCTCAGTCTGGGTCTCCTACATAGGTGACAGGGACCTAAACACTTGAGCCAATATTCCCAGGGTGCACATTAGCAAGAAGTTGGAATCTGGAGTGGTTTGAGTGAGATTCAAACCCAGTCTGATATGGAATGCGGGCATCCCAAGCAGGGCCTTTACCACAATGCCAAGCAGCTGTTGAGCCATTGTCACTCGTCTCTTCAACAAGCATGAGGACCGTGATCTTCTTAATGAACAAGAACAAACATTGGACAGGGACCCAAGGACATTCCAATAGGAGTTCTGGTAAGGCAACTCAACGTAGAAAGCAGATAAATCATTTTTTTCTTTTTTTTATATTTATATTTTATTTTATTTCATGAACATAAATTTCCAAAGCACAGCTTATGGATTACAATAGCTCCCCCCCCATAGCTTCCCTCCCACCCACAACACTCCCCTCTCCCACTCCCTCTCCCCTTCCATTCACATCAAGATTAATTTTCAATTATCTTTATATACAGAAGATCAATTTAGCATATATTAAGTAAAGCTTTCTACAGTTTGCACCCACACAGAAACACAAAGCGTAAAGTACTATTTGAGTACTAGTTACAGCATTAATTAAACACCTAAGAGTAATTGTGTATTAATTGCAGAGTTCAACCAATAGTTTTAAGTAGAACATAAAAAATACTAAAAGGGTGAAGTATTAAGTTTTTTTTCTTTTTCTTTTTCTTTTTTTGTTTGTTATATAGTTTTTTTTAATTTAATAAATGTGAATTTACAAAGTACAACTTTTGTATTGTTGTGGCTTCCCTCCCCCCAACCTCCCTCCCTCCCGAGGCCCTCCCCTCTCCCACTCCCTCTCCCATCCCACCCTTCATCGAGTTTCATTTTCAATTACCTTCATATACTGAAGATCAACTTAGTATATACTAAGCAAGGATTTCAACATGCTGCACTCACAAAACCGCACAAGGTATAGGGTATTGTTCGACTAGTAGTGTTGTTTTTGAGTTTCATAGTAGAACACATTAAGGACAGAGATCCTACGTGGGGAGCATGTACCCAGTGACTCCCGTTGTTGATTTAACAATTGGCATTCTTATTTATGATGTCAGCAATCACCCGAGACTCTTGCTATGAGCTGTCTAGGCTATGGAAGCCCCTTGAGTTCACCAACTCTGAACTTGTTTAGTCAAGGCCGTATCACAGTGGAGGTTCCTTCCTCCCTTCAGAGAAAGGCGCCTCTCTCCTTGATGGCCTGATCCTTCTGCTGGGGTCTTGTTCACCAGGATCTTTCATTTAGATTGTTTTTTGCCACCGTGTCATGGCTTTCCATGCCCGTGAGACTCTCATGGACCTTGTAGCCAGATCCTAATGTCCCAAGGGTTGATTCTGAGGCAGGAGTGCGGCCATTCTATGAGTCTGCTGTGTGTCCTGTTTCCCCCGCAGGATCGTTCTCTCCCTTTTAATTCTATCCTTCATTATTTGCTTACACTGGTCTTATTTGTGAAATCTCCAGATAAATCATTTTTAAAGGAAAACAGGTGATGCAAATTATCGAAAATCTAGTACAGATAGGAAACATCCTAAAATGGTATTATTCTAAGAGCTTAAAAATAGGCAACAAGATTTTCTTGGCAAAGAACATTATCTGATGACATGTGAGAGCCTCTAATAGCCATACTTGAGGGTTTGCACACAGGGAAGCAAGCAAGACATCACTCATTCAGTCCAAATGAGTTAATTTATGACTGCTGCCAGATACCCTAGGCAAAAACAGGATTCCCATCAAAAGACTGTCTCTTCTTCTGGCTCTTTTTCTGTAAGGTCATCATTGACCTAGGACTATTGTGATAGTAAGATTCTAAATACGATGCTGTCTGTCATGAAGCAAACTCACTATACAAGAATCTCAGAAAGTTTGGAGGATAAAATGTAGGGGTCTTACAGCTTTCTTCTGTGTCAGGGACCTGTGGAAGAGTTCTCCCAGATGAGTGACAGCCTCATGGCCATTTATAATGAGCTGGCTGGAAGGGCACGATTGTCTTCATGCACTTGACTTGACCTTTCTCTTTCCATCTCCTCAGTGGAATTCCCTTCTTGCTTTCAAATCCTGTCCTCACGCAGTACCAGAAAGAGCACTGAAATTCAGACTTGGGTGGCAGATAATTTTGAGGAAGCCCTTGGAGCTCATCAGTGTCCACAGAGCCATAAGCAAATGCATTTGGGGACAAGATTCAGAGCTGAGAATTCTCTAATGGAAGTAGAGGACTCTCTGAGTAATACTAGGAGACCAGGAATACGAAAATTAAGCTTCTTAATTTAATTTAACAGCCTCTTTTGGACTTGCAGAGTGCATCAGGGGATTTAATGATATTAAAGTTTTGGGTTTGCCTAAAAATAGCCAGACTGCAGACTGAGACTGAGAAATATTGATGGAAATAAGTTATGCACACTGTTCTGTAAAAAATTTGGGATTATGATTGTGGTTTACATCAAGGGGTTTCAAGGTTGTGAGCCTATTCAGTTTGGAAAGGTCCTGACTTCCTGACCTGAGACTTTACATTTGAAGCCGAAGGGCTATTTTGTATGACTGCCACCCTATTAAGGTATACATTTTCTCCTTTTTCTGTGTGTGAGTCCCTAATTGTGCTGAAGTTCAGACTTGACGATTTTTAATTCATTTACTTTTCAGTTCTCATAATGGACAAGGGCCGGGCAGTGAATCAGTCATTGAATCAACTGTTATCTTAACAAGAGCAAATCACATGCAGTGGCAACGGCAGCCGTCTCCTTGGCTGAGTAGCCATCCACATGGTCAGTGGTAGGCTTGGGCAGATACACATGCAGTTCAACAGTCTGAAATTTTGGTGTTTTCTTCTATTTTCTGAGGGCTGTACATTTGTATATCAGCCTTACATGTTCATGGTTGATAGTGGTAAAGGAACATAAACCAACAGCTGGAGCAGGAAAAAATGGACCCAAAGTTCTAAAACAAGGTTTGAAATTTCTCAGTATGGGCACTTTTGGGGTTGGGTGTAGGACTCTACTATGGCAAGATAACAGCATCATTAGCTCCACCCACTTAATGCCTCTAGAAGCCCCTCTTGGTCATTTTGACAATTGAATCCTAACAAGACAAACCACCAATCATCCAATCAATCAACTAACCAATCACTCAGAGAACTGGACCAATACTACTCATGCACATGTTAAAATGCCTCAAATGAGAAGTACTAAGTAGCAGAGAGAGGGTGGGAGGACTTTTGGAAATGATGGATTAAATGTTTTCGTATCAGGACTTCTTTTAAAAAGAGTAAACATTTTTTTTTAATACCAGATTGGAACATCTGGTGAGATTCACTTTTCTTTTTTTCTTTTATTATTATTGTTTTTTGACAGGCAGAGTTAGATAGTGAGAGAGAGAGAGACAGAGAAAAAGGTCTTCCTCCCATTGGTTCACCCCCCTAATGGCTGCTATGGCCAGCGTGCCACGCCGATCCAAAGCCAGGAGCCAGATGCTTCCTCTTGGTCTCCCATGCGGGTGCAGGGCCCAAGCACTTGGACCATCCTCCACTGCCTTCCCGGGCCACAGCAGAGAGCTGGACTGGAAGAGGAGCAACCGGGACAGAATCCGGCACCCCAACTGGGAATAGAACCTGGTGTGCTGGCCCCGCAGAAGGAGGATTAGCCAAGTGAGCTGCGGCACCAGCCAAGAGTAAACATTTTTATATATTATAAAAGTTATTTGTTCATTAAAAAAGTAAATAATATTGAATTGTCCAAAGGGAAAAGAAAATATCTCTGACAAACAAACACATTTGCAACTATGAACAGTTATAGATCTATCTACATTAGAATGCAGCAATATCACTTCAAAGAACCTATTCTTTGGAGGTAATATCATATGTATAAGTTTATTGCGTACTTCTTCATAACTACAAAACAGTGGGAACAACCAAGTGTATTTATAGGGGAGTCACTGCATAAATTATATTGTGTGCATAGAATGGAGGACTGCGTAGCCATTAAAAGTGGCTGATGTAGACATAATCTGAAGGAGATAACTGATCTAAAAATCTAATACAGCTACATTAGGAAGTGAAAAGGAAAGATGCAGGTTGTTCTGAGTAGAAGGATTACTTTTGCACTTGAAAAATGCTTGTAAATAGTTACATATATGTAGATGTGTGTGTGGATGCATACATAGATGCACGTTTGAGTGAGTATGTGTGTATATAGCTATATCAACTTTGGAGTCAGCAAAGAGATGTAGTGAAGGGGAATTTCTTTTGGTTCAGAGGTGATGGAGGAGGAAGTCAGGAGAAAAGATGACTTCTGCATTGATATAATTTTTAAAGTGGTAAAAATATGAATGGTTTTTATTTTTTGCAACTGGATCCTGAATGAGGACCAGGTTCCCCTGTGAGACTTCCTTAGCTGCCCTGGCTCAGCAGGGCATCTCTCCCTTTTCTCATAACTCTTGATCATTTTACCTAGTTCTCCAGGGTTAAGGTTATTATTATTATTATTGCGTTTGCTTTTTGTTTTGGGCACTAGAGTTAAATCACTTTGGAGTAAGATATATGTCATATTTTTTGGGCATTGCTCCAAAGTGACCAGTTGTCATACATCAACATTTAAAAAACTTGATTTAGTATGGCTATAGAGAGACAAACAGATACTTAAAGAGACAGATACACACACACACACAGAGGAAGAGAGAGAGAGAGAGAGAGTGAGAGAGAGAGAGGAACTCCAATGCCCATAGTTGGCTATGGACGAGGTTGTATAATCTGGGAACCAGGATCTCAATCCCTAGGTCACACACATGGGTGGCAAGAATCCAACTACTTGAGCTATCATCATTGCTTTCTACATTCTGTATTAGCAAGAAGTTGAATCAGGAGTGGGAGCTGGGAACCAAACTCCTAAGTGGGCTGTGGGCATCCTAACTGCTACTTCCTGTCTCCATTCACCATATTTGCCTCTCTAGTAATTGAATCAATTTTCTTACTTATGTGAGTCTTGGCGGAGGACAGGGCCCCACAAGTGGAAGCTGAAGGGTCAGAAACTCCTCTTCGTGTCTGGCAGGTAGATGTGAACACACGCCCAAGCTTACTCATTCTGGAGCTTTGACTATACAGAGTTAAATGACAAATTGTTCAGGGTGATGAGGGTGGCATTGCCAGTCAGCCACAGGGATGGTCATCTACTGACACCCAATGTTGGTGGCAGCAGAGAAACCATCCTCACGTGACTGATGTCATGGCGTGAACCCAGTTATTTTTCTCTCTGGACTTCTGTGTTTTTCTCAGCCTGGTTCCTTTTCTCAGCCTGGTTCTCCAACCTTCCTGCTGATTTTCCAAACTTGTTGATATCCTTTTAATACATTGCAAGTTAGTGAGAGTTGGTTTCTGTTGCTTGCAGTCAGGATCTTTTCTGCTACACTGCACATCGTCTAGCGCCAGCTGAGTCAATTAAGATGTATTGACTCTACTTGGACTTGCATCAAATGATCCAGCCTAAATGATCTACTGGGAGCTTGAGGGAATTGTCACACTAAGCTTGTCTGAACCACAACATAACAGTAATTTTAAGAACGAGAGGTGCACCAACTAGTTTATTCAAGTTTCAACTTGTTTGAAGTAGTTTCTTCTAAAGGTGATGGCATGACTGGGCATGTGTAGACATGCGCTGGGTAATTGGGGATGAGAATGGGGTGTGTTGGCTGGTTAGCTGCAGCAATTTTTAGTGCGTGTTTGACTGTGAAGTTTGGACATGGAAGGCTGGTGGGCTCTGGTGTTTAGGGCTGCCCAAATGAAATCTTGGATTTGACTTTTACCCTCTTTACAAGACAATAAGTTAGTATGTTACTGTCTCATAGGTTCTGGCAAGGAATGCTTCATGGAATCTGGCAGAAGCCACAAAACTTCTGAATTGCACACGTAGGACTTTATTACTTATGGTAGGTATATGCTAAAAAACTATTGTTTATCTGAAATTATAATTTATCTATAAAGTTACAAATTTATCTATTTGTCCTGTTCTTCTAATCCACTGCATCTAGCAAATTCAATCCCAACACGCTGCAAGAGCATCAGCATTTTGTGTTAGTTGGTGCTCAGAGTCTTGTCTCTTTGGCATACCCAGAAAGGCAGGCAGGAATGGAAAACACCTGCTGAGGCAAGAGCAGTGGAGTTGGTGGCTGTGGGACAGCACACAGCTGTGGGTTCAAGCCACAGAGGAGCTTTGCAGCAGCACAGGTGGGCAGCATGTTTCTCCAGCCTCAGTGGCAATACCCAAGCACCTCAGCACCTAGTGCAATTGGGAATTCCAGGCCAGGGATGGCAGCAGCGCTCTGATATTTGGGTAAAAATTCTGTCCTTTCTTTTGTTCTCCCAGTTTTCCCCATCCTCTTTTTCCCCTTCAGCTTTAAAACACACTTAAGACCAATTCCTGGTATTATATTCCCCTATGGATTATTTAGAATGATATCTATTTTCCAGTTGAGAAACTGACAGATGGAGATTAAGTGGCATACTCTTGATTTACAGGCCAATGAATTGTAGCCCACTGCTCGGCATGTGTGATAGAGGGATAAGAAGTGCTTGCTTAAAATGAATTAAATTTTTGTTGGAGATTCATAGGTAAAGGCACAGGATAAAATTATCCTGAAATGAATGGGATTCAAAGACACTGGGGGATGTCACAGGGAAAATTTTTTGAGCCAAGTATAAAAAATGTGATGTTTGATAAGACATTATCTAGAGCCCGGGGGCAAGGCAGCAGATGATAGATTACTGTACTGAAAAAGTTTATTTTATTTTCAGTATATTTCCATTCATAGTATTAATCATAGTATGAAAGTGTCATTCCCTTCTGTAAATTTTCCCAAATGATGAAATGAAATACAATATCACATTCATAGGAGATGAATATTTTTGCAATGTGAGCCTAAAAGCAAAGATGGATATTGTATAGTCACTGATCCAACAATATTTATTGTGTGTTATGTACAAAGCACAGGGCATTAGGCTTTTATTACTAGAGTTAAAGTGACCTTCCAGATATGTGCATTAGCATCAATTCAATGATTCTCAAGGAATCTCAAACATTCCTTACAGAATCTATGAGCTTGATCTCTTAGTCCCTCCCAAGCAGAAATTATCAGAGCCCACTGCATCTGGGATGCAGACCGGGAAGATACGATGTCAGCTGATGTTTGTGTTGTTACTTGGCACAAATAATAAATATTTCTCCATCTCTCTGCTCCTGCTTCAGGAGCTGCTAAAGGAAAAGCAACTGTCCCCCTATTCCAAGGGGATTCTGGAAAAACATCTCACTCAAATTACAGCCAGAGCAAACCTCTTGGAAGATTTGGTGGGTCTAGCTATTTCTTTGAATGGATGAATCCTTAGAGACACACCCGAAACTGGCATATTTTGTTTCCCACTCCTTTCAGTATGGTCTGCCCCCATGATCATTCTGGAGGAAACACGGAAGCTCCTGTGTGAGGTACGAGGAGTCCCACTGTGGATTGGCCAAGGAGATTTGAGCCTTTAAATGAAGAAGAATCAGGACAACGCTGATGCAGATGATACCCACAGCTACCTTTCTGAGGAGCAGCGATGATCATAAGCATTCATAGACACCTTTCATATTGTTCCCTCAGTGGCCTTGCAAGGTGGATTTTCACCCCCTTATTACAGAGTAAGAGGTCCCTAGGTTTTGAGAGATGAACTGGTCAAGGTCATGCAAGATCAGGACTTCCAGAATTCAAGTCCAACAGACACCAAATCCTTATTTAACTCTTAGCTTACTCTATTCTCTCTCTCCCTATGAGCAACCATATAATCAAGGAGTCCTACTGTTGGAAGTGCTGGTGGAGATGATCTGGCTCAGCGGTGTGGTTTGCTTATATACCAAGACCTCCTAGGGCAGCGTTCCTCTGACCTGGGACCAGGCTCCAGGGTTTGCCTGTGAAGACATTATCCACAGCCCTTTCGTTTTGCAAAGCAAAGGTGTTAGGACACACAGAGAAGCTAATTGCTTTCATTCTTCTTTCTGTGTTTTTTTTTTTTTTTTTTTTTTTTCTTGACAGGCAGAGTTAGTGAAAGAGAGACAGAGAGAAAGGTCTTCCCTCCACTGGATCACCCCCCAAATGGCTGCTATGGCTGGTGCACTGCGCTGATCCGAAGCCAGGACCCAGGTGCTTCTTCTGGTCTCCCATGCAGGTGCAGGGCCCAAGCACTTGGGCCATCCACCACTGCCTTACCGGGCCACAGCAGAGAGTTGGACTGGAAGAGGGACAACTGGGACAGACTCCGGCACCCCAACTGGGACTAGAACTCGGGGTGCTGGCGCCACAGGCGGAGGATTAGCCAAGTGAGCCATCATTCTTTCAAGAACAAAGAGCTTTCTAGGAAAAAGAGTAGCATTTCAAAAGTCAATGCTGATGGCTTGTGGGAAGAATAGGAGACACTGATTTGCAGAGATTGGAACAGAAAACAACAGTGTCAGAATGACAATGAGAGAACTGAAATAATATGGCTTCACTGCTTGTTTCCCAATGCTTGTTTGTGTGAGTCCTGGCTAGGGAGGGCCTAGAAAAATATTCTGGTCATTTAGGGGAACTGAGACTGCCCTTTAGGAGAAAATTAGAAAAAACAAATGGACGGGGGAATTTGGAATTTCAGGGTTAGTATTAAAGCTGGAATGCATTGAATTTATTCACCCAGTCAACAGACATCTTTTAGTTCTTGCTGTGTGTTAGGCACTGTACTGGTCACAGGAGTTCCAACAGGAATTCCAGCAGACCTGGTCCTGCCTAGGTGGAGCACAGTCTAGCCAGGCAGCCAGACCTTGGCCAAATAAGTGCAAATTAGTCATTTAATTACAGTTTAGTAAGTGCTTCAAAGAAGTATAGTGTGCTCCAAGAATGTATATGAAGAGGATCTGATCAAGTCTTGGGGTCTGGGAAGGGGCTGCTGGTGCCTAAGCTGAGATCTGGGGGTGAGCACAGAGAGGTTAGGCAGGCATGGGGAGGGGAGTAGGGAGCAGATAGGCAGGAGGAAGCAGCTGAGTTCAAGGAGCTGAAAGTCAGAGGTGGGGGGAGCAGCGTAGAGGGGAATGGGAGTCTGGCTCAGGACTGAAGGATTCTGGATTTTATCCTAAGAGGAATGAGAAGTCATTGGAGGGTTTTGAGCTGGAGAGATATGATTGATTTGGCAAAAGACCCACGAGGGATTTGGGCCAAATCCTTGTAATGGTTAGCTGTCACTTTTCTGGCCTTGTCCTTTTGGCTTAAATGGCTTAGAAACACAGCAGGGATGACTGTGGACAAAATAGAACGAGAGGTTTCTGGATGCTGACTACCCCTTTGTCAGAGCCCTGCCAATACCTGCAGTGCTGGATACTGGCGCCTCTGTCCAGGGATAGAATTCAGTGCATTCCAGGTGATTCGCGAGGAGAGATCCTCCGTTCTTGCTAGCTGGTGATCAAATGCCCTTGTCTCTGGTGAATCCTCATGGGAAGAGAGGGGGTCCTTGTTGAAAGCAAGAACTGATATCAATATCGGAATCTGGGGTGCCATACGATATCACCTTGTGCCTATTTTTTTTTTTTTTGACAGGCAGAGTGGACAGTGGGAGAGAGACAGAGAGAAAAGTCTTTCTTTGCTGTTGGTTCACCCTCCAATGGCCGCCGCGGCCGGCGCACCGCGCTGAGCCAAAGCCAGGAGCCAGGTGCTTCTCCTGGTCTCCCATGGGGTGCAGGGCCCAAGCACTTGGGCCACTCCCTGGCCACAGCAGAGAACTGTCCTGGAAGAGGGGCAACCAGGACAGAATCCGGCGCCCCCACCGGGACTAGAACCCGGTGTGCAGGCTCCACAGGCAGAGGATTAGCCTAGTGAGCTGCAGTGCCGGCCACCTTGTGCCTATTAACAAATTCCCAGTGTTAATAAGACTGTGTGGGTTCTTGCCTAATATTCAGAGAAAAATTCTGAATACCAGCATAAATGAACGAGACATCATGGTATGTCTTAAACTTTTTATTCAGTGAGAGAGATGCAGAGGAGAGTGAGGGCCCTATCTAAAAAGAGAGAGGGGTCAGGATTCATACTGAGTACCAGGAATTAGCCATGTAGAGGAGCATCTAGGCCAGGAAGCACGGGGCGGGTGGCCCAAAAGCCACATGCCCTGGAGGCGCAGGGGCACAGCAAGCCTCCAAAAAGCCAAAAAAAGAGCGCAAGCCCACCATGTCCCAGGCTTTTAATCCCCTTCCAAAGGGGAGCAGTGAATTAGCCTGATTGGCCAGTGGGCGCACAGGTGTGGCCAGGAGGGGGCACGAGGTCACTCAGGGGCGTGGTGAAGGCGTGGTCTTCCAGCTCACAAACCTGAGCGATTTTAATCTACATGCCTGCCTACAACAATATTGCTGGATGTCAGTGATTAATTGTGGACCAGAGCAGAGTGAGGCTGCACAAATGGCTCACCTGTAGACAGTTTCCCCAGTGAAGCAGACAAGAGCTGCTCCTGAATTGAAGGGAGACTCAATTCCAAGGCCATGCCACTGGAGAAAAGGCCGTGGAAGCCGTGGGGTTCTTGTCTTCATGCAAGAAAGAATTCAGGCGTGAGACAGAGAGTGAAGTGATAAGGCTTTATTGGGGACAGGACATCCATCAGAACGGAATGGATAGGGAGAGAGTGCCCACTCAGACTCCGGGAGAGCGAAGTTACACGGCTGAAGAGAGAATACACCTGGGCAGGCCACGCGGGCGACTCCGCAAAGCGCAGAGAGCTGAGCTCGCAGTCCTAGCTGGGTGTAATTAGCAAATTCCTCCCCAGATTTGCTGGCAGTGGGCAGGGTAGAACAGAGCAGCGCAGAGCAGAGCAGAGCAGAGCAGAGCAGAGGGGCTTCCCTTAGGTGGCCTGTGAAGGTTTTATCGTGTTTTCAGGTCAGGTAACCCAGTTGGTCCTGAGGAGAGAGAATTCTCCTGGGAGCTTTCCCTGGGGAAGGGCTGGGACCACCTGGGAGGATATCAGGGTCTGGGCAGGACTTTGAAGTGCAAGATGCTGGGCTTCTGGAGCTCCCGCAGTAGGTGCTGGGCTTCAGGCCTTTCTCACACACTCACATAGGCTACATTTCTGACTTCCTACCTAACAGCCACCGTGGACCCAGCTCAAAGAAAAAGACCTCCAGTGTGCAGTTTTTTAAGGTCAGAAATGGCTCAGCATTGATCATCCTTGTCTTTCCACTCCTTCTCATCCTGCTCCTTAACCCAGAGGACAGACAGAGGGAACTCTGTAAGAAATAGATTTAGGTGAGGTCTACTTGGAAACATTTTAAGAACTGGATGTTGATGTTTCCAACAAGTTAATGATATCTATCCAAGGACTTGAACTCAGAGAATAGTCTGATTTTCTGGGGGAGGCACAGTCTTGGTGGCCCCTTGGTCATAGTGGCACATAGCTTAGATAAGCTGGGGATTTTCTTCTTCTTAGGGACAGCTGGAATGATGACTATCACTTATATAGGTCTTGTTATATGTCAGGCTACTTATGTCTCTACACCTTTCACATATAATGTCTCATTTAATCCTGACAACAGTCCTACAAAGTAGGTGTTATTATCACCTTCATTCTACAGATGAGGAAAGACTAGTATGCAGTGCTGGTAAGCATTGCAGCTGGATTCTGATGCCAATGACCGAGAGGTCAATCACTCCACTCCTCGTAGCTCTATCATGAAGAACAGGAGGCTGGGATGGTGGCCTTCATTTTAGAGCGTGCTTCTTGTAAGTGGTAGCTGGTGACTGTGTCATCAATTAGAGCCTATCCTGAACTTGGCTTTATGCTTCTAGGGACTCAGAGATAAGGGGGAAGACAGAGAGGGAAGGTGGAGTTTTAGTCTTTTCCAAATCTGGAATACACAAAGTAAAGGGTCCTCAGAAATGGCCTGGGAACCGGAAGAGCCACAATTTACTACAAGTTTTAAGCAATCACTGCTATTTGAAATCCTCCTTTTCAAGAGAGGAGTTAATTTCTCTAGCTGATTGATTCATTTTCCTTCTCCCTTGACTCCCCCCAAAATCCATTCTGGGTGCATATTAACCCTTTGTGGTGCAATATCTCTCAAATACATTTCAGTTCACAGCAGCAATTCAATTCAATTTGCTGACTGCTTGGAAACAGAGAAATCATGACTTCTTTCCCTCTCCCCTCTCTCCATTTGCTGTCTACTTTCTGTTCTAAGAAACGCCATGGGCCACCTAATCCATGGCCAGTGCTGGAAATGGGTAGTCTTGAACTCTCCTGAAGAGAGGCAGTGCTTGGTTTGGAAGCTGCTGCAAAGGTCATGTCTGGGTCTAAAGTTGCTTTTGTTTTTCCAAATTGTGAGACTGGAGAAAATATGGAACTTTAGAAAAGCGTGACTCATAGGGTGCTGGCGCTGGTTGGCTCCAGTCGTGGAGAGACTGGACTAAGGGAGCCACGTCAGTTCAAGGGTATGACAGCATGGCGCTGGCTGCTAGGGAGCAGCCTCCAGGCCCAGGCACCTGGGAGGCCCTTCTGCGGGGCCATGCACTCACTGAATGTGAGATTGGGAGCTGTTCTGATCCACATGGTGCAGCTGGTAGTAGGGGCATCGAGTGAGGTCCATTTGACAGAACTTTGGTTTCTCTACAAGCACAAGCCATTGAATTGATGGAAAAGTGAGCTGAAGTTGTAAAATTGTGTCGGATGATGTGGTGTTTTATATCTGGAGCACACTGAATTCCTCTGTGAGTTCAGATGGATGAGATAACCGATGATAATTGGGGCATGGAAAATACTTGACATAGGTTCTTGGCTCAGTATTTATTGACACTGGGATAAATTTGATTCTAAGACTTCTGGGGATAACAGAAGAGGCATCTAGAAATTTCTGAAGACTGAATGCCTACCCCCTTTATTCTATGTGAATTTATAGAAGCAGTGGCAATAACTGAGAGGCAGACACATAAATTTACTGGAATAATTGGATATTTACAAATAAAGAAAATTAGAACTTTAAGCTTACATTACACACCGAACTAAATTCCATAAAGAAATAAAGAGTTAAATATAAATCAAAAGAATGAGAAAAATACAGGTAAAAAATATGTAGTGGCAAGAGACTGTCTGAATACAACCCAAATCAGAAATCCTAGATGAAAATATTAGCACATTTGACTTCCTAAAAGTTTAGAGTGAAGCAAGACAAAAGCATGTTATCTCAAAATGCAATATAAACAAAATGAAAGATAAGCAAAGCTTTTGAAAAATATTTGTAGCAAAAACCAAAAAGTACCTGCAGTATATGCAATAGAGTTGAATAATATGCATATATAAAAAGCTCATACAATTGAACATTTTTTTTTCTTTTCACTTTTATTTGAAAAGCAGAGAGATAGGGTGATATACAAAGACAGAGATCTTCTGTCTGTTGGTTCATGCCCCAAATGCCCACAATAGCCAGAACTGGGCCAGGCGAAAGCAAGGAACCCAGAACTGAAGTTGGGTCTCCCATGGGGGTGGCAGGGACTCTGTAGATGAGCATCATCTGAGGCCTCCCAAGGTGTGCTTAGCAGCAAGCTGGATCAGAAGCAGAGAAGCCGGGACTTGAACCAGGCAGGTTGTAGGATCCCAAGTGGTGACTTTAATCACTGCACCAATGGCCACACTCGAGCTCTTACAGTTTGATAAGGAAAAGAAACACAGTGGAAAAAGAGACAAAAAAATGTAGAAACAATTGAAGATATATACACTGTTGATAAACTTATGAAGTGATGTTCCATTTTATCAGAAATCAAATACACTTAAACAACAAGATGCCTTTCTGGCTTACCATATTGACAAAAAATAAAAGAATGATAATAGACAGTGGAATAAGGGTATGCAGATGTATTGGTCAGCTTTTCATCACTATAACAAAGTATCTTCAGGAAGCTTGCCTTATAAAGGAAATAGACTAGGGGACCAGTGTTGTGAGATAGGGGGTTAAGCTGCCGCCTGCGACACCATCATCCCATATGGGCGCTGGTTTGAGCCGTGGCTGCTCCCAGTCAAGCTCCCTGCTATTATGCCTGGGAAAGCATTGGAGAATGGCTCAAGTGCTTGGACCCCTGTCACCTATATGAGAGACCCAGAAGAAGCTCCTGGCTCCTGACTTTGGCCTGGCCCAGCCAAGGCCCTTGTAGTCATTTAAGGGAGTGAAAGCAGCGGATGGAAGATCTCTCTCTCTCTCTCTCTCCTCCCCTCCTCCTATAACTAAGACTTTCAAATATATAAAATAAAGCTTTAAAAAAAGAGAGAATAAGCTGATTCTGACTCACAGCCCTGGAAGTTCACAGTCCAAAACCGAGACCCTGGCAAAGCCTTCTTGATGGCAGCGTCTTGAAGTAGTTCAGAGACTCCCAGGGGAAGAGACAGGGTGTGTGCATGTCTGTCTGCACCTCTGTCCTCACGAAGTCAGTAGGAGTCGGTTGTGGGGGCTGCACCCTAATGACTTAATCTAATCTTGACCACTTCTCAAAGGCTTTACCTTTAAATACCATGATTGAATTACATTTACACCCTTTTAGTTCCATTAATGCAAAGACCTTGGGGACCAAACTCCTGTGTGAGTTTGGGGGTGCAAATATTTAAACCATAGTAGGAGACATCTGTACTCTTGAACATTACTGGCAGAAAAGCAAGGTGACGTTTTTCTGGAGAGCACCATGGTCATCTGAATCAAAGACTGAAAACAAGCATCTGCTTTCACCCAGAAATTCCACTTCCGTCTATTAATCCTAGGGAAGTAGTAGTGGATAGATGCGAAGATTTAGTTACGGGTTATTAAAGGAAATGTCTTATAACAGACAAAAATTAGAAAAACCCTAAATATCCAACAATGGGCATTGGTTAAGGAACTCAAGCTATGAGCATAGAACAGAAAACTCTAGCTATTATGAATTATTTCATAATATATGGTTTATGGTTAGGTATGTAAGCTCTGGCGTCAGCCACTTGGCATGGAGCCTGGTCTCTGTTTCTTGCTGACTGTGTGACCTTGAGCAAGTTACTTAACCTATCTATGGCTAGGTTTCTTTGTAAATTGGAGGAATATGGTAGTCCTTATGTCATAGGTTGGTTGCAATTATTAGTTTAACTAGAGTAATTAGAATAATATTTAACATATAACAGTCTCAGAAACATGAACTGATTTTACACTATTGCTAAGGGAATAAAGCAAGTTATATTTTGCTTGTATTATAAAATATACTTAGTGTTTACAGAAAAAATTTATTCAACACTCTAATCACCAGCCAGAAGAGGCATTGCTCTGAAAGATCCTGTTCGTGATCATCCGTGTAAAGGAAGCACGTAGAGTTACAGGGCCTGGGGACAGAGTGATCGGAGCAGTAGGAATGACGAAGAGATGCTGAGGCAACATGGGCTGTGTGGCAGGGAAAGTGTGGGCCACAGGGGTTTGTGGAACTACACATGGTCGTCCTTCAAAATCCTCAGGGAGACGGCTTCCAGGACTCTCACAGGTACTACGATTAACAGGTGCCGAAGTCCCTTATACAAAGTGGCATCATATTAGCATATAACCTATGTATGGCTTCCATATGCTTTCACTGATCTCTAAGCTATAATACTTCATACAATGTAAATGCTATGTAATCCTTTGTTATAGTGTATTTTTTAGGGAATAATGTCAAAATGAAAAGCCATACTTCCTTTTCCACAATTTCAATTGCACTGGGTGTTTTGGAATGTTAGGTTCAAGTCCTGATCTCAGCTTCCTGCTAAACATGCATCTTAAGGACAGCAGATGATGGCTCAAGTAGTTGGGTCTCTCCTACCACATGGGGACCTGGCTTTGGCCTGGCCCATCCTTGGCTGCTGAGGGCATCTGGGGTATGAACTGGAGGCTGGAGATCTCATTTTCAAATAAATAAGTAACTGGATCTATGGTTGTTTGACTCTGTGGATGCAGAATCCACAGATACAGAAAGCTAGCTGTGCACTTGGGCACACACAAACTGGGCTACAACTACTGAAAGATAAGATACATAAACTCCTAAAATATTGATCTGGAACAGTTGAGCATTGAGCGAATGACTTTCTACTCTATTATATCTCTATCTATGTAAATGGAGAAAAGTAGGGAGGCTCTCCATGTTGCAGTGAACAGTGACGACCTTTACATGGTGTTTTTCTATGTTTTCCATTTTAGCTTTGTCTTTGTGAACAGAAGCTACCTTTGGTAAAGAGGAGAGTCACCTTACCAAGGTTTCAGGTGGGATTTTCCAGGCAGCTATTGATTTTCTTCTCCATGAAAATGGCAGCTTCATTCTTGTTGACTGTTTATGGGGCTAGGGCAACCCACAAGTGTCTCTCTAACCTGTAATGGCACTCACTTGCTCTCTTCCTCCATCCCTTGCAGTAGAAGTGCTGATTTAGTCCCGGACTGTGTGCCACTGGGTTGGGCTGGGTGTTTCCCTGGGAAGGAAGAAGGGAGTGTTGATGGAGCTGGGTTGGACCCATTGCTCCCCTGGCTCCAGGTCCTGCCTGGGCTGTTTCTTTCTGGTACTCTCTCTCCTGATGAGGTTGGTGTGGTTGAGCATTTGAAATGTTTCTTCCACAGATCCCACAGAAAAGGGTGTCCCAGGGAGCCTTAGCTGATCACTTTGGCTGGCCTTCAGTCCTGGGTAGAGGGGAACTCACCATTGGGGGGGATAGGACAGATTGCTGGGAAGGCGAGGAGGCAGGAGTATGGGGCTGGGTCCTGGCTTATCCCTCAGAGACCCAGCAGAGGCAGCTGTATCTTGACAGTCGGTGCACAGGAGAGCATCCTGTGAGCCTGGGTCTTAGCACAGAACAGAGTGTAGTGTCAAGGGGGACTGGAATCTGGGAGACTGTTCTCTCCAGACTTGAAGTGTCTAGCCACCTTCAGGAGTGCCAGCTGCAGTGCTTGGCAGTCACCAGGGTGGGTGATGCCATCAGTCTGCCTTGCAGGGCATCCCACCACCCACTCATCCCAGAGGCTGGTGGCCTTCAGCCTTGGTCTGCATGGTGATGGAGTTGGTGACCACTTGACTTTCTGGAGGTAACAACTTACCTCCAGTTAAGTCTCCCCAGCTCTCACCACTCTCTGAGTCTTCTAATATATAGATCTCAGTCTTCATTCCAACACTGAACTCCAGTTGGCTCAGCCAGGTGTGGGCAACCAGTGTGGTTTAAGGGTATAGGACTCTTGTTGATACCACGGTCTGTTCTGGGATATGCTGTTCTGAAAAGAGAAGTGGAGTCCCTTAACTTTGGACTGAGGGCTTTTTTTTTCTTTTTTTTGACAGGCAGAGTTAGACAGTGATAGAGAGAGAGACAGAGAAAAAGGTCTTCCGTCTGTTGGTTCACCCCCCAAATGGCTGCTATGGCCGGTGGGCTGCACTGATCCGAAGCCAGGAGCCAGGTGCTTCCTCCTGGTCTCCCATGGGAGTGCAGGGCCCAAGCACTTGGGCCATCCACCACTGCCTTCCCGGGCCACAGCAGAGAGCTGGACTGGAAGAGGAGCAACGGGGACAGAATCCGGCACCCCAACCTGGACTAGAACCTGGGGTGCCGGCCCCACAAGCGGAGGATTAGCCTAGTGAGCCACGGCACCGATCGAGAGTTGTTTTTATAACCACTCTCTCTGGAGGTTCAAAGCTTTCCTTTGGGACAGCAGAAGTATGTCTTCCGAATCCAGGGTCTCCCCACATGTACCTCTTATGCTTGGACCTGCTGCTCGCCATCCTCACCCATCCTGGCTCCCATCTGCTCCTTGGGTTTATTTAGGTCCCCTTGTTCCAGAAGGGAGACCCATAGCAAAGATACTGATTACCCCCAATTGCTTTTTTTAAAAGATTTATTTATTTATTTGAAAGTCATTGTTACAGAGAGAGAGGAGAGGCAGAGAGAGAGAGAGGTCTTCCATCCGTTGGTTCACTCCCCAATTGGCCGCAATGGCTGGAGCTGTGTCGATCCAAAGCCAGGAGCCAGGAGCTTCCTCCGGGTCTCCCATGCGAGTGCAGGGGCCCAAGGACTTGGGCCATCTTCTACTGCTTTCCCAGGCCAAAGCGGAGAGCTGGATTGAAAGTGAAGTAGCCGGGACTCAAACCGGCGCCCATATGGGATGCCGGTGCTTCAGGCCAGGGTGTTAACATGCTACGCCACAGCACCAGCCCCTCAAATTGCTTTAAGTATTGAATGAAATTTTAATCAAAACACTAATGATTTTTTAAAAAAATCCTTTGAACATGAAAAACCAGTTCTACTTTACTAAAATTTACTTGGCAGATTAAATGGTGAAGATTTGTCATAAGTGTTTAAAAAAGAAAAACGATATGAGAACTGATCCTAGCAGGTCATAAAACACACGGTGCAACTCTGGTTTCTTGGGATGAGCTGCTTCCTGCAGACAATAAGATGATGACAGTAAGGATGATTGCTGAAGTTTCTGGCAGTTGGTAATCTTTTATTCCTGGTGTAGCTTTGACACATTTGTGGCTCAGGGGGTAGAGGAAAAGCAGTGCTTGCCTTCTTATCTCTTGTTGAAGGGGAAGCCAGGCCCATACTTCCCCTTGTGTCTAGGAAGGGGCAAGCAGTCTGCACGGGACCTAGAGAGCGTCACAGCGTCGGGACAGCAGCTGAGGGAAGATGCTGACCAGGAATAGTGTGGCCGAGGGCCTGTGTCACACGGAGGCTCCTTGGTACGCATCCTTTCTGTCAAAGGACGAAATCGCAACAAATTTAAAGATCCTAATTGGTTTTATTTGTAACTTTGGAATCTGGGAGCACTCCATTCTGTGAAGTGGAACAAATGTTCCCATGGGATGAACAGAAGTAGTTGGTTTTATAGTGAGAAAATGGCTGCAGAAATCAGAAACAAAGAACCAACAGTGGACTGGTCATTTCAAAGTTCATTTTTTTGTAAGGCAAGGACAGTGGAGAGAGAACAATAGAAAAATACTTGGTTAACATCAAGTTACTTTTTCTTTTAAATTGGATAGAGAGAGAGAGAGAGAGAGGGAGGGAGGGAGAGAGAGAGTCATATGATATTGAGACCATGGAGCCTTCAAGGGAGATGAGGATGGCTCTCTTGATATTTGCAAGTACACTAGTGGTTACCAACATGGCCATTGGCTTGTCTAAGACTGGGTTTATCTATACCCCCACAGCTCACTGGCAATGGGACTCCACTCTGCTCCTTCATACCCAAGAGTCCTGAGACGCTAACCCTCTCTGATGCCATCTTTGTAGGCACACCATTATGAAGTTCTTTTAGCAGACTGATGCTCTTCCCCTGGCCAGGCACTCGTTAAAACACATGCATGGAAGAATCTACTTCCTGTCCACAGGCCACCTCTAACATTTCTTAGGCAGAGCAAGGGTGTCAGTGGAGGCCTGTGTGCTATCATCTCAGATCAAACTCAGCCATCCTCATTACGTGTAGGTTGTTTATTTGCAAATTTGTCTCCTCACTAGAACGTACTTGTCCACTCCCCAGATCAACACTCATGGTGCTTTCACATCATGCAGGGACAGCACAGAGCTGCAAAACATTGAGTCACCTGCCACACACATTCTCTCTGCCTTCTTGCTCTGCCTTCTTGTTTCAGCTTTCCACCATAAACAAGATTCTGTTTGATGATCTATTTAGAACCACTTTTTTTTTTATCTTATGCTTTTTTTGAGGATTTTACTATTTAAAATAACCCCTACTTCCCCTACTTGTCATGCTGAAGTGTTATCCATTGTTTCTACATGCAGGGAGGCTGGGACGTACCTCAGCGAGAAAATACGTGTGTTAGATATACTTACATCCATACGTGTGTTAGACATACTTTGATCGTATAGGAGTGATCATGCTGCTGGTTTGATGTGAATGAATCAAACACATAAATTAAACGAGCTGCCTTCACACAATGTAAAGCTATTGCTATGGTTTGGTTGTGTCCCCCAGAGTTCATGTGATCAGAGCTTAATCCTTGATGCAACAGTGTTGACAGGTGAGATTTCTAAGAGGTGATTTGATCGTAAGATTTTCTGTCCTCTTGAATGGATTAATGCCACTATCACAAGAGTGGGTTCATTATCTTGGGAGTGGTGCCCTTACAAAGGATGAGTTCTGCCTCTCTCCCTCTCTCTCTGTGTCTCTCTGTGTCTCTCTCGCTCCCTCTTTTCTCACCCTCCCACCTTCTCACATGGGATAACACAGCAAGAATACCATTGCCAGTTGCTGACACCTTAACACTGGACTTTGCAAACTCCAGAATTGCGAGAGATAAATTTTTCTTTATAAACTAGCCAGTCTGTGGTATTTTCATAGCAATGCAAAATAGGCTACACCATCCATGTATTTACCAGTTGACACAAAGTCACTATGATCAGAAGTTTGCAGGAACCTAATCCTGTGTTTCCTCTAGGAGCAGCGTTTCCTTAGCTACCACTTCAGTGTTTGTACTGGCTTCATGGAACATGATATCATGAATTAGGAGACTCAACTGTGTGTTCTTCAAGGTGTACCTTGCCCAGGGTGCCTTCAGAAGGGCCTGAAATGGAGGTATAAATTATTGACCATGTGCTAGAGAGCTGACCCCTGGTCTGCAGCTCCTTTGCCCCTTCCCACTTCCTGCTCTGTTGTGTACCTGTGTCCAGACTCCCTGAGCTGTAGGTCTAGGCTCTGCTAAAGTCCTAGAAACAACTCCTTCCTTCTATTGGTTGGACTGAAGTGGTTGAATTGGGGAAGGGGTCTGGGCAGGCTCTGGAGGCAGTCTCAGGGCCATCTGGACATGGCATTTTAGGTCTGGAGTACCTGGGACATGGTCTATGAGGCTGGAAGTATTTTATCTACAGATTTCTTATCATACCCAAGTCAAGGTCCTTTGCAGGGCCACCTCTTGCCCAGGCTCAGGGGCAGCTTTTAATTCTGAGCAAGCCAGAACATGATGCTTGTCCGTCGGGGTGATTTTTCTTCATTTTGTGTTGAGTATTTCTCAGGTGATTGCAGTCCAGCGTGGTGTACAGGACCTTTGTGCCTGGCACAGGAGGCCCATCATCCTTGTAGGATCCTAGTACTCTGGGCTCTGGATTTGCAGCCACAAGCACACTGTGAGTGCGTGAAAATGTCTCTTCTCAATATGCATGTGAATTCTTCTCACATCTCAACATTTCTGACTGTCCAGAGAGTGTGAACCTGCAGAGGAAATTTCCTTTCCTCTCTTACTACATATTTATCATAATGTGACAGGACCCCTCCCGCTGTCCACGCGGGCAGGAACCGTGATTAAATCAGCATCTCTTCAACCACCTGCTAACTGGGAGCAAGGGCATTAACTCTGGTGCTCATTTTGCAAGTAATTAAAACGAGTGCTGGTGTGATGCATTCCAGGAGGAGCATTTTCTGGGAGCAATATTTATCATCTGGAGAATTTCAACCCTGAAAGAACCTCCCAGCCCTAAGGCTGGAGTCACCGCAGGAGCAGCAGTAACTCTCAATTCTTCTCTCCCAGAGTCTGCGTTTTACTGGGGCTGGGTCTCTCTTTGGCTTCCTCATCAGAAAGTCGGGAAATCGCTTTGGCATTCATTGGCGGCATTATGAAATTAGTTTCTGGTCTAGTTAATATGGCTGAGCACAGGAGAGTGTTAAACTCATGATGTTTGCTTTGGGAACTGGGGACTGGCAGAGTGATGGGAACCGTATGTCCAGGGATGCCTCATGTCTAAATATCCTGTCTTGTTTTTAAAACCATATGCCCCGATTTCTGGATGCACGGTATTGTCGACTGTGGGTAGTGAATGTGCTTTTGGAGAGCAACTGTGTTGAACAGTTTATGACAAGTTTTATTATACACAGTGGGGAATTTTAAAAGCTGTGCGCTCATTTAGGGCAGCATTGGAATATTCTGTTGTTGCAGCCAGTTTCTTTCTCCATGGCCGAGAAGTGAGGTTATTAGAGGGAGAGAAGAAACACGAGGCTGGCGTTGGACTGTGAGCTGGAGCTTCAGGGCGCTGTGCCTCGGTTTCCTCGTCTGTGAGGGAGCCTAGCACACAAAGCAGAAGCCTGCTGTGAGGTGTAAGCCAGCAGGTGCCTGTAAAGGGCCTGCCGCAGAGAGGTGTGGGAAGCCCATGTTGAATGTCCTGGTCGCTTCCTCTCTGCCGCGCCCTTGGCTCTGTCCCTGAGCTTCTTTTATCTTCAGCTCCTCCACTAGGCTTTTCCTGCTGGCTTTTTGTACTGTCCTGAAGTTTCCTTCTTACCCAACCTTGGGTCTCAGTGCTGCCCTGGCTTCTCTGGGCTCCCATCTTTGTGAGGTTTGTGTTAAGAGGGCCCGCATCTTCTCCCCTCCTCCTGTTCTCTTCCATCCATGCCAGGAAGGAGTAGCTGACTCTGACTGGCGCATTGGTAAAAACCAACTGGCAGGCGGAGCTGCCTTCCTTGTTTCAGGCTGTGCCACCTGTGAGTGGATGCTTCCCTGCCCTCCCCAGACCCCCTGCTTCCAGGGCAGTCCCCCAAGAAGCTCACTTATTGGGACTTTGATTTGGGGAGACATTGCGGCATTTTGATGGAGAAATTGGCCTCTGGGGTCCAAGTGACTTGAATTCAAATCCCAGCTCTGTGACTTCCTGATTTGTAAATTTCGCAAACTCTATTTTATAGTTCCACTGGGAGCATTAGTGGAATTAGTTTGTGTAAGACATTAGAACAATGCCTGCCTCTGGTAAGCCATAAATACATGTTTAACTAACTGTGTGTTCACTAATTGATTCAGAACTTGCTCAGGAAAGGAGGCTGGTGGATCCTGGGGTCCTCAGAGACTCATTCCAGGGTCCTGCTCCCCCTCTGCTCCCCTGCACCATGGCTCCTGGGCCAGGACACTGCTGGCTACCCCACCTGCCTCGGCAGTAGTCCCCGTGAATACCTGCCTAGTGTGTTACTTTCCTAGTTTTTAAGCAGATTATTCTCTGCAGAAAGATGGAAATCGAGTATTTATTTCCTTTTCTGTCATCTGTTATCATCCCCCTGTTTCCCCAGGCTGTGGGTTACCTTCTACTCATTCACATTATAATTTTTTTTAAAGATTTATTTATTTATTTGAAAGTCAGAGTTATACACAGAGACAAGAAGAGGCAGACAGAGAGAGAGGTCTTCCACCTGCTGGTTTACTCTCCACTTGGCCACAATGGCTGGAGCTGTGCTGATCTGAAGCCAGGAGCCAGGAGCTTCCTCTGGGTCTTCCCACGTGGGTGCAGGGCCCAAGGACTTGGGCCATCTTCCACTGCTTTCCCAGGCCATAACAGGGAGATGGATTGGAAGTGGGGCAGCTGGGTCTCGAACCAGCACCCATAAGGGATGCCAGCACTGTGGGCGGTGGCTTTACCTGCTCCACACAGCGCAGGCCCCTCATTCACATTGTTGATCAAAGAGCTGTAGTATACCCCTCAATCTCTTTCAGCAGTCTCCCAGCTTGCTCTGCATTTACACCTTCAGGAAGCCCTTCCCGCTGATAGGAACCACTGTTTGGCTGATGATCTTGAGTTAGTGGCCGCTTTGCTTCTTTCCAAACTGAGCTCCCAAAGACACCACCCCCAACGCCAATAGTCATTGACTACCTGATTCTGTCCCTCATGTTGGGAACATTGACTGACTGCTATGGGCCAAGACAGGATAACTACTGTCCCAGAGAAAGTGTAGTCAGAGGTGATTAAGCCACGCTCCAGGGGGTCCTATGGAGTCACCAGGGAGAGGGCGTGTGTGTGTGTGTGTGTGTGGGTGTGTGCGTGTGTGATGTCTAAGTGGTTGGGATTTTACCTCACTCCCCACATCATTCTAGAACTGGTCTGCTTCTCTTTGTTTTACATATTGGGCTTCTGAGTAAGATTTTATCCAAAGAAAGGATTGCACTGTTAAAAAATGTTTGAAAACCATTGGCCTAATTTTTTCCTTCTGCATTTATTCAGAATGTCTTTTTATAGTAATTTGACCTTCCTGGCCTGTGTTTGGCCAATGGGATGACAGAGTTATCTGGCCAATGTAATGGCACCAGTCACCCGCGGAGTAAACGGCAGGGACTCGGCAGCCTTCCCTTCGGCTGACAAGGCACACCGTCCGCATTTCAGAAGCACCATTACTATTTGTGGTAATAAGCAAATAAGGGAGTTTGGGGGGGAGGGGTGGTACCATACATAAATTGACTCTAAAGGCAATCTCAAATGAGTTCCAAAAATATTTTAGGCAGTGAGTGGCAATACTGTTGAAATAAGTTTATGGCCCTTAAAAATGCTAGAAACTCTAAAATAAACTTTGAAATCATTCTGTAGGATTCATAATATCAAACTATGACTTGCAAAGGGCAAGAGACTGGACTTCACTTCTAGCTTGTTAGGCAAAAACTCAGGGATCTAATATAATCAGGGACTGACCAACTGCTTGATCACTGATCTATAAAATACATCTGATTTGATCAATTGGAATGTCTGGTTCATTCCATTTTTATAAAGATGTTGAAGAGCTCCAAATATTTGCATCGCACGGAGCGTTTCTGGTGGCTCAAGAAAGTTTCCCTGAGCAAACCTTTTTTCTTTCCTGTGTGTCCCAGGATGGTACTTAGTTTCTAACAGATGTTCAAATATGTGTTGAAAGAATGAATTCACAAGGAAAAGCAACGGTGGTTACCTCTAGGGAGCAGGCCTGGCCGCTGGTAGGACTGTTACTTCTCAGTTTGTGCCCACACGTGGCACTTCTATGGGAGGGTGAGAAGAACGCTGCTCTCCTTGTGCTTTTGCTCATGGAGGGGAGGAGACTTCTGTCCCGCTCTCCCTGCTGTGCTTTGCCGTTGGGA
Organism: Oryctolagus cuniculus; assembly: GCF_051225735.1. Lineage (NCBI taxonomy): Eukaryota > Metazoa > Chordata > Mammalia > Lagomorpha > Leporidae > Oryctolagus > Oryctolagus cuniculus. The sequence goes on along the minus strand of NC_142868.1, from coordinate 47,668,077 downwards.
GTGCCCCCAGCCCCCACCCAGAGCAAGGAGGACTGTACCATCAAGGAGGACTGTACCATCCGGCTGGCTCTTCTTGGACAGTGTGGATGTGTTCTGAGCAGGCATGATTACACTCCTCCTCATTCCTTCCCCGTCTCCGTTACAGTGTGATCGGGGCCTCACTTCCCAAGTAGGTATGGCCCCGCTTGTACTCTCGCCTTCAGCTTACCTGACACAGTCTTGCACATGGGGCTGGCTGGCTGGATGTGGACGGTGGAGTTTGTCCTTGTCTTAGTCCATGCTGGCTGCTACAGCAAAATACTATTAGCTGAGTGGCTTTAATACAACAGGCATTTATTTCTCATAGTTCTTGAGATTGGGAAGTCCAAAAGCAAGATTTGGTGCCTTCTGAGGGATTATTTCCTGGTTCAGAGGCAAGGATCTTGTTTAAAAAAAGTTCCTCCTTCCCTTCCTCCCTCCCTCCCTCTCTCCCTCCCTCCCTCCCTCCCTCCCTCTCTCCCTCTCTCCCTCTCTCCCTCCCTCCCTGTCTCCCTCTCCCCCTCCCTCTCTCCCTCTCTCCCTCCCTCCCTCCCTTTCTCTCCCTCTTTCTTTCTTTCTTTCTTTTTTCTTTCTTTCTTTCTTTCTTTCTTTCTTTCTTTCTTTCTTTCTTTCTTTCTTTCTTTCTTTCTTTCTTTCTTTCTTTCTTTCTTTCTTTCTTTCTTTCTTTCTTTCTTTCTTTCTTTCTTTCTTTCTTTCTTTCTTTCTTTCTTTCTTTCTTTCTTTCCCCCCTTTTTTTAGAGAGAGAGAAAGAAAGAGAGAACGATTTTCTATTTGCTGGTTCCCTCCCCAGACGAACCAGGCCAGGTTGAAGCCAGAAGGCAAGAACACTCCATCTGGGTCTCCCACATAGGTTGCAGGGACCCAAGGACTGTGCATTAGCAGGAGGTTAGCTTGGCAGCAGAGGCGGAGCTTGATCCCAGGAACTCTGAAATGGGCTGGTGGCTTAACCTGCTGTGCCACAGTGTGTGCTCCATCTTTTTGCTGTGCCCTGTCGTGGCAGAAAAGGCACAGTAGCCCTCCGGGCCACTCTTATAAAGGCACAAATTCCATTCACGAGGGCTTTGCTCTCATGACCGAATCATCTCCTGTAGCTCCATAGCCAAATACTGTTACAGTGGGGATTAGGTGTCAACATCTGAATTTCGGAGGGACACAAACAGCCAGTCTATGGCTTCCTTTCAACCTGGGCAGGTAGAGACCCCTGAGGGATCCAAAACAGCCCAGCAGAGACTCTCTGAACTGGAGAACACAGAACCCTGGAGCATGAATGAAACTTGTCTCTTTTCCATCCACCTATAGTTCTTGCAGAAGAGAGCTGGGGGCAAGGTGGTGGCTTTCAGGAGCTCAGAGCTTCTCCCATCCCAACCTTAAGCTTTTGCTTGTTCAGTTCACTCTCTGCGTGTATGAACGTGCCATTGTGCTTATTCTATTTTTGAAATGAGCGTGTGGATCAGAGCATAATAACGAGTGAGGAGTGAATATGGTACGGTGGTTTTTTTTCCCTCCACCTACACAAGGGAATAATTATTTTTCACCAATTCTGTTAGAGGCTGTTTGTACTCGAATCTGTAAATAGGAATGATCCTAACAGTTGGCTGGCAGAATGATTTGGCACTAAGACTGTTAGGTTCACAGAGTCATTAAATACTTTGGTTAGAAGAGAAATGTAAAGGCCAGAGAGTTACTCAATCAAAAACTTTGGAGACTGAAACAGACCAGTGCATTCCATGTGGGTGGTAGTGCTCTATACCATCTGATGAAGGGTTGTAAGTCGCGTTGTCAGGAAGCGAGCATGGATGAAAAATTTTCTGTTCTGAAGCAGGTTGCTCTTTGTGCTTATGTGAATCGGTGTTGTATTAGCAGTAGCAGCAACCAGCGCAGTCATAGCTATTGTTCATTGAATGTTTACTGTGCAATAAATATAATCTTTTACACATGCCAATCCAATAAGGAAACTACTACTATCCCATTTTACAGATGAGGAAATGACACATATTAGGAACAGTAGTGTGCTGTTGGCTCCTACTAGCTCCTTTCCACGCCACATTCAACATCATAATACTGGCAGATTGAAATTGGCCACTGGGGAAGAATGTACACCACAAGAATTGACACAGACTGTAAACTATGAGGTCATTTTGTCCTTTCCCCAGAAGGCTGGTTGACAAACATTATTGACATTTTGCCGGATAAGATTCAAACCCAGTTGGTTGGATTAGAGAATATTTTGCCAAAGATGCGTGTTTTCATGCCAAAGTATTGATGATAGTATTAAAAAGTTTTATATCATATGAACCACTTTCATTTTGCTCTTCTGTTCCTTGCGGCCTAATGCACCCTAATTGATGGCTGGCACTTCCTTGTAGACTGTTGTGGGGGATAAGTGTGGTGATGAGTTTGACCCAGTAACTGCAGAGTTGTACATAGTAAATGCTAGCTAACATAAAAGAACAGGCAGTAGGTACGGCCCTGAGTCACTATTGTCACCTGCTGTGATTTCAGTGTAGTTTGTTCCCTATGCCAGTGCGGTTTGTCCCCTAGAGGCTCATGTGTTGGAAACCAGGTCCTCCACGTGACCATGTTGAGAGGTGGTGGAATGTTTAACATCGCCATTACATTGTTGATTTAATTATTTTATTTATTTGAAAGGCACAGAGAGATCTCCCACCTGCTCGTTCACTCTCCACATGACAGTAATAGCCAGGCCAAGGGCAGGCCAAAGCCAGGTGCCAGTAGCTCAACCCAAGTCTCTAACATGGGTGGCAGGGACCCAAGTACTTGAGCCATCACTGCTGCCTCCCAAGGTTCACATTAGCCGGAAACAGGAAGCAGCAGCAGAGCTGGGGCTCGACCCTGGGCTCTCTAATATGGAATGCAGGTGTCCCAAGCATCATCTTAACTGCTGTGCCAAATGCCTTCTTCTATGCAGTGGGACTTTAAAAAAAAGTGGAGCCTTTTGGGAGTTGGTCAGTTCATTGAGGGTGCTGCCCCCAGAAAGGGTTAAGGCAGTTCTCATGGGACCCCGAGAGGAAGACTCCCCCACCCCCCAACTCTCTGGCTTCCTGGCTCAGCTGTATGATCTCTCCTTCTCACATGCGTCGTCCTCACCATGCCCTGCACCATGAGGCCCTTGCAAAGGCAGGGGCTATTCTGTTTAGACTCTCAACCTCCAAAACTATGATCTTACTAAGCCTCCTTTCTTTACAGGCACCCAGCTTCAGGTATTTTGTTGTAACAATGGAAAAATGGGCTAATACACTGTTTCAAACTATCCTTCTACCTTCATAGATACTGAAGAGTGGCAAAATTACCTATTCCCCACTTTATCTCTTTCCCATAGTCTGTATCCTAGGGTAAAAGATGAATTAAAAAGAGAAGTCGCCGGCGCCGAGGCTCACTAGGCTAATGCTCCGCCTAGCGGCGCCGGCACACCGGGTTCTAGTCCCGGTCGGGGCACCGGATTCTGTCCCGGTTGCCCCTCTTCCAGGCCAGCTCTCTGCTGTGGCCCAGGAAGGCAGTGAAGGATGGCCCAAGTGCTTGGGCCCTGCACCCCATGGGAGACCAGGAGAAGCACCTGGGTCCTGCCTTTGGATCAGCGCAGTGCGCTGGCTGCAGCGCGCGGGCCACGGCGGCCATTGGAGGGTGAACCAACGGCAAAGGAAGACCTTTCTCTCTGTCTCTCTCTCTCTCACTGTCCACGCTGCCTGTTAAAAAAAAAAAGAGAGAGAGAGAAGTCATCAGGATAATACAGTGACATAAATCTATGAACCAGTCGCGCCAGTTCCGAGTTCTGCAAAATCAAAGTCTGAAAAGTTGCAAACTTTTGTTGTACTTTAGGATGTTCTCCCACCATGCATTTGCCCTCCACTTCCCACCATGCACAGGGCTCTGGGGAGCGAGCCCAAGGTCATGCAACTGAGTCCGGATGGTGACTAACAGGGCATCCGTAGGACATGACTTCATTTGTCGAAACTCGAATCAGCCCAAGAGATGTGGCACTTAGACTTAGATGCTAAGGACTTGGGGTAGAAAATGATCCCTCCTCACCAGGAAGCAGAGGCTTATCTTTGTGGGCAGCCAAAATGAGAGACATAATAAAAGCAGCAAGATTAACGACAAAAAGAACAACCTGTAATTTCTGAGTGCTAGAAATACGTCGGGCATTTTCCTAAACATTTCCATTATCTCAGCAATTCTGAGTGATGTCATTATTCCCTTTCCTGAGGAGAGATGAATATGTAGAGGCAGTGAATAGCCAGCTTGAGATCATATAGGCGGCAGGTGGCTCAGGAAGTTTGGAAACTGTGAGGGCTTCCGGACAATCTGACTCTCGAGTTCATGTTCCCAGCGAGGACTCCACACTATTCAGGAATAGCAGGGAGGGAATGGAGCAGAAGGGGCAGCCCTGGGGTTTCCAGGTTCTGAGATCATGCTCAGGCAGGAACCTCTGTCAAAGGACTTTTTTTTGAACTTTGTTGCACATGACCTTCTCTAACCACTAGCCCCCCTTACCTATTGTCTTGGATCATTTACTACATCTGCATTCATCCTATACAACATTTTCATGTGTCTGGCTTCCATTATCACCTTCATCTGCTAGCTGCCTCCAATCCTGATGATCCATTTGTATTCTTTTCTTGGCTCTGTCTTGAATAAGGCCCTCTTCCCCTAATCTACCCTATTAGCTTGGGTGATGACATCAATTCTCCGTATTTTCCTTCCTTCCTTCCTTCCTTCCTTCCTTCCTTCCTTCCTTCCTTCCTTCCTTCCTTCCTTCCTTCCTTCCTTCCTTCCTTCCTTCCTCTTTCTTTCCTTCTCTCTCTCTCTCACACTCTCAGATTTTATTTATTTATTTGAGAGCTAGAGTTACAGAGAGAGGCAGAGAGAAAGAGAGAGAGAGAGAGAGAGGTCTTCGGTCTTCCATCGCTGGTTCACTCCCCAAATGGCTGCAATGGTTGGAGCAGGGCCAATCTGAAGCCAGGAACCAGAAGCGTCTTCCAGGTCTCCCACATGGGTGCAGTGGCCCGAGGACTTGGGCCACCTTCCACTGCTTTCTCAGGCCATAAGCAGAGACCTGGATCAGAAGAAGGGCAGCTGGGACTTGAATCGGTGCCTGCATGCGATGACAGTGCCTCAGGCAGAGACTTAGCCTACTATGCCACAGCGCCACCCCTCTCAACAGAAATATTATTAACAACACATCAAGACTGAAGAACTAAGGCATTGTGTGTTTAAAGAAAGAAGTTTAAAATGTTTTATTAGAGAAGATACATCGATATTGAACAACACTTAAATATATGGCATTCGTATTTATAAGGACAAAATAAATTGCTATCATTTGAACAATCACTTTATTAAACAAATAAAATAAATTCATTTTTTACCATTAAGCATGATCCATGAAGTCTATATTTTTTAATAACTTATTCATCTGCTTAGTCATATGTACATTCATTTTCCTAAAAAACAAAAACATCAAACTAACATGATTGTTCACTACATCACAGCATAAACAAACGGACCTGTAAAAAGGGGGTGTAGAAAATTCAGAAACACTTAAATAGCACATTCCAAGGATATTGGGTTCATTTAAAAGGAATTAAATACTTTGAAGCCATTGTAGTCAGCCCAGACATCATATATATGCAACCATACGAAATGCTGCCAATAATTCAAGTATAACCATTCACACACATAAACATATTAATCTGGTGTAGGAGGGGAATATCCCTGTAGCATACCTACCTAACACTCAGCATGATTCACAGGAATTCTTTTGAAAATTTGTTTGGAACATGGAAGGAAAAGTAACGAGATCGTCAGCTCAGCAGACCAAAGCCCAAACCTGGAGCAGGTCGGTATGCTGGACAAGCACTGTGCGTTAGAAATCGCACTTTACAGGATCTTACGTGTCACACTGATCGTAAAGACTAAAGGAAAACCACAGCACTGAGGTCAGCCAGGCGGCCCGCTCTCACTTCTCTGGCAACGTGGAAATGCCGTGTTTGTATTTTGAGCAGATCTAACGCAGAAACAAGCAGAAACGCGGCAGCAAGCCAGGAAATGTCATGGGGTTCATGTTTAAATGGCACCGGCTTTATTTACTGAAAGAGAGTTTTAACTTCACAGGCAAAAATGTACCTCCAAATTGCTTTCTTGAGCCCCACCAAGTTGAGTTCTTCCTGATTACTCCTTGATTGCAAGGGGGCAGCTGCAAGTCCTTTATGTTTGCTTCTGTGTCTCCCACCACTCCTGCTACGTTTGGCTTGTGACAAGCTTCCAGGCACACTTGGCTGTCACGTGCCCGGATACAGCGTATGCTGACATCTTTCCCATGATGAGGTGGAAACCCACCTTTGGGGTGTGGTGGGGACCTGATTATTTTCTGCTTTTTTGTTTTTGGAGGAGAAATCCTCTCTCTCTTTAAAAACATACTGTACAGTGTTTTCTTATTACAAATAACTCCTCAGTTTTTAGTAACACTGAATTGCCTTGTATACAATTTGCTTGCTAAGACATCCAAGGCGTTTGGTTATTTTTATGGATTAGCTGCCTCGTGTTTGAACAAATGTTTATTTGCACAATGAAAAATAGATTTTTTTTCTTATGTTTAGCCATCATTGTAATCCCGTGCTAAGCCTTGAGAACAAAGAGAATCAGATAACTGGGAAACCAAGGCCTTGTGATTTCCAGCCAAGCCAAACATGGTAGCTCTTTCGAGAAAGCCCCTGGACGCACCACGTCCTGGCTCTTCCTGTGAATTCCTCCAAACCTTACAAAAAATAGGGAAGCCAAGCAGTTGTGGTCTGCCTGTGGGCACTTGGGGGCTGAGGACTCGTGGTGCAGCCATGATCAGCAAGTCCGGTTTTCCATGCACCCTGACAGAGTAGAGGGGGGTCATCCCCAACAAATGCCCGAGGTTCACCAGTCCCTCTGTCTCTGCACAGATTTAGTAATCCCTTTCCTGGAACAACTGTCTCTGTTCCCCACTCCATTTTATCTTCCAGGTTCCCACATAGAGGTTATTATTTTTGAAAAGGCGGATTCTGAGACTGGGTGTGGGGTGTCCTGGTGCCCCCATGGCACCCTGTGAATAAGTGCATTACAAGGCTTGTTGACTTGCCTGTACCCCCGCAGAGCACAGGTGCTATGAAGGCAAGGATGCATCTCCACTATTGTTACTCTCCACCCCCCCAAAGCAAATTACAGAATGGATGAATGATTGAGAGAGTAGCAGGTGCAATGGCAGCATCCTTTGGAAAAAGGTGATTTGTTCTGCAGTTTGGTTTCCTCTACTTCTATGGATGTGCTAGACTTTGAGGGAAACCAGGCAAATTTAGGGTTTAACTCTTAAAAATGCAATGGGGTCGTACTTTGGAAATTTATATTCATTAAATAAAAGATAAAAAAAAATGCAATGGGGGGGCAGCTGTAGTAGGCCAACTTAAAAAAAATGGGCTTTGTCCCAAGATCTATTTTCTTCTTTATCTTTAAATTCACAGGTCACTTCTTGAGTTATTGTTGTTTCAGCAGTGGCACCAGTAATACGTTAGATTTGTGTCTTAGATGAATGCTTGATAAAGAAGCAAATCCATACATCAAGCAAGACTCTGGCTCCTGAGGTGGATTCAAAAGACAGGGCAGCAGGGAGGGTGAGTGGGCTGTGCCTACTTCACTGAGTGATGGTAAGGGCAGCAGTGGACAGGAAACTGGTTTCTTGCAAAGGGAATACTTCCCCTTAAGAAACAAGGTAGGTTGACCTTTAATCAATAATATAATAATTAATATACTTTGCATCATGCATCAACGTGATCGAAGTTTCATCCTTGTGTAGAGTGAGACTTATTACTCCAAACCCAATGCACACATTTTGACAAGTTCAGACCTTGAAGGAGCTGGTTCTTCTTACACGGAGGCCCATACTTATTTCCCCTTAGCCAGGCCCATCACATTCTGCTCCCTGCAAGATGATGCTCTTAGTTTTCTTTCTCCAAGCACTGAAAGAACAGAAAACTCTTCATTTTAATTTGGGCCAACACCAACCCGTTCACTCTTCCCACCCTCAGCAGCTGTATCTCAAAACCCAGAAGACTGAAATAGCAAGAGACTGTGTTTATAAGAATCAGAGTTGTGCCAAGAGCCTCATCCCTGAAAGTGAACTTTCCTCTGTGTTTAAAGCAAGTTTGAGATTCCGAGTCATGAAAGTCCATTTGGCAGGAAGCAGGTGGCCAGCCCCTGCCAGATCCAGCCTTGGAGGATGGCTGTCTGCCTGCGTCAGGCTGAGTCGTGGGGAGCTGATTTTGTAGGATGGACTGTCCTGTCAAGGCGCATGCCCAGAAGGTTCCTGGTGGCCACTGACAGGGTCCACAGAAATGCCTAGACTCTGATGGGCAGACCTGAAATTAGAACTGGGATCATGTCCTGGAGCTCCCAGGATATGGATTTCAATTCCCACTGAAGTCAAAACTGCGTCTGTCCATGACTGGGGATTTACTGTTTTGTCTTATAAACATTTACTTCTGACAGTTGCCAAGCACTGCTCAGCCCTATTTCCCTGGAAGATTTTAAACTCAAGCTTTGCTTCAAATCCTGTGCCTTCTCTCAGTGGTCAAAAGTGATTTCACTTCTTCATAGACTCAGCTGTATCAGCATACATGCTCCCCTTTCACATAGTGACTGTGTTTTATGAAGTAGCTTTCTTAGAGTAACTATGGTAAATCAAAGTACTTCCTATTGCCAAATAGCCACTGTGAGGAAGACGACAGACATAGGCAGTGGGTATTCTTGCTCTAGGCTGACTATGGGAACGTGGTGGAAACATTCAAAGGAGTAGAGTGTGTCTTGTGTTAAAAATTAAAACAAAGCTTCCCAGTGGGAGTGGCTGAGAGTTGGGGTTTGGCACCTAGCACCCGAGTTTAGGATGACAGCACCCAAGCTGTGGTATAGCACTTGCTTGGGTGACTTCCTTTCTAACGAAGGAAAAACTAGTGTCTTCAGTGGGTGATGGCCAGCTCCTGGAAACATAAACCTAAAGTGGGAGGCACCCAACATATGTTAAAGTCTCATTAGAATTTGGAGTCGAAGTGAAGATGGGGAAAGACTGCTGGCACGAATTATGGGCCTATGTGATGTCATGCTTTATCAGCTCATGCAGCATTTTCGTGGATGCCCTTTCATCTGCTCATCCCATTTCACAGGTGAGGATGTGGGTCCAGAGAGGTCAGGAAGTCAAGAGGTGGGCACAAGAGAACTCCAAGATAAGCTTTGTGTAAGCTCAACTTTCCCCAGCCTTTCTCTTTTTCCTGAACTTTCTACAGACCTTATCCCATCTCCTCTTATACCCATGTGGTTGAATTGCTTCTCTGTGAAATTATTTCCTTTGCAATGTGACTGTAAAATCTTACACTTCACCATGCCAGAGTGTGCAAAAGACTTGGTATATGGTAGTTGCTTTGAAAATAGTATTTTTTGCCAGTTAATCCTCATCTCTGTACAATTCGATAGGGATGCATGGTAGGAAGGAAACTAATTGTATTGCCTGCAAGATCAGGTTAAATAAGTGTGGTAATACTGCAAAGTGTACTGCTTGTGGCTTGTTATACCAAGAGATGGAAAGAGCTGTCTTCCTTCACATTTGATGGGGAAAGCTTGTTGTCATTCAGGCTTTCAATGCTGAGGCAGTGTTGCTGAAAGTCAGCCCTCGCTTGAAGTTTAGGCATCAGGGTTGCTGTCATGTTCAGCACAGGAAAGCAGGAGTCAAGCAGGCTGCTGGAGATGGAGGTGACAGCAAACATGGGGCCTCATTATCCAATTACTCCTTGATAAATGCTTCACTCTTTAAGAGAGTGTTTAAGAGTGTTTCACTCTTTAAAAAATGTAGGAAATGAACAATAAATTTTTATTAAATGTTTATAGTACTTGTGTGTTTTGCTCTTAAAAATATTTCACAGGCATACTTTTTATTAGACTTCTGACTCATCTGGTTTAATTTAGGCATCCTTATCTGTAGATCAAAGCTGCTCATTTGCCTGTCCATTCATCAATGTCCTCTCCTTCTCTGCCCTTTACAGTCTCTGTCACCTCTGGTAAGACACTGGAGCAGGGGAGGGGCAGGCACTGTGGAGCACAAAGTCCTCATCCTGATGTTCAGCTTTTGATGAATGGGCCACAGGGCTCCCAACCCCTGGGACTTGCATTAGCCAAGCTGCCAAGACGAAATCTTTTCATTATGAAAGATAAGGCTGGGTTTAGCAAAAGGAACGCAGACCATGGTGGGGAAGAAAGATAATTTATTTTAGAAGATAAATCAATAAACCATTGCTACACTCATTCAAATTTGCTTTTAGATGGCTTTTGGCCTGGAATCCCTGACTACTTTTGTAGGTCCTGCCTTCTCATGTGATTTCTCCCCTCTAGTTTCTAGGTTGGACTGAGGCTGGGCATTCACATTGCTCTAGACAACAAGCATGTTCCATTGTGATTGATATTGTGAAGCCAGAAACCCTTTCAATCGTGTCCTCAGGGAAGGGGCAGGGGCAGAAGGAAAAAAAGCAGCATCATGTTGCTCAGAAAGCATGGCAGAAGGCACTACTCAGAGCTGTCTGGGTTACTCCAAATGAGGATAAATGCTCTTTGCTACTCAGCAAGAACCAGGGCAGAAGAGAAAACATCACTCTATGTCTGTCAGGGAACCACCATTCAAGCCAATCCTGATGTAGTGCAATACATTTGGCTTCATAAGGAACTTGGATGAGCTGATGGAAGATAAATGAGACAGAATTTCACAAGAGAAGCAAGGTGCACAGGGCAAGGTGCTTTGAGGCCATGCAGCATGGACAGTGGCACTGCACTTTGTAGTCATTGGGAGATTATGCGGTTAGGGTGGGAGGTGGTCTTCGGGAGATCTGAATTAAAATGCCCTTTAGCAGGGAGTGGTTGTGTACATCCTCATATCAAATCAGTGTAGCTTCCTTTCTTCTCTTCTTAGGCTATGAAACAGCGTAGAGGAAAGCTGCTCAGAAGCTATTTAAAGGCTCTTTGGTACAATTTTCCAATCAGTCCTTGTGCAGGCAGATAACACGGAAGTACCCTCAGTCTACGGCTGGGATGGAAGCCCTGGAGTGACCTTAGGGTTCCTCTGTGTCCTCAGTGTCCAGGTCCTGGGATTGGGCTCTGCAGGTTCTTGATCACATATTGTTCTGTTTCACCTGTCCTCGGTGATGGGGCTGTGCTCTCCTGGCTACAGATGTCTCAGGGGTGACCACACACCCACCTGACTCAAGACGGCAACATTGGATTCCCCAGTGCTGTGCTGTGTAGCACTAATTAGATACGACTGTGCCTTTTCAGAAACCCCAGGGCCATCAGCTATTACCTGAGTCTCCCTGGGAAGTCCCTCTGGTAGTTCCATGCCATTGTGGATCTGAGCTTCTAGCCCTTGTCCATCACCTGCTCCACTCTACTCCCCTCTCTCCTTGCTGGTTCATGAGGAATCCCAGTCCTCAGCTGTCCCTGCCCCAGGAAGCTTTCAAGTAGCTGAGAAGACAGACCCTAAACAAGTAAAGTGTAGACAAGGTACACTTTAAATAGATACGGATTTCTAAAAGCAACAGAAGTATCACGATAATGCATGTAATTAGTCCCCAGATGCACTTTATGGACAATTGTTATAAGAACTTGGAGAGGGATTAGGAAGATCAGGAGGGTCTGAGTTTGAATTTCTGATCTTGGAAAAGAATGATGGACACATTTTGTCTGTGCACAAAGGAGAGAATGAGGAGGAAAGGTCATAGTCCAGTAGCAGAGGGGTTGGTGGGGACAAGGCCAAGGAGTAGAGCCCCTGAAAAGAAAGAACACCCCCTGCATAGTTGACAGTCTTGCCTAGGGCATACCTCCTGAAAGATGAATCCTTGCTCAATGCTAATATGAAACCCTGTTTATGCTATGGGATTAATCAAGGCCCTGAAACCCTTAAAGCATCCCCAAGAAGCAGAAGCAACAGGAAAGAAACCACAAAGATGGAAAGGAAGGGGAGGTGGTTTTGAAGGACTCACTAAGATTTCTGAACAATCAGAGCACGGGAAGTGGCAGAGATACCACAGGAATCGCTTTCACTGTCAACTCTTGTCCCAAATGTGACCGTGCGCCGTGTCGGTGCCCACCATTTGGAGCTGACTGGATAAGAGCAGGAAGGCAGCCACATGAGCAGAGGGTAAAAGTCCTTGTGGACCAGGGACTTGAGAATGGCCTCACCCTGCTGGCCCCATTACCTGCCCGGGGCTGACTGCAGGCTGCGAGGGCCAGAGCTCAGAGAGTTGGGCCAGATCCAGGAAGGCGGGGGAGTTACTCAGGGGAGCCTCATCGTGTCACCTGAGCTGCACATGGAGCAAGCGTAGCTACTCAACATCTCTCAGTTCTTGTAGGGTAGCAAGCAGCAGAGGGTGGGATGTGGGCAGAAAGGATGGCGTCAGGAAAGGAATCAGGAGGTGTAAGATCAAGCAAGGGCGAGGGGAAGAGACGCAAAGAGAGGCTGCCACCCAAGTCAGCCTTCCTTTTTGTTCTCACGGCGGGCAGTGGTGTTATTACTAAATGGCCTCAGTATTTCTAGGTCCTTCCGTGTAAGTTCTACACCCACTACATTTCCATGCTCTGCCCCAGAGCCTTGCTATGGAGTTGCAGCTCCCTGCATTGTGAACACCCTGTCCTGGGTGCTGGAAACTGGATGAGAACACCATCCTCCTCTTCATTGCTTATCAGGACTGCAGAGAGCAGGGGAAGGAAGTCCGTCCAACAAAGTGTTAGCTCGGGGCTGGCGCCGCGGCTCACTAGGCTAATCCTCCGCCTTGCTGCGCCGGCACACCGGGTTCTAGTCCCAGTCGGGGCGCCGGATTCTGTCCCGGTTGCCCCTCTTCCAGGCCAGCCCTCTGCTGTGGCCCGGGAGTGCAGTGGAGTATGGCCCAGGTGCTTGGGCCCTGCACCCCATGGGAGACCAGGAGAAGCACCTGGCTCCTGGCTCCTGCCATCGGATCAGCGCGGTGCGCCGGCCGCAGCGCGCCGGCCGCAGCGCGCCGGCTGCGGCGGCCATTGGAGGGTGAACCAACGGCAAAAGGAAGACCTTTCTCTCTGTCTCTCTCTCTCACTGTCCACTCTGCCTGTCCAAAAAAAAAAAAAAAAAAAAGTGTTAGCTTGGGGAAACATGGCTTTGGCATCCCCAGGACAAGAGCCAATCTGTTTCCCCACAGTAATATCATTTCTATTCTAGTTAGACCATTTCAGAGTTAAAGGAAAAATTAGGAAAAGAAAGAATCAATGGCGAAAGAGGAGGAGGAGAAAAAATCCTACTTTTGTCTTTTGGAAGATGTCCCTCCCACTGAGTGCCCATTTCAGTACCTCATTGTGAATCCCAGGCAGGCTCTCAAATGTCTGATGTAGGGCACTGTGGTCAGGAGACCTCCCCAAGGAGCCAACATGGACCCCAAATTTTGGAGGTCTCTGGGGAATCTATCTTTCAATGAGTGCCAAGGCCTGGGAGGAATGTTAGTCGGCCCTAGTCGAGTGCCGTCTATTTGCTGTGCTACTCTCAGAGTCAGCCTGACTGTTCTAGGGAATTTTGCTTATGAGGTGAAGAAATGGAAGACCCCATGGACTCACCTGAACCTCTGCAGACCTGTCTGTCCTACAGAACATAACAGAGGAACGGATATGTGCTCTGACCTCTCTTCTGATACCTACTCATAAAGTCACAGTGACCTGTGGAGCAGGCCCCATCCCTGAGTATACACTTTCACTTTATCAAGCCACTCATGCAGATTGGGAACACAAACGAGAACAATTTAGCGAAGTGGAGCTGTGTCAATGACATACACTTTAATAAAGATGCTTATATGTTGAATATCAAAACCACAGCTTAGCATTATTTGTTGTAGGTATTGCAAGCTAGTGATGATGCAGGATGCCCCATGGCTAAATCTGGCCTACAGCTTATTGTATTTAACCAAGAATGGCTCCTATATTTTGAAGGATTATCTTTATTCATCAACAAAGTCGCAGCAAAGAAGAATGCATGACAGATACCATATAGGCCACAAGGCCCAAATATTTACTATCTAGCCATTTACAGAAAAGGTTTGTCAACTGAAGGTGTATGTTAAATAGATTTTTATTTTTTGGTTCCTCTAGGAACATCTTTTCCTTCCCCCATTTACAATAATGCCTCTTGGAAAAATGCAGTCATGACTTCTCTACTTCTTATGAACCTGGAATCCAGCCAGTTCATAAGCTGGGGACTGTCTGTGCCTCTCTGGGTTTTCCGTGCCAAGTGCAGTGCTGGGCGCAGGAGAGGTAGTTTGCTGCTGCTGTTGCTCAGTGTGTACACAATGACTTGCAGGCTCACTGGGAAAAGGAGTGTTCCCACAACTGCCTTTGGGAACTTTGGGTTCCTGAGGACCTTAAGGTGACAATCTCTGCTGATTTTGTCTTAGGTATCACCCTGTGGAGCAAATCAAGAGTCTTTTGCCCTGACTACTTCCTTGGTTCTGTGGCTGCCTATTTGAGAACAAGAACAGAATTACATGGGCTTGCTTTTAGCCAAGGAGTAAAGCATAGACAAACATGAACTTGGCCATTACAATAATCCTGTGCTGCTCAGAGAGAAAGGAGAGAAAGTGCAAATAGAGCTGAAATTACCAGTCAGAGACAAATGAGTGCAATATGAAAGTCTAAGTGGTTCCAGAAGACATTTGGGGTGTCCTGGAAAAAAGATTTGGAATCTGGATAGGAGATATTCAAGCAAATCCTTAAGTTTCATCCTCTCCAGGATTCTTCAAATCCTAAGGCTAGATAATAATCCTTTGCTTCTCTTCTTGTTGGACAGGAGGTACTTGAGATAGGCAAAAATACATGGATAAGCATGAAGTGCTACAAAAATGAATAGAAATACTCAACTCAGTTGGGATTTTCTCTTATATTTGAATGTACCTAAGTGTTCAGACTTTTTGATAGACCAGTACCTACATTTTTTTTTCAAATACTGTGTAAATTTGCTTAGATTTTTTTTTGCCTAATGAAGCATGTATTCTTCAGTTTAGTGATAATCATTTCTAGCTTATAAGGTGGCTATGATATGAATGTTAGGGAAGTAATCTAATAACTCCTGAGCCCCACAAAAGACAAAGACAATTATTTTGTCTTTTGAAACGTATAAGTCTAATAGTTCAGGGCAGTTTCTTATCAGTTGCACAAAAGCATTACTAAACCATTCCACTTCAAGCAATGTCTATGGTAAGTGTCTTCTCTCCTCAGTTCACTTCCCCCGCCCCCAAAGCTTCTCTTTAGGTGGGAAAGGCAATAATCCACGTTACAGTAGCAAAGAAGAGGTCACAGTTTCCTCCATAGAGCAGATAGGGCCCATTCTGAGCCCACCCCCTTGACATTGGAGCCTGGGGTGCATAAACAAGCTGATGGCAGCATTGGCAAGGGGTTGGTGTCCTCGTTGAAATTCTAACTTGCTTTGCTGGCCCAAGCCCACAGTGGTCATCTCTACTCACTCATCTTGCAGAGACTTTGGAGGGCCAGAAGGCTGCTGCTGCCATTGCCTTTTGAGGGTAGGTGGCACCATGGCAGCCCGGCTCAGCCCGGCTCCACAGCAGTTTGTAGACAGAGAGCAGGTGCAGTGGTCCAGCTGGGCACGACTAGAGTTTCATGGTTAAAAGTCCTAGTAGTGTAAAAAGAGATCAGAGTAACCATCAGGGTAACTATCACTTTTGCCTTCTTTTTAGTCACCCTGGCTTTTGCTTGAAGAGTTTGCCTTCTGTCTGATGAACAGAGCCCTTTCCTTAATTAAGTCAACAAGTATTCAGAGGTAGCATCTGTTTTGGCAAGAAGATAGGAGCAGAACCAGCCCCAGAAGCTATTGAGAATGCTTGTCAAGCTGTGAGTAAGTAGCTACGATTAAACAGTGAACAATTACCTGCCTAAGCAAATAGTTCCTACAGTGCTCTTACTCTCAGGCCATAGCCATGAAACCTACTGGGTCAGTAGGTCTGTGTGATGGTGTGCTTTGAAGAGGGGGGAAGCCAAGATGCTTGGGGCACACAGCTTTCTTTTGTGCAAGGAAATTCAGGAGAAAGTGGATGTCAGCTCATAAATGGTAAAGTGGCCTATCAACCTCATTTTCAAAGACTTCCTGGGACTCTGTCTGCTGAAGGTCAGCATTCTGCACCCTTTTCTCATGGTGGTTATCTGTGAAACTCAAATGCTTGACACACTCTGTGCAGTTCCTATAATCCTTCCCCCTCTTTCCATCTCAAAAAAAAGTTGAAATACAGGTGAATGATATGAAGGATGTTGTATTTATTTTCATTTACTATTAAAAGGGATAAGCTACCTAAACCTGTTCAGATTAACAGTGCTTGGTAATGAATAATTTCAACACACCAAAAATCAAGGTCTTTCTTATCTACAACTGGTTTGCTGTTCTTAGTCAAATGCCCATCTTCTCACAATTTGGTAAAATTCATTGTTATAAGGCCTTAATAACACTCTGGGCCATTAACCCCTAAGAAAGTGATGAGATCTGATAGAACTGTACACATCAACCCTTCCAATGAAGAACTACTCTTGGATTTGGCTGGGCTGGAAATGTGATAGTATATTTACTAAATTCAATTTGGAGGCAAATCTTGAGGAAACAAAACATTACCGAATCCAAATTGGAGCACTTTTCTCTCCACTATTTATGAGGAAAAGGTGCTATGGAAAATATGTAGGTTTTGTGTTAGGGACACCCAGGTTTGAATTGTGGCTTCTTCTTGGCCTTGGGCAAATCTGTAATCTCTTTCAACTCATATTTTCATCTCTAAAATAGAAATAGAGTTGTTATAAGATTTAGAGTTAACAGGTATGACATGCCCTGCAGATAGGCACACAGTAGAATTTAACAGAAAGTGTTATGCACCATGGATGGACCCGTACAAGTAGGTGGTAGGAGGGTTGAAGGCTTAATATTTTAGAGTGTTAGACATGCTGCATGGTTACAAACAGAAGTCTTGGATGAGACTTGATAGAGGCAAAAGGAAGAAAACAGTGATGGGTAAACTTTTTTTCTGAAATCCCTTTCAAAAACCTGGGAATTTCTTGAATAAAGATTCCGAGATCTCTCCTAATGCATGAAATCTGAATTACGAACCCAAATTGTCTATCCCACAGTGTCAGATTGGTTTTTGTGATGTTGAGACAATGCCAAAGCGACTCCTTTTAAAGAAGACCTTTTAACCACTGCTACTTTGGGTAAATTCCTCAAACTCCTAATAAAGCAGTAAACATGTGAGTATAAATATGACAATCATTTGTGTAACTGTGACAATTTTAGAAAGGTTTTTGGCATGCTTAAATGTATGGGGACTTTTGTGGATGAGTAAAACATACTCAACTCATGAAATTTCATGTAAGTTTTGGGTGACATTATCAACTTCTTGTAAAATCAGTGTGTCTATATACCATATCATGCTATGGGAAAGGAAAAACATGTTAAAAATTTACCTTCCTGGAAGGAGAAGGGCTGCAGAACAGTATAACAAACAATTATTTATGGATGATTTTACATGGATACAATTGTCATGGTTTTTATCTGATGACTGAAAGATTTTCTAGTTGTCTATTTTAATTAGAAGTGGCATGGACACTAGCTTTCAGGTGCTCTGAACTTCCCCATATCTAAAATTTAGAATTGTCTATAAAGGTGTTTAAAGATCTTTTCTAACACAGAAACACATGTCACTGAAGAGGGGATCTGGGTCAAGCGCGTTTTTTTCATTCAGTTCCTGAAAGAATCTCTTGTAACAACTAAACTTATCTTTTCTATTAAGGCAGAAGAGAAGCAAGCCTTGCACATTCAACTTCTTTTTAGATGCCTGCCTCTATAATAGAATACCCATGTCTTGTAAAGCTGTTATTGGACATGCAGAGACCAAAAGAGTATAAAATTGCAGTCAGTAGCTGGGTGCCAGAATCTAAGTATTGACCGCAAGGCTGAATTTCTATCCAGCCAATTAGAAGACATTCTCTAGAAGAAGCATTCATGTTCTAGGTCCAAATACAACCAACCATAAACCCCAAATTCACATGCAGCCATAATCTCCATTGCAACGTGGAAAAAAGATTTGCCTGTAGAAGGATTTAAGGAAACGATCATTTTTCTGCAAGGGAAAAAGGAAAAGATGATGGGCTCATGACCTTTACTTTGGAGATCATGTAATAGCAACTATAATTTTCTTTGAAATTCTTCAAGGAAATTACCAAAATAGAGGAAAGAAGACATGGAAATGGTCGGCAGTTTTAGACCAGAGATTCTTGTCAAAAATATTCCCCAAACATAAGTCCCATTTTAAATTCTTATTGTGCAATGACAGACATATTTAAGTTTTTTACACATAGTTACCATGTTCATCATTAGTAAAATACCAAGTTATTAAGATTTCCCAAAAATTTGGTAAACACACAACAAAAATGATGATGTTTCCCATGTCCCTGCAGAAAGTGGGGCTAGGTGAGGTGAATGGACTACTAGATCTTTTGCTAGAATCAATGGAGTTCAGTCAAAAATTGTCTGCAAATTCCTGTTTTTAACAGTTCTTTGGGGATCAGTCAGTATCTGTACAAAGCTAAGCATTAGTATCTTTCAAAGTTCAGGAAGGATATATCTGGACCATAAGGATCATGCTACATGCCATAGATGAACCCCATTCATTAAGTGAAGCAGGGGAGAAGAAGTGGAAGCACTATTTTGCCTTCCAAAATATTATAGGTTGTAGGCTTTCATAACAGAGTTCTGGAGAAAGTAAGCAATTTGCCAGGAAGAACCACTCCAAGCCACATCAAAAAGATTGTGGAGTCATCTAGGAGCATCTATTTTAGCATAAAATCAGCACCCACATTACCTCAACCTCTTGATTTTTAAATGTTACAGAAGAAGCCCTCCTTCATCTGATCTTAAAATTGCTGAATAGATTTTTGTCCTTAGTGCTTGAAAAAAATAACCCTCAAGACTAATGTTTTCTATGGGAAAAGCCATCTTCTCCTTGACTAGTTCATCCCATGCCTTCTAGATTCAAGGGGAGAGAGTGTGCCACCATTGTATTCTGAGACCTAATAAGTGCCCCTCCTTGTCATCTTTTGGGAATAAGGAGCAGCCAAAGTATATTCCACTGTCAACTGTCACCCAAACTGAGAAACTGGATACGTTGGAAATGGTGGAGTTTAAAAACCTGCTCTAAAGACCATGTACCTGGATATCAGCCATCATCTTACAGCTCTTCCTTTCTAGAACTGTTTTCCATAAATGTCAAATGTGGCTGTCAAGTAGGTTTAGCCTGAAAATAAAATCCCCGCACTTCCATCAAGAAATAGCTCCAAACTTAGAGTGCATGCTCAAAATACTCTTGATGAAATCATGATCCTATATTTATAGTCCTTTGGATTGTGTATGAAATTGTTTCCCATGGTGTTTTTCATTGAAAGGGCCAGTTGTGGACAGTGGGCTCAGAGGATGACGGAGGGTACACTAGTGGCAGGGAATGCTGTTCTGCATCACTCTGAACTGGCAGCTCCTCGTGCCCTACCTGATGCCCGATGAGTTGAGTCCTCCCCCTTCTCTTCCCAGGTGGTCCCCCCATTTGATAGACCTATCTTGTCTTCCAGGAGAAGTGAACAGGCATTCTGAGTAGGAAGAGGGGTGGGTAACTAAGATCATTCCCTCTTTCTTTGCCCTTTCCTGTCCTCTAGACTTCCTCCCCATTTTCACTGAGGGAGATGGTGTGGATCTTAATAGTTGGAACTTGATGGTTCTCTCCGGGGTTGGGGGTTGAGGGCCCTACACAGCAGCAGACCTGCAAAAAGCTTTTACTTCTCACCCGGGCTGTAGTGCAGGCTGATTGGTCTTTGGGCACAGTGATCCTGGCAGATCCACGGGGCATGGAAGAGAAAAACTTCCATTCACAAACCCCATCCGTCTTGGAGATCTTATAGAAGGTCTCTCCAGATCCCACTGGGATGCGCACCATGTCCTTATGCTGCCCTTCCAGGGCCTGGCTGGGGGCATGCAGAGTATAGCCCAGGGCATGCTTGGAAGACTGCTTTCTGCGAAGACACTGGATTTTCAAGACATTCTGAAAGGCCTTTTTGAACTCTTGACTGGAGCATGGGTATATGATGGGATTGATGCAGCTGTTTAGGTATCCGAGCCAAAACACTATTTTAAAAACAGTTTCCGGGGGCTTGAAATCAGGGAAGAAAGACCCTAGAAGAAAACAGACAGATTTACAAATATTATTTGCAAGCCAACAGGCCAATTGGCTATGAAAACGAGCAAACAGATATCTTTTCTATCTTAGAAAAATTTCGAACAATTCCAAATACAATTGCATTTTTCACATTTGACTGACTAGCCCCTGTGAATATAACCCTTTTGCAACATCCTCAAAGACCATTGTTACTTGGTCTGAGGAAGTACCATTGTCTGAGTTTTTTTTTTTTTTAATGTGTGTTGCTATAACAAAATGAAGCTGGGTACTTTATTAAAAAAAGAAGTTTATTTGGCTCACAATTCTAGTGGCTGGAAAGCTCAACCAGCATGGCTATGAGGTGAGGGCCCCCCTGATTTGTATCACAATATGTCAGGGAGGTTGAAAGGGAAATATCTGGATGCAGAAGAGGCCAAGCACTTGTGGCGTGGCCTTGCTTTGTAAAATCCTACTCTTGAGGAATGAGTCTATTCCCGTGAGACCTAACCCACTCCACAAGACTAACATTAGTCCCTTCAGTAGGATGGTTATGACCCAATCGCCTACTAGACCCCATCTCTTACAAGTCCCACCAGTCTTCAATACCCCCACACTGGGGACCAAGCTTCCAGTCCATGAACCTTTAGGTGACAAACCACATCCAAACCATAGCAACCATCAATTATAGAAGCAGGTCCAATAGATAAGGTTTCGTTGGCTCTCACTATAATATCTGATGGCTTTTGAGAAGCCTTAAAAAAATGAAAACATGATATATAGACTGAATCTACATATGCAAATAGTTTTTCTGGAATTTCACCATAAGTTAGAATCCATTCAAATGACCCATATTAAAATTCAGTTACCTGAATATACAGTTTACATAGTGTTAAATAGACATCATTTAAATGCTTATGAATCCCTTCCTTTCTGAATAATGGAGCCATATATTTGAATAAGAATCCTAAATTTACAAAGTATCAGCTCTGTTAAATTTTGTGATCCTCAACTATTTTTCTCGATAATGCCTTTTTTAAAAAAATTTATTTGACAGGTAGAGTTATAGACAGTGAGAGAGAGACAGACAGAAAAGTCTTCCTTCCATTGGTTCACCCCCCAAATGGCCACCACAGCCGGAACTGGCTGATCCAAAGCCAGGAGCCAGGCACTTCCTCCTGGTCTCCCATGCTGGTGCAGGGGCCCAAGCACTTGAGCCATCCTCCACTGCCTTCCCCGGGCCACAGCAAAGAGCTGGACTCGATGAGGAGCAGCTGGGACTAGAACTGGTGCCCATATGGGATACCGGCACTGCAGGTGGAGGATTAACCAAGTGATCCATGGCGCCGGCCCCTGATAATGCCTTTTAATTATATGGTACATCCCCCTTCTCAATATTTTCCCATGGCTACAGAGGTTTGTCAACTGCACGACATTTGGGATCCTCCGTAGTCCTTGATCTAACCAGCCAGCTAACAGTTTTGCTTATTAATATTCAACTCCAGCCAGACTTATTACAGATTTTTTTCCAAGTCATTGGCTACTTTTTTCTTCTCAAATTAGGCTGTTGTGTCTTTTTTTTAAAGATTTATTTTATTTTATTTATTTGAAAGACAGAGTTACAGAGAGAGGTAGAGACAGAGAGAGGTGTCTTCCATCTGCTGGTTCACTCCCCAGATAGCTGCAACGGCTGGAGCTGTGCCTATTTGAAGCCAGGATCCAGGAGCTTTTTCCTTGTCTCCCATGTGGGTGCAGGGGCCCAAAGACTTGGGCCATCTTCTACTGCTTTCCCAGACCATAGCAGAGAGCTGGATCAGAAGAGGAGCAGGTGGGACTAGAACTGGTGCCCATATGGGATGCTGGCGCCTCAGGCCAGGACTTTAACCCTCTGTGCCACAGCGCTGGCCCCTGTTGTGTCTTAAATAACCCCTTCTACCCTCTCTACCCAAATCTTACCCATTGACTGGCAAGTCAGAAATCATTCTGAGGTCCTTAACATCTTGCACAGTAACTACCACAGAGTTCTTGGAAGCAGAATCACAAAACAGTGGAAGCTTAAAGTGGCAACAACCTTAGGGGTTATATTATCCAATTTCTCTATTTCTAAAATAAAACAATGTTTAAAAAGGTGGTCACAGACTTGAGAGTTACAGTACTAACATAGTGGTAGGTACAGAGATGCAGAACACCTCATCCAGTGTGCTTTATTTTTTCTTCCCAGACTTCTAGAAGTTCTTTGTTTTTTTAAAGATTTACTTATTTTAAAGGCAGAGTGACAGAGAGTGAAAGACTGGGAGGGAGTGGGGGGAGAAGAGGGAAAGAGAGAGAGAGAGAGAGAGAGAGAGAGAGAAAGACAGGGAGAGGGATATCTTCCATCTGCTGATTCACTCCTACATGGCTGCAACAACCAGGTTGAAGCCAGGAGCCAGGAACTCTGTCCAGGTCTCCCATGTGGGTGGCAGGGACCCAAATAGTTGGGTCATAATCCACAGGGAACTGGATTGGATGTAGAAATGCAGGGAGTTGAATCGGCATTGCAGCATGGGTTGCTGGCATTTCAAGAGGAGGCTTAACTCGCTGCACCACAATGCTGTCTCTCCAGTGGTTCTTAGTGAGGGTACTTCATGAAGGACAAAACCTGAATATCCCCCTTCACTCCTTTCAGGAAGACTGTGGAAGAGCATCTTGACCTTCATTTCACCTCTTCCTTCTTCTTTCTTCACTCCCAACCTCCTGTACTTTCCTCCAGAGTTTGTTAGTCCCAGTTTTTTGAATGCTAAGCTGAGTGGTCTTGGGCACAGTCCTATTGTCCATTTGGGCCTCATACTGAAGAAGAATCTGAATCTGAAGCAGGAACAAGTTGTATGGATCATTTCTAATGGTCTTGAGAATCCTTTTCCTTCATTTCAGCCCATAGTCTTAATTTTGTGACTTTTCTTTGGATGCAGCAGAGTCCTGATACACTCTGAGTGCGCTTAAAATCCATTCTGGCAAACAATGCTCTGAAACTTGTCAGGAAAGCTCATAAATACAAACAAAGGGTCAACTAACATACACACTGTAGGACTCAAAGTAGACAAAATGGTGCAGTGGTTGATGGGAACACTTATTTTACTGAAGTGCACTCCTTGCTAGGTTCAATGTGTCTCAAGGAACACACACACACACACACACATGAACAGTGTTTACTTAGGAAACAATAAGTGAGAAAATTTTATTCATTAACTCTAACGCTATTAACTTTGTTCTCCCATCATTATAATACAGTTGACAGACGCTGAGTGGTTTGGGCTAAGCATCATGCTAAACACTTCACATATAACTTAGTTATTCTTACTAACATTATGCATTAGCTGACTTTTATCAGTACTGTCATTTTACAAATAAAGAAGCCATTGTTTAATGAGGTTAAAAAGCACAGTCAAGTTCATTCAGATAGTTTCTAATAAGACTGGGATTCAAAATTTGAAAGTCTGATTTTAGGGTCTATGAAATCTCAACATATACTAGAATAATGCATTGTTTTGGGGAAGAGCATGGCACTTACGGGGTGATGAAGTGTGTGGCTGGGGGAAACTGAATTGGAAAGATGCTGCTTTGAACTACCTCTGAGGTAAGAAAGTGGTCAATACTAACAAGGCAGGTGGTTTTGTGTGAACACAATGCATCCCAGAAAAAACTCATCTTGCAATATGATGCCTATATAGTGCACAATATTTCTTCTTAATAGTGACAGCAATGTGATTCAAGGAACACACTTCACAAATGCCTCTGCCTTGTCCTATGCTTAATGACTGTAAGTGTTCATGAGCTGGGCATGCCAAAAACCATCTTGTTTGGAAATTTCACTGCTCCCTAAATCAGCTAGTGAAGGGAGTATATTTTCTCTTTTTGAAGCATTTCAATTTAAAAGAAAGGAAAAATATAAGAAATATGATTGTGAATGCTAATAAAGTGATTTAAGAGCCTTGGAGTTTCCCACAATTCCTTCAAGGATTCTCTTTCTGTTTACAGAGCCCATTTTTTGCATTAATAAAATTCAATATTTCCTCTTGATCATCTCCTTTCCATCACTTCTTCCCTTCCTAGGACTCTACCCTAATTCCAGGTCTAGCTGACCCAAAGCTGAGTTCTCTCTTCCAGTTTTACTGCTGCATTCACACCTTCAGAAGCAAATGCTGGTCTTCTCCACTCTGCACACCTCAGTCTAAACTTCCATTTTTCTCCTCTGCAGCTCAGAAACAGGTTGAAAAGAGGCATTGGTTAAAACTAATTTACACTAAGACTTGGACATCAGTTTCCAGTCTTTCTCCTCCTGGGATATTTTCTTGTTAATCCAACCAAATCTCTAGATGTCGACTTATCAGACCATCAGTAGGAGATGCTTCCAGACCAGAGAACGTCCCATTAACAACAGCATGTGTTTTATCCCATTGTGTGACAGCACCCAGATGTGTCTAAGCTTAGCACAGATTTGCCCACTCTCAATCTGACATTTCCAGCAGGGGCAGGTCACGAGCTCCATCTGCTCGGCTTGGAACATTCTTCTTCCCATGGAGGGGATCCATATGATTCCCAATGGATAGTTCCTGATATGTGGCTGGGGTTAGGAGAGGAATTTTATAACTGTACTTCCTTCAGGAACTTTCCACAGGGAGAGGAAAGACAGCAAAGAACTGTTTCCCTCCTTATTTGCACTATTCATGATCTAAGGTCTCATCCTTTGCTTCATTTTTTCCTGTCTTAAGAAAGGGAGCCTGAGCTAGAATCAGGCTTGGAAAAGAGCTGTTGGTCCCAATCAAGGTCCTTTATCTCACCATCTACTTCTCTGCCCAAACCTTCCCACCTGCACTGTCTTCTCTGAACTCCCCATGATTTCCATCCCCAACGTCAATTTATTCTCAGATCCATTTTTACTGAGGACTGATGATTCTTTGTAGAGTGTGAAGACAGCTGAAGGATGCTTCTCCCAGTCCACCCAATGTGGCATGAGGGTTGGACCAGCCTAGTCAAGGCTGGATGTCTCTGACCCCATCACTGGATTGTAAATTCCATTTGAACATGAACCATGTCAGTTTTGCTCACTCATGGAGCTTTAGGTCCTAGCACAACACAGGTCTCTTTAAGGCATTGAATGAGTGAGTGACCTCCTGATTAACTGACCTACTGATCGGCTGACTGACTCAATAAGTGTGCTATCCGTGGTTGTGCTGCACAATGTGGCTTGGTTTTCCTATCTGTGCTAAACAGACTCCCTTCTCTCTCTCCCTAACCTCGCCTTCTTTCTGTGCTCTTGTTCCCTTTTTTTTCTGCCCACTGTTTCTGTTCAGGTCTCTGTTTTTTTCTGTGGTGGTGTTTTGGTATTTGTTGTTTCATTGCTGTATTTCATGGTACCTAATATTGTAGTTTTTCTCATAATACTTAACAGGAAAAGCCCGACTTCTGGATTGCCCACATAGATAGGCTCCTATTTCCCTATTCACCACAGTTATGTTTTCTCTTCACCCATCTCCACCCAGACTCAGTTCAACAGAAGTCAACAGCTTCCAGCTTAATTCCCTGAACACCTCGTCCTACAGGTCAGGTCATCCTTTGCATGTGAATTTGCTTGGTCTATTCTTGGGCCTTGGAAAATCCCCAAGCCCTTGGGACTCTCTCTTCCCTTCACTGAATTTCCTTCCACTATTTTGTCAGCTGTAGATTTCTGTCTTTTCCAACCCTCCAAACACACTGATCATCTTAAAATTGGTGAGATTGAGATGGGTAGAGCAAATCTTTATGGCCAAACACTGTCATCAACATCCTTACCCTTGGAGATTCAGACTCCTCACTTCTGGTTTGAGGTCTCTAGACACCAATAACAAATTTAAATAAGGATTTCAATTTTCATTTTAACTCATGATGCCTCTATGTCTTGTCACTTGATGACCTACTCATTAGAAACATTTAACTTAACATTTTTGGTCCAGGGGCTCATCAAATAGGTTTATTGTGGGACACTAGGATTCATTCCAATATATTTGTGGCCCTAGAATAATATTTTAACAATGAAGTTACAGAGAAGGTTGCCATCAATGCCTTAGTATCAGGAAAAAAAACCTATTTTTCCATCAGTGTTGGTATACTTCATGCTACATAAGTATTCCACTTTACCGCAAAATTCAGTGAGAATAGAAATGTAGTGCTTGATATGAGTTATTTGTACTCTCATGTTCATTGCAGCACAATTCATAATAGCTAAGATATGTAATCAATCCAGATGTCCATCAACTGATGACTGGATAAAGAAATTATGGTATATTAACACTATAGAGTACTACTCATCTGCAAAAAAAAAAAAATGAAATCCTGTCTCTTGCAACAAAATGGATGCAACTGGAAACCATTACACATAGTGAAATAAGCCAGCCCTAAAAATACAGATAACATATGTTTTCCCTGATCTGAAGTAACTAATAGAGTACCTAAAATGTAATGTATTGGAATGAAATGGACATTTAGAGATTTGATGATTATTTATAGCCCTTGAGCCTTCTGTTGAAGAATAGCATTTTTTTCTTCATACTATTTGTTGAACTGTCTTACTTAGTGTAGGGTTAACTATACAATCATTAAGTAAACTGAAAGTAGATCTTAGTAAAAATTAAGAGCGAGAATGGGAGATGGAGGAGAAAGGAAGATTGGAGTGTGGGCAGGAGGGAGGGTAGGTTGGTAAGTATCACTATGTTCCTAAATCTACATATTTGAAATACATGAAACTTGTATAACTTAAGTAAAATAATAATAAAAAGAAATGTAGTCTTGAATTCCATCCCTGCTTTGGCAATTGTGGGGTTACTCCTGAATTTACTGTTTCTTTCAGAATCAAGGTGACTCAATGCAGAATTATTGGCTTTTTGTCACTATCATGAAATATATAAGACAGCCTACTTATGAAGTAAAGAGATTTACTTAGCTTACAGGTTCTGCTGGTTCAAAGTCTGAATGGCATAGCACAGGCTTCTGGTGGATGGTAGATGACAGAGCATGTGTGGGAGGAAGGAGCACTTCCAGAACCAGGAAAAGTTCTCTCATATGAACTACTAAGGTGTTGCGTGAGAATTATCTTCTACTCCAAATGACCTAAGGACCTCCTAACAGGTCACACCTCTTAAAGATTCCACTCTATTCCAATATCACTATGCTGAGGACCAAGCCTCCAGTCACAACATAACCTTGATGGACATGGTTAAACCACATCCAAACCATGGCACTCAGTGTGGAAGAAGGAAGTTTTGAGTTGGTGTTCCTACTACTAATGTCATAGTTTCTAGGCTTTACTTTACCTACCTGAAAATTTGATATCCTAATGACAACTTGAAAGATACTGGGCTATGATGAACCCTAGTAAACTGGGTTCAGAGAATGTTAAAATTGAACTTTGTTGTCAGCAACCTCTACTTTACAGACGAAGGAGGCATTTATCAAGGGGAGTGATTTTACTGCAAATGGCGTGGTTTCCCAAAATCACTGCTTTGATGCCAAGTCATGACTAGACACAGACTTTGTTCCACTTTACTCATTTCTGTTCTTGATCTTTGGATGCCACATAGCAACCTTATGATGGCACAGAGATGTGAATGGTGATATGTCCAGCTTTCACTTTATGAGTAGGGGTTTCACAGAGTTAATGGGAAAGGAGGGGGAAAGTAAGCATCATCAGTAGCTCCTTGGCTTGCAAAGTCAGGATATACTGTTCTGAAGGGCTTGTCAGAAATGTGTCCAAAAAAACCCCAAAATTTGATTTAATGACCCCAGTTTTTATAAAGAATGTAGACTCAAAAAGAGAAGCTAATATTATATGACCATAGGGGAAAATAACTGCTAACTGCTTCTTATTGTCTAGCCAGGGGTTTCTCTTATTGGAGTGGTACACATCCAATGAATAGAGGAGAGAAACAAGGTGTCCCACAACCAGGCAGCCAGTTCCCAAGGCCAACAAGCTCCAGTACCAAGCAACATTCATACTGGACCAGTTGTAACTTTTTTTTTAAAGATTTATTTGAAAATTAACTGAAATGTGATCCCTGTTAAACATAAGAGTAGGAATAAGAGGGGGAAGAGATGTATAATTTGGGACATGCTCAAGCTGACTTGCCCCAAATGGTAGAGTTAGAAACATACCAGGGGATTCCAATTCAATCCCATCAAGGTGGCATGTACCAATGCCATCTCACTATTCCAAGTGATCAATTTCAGTTCACAATTGATCATAATGAAAGGACTAAGAGTCAAAGGGAGCACATAAACAAGTCTAGTACCTGCTAACACTTACCGATAGAATAAATAAAGGGGAGAGTGATCCAACATGGGAAGTGAGATACTCAGCAGACTCATAGAATGGCAGATGTCCTAAATAGCACTCTGGCCTCAGAATCAGTCCTAAAGCCATTCGGATCTGGCTGAAAAGCCCATGAGAGTATTTCAGGCATGGAAAGCCAAGACATTCTGGCAAAAAGATCTCTGTGAGTGAGATCCCAGTGGAAAGAACAGGTCTTCAAAGAAGGAGGTACCTTTCTCTGAAGGGAGGAGAGAACCTCCACTTTGACTATGACCTTGTCTAAACAAGATAAGAATCGGAGAACTCAGAGGGCTTCCACAGCCTTGGAAACTCATGACTGGAGCATAGGGAGATTACTGATGCCATAGACAGGAGTGTCAATTGGTAAAGTCAACAACAGGAGTCACTGTGCACTTACTCCTCATGTAGGATCTCTGTCCTTAATGTGCTGTGCATTGAGATTTAATGCTCTAACGAGTACTCAAACAATATATTTCACTTTGTGTTTCTATGGGGGTGCAAACTGTTGAAATCTTTACTTAATGCATACTAAACTGATCTTCTGTAAAAAAAAAAAAAGAAATTATCAATTCCCAACTTGACTCTCACTGGGATTAAACATGACAATAGGTCTGATCTGATTTCATCATCATTTAAAAAAATCATCTATTATTTTTCACTTTATGTTTCTGTGTGGGAGCAAACTGTTGAAATCCTTACTTAATGTATACTAAGCTGATCTTCTGTATATTAAGATAATCGAAAAAGAATCTTGATGTGAATGGAAGGGGAGAGGGAGTGGGAAAGGGGAGGGTTGTGGGTGGGAGGGACGGTATGGGGGGAAGCCATTGTAATCCATAAGTCGTACTTTGGAAATTTATATTCATTAACTAAAAGTTAAAAAAAAAGATTTATTTGAAAGAGTTACAGAGAGGGAGAGGGAGAGGGAGAGACAGACAGACTCACACACACACACACACACACACACACAGATCTACTATCTGCTGGTTCATTCCCTGGGTGGCCACAACAGCCATCACTGGACCAGGACAAAACCAGGAGCCAAGAACCTCATCTGGGTCTCCCATGTGGGTGGCAAGGACCCAAACAGTTGGGCCATCTTTTGCTGCTTTGCCCAGGCCACTAGCAAGGAGCTGGGTCAGAAGCGGAGCAGCCAGGACATGAACCGGCACCCATATGGAATGCCAGCTGCTTTACCCAGTGTGCCACAATGCTGGTCTGGCACCCTCTTATCAGTAAGAAAATGCTGTGCCATCCAGCTAGACCCCATGGAAAAGCTGTAGGAGTTATAGCATGAAAACAGACCCAAGCTTCTTATCCTCCGAGACTCTACCAGATGCCTTTGTGCTGAGTTGCTGGTTTAGCTGTGTCACATTGGCTTGCCTGAGTCTTCCTGGGGTTTATGCAGGGCCACCCTTGGACAGTTCTCAGCCAAGCAGGAATCTTTAAGATAGCTACATGGAATGGTGGCCAGAAGTCTCTTAAGAATTCTAGGCAGAGTAGCCATTGACTGGAACACTAAGCTCCCAACCCAAGGTTCATGGACAGACTACCTGTGAAATGAAATATAGGTCTGTGTAAGTATAGAGAAACATTTTCTTGAAAGGACGCCTTCAGCTTCTGTCATCTTCAGTGGTCTATGGTAACTGCAAAGATGGCTAAGTTTGGATCGCAGCCTGTGAGGACCAAGTGTACCTCTGAGTGGTGCACCTCATGTGGCCAGCATGTCCGCTTGGGAGCATCAGGCTCACAAATGGAGCAAGGAGATGTTTCTTCGATGTTTCTTCAGTGCCTCTTTGGAAGGGACCTTCTCTCATCTTTTCTTCCTATATTTAAGCAGGCCTTAAAATTGCAGTCCTCATTTCTGAATAAAGTCAAGGAGCTGCTCCCGGAAGGAGCATGCTGTCTTTTCTGACCTTTCTGGAAGGAAGCATGAACAATAAACAGGCAATGCAAGGAGTGGAGGCATAGGAAGACGGCAGCGAGGACGGGGAAAGTGCACATTGTGTGCTGGGTGTGTACACAGGAGGCCTGCCTGGTGCGGGATGGAAGTGTTGTCTCCTTTTGCAGGGACTGGGGCTACAATGGCCTGTTTCCCACTGTGAAGAGCCAGTTTTCCTCTCAAGCCAGGCCAGGAAAGAGGTCACTCGGGGAGATATTCTCTCATCCTGCATACTTCTGCAAGTGGCAGATAAAACACTGTCTACAGCATCCTTCTGGTGGCCAAGGGTAACTGCAGAGTCAGGGATTTCACCCCAATGAGTCCAAGCTGCTTGCATCAAAGCTCTCCGGATGGTTTGTCTCAAGCTCACAAAGCCCCAAGCAGCATTTTCCCTTCTAGAAAAGGGAAGTGCATGTGCCAGAGTCCATGGTTTGGATCTACAGGCTCGCAGTAACTCAGGAGAGAGTAACTTGGGATCCTGTCATGCTAGTCCCTCGTTGAAAAATTTCCCCAGTAGACCTCCTTGTGTTGAAAAAATAATTCAAAACACTCTCCAGAGATTCCAAGATTTTTTTTTCTGTTACCTAACAAATGATGATTTGTTGCAGGAAAAAAGTTAGCAATGATGAAGTCATCATGTTCTTTTATGGGCTCTTTCTAAAAAGTGGGTCTCCTTCATTAACTGGCTTGTTTTCCAAACTTTGCTACTTCTTTTTTAAGGTCACTGCTGTTTTGCAAGTCTCCCATTTGAAACATCTTTGTATCATCTCCACACAAAAGCTTTCCCTGATTACCCAGTCTACAGGAGTGTCGTCCTCAAACTCACAAGTGTGGTTTTTGTCTCTCATGGCGCATATCAGCACTTTATAGTTTCTTAATAAGTTTTCCCATTGGTTGGCTCATCCTCCAGAGCTCTCCAGTGACAGGGCCAGGCAAGCTCAGAGCTGAGACTCAATATACAGTTGCCCGAGAGCAGAATGTGTCTCTGATTCCTCCTCCTCCTTTGCCTCTGACATTTCAACTGACCACCAAGCCCCACTCATGTTTTTCTTTGAAGCAACTTCCAAAGATATCTTTCTTCTCCACTCCCAAGCCCAGCACCCCAGCACGCAGGGATGATGGTTTAAAGCTGGATGAGCCTCCTTCCTCTCCTGGGGCTCCGTTGCCTCACCTGTAAGGTTAAAAGCTTGGACCAAGCAGTCCTTTCTGTTCCCTCCTTTTTGTAAACACATATGTTTCTAGGTACACTGACAGTCAAAAGAGAAAAATAGGCCACGTCAAGCAGAGTGCTTGGTTTGTAGGTGGTTTGTCCCCCAAGGCTCATGTGTTGGATTCTTGGTCCCCAGTTTGGTGATGTTAGGTGGTGGAGGAAACTTTAAGAGATAGAACTTGGTGTAAGGCACCTAGGTCACAAGGAGCTGCCCTTGGAATTGGATTAATATAATTCTCAGGACATTGGTTAGCTCCCATGAGAGTGGGTTGTTCTAAAAGATCACAATTGGTCCCTCCTCCCTCTCAGCATTTGTATCTTTCCAGCTTGTTTATGCTCCACCATGATGCAGCTAGGGGTGGAGTGAGATTGTGAGAGCTGGCATCACACTGTTTGGACGTTCAGGCTCCAAAATTGTGAGCTAGATAAACCCGTTTTCTTCTTTAAAAAAAAGATTTTTTTTTTTTATTTGAAAGACAGAGTTATGAGAGAGGTAGAGACAGAAAGAGGTCTTCCATCCACTGGTTCACTCTCCAAATGGCCACAATGGCCAGAGCCGAGCCAATCCAAAGCTAGGAGCCAGGAACTTCCTCCGGGTCACCCATGTGGATGTAGGGGTCCAAGGATTTGGGTCATCTTCCATTGCTTTCCCAGGCACATTAGCAGGGAGCTGGATCAGAAGAGTAGCAGCTGGGACTCTAACTGGTGCCCCTATGGGATACAAGTGCTGTAGGCCAGAGTTTTAACCTGCTGTACCACAGCACCAGCCACTACCTGTTTTTTCATTTTCTTTTGTTTTCACAAGTATGCAGCCTCAGGTATTTTGTTATAGTCATGGAAAACAATCTAATGTACAAGACTATGAAGGAACACCACATACAAACATAATCAAGAGGGAAAGGGCAGGATGCGGAAGGAAGGGGAACCCAAGGAATTGGGGAGGAGTGTGGGGAGGACACGTGAACTGTGTCCTGGGGGTTTCTACATCAGCTTGGAGGAAGAATAGAAAAAGGGCTGGGAAAAGAAACCCAGGGGCTATCATCATGAGAGTCACCTGCCTTGAGGCTCAGACAGCGCTCTGAAGCCCACCGAGAGAGAGAGAGTGCCACTGATCAGGAACAGAGTTTACTCTTCTGGGTGGGGCACAGCATGGCTGGGGTTGCTCTGCAGCTCCCATGCTGCTTGACAGTATTTGAGCTGCACATATGCACATGTGTCCTGAAAAGCTGTTCTGCTGGTCATCTATTAGTGTCCCAAGGGTATGGGAAGGGAAGAAAGTGGTGGGAGCCATGAGGGAAAGTTATAGAAGGAAAGTAACTAAAGGGAGGGGAAGTTTTTTAAGGGGTTCAGTGATGTGGTTAAGGGAACCTCATAATGGTGTATCTGCCAAGATAAGCATTGTACATTACTTTTTTTTTTTTTTTTTTGCTGTTGATAAGATCAAGTTCAAATACATCATCCTTCATCATTTGGTTTCAAGAGCCCTACATGCATTTAACAAACAATTTACTTAGTACCATCTCTATTATAGATGCTAGAGGTAGAATGGTTAGTAATATGCACAAGATTCTTGTCCTTGGAATTTATACTCTGTGAGTATATACAATGTATACTTGTTAAATTGAATTATGAGCCTAACACTAAGGATGTGTTTTTTTGTCATGGACTTTTCACTGTAACTATTAATCTACCAAGGTGACCATGGTCTGAGCATGTGTGGTTGTGGTTTTCACTTCATTCCCTTGCTCTTCTCTCAGTGACCTTTCCCTCCCCTGTATCTCCTCAAACTTGAACCTGTTCAGATTCTATCTTGATGGCTGCATTCAAATTCTAGCTCATCTCTGAGACATTCCTTCACTGCAGTCCAACTTGTTTTCTTTTTATTGCCCCTAAGCATTTAGTGCCAGTTACTTTTCTCCACAGCACTTATGTTATCTTCTATTTATTTAATCTTTCTTTCTTTTGTCCTGTTTCTTAAAAATAAACTGCTTGAGGTAGCACCTTATTTTTTTATTTCATAGTTGGGTCCTCAACACTTAAAACAGTTTATAGCATATAGTAGGCATCCAAAAATATCATTGAATGAATGGCATTGAATCTTTATGATTTTAGTCTCTGTAAAGACACCCTTCTTATGCTTCACTGATATCTCTCAGGGATGAACACAATTTTCAATAAATATTTATTGAGTAAAATGTGACTTCTGTTTATGGAAAAAAATGACATTTTGAATAAAATTCTTGCTTCAACCATTTACAGCTAGGAATATAATATATTCTTAAATGGACAAGAGAGTCTGTCTTTATTCACATTCCAAAACTTTATCTTTCCAATCTTCAAAACACTCATATTTATATGAAAACAAGATCATCTTCCAAATAATTTTATTTAACCAGGTTACAGGCACTTCATAAAATTATTACTTCCAGTACTTATAAAGACATTTTATAGGGTTCTGTAGAAAGGGTTGTAATTATGGTATGATAGCCATCATCTCCACTCATAATTGTGGGATGCAAATTAAAGGACAAATCCAAAGCAGTGACATAAAAACAAAATCAGTCTCTCAAGGAGGAGATGTGAGACTTTTTGAGGATGATGCCCCTTGCTATTCAGCTTAAAGACTAAGGCAGCTTCAAGTCCTGGTTCTTGCCGGGAAGGTCATGGGTGAGTTGACTGATGCTTGGGTAGTGGAAGTGAAAGGTGAACAGGGGAACATACAGATGGATTTTTGGTTCTGGACTGCTATAAAGATGTTCAATCTGAGTTATCTGGACAATTCAGTCCTTAGCAATGATATACCAGATCCTTTTGGTGCCTGCTGATACTGTCGCCATGTCCCTGCGTGATCCAGCTAAGTTTAAAATAGGAATATAAATATCATCTTGCTCTGTACTCCTAGCTCCTGCATGGCTCTATCATTTGCTCAGAGTAAGCCAGAGATGGAGGCTGTCTCTGGATCTCTGCTACTTCTCTCCTGCGAAGTCAGTAACTAGTCCTAGGTTCAAACACAGGCCAGCACATTGCCTAGTCTCCATCAAACATGAGTGAAATTCAAACATTTTATATTTACATATATAAAATCTGTGTATTAGGGTAGAATTTTAATAGCTCATGTAAAAAATAAAAGATTTCTTTTTGGAAGCCATGATGTAGTACAATTGGGCTAAATAATTTTGAAATAGAGATAAAGCTTGGAGCAATTTATTCTTTAGTTTTAAAAAGCAAGAGTATGGTGCTTTTGGATTATATACATCTTTGAAAACAAGAATTGACCATGTCTCTGTTTCATAACAAACGCAACATTTAGGAAGCTCAGCTTTCTCGAAAAGGACATCTTCACTCTTCATATTTAACCAAGCTTTCTGCTATTTCAACTGAGGACCGTCTATTATTTTCAGGATTAAGATTGAAGCCAGGGAATCTCCCATTTCTTCAGTTTTCTTCTTTTCCCTGAAGACTCTAAGATCTCTAGACCATTTCTGGCTCTTGAGCTCTGGTCCTGCATTCACAACCATTACTGACATTGCAACTGGATGCTTGCAAACCAACACATCCTTAGCAAAACTAACCTGTCCTCATCACCTTCCTCAAATCTATTCTTTGTCCTGTTACCCATCCTCAGATGACAATAATCTTGTCAAAGCCAGAAATTCATTGTCACTTCCAACCACCCCCCTGCCTTCCACAATTGCTCATCTCTGACACTGAACTTCCTTCTCAATTCAGGCCACCATCATCACTAGCTAGAACCTTGCCAGAGCTTTCTTTTTCTTTTTTTTTTAACTTTTATTTAATGAATATAAATTTCCAAAGTACAGAATATGGATTACAATGGCCCCCCCCCCATAACGTCCCTCCCACCCACAACCCTCCCCTTTCCCACTCCCTCTCCCCTTCCATTCACATCAAGATTCATTTTCGTTTCTCTTTATATACAGAAGATCAGTTTAGCATACATTAAGTAAAGATTTCAACAGTTTGCTCCCACACAGAAACATAAAGTGAAAAATACTGTTTGAGTACTAGTTATAGCATTAAATCTCAATGTACAGCACACTAAGGACAAAGATCCTACATGAGGAGTAAGTGCACAGTGACTCCTGTTGTTGACTTAACAAATTGACACTCTTGTTTATGGCATCAGTAATCACCGTAGGCTCTTGTCATGAGCTGCCAAGGCTATGGAAGCCCCCTGAGTTCACTGACTCTGATCATATTTAGATGAGGCCATGGTCAAAGTGGAAGTTCTTTCCTCCCTTCAGAGAAAGGTACCTCCTTCTTTGATGACCCGTTCTTTCCACTGGGATCTCACTCACGGAGATCTTTCATTTAGTGTTTTTTTTTTTTTTTTCTAGAGTGTCTTGGCTTTCCATGCCTGAAATACTCTCATGGGCTTTTCAGCCGGATCCGCATGCCTAAGGGTTAGAGCTTTCTAACTGATTTTGTACTGCTTGTCTTATCTCTTTCCAACCCATTTCTCATAGTGTGGCTGGAGAGATTCTGTGAAAAAAATTAATTACATCATTTCAGTGACTCCTGATTTCATGATGAAGGACAGATTCTATATGATGACCTATTAGATCTACAGGTCTTGGAGACTGAAAGTTCACTTTGCTGGATAACTAGGTAGTTGAACATGGTTTTCCAAGTGCATTCCAAAGACTCTAGTTGGTACTGCAGAACATTAGAGAATTAACAGCCAACAAGATTTGAACAAATGTGTAATTGTTAAACTCAACTGAGTGATATAGTATCTTTTGTTCACTAGGATGTGGTTTAAGATTATAGTGGTTGATGTGGCAGAGTTTAGCCCTAAAGAATAATAAAAGGCTTTTAGGAAGCAGCATGTACACTGAAAATATTTTCCCAAGGTCAAAGACTAGAAACCATTCATGAATTTCCAACCCAGTAGTAGTGAGGATAATGGTTCAGAAAGTTTTGTAAAACCTGAAAGATACAAGACAGGGGTAAAGATATTGAAAGATAAACATGGAAAGAGGTTAAGAAAAAAAATCAAAGATAGAGATAAATGCATTGAAATTTGTATCAAAATATATAGTTCCTGGTACCAGCGGTGATTTTCTGTTACTCTAAGCACTCGTGTTTCTCAGGAAAGATGATTTCCCATGGTTGTGACCCCCTCTGAATGCCCAGTCATTATTTGCTTTAATTGGGCGATTTATTCAGAACACATCAGATAACTGTAAATAATATTTTCTGGATGAGCTCTTAGGGACCAGTAGCATTGTTCAGCAACTCCAGCATAATATTAGTCCTTCCGCAGGCAAGTGCTGAAGCAGCAGAACTTCTACCTGGCTGGAGTTGTCAATCTGTCTCTCGGTCACAGAAAAACATTCACTGAAAGGGAAGAAAGCAGAGATAGTTTGCCAAAATGAAAATAATGACTCTCATTGTCTTTGCTTATTCAGATTTGATGTGGATGAGTTAGAAGTGAGCTTTCCTTTATGTCTCAAGATAGGAATCAATATTAGATGTGGTTAGCTTTTGATTGTATT
Organism: Oryctolagus cuniculus; assembly: GCF_051225735.1. Lineage (NCBI taxonomy): Eukaryota > Metazoa > Chordata > Mammalia > Lagomorpha > Leporidae > Oryctolagus > Oryctolagus cuniculus. The sequence goes on along the minus strand of NC_142868.1, from coordinate 47,630,753 downwards.
TGAGTCTGTGGGTCCAGAAGATTCTGATTTTACTATTTTTTTCAAGATTTACTTATTTATTTGAAAGGCCTAAGGACACACAGAGGGAGATACACACACACACACACACAAAGATATCTTCCATCCTCTGGTTTACTCCTTAAATGGCTGCAACAGCCAGGGCTGGGCCTGGCCAAAGCCAGGAGCCTGGAACTCCAACTGGGTCTCCCACATGAGTGGCAGGTATCAAAATATTTGGGCCATCTACCATTGCCTTTCCAGGCACATGAGCAGGGAGCTAGCTTGGAAACAGAGTAACTGGGGCTCAAAGCAGCACTCCAATATGGGATATCAGTGTTGCAAGCTGTGGCTCCAATTGTGCCAGCTCCAATTTTTTCCTAATTTTAAAATATAGCTTATATTTACTACGAATAATCAATAAGGGAGGCTGCTAGGGACCTAGGGATAGGGAGACCACTCAGGACATTTGCGCAGCTGTTGGGGTCAGAACTCTCACCAACAGCTAAACTCTGTAGGAAGACATATTTGTGCTGCCCTGGAATCTGGCCTTCCCATTAATGATGAATGTCCTAGAAGAGAATGGAGAACCACTTGCTGAGGCATCACACTGGGAATTCAAGCACCACACATCATCTTATTAAAATATTCTTTAGGAGGCATTCTAACTCTTAAGTTTTAGAACTTCCTGAGAAAGCAAGCTCTACTGGGGGAAGGAAGGTTGCTTATTCTGAATGTCTTGCTTCCTTTTTAATATTGCAATAAAGAAATTATGCATTAGGAGCCTTTAAAAACACACATATAGAAATAGGGATATATTATAGGATATGACAAATTCTTTTTTTTTATTTTATTTTTTATTATTTTTTTTTTTGACAGGCAGAGTGGACAGTGAGAGAGAGAGAGACAGAGAGAAAGGTCTTCCTTTTGCCGTTGGTTCACCCTCCAATGGCCGCTGCGGCCGGCGCGCTGCAGCCGGCGCACCGCGCTGATCCGATGGCAGGAGCCAGGAGCCAGGTGCTTTTCCTGGTCCCCCATGGGGTGCAGGGCCCAAGCACTTGGGCCATCCTCCACTGCACTCCCTGGCCACAGCAGAGAGCTGGCCTGGAAGAGGGGCAACCGGGACAGAATCCGGCACCCCGACCGGGACTAGAACCCGGTGTGCCGGCGCCGCTAGGCAGAGGATTAGCCTAGTGAGCCGCGGCGCCGGCCCAGGATATGACAAATTCTTTACTTTTCATGATTTACTTGTTTATGGGAGTGGGAACGTTCTGCCTGTATTTTAGTAGTTTCTAAACTTCCTCTACAGTCTATCTGGGATCTACTACACACATTTTGACTATCATCTATGTGGATAAGAGAATTAATCACACATCCCATGCACTATATTTTCAGAAGACAGAGACAAGTATAATTCAAATCCTTAAAACAAAAGTAAAATTTGTGAAAGTTAATAATTATGTATTCTTAGTGTAGACATATTTGGACATGGGAAAAACAGTTCACATTATATTCTTTATTGTAAGCTATTTAAAAAACATTTGACACATCTGTATTAATAAAGCATGCTTACAAAGGATCAGGTAAGACTAGGCCAGAAAGTATGATTTTTCATTTATGACAAAATGTTGGACAAAGTCTAGGCTTAAAAGGAGAACCATACTCTGCAGTTCCTGAATACAGAGTAAGGAAAGAGGGAAGGAGAGAAGGTAATGGAAATAGCTTCCATCTGGTGCGCTGCATAAACACATCACCTTCTGACACAGACGGCTGGGTTCTCAGTCCCTGCCCTCTGGAAAGGAAGTCCCGAGAGCTCACTCAGCAGTCTCTGACAAGGACACGTTGGTTACCTGCTCTCAGCCTGTTTCGGGAGCCCAAAGCACAGTGCCTGGCTGTGGACATTCATGACTGTGATCTCTGTAGTCTTCCTCTACCTGTGTCAGCTCGGCGTCTTCATCCATCTCTGCTCATGTCGTCTATTTTTAACATTTAGGAGCAAGTTCTGAGGTCAGAAGCAAGACCACCTGGCCGTCTGGTGGTGTATCTCCCTCCTGAGATGTGGGGGTCTCCGGCTCTGTCCACCTGTGCACTCTTCTTGACAATGGAGCAGTGGTTTTCATCACCTAACCACTGGGCTGCTGGGCCTTTCACTTGTGACTTTCTCAGAGCAGCTGCCATGAGAATCTCAAGTACACCAATTTCCCCTTATCCAGGTGGGATGACCCTTATGTATACTATATTTTTTCCTGCATGTACATATTTATGATAAAGTTGAATGCGTCCACAGTAAGAGAATGACAACAATAATTAATGATTGAATGAAGAATTATAAAAATATAGTATCATAAAAGTTAGTGAACGTGGTCTCTTTCTCCTTCAACATATCTTACTACACTGTATTCACCCTTTTTTTGTGATGATGATGGGAGGCGACGTGGTGCCGACATGAGGTTATGAAGGGAGGTGAATGACGCAGGGATGGTGAAGTGTGTTAGGCTATGGAGTAAGAGTAGCATGAACACAAACACTGTGAAAGAGGAACAGGACATCTCATCCACAAGATGGCCACTCAGTGACTAGTGGATGGGCGGTATATACAGCACAATGATTCACGTCCCAGGCAGAGATGGATTCCATCATGCTACTCCACATAGTGTGCAATATAGACTTAATGAATTGCTTATTTCTGGAATTTTCCATCTATTATTTTTGGACTACAGTGGACTACAGTGGACCATGGGTAATTGAAACTGTGGAAAGTGAACCATGGGTAAAGAAGAACTTGGAGAGAACTTTTCTTAGGATAATGAGGAGAAGTCACACTTACAATGATACATACGTTTCTTCAACAGCCTGTGTTGTCTGGTAATACAGTTGTGACTATAAAACGGTGAGGTATAATTTTGTCCAACTGAGGATTTTTCTAGCCCTAATTGAGTTTAACTACATAGATAATGGGTGTTTTCCCAAGTCATGCTATGTTCACAATGGAGCCAAGGCAGCAAGTTTATTATTACCTTGGCTTTCTCACTGGGCCTTCTACCTCATGAAGACCTGGGCTGTCTACCACACTTTGTATTTTGTTTCTTGTTTTTGTGTGTTTTTTTTTTTAACATAAAAGGTCTCCTAAGAATTAGATATATTTTAAGTTTTTAAAGTTAATTTTTAAATTAAAAAAGGGGTTTTATTTATTTATTTAAAATACAGAGTTATATAGAGAGAAGGAGAGATACAGAGACCTTCCATCTGCTGGTTCACTCCCAAAATGGCTGCAATGGCCAGGGCTGGGACAGCCCAAACAGAGGAGCCAGGAGCCTCTATGTATTTCCCACATGGGTGCAGGGTCCCAAGCACTTCCCAGGCACATTAGTAAGTAGTTGGATCATAAGTAGAGCAGTTCGGACTCCAACGAGCACCCAAATGGGATACCAGCACTTCAGGTTATGGTTTAACCCACTGCACCACAGTGTCAGTCCCTAAAATGTTTTTGGTTAGTTAAATTGAATTTATTTATTTATTTTTTTGGACAGGCAGAGTTAGACAGTGAGAGAGAGAGACAAAGAGAAAGGTCTTCCTTTTTCCATTGGTTCACTCCCCAAGTGACCGCTATGGCCGGCGCGTTGCAGCCAGTGTGCTACACTGATCTGAAGCCAGGAGCCAGGTCCTTCCTCCTGGTCTCCCATGCGGGTGCAGGGCCCAAGGACCTGGGCCATCCTCCACTGCCCTCCCGGGCCAGAGCAGAGAGCTGGACTGGAAGAAGAGCAACCGGGACAGAATCTGGCGCCCCAACCAGGACTAGAATCCGGGATGCTGGCACCGCAGGCAGAGGATTAGCCAAGTGAGCCACAGTGCCGGCGAATTAATTTATTTTTGAGATGACCTATTTTTGATTTACCTTATACTCAAAGGCTTAATGTTCCACTAGATAGTTCAACAAGTAAAAAGTCAAAAGACCATAGTTACATGACATCATAGCATCTGTAAGAGTTTTCAGAGCTCTGTGAGTGGTACTAGTAATAACAGCTATAATAGTAGGTGTGATTTATTGAGCATTTTCAAGTGTCTGGTGTTGTGTTAAGTGTTTGACATATGTTATCATATTACCTCATTGACACTAAGTACCGTGCACCCCCATTTTTCAGATGAGGGAAATGAAATGCAGGAAGCTTCATAATTTATCAAAGAGCGATCAGATACTAAGTGTGAAGCTGGTAGCTTCAGACCCACATCTGCCCAGCTCCAGATCCTCCTGTTGAGAGCGCCTATTGCTGAGCTTGCCAAGAATTTGCACAGCCAGCTGCTGACTTTCTCTGCTGCTCTGAGGTGCTGAAGGCTATCTAAGTACGTTCAGAGCCTTTAAGTCTGTACTAAGTCTCCCAGTTCGCTTGCAAGGCTAGCATAATCCTGACACCAAAACTGAAAAACAGTTGCAAATCAAGACAAATTGAAAAATATCAACCTTCCTCTGGTACCATAAAACAAAAATATTGCACAGGCTACTATTGTTTAGATCTGAAATATTATAAAACATAAGTTAGTTGAATATGCCATTCTATTAAGTGGAAACACAGTATGATCAAGTGGGCAGGAACTGGCAAACTTTTTGTTTAAAGGACCAGACAGTAAATAGTTTTGTGGACAGAGCAAACTAATGGCAGTTGTATGATCACTGTCTGCACTGACTTCTTCACTCTGCATGGTAGCATGAAAGCAGTCATAGACATTATGTAAATGAACATGGTGTGGCTGTGTTCCAATGAAACTTAGCGAACGTTGAAATACTTTGGAAGTGACAGGAAGTACATGCTTCTTAGGATTTTCTCCAATTATTTCAAAATGTAAAAATCATTCTTCATTGGCCATACAAAAAAAAAAAAAAAGAAAGAGAAAAGAAAAGAAGGAAGGAAGGAAGGAAGGAAGAACAAGCAAAGCAAAGGAAGCAGGTTGGATTTGACCTATGGATCACAGTTTGATAACACCTGAAGTAGGATTTATCCCTCACTGTAAGTGGAATTTGAGTGCAGAAGGGTTTCTCCCATCCCTTGGTGATTAGGAATGTTCATATGAACAAGAAACATGTCTAAGTCACAATTAACAGTATTTCAGAAGATTCAGTCAATACAATGAAGGAAAAAAGGAAAGAAGTTACAAATTGAAAAGGTAACTTATTATTTGTATACTGCATAGTAATGATTTGCTTCTTGGGAAAAGAGCAGTATATTTATCTTTTTTAAAAAAATCTTTTTTTCCCAACTTCTTAAAAGACCTAGAAACATTGATCAATGCAGTTGCAGCAGACACTCCATTAGGTTTATCCTCTAAATGCCATTTTCTACTAAACAGAATCAAGACATCTGTGGAAATGGCTGATTCCAGGTCTGGGCACTGAACATTCAAGAACAGATATTTCATTGTCATAGGTAAGAAAGGCAGCCATGAGAAACTTCAGGGTCATCTCAAATGGACTAAAAAAGTAGCCTGAATAAGCTATCCCTGGCCAAAAACAAGACAATTTGGAAACTAACAAGGATTCACAAAGCATTAATAATGAGACTCAATCCATAAATTATTAATGATTCGGGGCAGGGGGAAAGAGACCCTCAGTATTACCTTTGAAGATGGCTAAATAACCATCATAGTATTTTGAAAATTGTTGAATAGGTAAAGAATCAAGATGTAATCTTGCCTTTCATGTAAAACTTACACCTCAAATAGTTGATGAGTGAAAGTTGCTCCTTTAGGTGTTTTCTGGCTTGTAACTAAAGATAGAATGATAGAGTTAGAAAGTTATCAGTTTGCAATACTTATAATAAGTGGAGAAAGTTAATGAATCTAGGCAATGATTATATTACTAATTATCTTAAAATAATAAAACATTACATACTTCCTAGTGGAAGTATGAAATAACAAGCAGGTTGCCAGTTTATGTCCTGGCTGCTCCATTTCTCATCCAGCTTCCTGCTGATCCAGTGGAAGATGGCCCCATTGTTTGGACCCTTCTACCCACATGGGAGACCTGGAAGAAGCTCCTTGCTCTTTTTTTTTTTTTTTTTGACAGGCAGAGTGGACAGTGAGAGAGAGAGACAGAGAGAAAGGTCTTCCTTTTGCCGTTGGTTCACCCTCCAATGGCCGCCGCGGCCGGCGCGCTGTGGTCGGCGCACCGCGCTGATCCGATGGCAGGAGCCAGGAGCCAGGAGCCAGGTGCTTTTCCTGGTCTCCCATGGGGTGCAGGGCCCAAGCACCTGGGCCATCCTCCACTGCACTCCCTGGAACAGGGGCAACCGGGACAGAATCCGGCGCCCCAACCGGGACTAGAACCCGGTGTGCCGGTGCCGCAAGGCGGAGGATTAGCCTAGTGAGTTGCGGCGCCGGCCAAGCTCCTTGCTCTTGGTTTCAGCCTGGCCCTGCCCTGTTGTGGCCATTTAGGGAGTGAACCAAGGATGGAAGATCTCTCTCTCTGTTTCTCTCTCTGTCTCTCCCTCTCTCTCTCTTTCTGTAACTCTGCCTTTCAAATAAATAAATAAATCTTTCTTTTTTAAAAAAGAAAACAACAAACAAACATGGGACAAAGCCCTCTAAATCTAATGGCCAATTTCCAGGAAATATAAGGTGAAGAAAAATCCTAAATGCCACTATGGGGATGAAGCCAACACAATCCAGATGAAGGAAAACTGTTTATTTCAATAAAGATAAAAAATGAAAATGTCAAGGAAATAAAAAGAGAGACAAGGGGGGAACTTGAGTAAAAATCCGTAAGATACATATAAACCAATCATAATCTATAGATCTTATTTGGATTTCAGTCCAAATTCTTTTTTTTTTAAACTTTTATTTAATGAATATAAATTTCCAAAGTACAGAATATGGATTACAATGACTTCCCCCGCCATAACTTCCCTCCCACCCACAACCCTCCCCTTTCCCACTCCCTCTCCCCTTCCATTCACATCAAGATTCATTTTCGTTTCTCTTTATATACAGAAGATCAGTTTAGCATACATTAAGTAAAGATTTCAACAGTTTGCTCCCACACAGAAACATAAAGTGAAAAATACTGTTTGAGTACTAGTTATAGCATTAAATCTCAATGTACAGCACACTAAGGACAAAGATCCTACATGAGGAGTAAGTGCACAGTGACGCCTGTTGTTGACTTAACAAATTGACACTCTTGTTTATGGCATCAGTAATCACCCTAGGCTCTTGTCATGAGCTGCCAAGGCTATGGAAGCCCCCTGAGTTCATTGACTCTGATAATTTTTAGACAAGGCCATGGTCAAAGTGGAAGTTCTTTCCTCCCTTCAGAGAAAGGTACCTCCTTCTTTGATGACCCGTTCTTTCCACTGGGATCTCACTCACGGAGATCTTTCATTTAGTTTTTTTTTTTTTTTTCCAGAGTATCTTGGCTTTCCATGCCTGAAATACTCTCATGGGCTTTTCAGCTGGATCCAAATGCCTTAAGGGCTGATTCTGAGGCCAGAGTGCTGTTTAGGACATCTGCCATTCTATGGGTCTGCTGTGTATCTCACTTGCCATGTTGGATCGTTCTCTCCCTTTTTTATTCTATCAGCTAGTATTTGCAGACACTATTCTTGTTTATGTGATCCCTTTGGTTCTTAGTCCTATCATTATGATCAGTTGTGAACAGAAATTGATCACTGGGACTAGTGACATGGCATTGGTACATGCCACCTTGATGGGATTGAATTGGAATCCCCTGGTATGTTTCTAACTCTACCGTTTGAGGTAAGTCAGCTTGAGCATGTCCCGAATTGCACATCTCTTCCCTCTCTTATTCCCACTCTTATATTTAACAGCGATCACTTTTCAGTTAAGTTTCAGCACTTAAGAAGAATTGTGTATTGATTACAGTATTCAACCAAAAGTATTAAGTAGAACAAACAAAAAAAATACTAAGAGGGATAACATATCAAGTTGCTCATCAACAGTCAGGGTGAGGGCTGATCAAGTCACCGTTTCTCATAGTGTTCATTTCACTTTAACAGGTTTCCTTTTTGGTGCTCAGTTAGTTGTCACCTATCAAGGAGAACAAGTCCAAATTCTAAAAGTATTATAAAAAATTTGAAAAATGTGAATAGGGATTGTGATTTTATAATAAAGAGTTATTGTTGACTTGTTTAGCTATGTTAATGGCATTGCAATTGTGCTTTTCAAAAAAGAGCATTGTTTAGAAGTATATGGGAATATACAGGTGGAGTGATATGCTGTCTGGAATGGGCTTCCAAAGAACCTAGGTTGAGTGAAAAACTTGAATAGAACAATACTGCCTACACAGTTTTTAAAGATTTATTTATTTTTATTTGAAAGGTAGAGTGACAGAAAGAGAGAGACAGAGAGATCTTCTACTCACTGGTTCACTCCCCAAAAGGCTACAACAACCATGAGTGGACAAGACTAAAGCCAGGAGCCTGGAACATTTCAAGCTCCCATGTAGAGAGGGCAGGAACACAAGTGCTGGGGCCATAATCCACTACTTTCTCAGGTGCATTAGCAGGACACTGTATCAGAGGTGCAGGAGCCAGGACTCTGGCTGGCACTCCAATATGGGTTGTTAGACTATGGCAGCTTAGCCTCTGTGCCTCAGTGCCTGCCCCCTACATATTTATTTATTATTGTTAAAATCTAGTGATGGCTACCTCACCTTCATTAGACTATTTTCTCTACTTCATGTATGTTTGATCATTTCCATAACAAACATTTGAAAAATTAAAAAAAGAATGAAGTCATAAGTATAAAAGTAATTAACTGGTTATCCATGATTTTTGTTTGTTTGTTTTGCCTCTGTGTTTTCAAGATTTTTAAAAGTCTCTTAAATGAGTTTGGTTTTTAATTCATTCTGCTTCAAAAACAGAATGTGTTCAGGATTGTGAGGGACACAAAAGGGGAGACCTTGTTCCTGACCTCCTGATTCATTTTGATCCAAGACTAGCAGAAATCCAACAGCAATTCACAGTATACAAGGCCACCAAAGCTGTCAGAGGGGACTGTCACTGAGACACAGCATTCATGGAGGAGAGATTTGAGGACAAATGCACCCTTCTAGTGGCCCCAGAGAATGAGCACCATGGGGACAGCTGAGCAGTGCAGAGGAAGCCGTTTTATGTGAAGGCAACCATGAGAAACGAGGCTTGCCATGAGCCTGGGTGGAAACATCATTGAACAAAAAAGGAGGGGCTAAGATGGAGGAGGCCTGGAAATCAGGCAGAGATGTTCCCATTTGGTACCATGATTGTCAGGCAGCCTCTGCAATGTGTGATCACAGAAAACTCTGATATGGCCTTGTTTATAAGGCAGTTAAGTCCAGGACATGTTGGAGAGGTTTATCTATTCACGGAGCAAGTATTAACAGAGATGAGACTGGGACTGAGTGTGAAAGGAAGAGAGTCCCAGTAGAACATGGATTCTCCACGTCCTCCAAAGGGCCTCCAAGGTGGCAAATACATCCACAACAATAGCAAGACACTATTTGCCTTTTTCACTCTCATTCTCTCACAAGAGAACAGTGGAACGTTCCAGAGATGACATGACTTATTGTTTTTACATATTGAAAGAAGAAACAGATAGGCGGTGCTAGCTGTCATTTATAACCAGACATTAAAAATATTTCCAAAAATGAAAAGCAATGTCACTCATCATTTTTCGTAAATTTGGAAAATATGGTTGCTTTTTCCACAACAGTATGTTATTGGTTTATCATTGCTATTTTAAGGGAATTAATGTGACAGAGAACACACAGTGGTTACCCAGTCCCTGCTGGGGAGACATAGCTCAGAAGTTACAAACAGCAGCTAGGTTGGATGAACAAGTCTAGCGATTTCATGTATGTACAAACATCAGGAGGACTATAGTTAATAAAATTTAATGTATCTGGGAGTCTGCTAATAGAGTACATCTTAGCTGCTCCTGCCGCAAAGCCAACAATAAAAACAGGTAGATATGTGAGAAGATGATATATTATTTGCTTCACAAATCAACCATTTTACTGTTTATATGCATCCACATACCGTCTTGTTGTATACCTTGAATATACAAATAATTTTTAAAATAAAGGAACTAATAAATCTTAAAGTTTTTGCAGTTTTAGTTTCTAATCTGGCAAGTTAAAAAAAATTCTTTTATTTATTTGAGAGGCAGAATTACAGAGAGGGAGAGACAGAAAGGTCCTCCATCCACTGGTTCATTCCCTAAATGGCTACAATGGACAGAGCTGGGCTGATCAGAAGCCAGGAGCCAGGGGCCAGGAGCCAGGAGCCAGGGGCCAGGAGCCAGGAGCCAGGAGCTTCCTCTGGGTCTCCCATGTGGATACAGGGCCATCCTCCACTGCTTCCCCAGGCCATAAGCAGAGAGCTGGATTAGAAGAGGAGCAGCCAGGACATGGACTGGTGCCCACATGGGATGCCAGTGCCATAGGCAGAGGTCTAGCCTACTGTGCCACAGTACCAGCCCCTAATATGGTGTATATTGACAAATACAATACACAGACAAAAACTCTGTGAGGTTCTACATAATGTGGAGAATGTAGAAGGGTCTGAGGCCAACAGATCTGAGAAGACCTGTATTAGAGTGTTTATTGAGGCTGTGGAGAAGTGGGATTCAGAAGGATTTCAATGGGAAAGTGGTGACAACATGGTGACTATTGCAATAAATAATCATTAAGCACTCACTATGCCCAGCGTATCAAAAATGATGCAAGAGGGATAAAGACGTCTCTGTGTTGTCGAGCTAATTGTCTCACTGAAAGAAATAAATTGTTGTCTGCACTGACAAGTTAGTCTTGAACAACTTCCAGTGATGCTCCAAGTGGTCTGCTCTTTTAGCCTCCTGGGGGTAAGGCTGTGAATCTCTCTCAGAAAACACAGCTCTCTTAACCCATGTAGAAATAACACAGTCTAAAAAGGACTCCCAGTGTATTAAGCAGATCTAAATATACTTATCCCTCTGCTTACACAAGTCATAACCACTGTCAACTCTTACGTCTCTCCTGCTTATTCTCATTTATTTTTCTTAAAAGGACATTTTTCATTTCCAAATTAGTTCCCCAGATAGAGATAATAATTCCATTATCCTGACATATTGTTTAACACATGTGCAGGGAAAGTCAACCTATTTGACTATCTGGAGTCTAATGAAAAATATGACTAGGATGGTATCCACCTATAAAAAAAGACACAGAGTTTATAAAATATTCTAAAGTTTACAAAAAGGCTATTTGGGGGTGGGTGGGTATGTATACTACCACTCTTCAGTATCCAGCTGAATAATTATTTCTTAAAGAAACTTTTCCAAAATACTATTCATCTACCACCACCGTCATGTCTATATTTACAAGTTAGTCCTGAACTCTCTTAAATCCTCTCCTTGCTCCCATGGGAACTTGGGGTTTTCTCTTATGGCATTTGTTAACCTCTGGTATATAATAGTTTCTTATCATTCTTTCTGTTCTTCCTATCAGCCAAGGGAGATCTTTCAGAGTAGGTGTTTTGTTTTACACTTATGTGATTTTCAACACTCTTACGTGGTGCCTTTTATATGACCAATTTCAATAATGGATGCTGAATTTAATTAAGCTAAAATACTGGAGAGTTACCTATCATTGCATTGCATTTGTCAGTTTAATGTGAGCAGTTGTTCAGAAATTTACTACTGTGTTCCAGCCATGACATAGCAACGAGTATTGACATACTCTGAAGTTAAAAAAAAAAAGATAGAATTGGGCACAATATAGGAAGCACCTGTTTTCAATCATTTAGGGTTTTGATTGTCTAGAGAAGGAAACACATCGTACAAGCTCGTAACTGTGGCCCAGGGAAGCGGAGCCCTCACAGAGCCTGTCTCAGGGTGGAAGAAACAGAGTTTGTTCTCAGGGAACCTGAAAGGGAAGAAGTCTGCGTGGCAAGGTGCCAGGGCAGAGAAAGATGTGGAGGGAAGTCTGATCCGTCTGCAGAGGGCTCCATAAATTTATGGCCAAGCATTTCACTGTGTAAGCACAGGGTAAGTACCTGCCAGATGACCTAGTAGGTGGATCAGTTCTGTTGAGACTTGGCTTTAGGCTTTGCCATTGCTTCTAGTGATGGAAGAGCTTACTCCTAAGGTATGCTTTATGAGGTCTCAGCTGAACTCAGATTACAGAACAAGGTCTCCCTTCTGGCACGTTTCTCCTGCAACGTGTTCCCCCATGTGTGGCTTCTGGAATCTTTCTTGAGATAGAGATAATAAGTGAGTATTTGCAGTATGGTAAAATACGCTCAACAACCTAGACCAGATGGACAATTTCTTTGAAATATACAAGCCTTCAGAACCGATTTAAGAAGAAAGAAACATTTGAATAAATCAATTTCTATGCAGATACAAAGGATCTTGAATTGTCAATACAATTGGGAAAAGAAGAAATTTAGACTTTCTAACTTACTAAAAAGGCACAGTAATCAAAACAATATTTAATAACATAAGGATAGACTAACTGATGAATAGAAGAGAATAGAGACTCCAGAAGAGACCACACACGTGCAGTCAACTGATTTTTCAACATAGCTACAAAAGCAACTCAATGGGAGAACAGAGAGTCTTTCCAAAAACAGTTTAAGAGTAATTGGGTGTCTAAACGTAAAGAGGGGATCCTTGAATTACACCATATGCCACATGCAGAAAATTAATTTGGCAATTAAAAAGCACAAATACAAAGACCGTAAAGCTTTCAGAAGAAAACAGTAAAATATCTTTGTGATCTTAAAGTAGGAAAATATTTCATAGACAGGACTTCGAGCAATAATGATAAAAGGAGATAAAGTTGTTCAGAATGAACACGCTTGCTCATCAAGAAACAGCACTTGAGACTGCTTTAATAGTTTTTCATTATTTTAACTAAAATGCCTTGGAGGAGCTTCTTGGGAAGGAACAGGTTGGCTCACAGCTTGGAGGCTCATAGTTCAGGATTGGGTGGTCCCATTAGTCTGGTGTCTGAAGGAGGCTGGCAATGGCCAAGCAGGTGTGGAGGAATGACCACAGGTCAGCCACAAAGCAGAGTGAAGCTAGGCAGAACTCGACTGGAATCGCCAGTCCACTTGCATGAATTACCTTCTAAGGGCAAGCCCATGGTGAACTAGATCTCCCAGCAGACCCATCTCTGGCACCATAATTAGATCAAATCTCCACCAGTAACCCATCAACCACTAATATGACTTCAAACACCTTCATGAGCCAGGGAGCCACGTTCTACTCAGTCCAAAACGGAGACATTACAGCCAACATTAATAATGAACAAAGTACTTGTGTCCAGAACATAGGCAGATATTTGATAATAATAATAAAAATAATATTAATAAATCCAAATAAAAATAGATAAAAGGTTTGAGTAGACATCTGATATAGAAAGACATAAAAATAGCCGATAAACATACAAAAAGATGTTCAGTATCATTAGTCATCAAGGACACGCAAATTAAAATCATAATGACAGTATATAACCACCGCAATCATCTTGCAAAAGATATTTGGGGAATTTCACAAAAAATTAAACATATGCCTATCATATGACTCAGCCAAAAGAAAAGTGAAAAAATATATCCACACAGAGATTTTTATATGAATGCTCAAAGTGGGTTTATTTGTAATAGCCCCAAACTGGAAAGAGTCCAAATATTCATCAATAGATGAAGGTAGAAACACATGACCTTAGATGTATTACTCCAGAATTAAGAAAAACAAACTATTGATAAACACAACATGCAGGCATCTCAAAATCACTATGGTGTATGAAAGAGGTAACAAAGTGCACAAACTTTATCATTTCATTCATGTAGGATTCTAGAAATTACAAGCTAATATAGAGATAAAAAATCAGTTCATTATTTGCTTAAGGATAGAAGTCTGTAATTCCGTGGATTTAATTGGTGCCAGAGTCCTGCTCTAAATCACTCTAACATGTACCACTGCTTAATGAACAAATTATATCTACAACTTTGGGGTCTAATTCCAGAATGTCACAGGCAACCTCCGTGTGTCTCAGTAGAAAAACATCTGATGTTTCCAATGATGGTTGTGTTAGAGATAGAAAGAGATGATGTATGAAAAATAATAGAAATTATAGAGTCTGATAGAAATTTAATTTATTCTTATTGTTCATTATTAACAGCTACAGGGAAGCCTTGAAATTGGAATTTCATAGTTCATCAGTAAGAGCAATTGCATGTCTTTGCACCAAAATTCAGTTTTGGACACACACACACAACCCCCACTCAGATTCCATAGACACTGATTCTGGAGATATGGGGCATGGCTCTGAATATTTTTTTCTAATGCCAGTAGTGATCTGTAACTTGGATATTCATTGAAATCTAAGAATCAGATAATTAACGGTCAGTTAGATAGTACCTCCCTGTGACCCTGAAAATGGGAGTATCATCTATGCCTACTCAGCTCTTCACTTGAAGTCACCTTCCTGGTTTGCTGCAAGTGCTTGCTTTCACTCTAGAATGTCACAGGCTGGACAATTCATTCATACAATTCATTCATACAATTAATTAATACTGAATTAACATTGCCTGGTTAGCATCTACAAGGTGGGCTTATTCTCACTTTAAAGATAGGGCGGGCCGGCGCCGCGGCTCACTAGGCTAATCCTCCACTTGCGGCGCCGGTACCCTGGGTTCTAGTCCTGGTTGGGGTGCCAGATTCTGTCCCGGTTGCTCCTCTTCCAGTCCAGCTCTCTGCTGTGGCCTGGGAAGGCAGTGGAGGATGGCCCAAGTGCTTGGGCCCTGCACCCGCATGGGAGACGAGGAGGAAGTGCCTGGCTCCTGGCTTTGGATTGGCACAGTGCACCTGCCATAGCGGCCATTTGGGGGGTGAATCAATGGAAGGAAGACCTTTCCCTCTGTCTCTTTCTCTCACTAACTCTGCCTGTCAAAAAAAATGCTAAAAAAAAGGGCAAATTTCTTGTCTACTGGGCTACCACATTGCTGTATAGAAAGGAAACCAAGGTTCTAAGCAAAACAAGACCCAACACACGCTGTCATCATATGGTTAGCATACTCTAAACGCTTTCTGTACATGCTCTCATTTAATTTTCCAACAATGTTAGGAGGACACAAGCTCTTTAGTATTATTACAGATTAAGAAACAGGCATGGAAATGCTGACTATTTTGCTCAAACTATGCCACTAGTAAGTGAAATAAGTGGATTTGGACTCTAGCACTTCGGAGCTGTCTCTCTTCCTCTACTCAGATGTCCAGCCAGGAGCGGCCACATTCTCTTTGCTGGAGGAGTGAGCGGGCATGGCCATCTCATGGTTTTCTTCCTCTGAAGGAAGAAAGAACATCCCCGCCATGCTCTCGTTCTGCCTCACCTCTGCTGTCCCCTCCAGCCCAGGCATAACCCATTGTAGGAATTATTACTCCCCTATTTTTAACTGGGCTGCAATTCATTCAGCCTCCTAACTGTGTTTGCATCAGAATAATTTCCACAACAGCCTTCTTCAGAGATGTGGAACAGGCTCCAGAAGCCGAGTGTTTATGTCCAAGTGTTTGTTTTGTTTAACTGAAAGTAGGCTTCTGTTTTGTCCTTCTCTTGTTGTATAATAGATAACAGAGTGCAAAAAATCCTTTATCTGGTTAATAGTGGCCTTAGGTGGGGAAAAAAACAGCACAACTCAAGTTTTCTGTAACTTCTGGCTCAGTTTTAATGGAATGTAAGTGCCATGCCAGATCCTGATAAAAATAGAACCTCTCCAGTGTCCAGGCCCCTGTCCAGATGGTCTATGGGAACCCAGATAGTAACTCATCACTGAGAAGGGGTGACATTGATTAATGGCGAGATGCCATGCCTCACACGGGGTAGTGGATGAAACGCTTGTAGTTTAACACGGAATCTCCGATATTGCCAGAGGATCTCAGGTTCTCCACACGTCTCTCTGCTCTGGCTTAACTGAGAGTTCATCCATTATGTAAGGCTGCCACATACCTTGAAGGATGGAGTAGGAAGGGCAAATTCAGGTACCCTGGTTAGAAGTGGCCTGAGAGGATGCCCTGGTAAAGAGAAGCCCCAGCCATGCGTCTGCAGAAAGGACGAGTGACAATCTAGATTCCACCAGAGAAGCAGACTGAGAAGCAGGGACGAGACTATCACCTTAGTCCAGCAGAATGGATGGGGAGAAGCTGGCGTTGAACCGAGGGAGGAAGGCCTGGGCTCAGATATGTGCTGAATTTTTTGTATCTTCACTGAAGGCCTACTTAGCTTGACTTTGCTTTTGTTAATCCTGTTAAGCTTACATGGGGGGAAATGTTAGCAAAATAAATGTGTTCAATGAATAAATCACTAAAATTCGAGAAACTCTTGACTCATTTAAGTTCCATTAACAGGTAGAATCAACATAGGATGAGACAGCCTTGTAGTACTTTTCCCAGAAACTAATTATTTCCCTTCGTAAAGATTACAAACTTAACCCTTTCGCACTAAGCATAGTCTCCTGGGAGGAATTAGCTTTTGGCCTTGGGCAAGCCACCTAACTCCCCAGTCTCCCCCTTCTTCATCAATATAATGAGGAGAATCATAGCTATTTTCACAAAGCTGCTTCTAGTGGCAATGAAGCAATTATGTAGGAGAGTGACTAAGCACATAGGTGGCTAAAGATATTAATTTCAGAAATCAAGATAATATAAAACTGGGTGCATTAAGTTAGAAACATGGCATCACTCTGATTCTTTTGGACTTGGTTCCAGGGAGCTCTTCCCCTGCTCCATTTTCACTAATTAGAGTAAATGTCACCTATCTGAGAAATTGTTTGAGGCCATTCTGCATTATTCATCTGTCTCTGTCTCAATAGACCGGGAACTCTTCCAGGGAGGGAGTGTACCATGATGCTTTGCATTTCATGTATGGAGATGCCTGGATATCTATTGAATAGAGATTCATATGGATGGAAAAAACTGAGAAAGGCTTTTCCTTTGGTAGGAATGTAGTAGAAGTAGCAGCAAAAGTAGGCAGAGTCTCAAAATGTTCAGGTAAAGGCAAGAGAAGGTGGTTTGACTACAGATCAGGGATTACAGAGGACCGAGTAAGAGGTAAATATGCCCAAAGGGCCAGGGCTCATCAACTTCTTCTCTTTCCTTGTACATTTTCACATTCCTACCTCTTCTTTTTCAAGGTCCAAACCTCCGAGGCAGTTAATTCTCTCCACCATCACTTCCTGCTCCTCTTTGGAAACAGAACCCAGTTCTCAACCCCCTTACACCAGACACAGGGCTATGCACTTTGCATTTCCATACTTCTCTAAGTCCATACTTTGAACTGCTAGTGCATTTACTTGGTTCAAAACTTACAACAGAATAAGGTATACTCTGAGCAGTCATCCCCTCTGGTTCTGTCTCCTCTACCTCTTCTCAATCCTTACAGGTAATAATTTTTTTTACTAGTTTCTTGTTTATTCACCCAGTGTTTTATTTCATCTGAAATAAGAAATAATGTTTATATATTCCTATTTGTTTACCTTCCTTACATAAAAGGTAGCACTTACATGTACTTCTACGCCTTGCTTTTGACTTGGTACCCTCTCTTCCCTAATAATGCATGAAGATATTCATTCTTTGGAACAGCTGGATAATATTCCATTGTGTGCATTTTGCACAGTTTATTCAACCAGACCCTTACTACAGGATACCTGGGTTGCTCCCTACCTTTCCTGCTACATACATTCTGGAGATGGATAGCCAGCAATTTTGAAGAGTTTTTGAACTTGCTCTCTCCCTTGTTGTTGTTGCCTTTTCTCCCTTGGTGATCTCAGTTGTTCTTAGGACAGGTCACTTCCTCACTGATGACAGAGCCTTCCTGCTAATGTGTGTCCTCTACCCTGGCTCAACTGTCTGGTATTACAGTGTTCCCTCGCAAACACCTCAATCGTCTCTCAAACTGACCTTATTTTCTCTTTGCACCCCCTCTGCTGGGTAGGTTTCCTGATCATGAAGTACACACTGAGATGTCATCCTTGCTCTCCTAATCATTAAAGTGAGGAACTTTAGTTGCCTGTGATATCTTCCCTCCTACAACTCTACATCTAGTGGGACAGCAAACATGTTTCTTCGCATGCACGCAGTTTTTGACATATGTTCTTTCTTTTTATTTTTATGGTTACTTTCTATTTAACTCATACTTGGACATTGTTTTAAGCAGAAAATAATTTATTTTTCCTCTTCCTTCTTAATGGCTATTTAATCATCTAGAAAGCTTTGGGAGGACCCCCCCCCCAATTTTAGTGTACCATTTTTCTTTCTTAATTTCTCTCTCTAATTTATTTATTTGAGAGTCAGACAAACAGATGAGAGGGAGAGAGAGAGACAGAGAGAGAAAGACAGAGAGAGAGAGAGACATGGAGAGACCAACTGACAGAGAGATCCCATCCCATCTTCTGGTTCATGCCCTGATTGCCTTCAGTGGCTCAGGTTGAGTCAGGAACTAAATCCAGGTTTTCCACCTGGGTTGCAGGGATTCAACTACTTGAGTCATCACTTGCTGCCTCCCACAGTGCACATTATTGGGAAACTAAGATCAGGAGCAGAGCTGGGACTCAAACCCCTGGCCCTCTGATATGACGTGTAGGCTTTCCAACTGGTGTCTTAACCCCTACACCACAGTGGGCCATTTTGCTGCATCAAGGGTATCTCTCTGTGTAACGAAGCAAGTTTGCATTGCTGTTTACAAGCAGAGACTTAGCTAGCTCTGGCCTGACAGGTGAGCTCTGTAAGAGTTGGGACCTTCCTTGCTCACCACTGTGACTTTATACCTCGAGATGTGGATCTTGTGGATGTGCTCTGTAAATATCTTGAATTTGTCTCTGAAATACAACATCACTGAGCATTTCCAATCATACGTCCCATTATTCCTTCAAGGCCAATTTGAACTACTGTGTCCATATATCTTTTAGCTTTCATGACTTTATGTCATTCTCTCTGCGTAGGATATTCTTCCCTCTTCCCCTATATGCCTCTCTGGCCACACACACAAAACCTATCAGTCCCAGTGTCTCAGCACCCCTGACAAGAGCTAATGACCCGAAAAACACAGAGCCCTATCCCCCAAAGGAAGCTCCTCAGTGATGGAAATGCAACCAGAATCCTGGTATCAGTTTCCATGAGCTGGAAAGAATAGAACGTCTAAAATCAGGAACAGCCGATTCTATTTCCCAGTGAGTCATGCCATCCTGCCCTAGGAGGCTAGGTTGGTACTTGCCTTACAGCTTCAGTGGAGAACTGGGAGGATCCCATGAATATAGATCTAGTAACCATTTTTAAGATACAAACTCTTGGGGCCGGCACTGTGGCGCAACAGGTTAAAGCCCTGGCCCGAGGCGTCGGCATCCCATATGGGCGCCGGTTCTAGTCCTGGCTGCTCCTCTTCCAGTCCAGCTCTCTGATGTGGCCTGGGAAAGTAATACAAGATGGCCCAGGTCCTTGGACCCCTGCACCCACATGGGAGACCCAGAGGAGGCTCCTGGCTGCAGATGGGTGCAGCTCTGGCCGTTGAGGCCATCTGGGGAGTGGACCAATAGATGGAGGATCTCTGTCTCCACCTCTATCTGTATAACTCTTTCAAATAAAAAATAAAGTAGATACAAACTCTTGGGGTCTGCACTGTGGCGTAGTAGGCTAACCCTCCACCCACAGTGCTGGCATCTCATTTGGGTACTGGTTTGTGCTCTGACTGCTCCTCTTTCAATCCAGCTTTCTGCTAATGGCCTGGGAAAGGCCCTGCTTGGGCCCCTGCACCACGTAACAAGAAGATCCTGACTCCTGGATTTGGACTGGCTCAGCACTGGCCTCAGTTGTGGCCATTTGGGGAGTGAACCAATGGATGGAAGACCTTCTCTCTGTTTCTCCCTCTCTCTAACTCTACCTCTCAAATAAACAAATAAAATCTTTAAAAAAAAGATACAAACTCTTATGTGCTCTAGTAAAGTACACAGTGTACTTGCATTCAATTAAATAAACATATATTAAGTTCCTACCTCTACTATTTACTGGACAATGTGTTTTAATTGGAATGGCCTCTTCCCACAAAGAGGGAGCTATAGCTACTGATTTAGACTCAATACAAGCAAAATGATATCACACAAAGGTAAGTGACAATTGTGGACATAGCTTACCTGTCCAAATGGCTTGCCATATAAGTTTGGCAAAGAACTTTGAGCAAGTTGGTCCTTGGATTTCCTAGCTTGTTAAAGGAACTTCCTTCTTAGGTCATGATGCCGTGTCTGTATCTCAGATCCCAGCCTTTATTACACAGTGGAACTCTGGAACTAAGAGGGAGGTCTTCCTTTGAAGGCTGGCTGCCCCCATTATTTCCTGCTCTTCACTGCCCTAAGTGCCACTGGCTTGCCCACAGCTTTTTTTGTTAACTATTAAGGCTTTAATAAGCTCAGAGGTCAAGCTGATAAAGCCAAGATCTTGACCAACTGAATCCATCACAAATAGCAAAACAATTTTTACAAAAGGGTCATCTTCATATGAGTTCCAGTAATTCAGGCAAATTCCACTTTGAGTTAATTTCATGCTGCATTTCTGAATTCCCACTGCAGTTTCTACTGAATGTAATAGTGATTGTGGGTTTTTCCCTTGTTCCATCCAAAGAGTTGGTGACAGGCAACAAGCCTACAGCAGCTGCCTTATTTCACTGGGGAGAGAGGCTGCATGTGCATCCTGAATGAAACCATCTGCTAGAATTTTCTAGCACTCCGCTAAGGAACAGAAAGAAGGAGAATTTTCCAAGAAGCTTCATTAAAGGTAACTGACTATTTATTGGGATGATCTGAAATAACTCAAGTAAGAAGGTAAGCTCTTATTAGTGTCCTGTTACCATGCATGTCCAGCTTAAAATATGTCAAGTGATTTTTCTTGTAGAAAATTAATTTAGTTCACTAGAGAAATGACACAGGAACTTGAGTGGAGACAATAACCAGTTTTCAGGTACCCCTTTCTACCCCTGTGTGCCACTTCCATATAATCATATATGTGATCATGTCAGCTTTTGAAAATGTGCTTCCTACTTGACTGATCCCAAACAGCTTGGAAATAAACTAAAGAAATTTCATCTATAATTGGCCAATTCGTTAAAAAACTACTTAGAAAATAGTCAAGATGCACCTGACGTGACATTTTATTCTTCCATCATTTCCCAGAAATTTGCTTTTGTGCTCAACTAGCTTTTAGAGTTAATTAATAAAAAAATGTGAACTTAAAAGAAATGCTTTGAATCCATACAAAACAGTCTGTGCTAACACTAAGTCCACCAACAAACACAGATTGACTCTTGGTGTATTTGTGCATCATCATTTTGTGTGAGGGTGGCAGAGAGAGAAGGCTGATTCTCTCAGCTTCTGGATGCCTAAAGACAAACCGGTTCTTACGGAAAAGTCTTTTCATTCATTAACACTAAATTCCAGTCCTCTCAGAGCCCACTTACAAAATCTTTCTCAATTCATTGGAACATGTTAGTGGAAATCCATTCTCATCTATTTTCTAACTATTGAGATATAATTTAAGACTTATAAAGTGTCCAAGTCTTTGCTACCCAGTTCAATAGTTTTATGTGTAGCTAAACACAAAGGAAATCAGCAGCCAGACAGAGACATGGGAGACTTCCAGCACTCTGCAGGGTCCTCCAGGCTGCCTCCAGGCAGTACTTCCCAGAAAGGTAACAGCTGCTTTATTCCTTTTATTGATCACTGTCTTCTAGACACATGGACTAAAATGTCAAAACTTTCCACTACTAAATTCTCCTCAAAACAAATTGGATGAAATTCTATGGTAAAAGATAGTAAAATAATTCTCTTAAATAGATACTTAGGAGCCTGCAGCACTGGCATCTCTTATGGGCACTGGTTGGTATCCTGGCTGCACCTCATCTGATCCAGCTCTCTGCTGGTGGCCTGGGAAAGCAGCAGAAGATGGCCCATGTGCTTGGTCCCCTGCACCCATGCGGGAGACCAAGAAGAAGCGCCCAGCTTCTGGCTTCAGATCAGCCCAGCTTCAGCTGTTGTGGTAATTTGGGGAGTGAATCAGCAAATGGAAGATCTCTCTTTCTATCTCTCCCTCTCTCTGTCTGTAACTCTACCTCTCCAGTAAATAAATAAATCTTTTAAAACATACATACTTAATGGTTACATACAGATTTTCATTTCTGGACATGAGCAGTTTAAATATTGAAGAATTTTCTGCAACAGACTACCTAGACACGATGGATGACATTTGATAAGTTCCCCCTTAAACACATAGTTAAGCATTTAAGACAGAAAAAAAAAACAAATTCACTAACATTGGAGGTGGTTGAAAAACCTAAGTATTAATGTAGCACTGATTCCAAGCTCCTGTGAGCAGTTGTTGTTCTTGAAAAACCAGAGCTAAGACAGAAGATGTGGCCTTGGGTTTACATACAAATTGGGGAATTAGAAACATAATCTTTTGCACAAAGTGGGAGCTGTCACAGATTTGTGTCTTCAGTGGAGAGACAGATGATTCGGAACCACATCTGTCTCATCCTGGATACTCTTTGGAGGGAAGAAGTGTTGGTTGAGAATTGAACAACAACAAAAATAAATCTTGTAGAATGTAACCAAAACAGGACTTGGAAATTTACAGTCTTAAACTTCTAGTAGAAAAGAAGAAAGCTGAAAATTAATGAGCAAAGTGTTTGTTCCCTCTAAAACAAAGACTAAGGCGAGGGTTAAGAGATGATGCTTTACTTGAGAGGTTCACTCCTAGGGCAGAAAGAATTAGAGGAAAAGAAAATGAGAGAGGGAAGGACAGAATGAAGGGTGAGGTTTTTTTTTTTTTTTCTGAGGTTTTGGTACACTGGTTGTTCCTTCATGATAAATGATAAGCCATGAAAAGGCACAACTGGTTCCTTGGCAGGTGCACCCATATGACCATCTGTCTGTATCTCCAGAAAGGCTACATAGATAAACAATGTTTTTTTTTTTTTTAAAAAAGATTTATTTATTTAATTAAAAGTCGGAGTTACACACAGAGAGAAGGAGAGGCAGAGAAAGAGAGAGAGAGAGAGAGAGAGGTCTTCCATCCACTGATTCACTCCCCAATCGGCTGCAACAACTGGAGCTGTGCCGATCTGAAACCAGGAGCCAGGAGCTTCCTCCAGGTCTTCCTACGTGGGTGCAGGGGCCCAAGGACTTGGGCCATCTTCTAATGCCTTCGTGGGCCAGAGCAGAGAGGTGGATCAGAAGTGGAGCAGCCAGGTCTTGAACCAGCACCCATATGGGGTGACGGAACTGCAGGTAGCAGCTTTACCTGCTATGCCACAGCGCTGGCCCCATAAATAATGTCTTAAAACAGAGACCTGTAACTCTATACAAGGGGACTATAAAAGTTTTGTGGAAAAATAGAATTAAAAGACAAGTCTATTTTAGTACAGAAAACTTTGAATTCCATGCAGTGTTTTCATAACATGCATTTTCTATGAAATTTTGGAACACCACTCATTTGCATGGATTTCAAATTTTTGGAGCACAATAACCTTATCTTTTGAATACATTTTAAAAACATTTTTTGAGGTATGTAGCTACATGTGTCATAATGAACAGAACTATATACTATAGAACTGTACACTACAAAGGTAAGTTTTGCTCTATGAAAATTTATGTCAATTTAAAAGTTGGATGATATTAAGTAGAAAACAGTCCCTGGTTGCTCATTATCCAAAGACAACCTGATTAGCATTGCTTGTCTTTAAAATTTTCTGGAATCATTTTGAAAAATCTCTATTTGCTTCTCCCCATACAATAGGACCAGAAAATTTTATAGACAAGTTTCACCAAACATTCAAGGAACTGAAGACTGAAATATCTTGAAGTATGATGTATGGAAAAAGAGGAAAATCTTCCCCTGTTTATTTTATGTGACAAATATCTCCTTGATACAAAACCAGGCAAGGAGATTGCCAGAAAGAGAAATGAAGGTTCAACTGCACTTGCAAAGATTTGAGAAGCTGTTAAAAAACTAGCAAAATGAGCTGGAACTTGATTTTTAAAATATATGTCATTACTAGGGACTTATACCAGAAATTCTTTAATACAACAGAATTATTTTGCCTATTAGAAAATCATTAAATGATTCATCATATGAACATGTTAATGGGGAAAATCATATGCTTTTCTCAAAAGACTCAGGAAAAGCATTAATAAAATTCAGTATCCAATAAACACAAAACCTCTTAGCAAAACAAAATGAGAAGAGATGATCTTTTTAGATAAAAAGTTTCTAACAAGAACCCATGGCCATGAATGTTGAAATGTGAGAAGCATTCTCCTTAAAGTCAGAAATGAGAAAATGGTGACTGCTGCTGACCCTTGTTTCAACATTGTGCGGAGGCCCTGGACAGTGCTCTGAGGCAAGAGAAAGCAGCAGAGTGGAAAGGAAGAAACAAACTGTCACTATGCACCGATTTAGTGAATGTCTGGGTACAAAATCAACAGACAACTCATTAGAATTAATCGAAAAAACCTCAACAATTTTCTTGAGTATTCAGTCAACATACAAAAATAGATGGTGGGAATGCACATGGCACGGCCTCTATGGGAGAGTTTACTGGTTTCTTTTTTATTTATTTATTTATATTTATTATTTATTTATATATATTTATATATAATTCTTTTTTATTTATTTGACACAGGTAGAGTTATAGACAGAGAGAGAGAGAGAGAGAGAGAGAGACAGAGAAAAAAGTCTTCCTTCCGTTGGTTCACTCCCCAAATGGCTGCCACGGCTGGTGCTGTACCAAACCGAATGAAGCCAGGAGCCAGGTGCCTTCTCCTGGTCTCCCATGTGGGTGCAGGGGCCCAAGCACTTGGGCCATCCTCCACTGCCTTCCCAGGCCACAGCAGAGAGCTGGACTGGAAGAGGAGCAACTGGGACTAGAACCTGGTGCCCATAGGGTATGCCGCAAGTGGAGGATTAACTAAGTGAGCCACAGCGCCGGCCCCTACTGGTTTCTTATAAAACTAAACTTACTGTTCCCATGCTGTCTGATAAGTGTGTTGTCAGTATTTTTTCAGAGTAAAAAACTCATGTTCACACAAGAACATACTCATAAATGTGAAGCTTTATTCAAAACTTCCAAAATTTGGAAACAACCCAGATGACATTGAGTAGGTGAGTGGATAAGTAATAAGTTATACAACCAGGCAATGTGATATGACACAGCTATCAAGACACGGAGGAAACCTAACCTACATTGCTAGGTTAGAGAAGCCTATCTGGAAAAGGGTAAATATTGTACTGTGCCAACAATAAAACTTCTGAGAAAGGCAACACTAGAAAGGCCGTGAAAAGATCAGTGGTTACCATTAGTTCAGGAGGAGAGAATGATGAGTAATCAGAGCACAGAGAATTCTTAGGGCAGTTAAACTACACTTTATGACACTGTAATGATGGATACCTATCATTATATATGTGTTCAGACCCATAGTGTGTCCACACTCAATGTGAAATCTAATAAAAGGGGCCGGCGCTATGGCACAGTAGGTTAATCCTCCGCCTGCAGGGCCAGCATCCCATATGGGTGCCGGTTGTAGTCCTGGCTGCTCCTCTTCCAGTCCAGCTCTCTGCTGTGGCCTGGGAAGGCAGTAGAAGATGGCCCAAGTCCTTGGGCCCCTGCACCCGCATGGGGGACCGGGAGGAAGCTCCTGGCTCCTGGCTCCTGGCTGCGGATTGATGCAGCTCCGGCCATTGTGGCCATTTGGGGAGTGAACCAACGGATGGAAGACCTTTCTCTCTGTTTCTCCCTCTCACTGTCTGTAACTCTACTCTCAAATAAATAAATAAAATCTTTAAAAGCTAATATAAGCTATGGAGTTTGCATTATGCCAGAGTAGCTTCATTAGTTGTATCATTTCGGAGGAGGATGTTGATAATAGAAAAGGTCATGCATTGTGCAGGGACAGGAGCTCTCTATGTGCTTTGCTATGGGCCTAAAACTACTCTAAAAAGGTCTATAAAATAAGAAAAACAATATAAAATAAGTTGTTGCTATTCTTGATTGGGAATAGACAAATACAGGAAAGAATGAAGAGTCCACAGTTACATATATGTATATATGTATGTGTGTATATATTATATATGTATATGTATATATATTATATATGTATATATATGGAATGTTAATATGTGACAGAAGTTGCTTTGCTGCTTAATGGGGAATAATCAATGCTTCAGTCATATCACCCATGGTCCTCCCCAACCAGCCCTCATGCACCCCTAGTACTCTGTGCTCCTCCTCCCCATAGCTGGCATACCACAAGTGCTCTCACAGATGGAGTGTGTGTCTTTGCAGATTGTCCCTGAGCTAATGCTGACAGCTGGCTCAACTCAGCAACATCCAGAGAAGGCACTGAACCTTGAATTCCTTAGGGCACTGCCCTCCCAAAAATAAACAGGAAGCTCTCAACACAGGAGCCTGGCCTTAACAGGACTGAGCTAAGGTATACAATCTTAAGGACTGACTCCATGCGCTCCCCCCCACCCCCCAAGGAAGGAACAAGAGAAGTGGAGCAGGTGAATCAGCAGGAAGAGTCAGAGAGATACCAGAATCTCTAGCCAGGCTATTCATGAAGGTCTGTCCTTCCTGAGGCTAGTCGGGAAATAATGAAGAGGTGGCTGCATCTGCATTTGTGAAGACAACAATACATGACTTCAAGAAACATGAAGAAGCAAAGAAATACAACACCAGCACAGGAACACAGTAATTTTTCAGCAACTGACATAGAAATGACGATCTGTGAGTTGTCTAACAAGGAATTTAAAATAATCATTTTGAATAAACCCAGAAAGATACAAGAGAACACAGGCAGACAGTTCAATGAAGCCAAGAAATCAATTCACAAATAAAATGGAAGTTTAACAGAGACATAGAAGAGAGAGAGAGAGAGAGAGAGAGGGAGAGAGAGACACCCAGGAGCTGAAGAATATCATGAATTGAATGGAAAGGCAGAAGAAAGCTCCGACAACAGACTTGATCAAGCACAAGAATCTGTGAACTCAAAGGTAATTTGAAATTATACAGTCAAAAAATATTGAAAAATATTGAAAAAGAAAAAAATTAAAATAGATTTATAAAATACCATAAATGGAGGATCCAAAAGAATAGGAAGAGAGAAAGGAAGAGTGAGTGTGTGTGTGTGGGGGGGGGGGGGCTGAAAGAGAAAGGAAAATAAAGCTGATTAAAAGAAATAATGGCTGAATAGTTTCCAGCTCTTTGAAGGTATATGAATGTTCAGGCTTATGAACTTCGAAGGATTGCAGAAAGGATACACATTATATTCAAACTATCAAAAGTAAAAGACAAGGGTAGAATTGTGAAAGCGGCAAGGGAAAAGGAGTTCATTACACAAGGTAAATTCCCTAAGTTTATCAGATTTCCCAAAGAAACCTTGCAGGCCAGGAGAACGTTGAACAATATAGTCAAAGCGCAGAAAGAAAAAAAAATAGAAAAATCGCCAAGCAAGAATACTTTATCAAGCAAGGATGTCCTTCAGAATTTAAGGAGAATTAATAATTTTCCCAAACTAAAGCTATGGGAGTTCATCATCACTAGACCTACCTTTCAAGAAATGCTGAAGATAACCTTTTTTGTTTGTTCTACTTAATACTTTTGGTTGAATACTGTAATCAATACACAATTCTTCTTAAGTGCTGAAACTTAACTGAAAAGTGATCGCTGTTAAACATAAGAGTGGGAATAAGAGAGGGAAAAGATGTACAATTCAGGACATGCTCAAGCTGACTTACCTCAAACGGTAGAGTTAGAAACATACCAGGGGATTCGAATTCAATCCCATCGAGGTGGCATGTACCAATGCCATCTCACTAGTCCCAGTGATCAATTTCTGTTCACAGTTGATCATAATGATAGGACTAAGAACCAAAGGGATCACAGAAACAAGAATAGTGTCTGCAAATACTAGCTGATAGAATCAAAAAGGGAGAGAATGATCCAACATGGGAAGTGAGATATACAGCAGACCCATAGAATGGCAGATGTCTTAAACAGCACTCTGGCCTCATAATCAGCCCTTAAGGCATGCAAATCCGGCTGAAATGCCCATGAGAGTATTTCAGGCATGGAAAGCCAAGACACTCAGGGGGAAAAAAAAAACTAAATGAAAGATCTCCGTGAGTGAGATCCCAGTGGAAAGAATGGGTCATCAAAGAAGGAGGTACCTTTCTCTGAAGGAAGGAGAGAACTTCCACTTTGACCATGGCCTTATCTAAAAATGATCAGAGTCAGTGAACTCAGGGGGCTTCCATAGCCTTGGCAGCTCATGACAAGAGCCTAGGGTGATTACTGATGCCATAAACAAGAGTGTCAATTTGTTAAGTCAACAACAGGAGTCACTGTGCACTTACTCCTCATGTAGGATCTTTGTCCTTAGTGTGCTGTACATTGAGATTTAATGCTATAACTAGTACTCAAACAGTATTTTTCACTTTATGTTTCTGTGTGGAAGCAAACTGTTGAAATCTTTACTTAATGTATGCTAAACTGATCTTCTGTATATAAAGAGAATGGAAAATGAATCTTGATGTGAATGGAAGGGGAGAGGGAGTGGATAAGGGGAGGGTTGTGGGTTGGAGGTACATTACGGGGGGAGGGAAGCCATTGTAATCAATATTCTGCACTTTGGAAATTTATATTCATTAAATAAAAGTTAAAAAAAAAAGAAATGCTGAAGAGATTCTTCAAGTTAAAATGAAAAGATGATGGGGCCAGTGCTGTGGCATAGTGGGTAAAACAGCAGCCTATGACACTGGCATCCCATACGGGTGCTGGTTTGATACTCGGCTGCTCCATTTCCAATCCAGTTCTCTGTTTATGTGCCTAGGAAAGCAGCAGAAGATGGCCCAAGTGCTTGGTCCCTGCACTCATGTGGAAGACCCAGATGAAGCTCCTGGCTCTTGTTCTGCCTGGCCCAGCCCTGGCTGTTGCGGTCATTTGGAGAGAACCAGTGGATGGAGGATACCTCTCTATATCTGTCTCTCCCTCTCTCTCTGTAACTCCGCCTTTCAAATAAATAAAATAAATCTTAAAGAAAAGATGTAAATTAGTAACATGAAAATATAATTCCTGATAAAAGTAAGTATATAGACAAATTCAGAATCTTCTTATGCTGGAATGGGATTATGTAAATCACTATTACTCCATCATAAATATTAAAAGAAAAATTACTGGGTGAGCATTTGGCACTATGACTAGATTGTCACTTGGGAACCCACATCCTATGTCACAGGTCTGGTTTGAGTCCCAGCAGCTCTGCTTTTCATATAGCTTCATGCTAATGCACACCCTGGGAGGCAGCAGATGATGGTTCAAGTATTTGGGTCCCTGTCACCCATGTGGGAGACCCAGAATGAGTTCTGAGCTCCTGACTTTGGCCTGCCCAGCCCTAGCTATTGGTATTTGAGGAATGGACCAGTGGATGGAGGATCTCTCTTCACCTGTCTCTCTGTCTTTCAAATAAAATGCAAATAATCACATAAAATGATTTTAAGAAGGAAAAAAATAACTATAGCTACAGTAATTTTAAAAATTGTTTACTTATTTGATGGTAGTGAAGGAAAGGAGCAAGGGAATAAATGAGTGCAGGAGAGAGAGAGAAAGAGAGAGAAAGAGAGAGAAAGAGAGATTGATCTCATTTGCTGAGTGACTCCTCAAACAGCCACAAAATCTCAGATGTGGCTGGTGCTGGAGTAGAAGCCAGAAATTCAGTCTAGGTTTCCCACATGATTGGCAGATACCCAATTATTTGAATCATTACTGCTGCCTCTCAGGATCTGCATTAACAAGAAGTTGGAGTCAAATCCAGGCACTCAAGTATGGGATGTGATGTCTTAACTGGCATCTTAACTGTGAGACCA
Source organism: Oryctolagus cuniculus (assembly GCF_051225735.1). Classification (NCBI taxonomy): domain Eukaryota; kingdom Metazoa; phylum Chordata; class Mammalia; order Lagomorpha; family Leporidae; genus Oryctolagus; species Oryctolagus cuniculus. The sequence continues at coordinate 47,600,828 of NC_142868.1, read as the reverse complement.
AGCACCCATCCTTAACTACCATAATTTGTTAATGGATACACAATATAAAAAGTATAAATTATGGCATTGTAACATAAAATATATGTAGGAGGGGAGACATAAAAGAGTAAAGTTTTTGTATGCGATTGACATTAAATAGTGTTTGCCAATCAACAGTTATTTTAAATATAAATGTATTCAATTCTTCAATAAAAATACATAGAATGTCTAAATGGATTTAAGAAAAACTCAACAAGATTCAACAATATACTGCCTACTAGAGACTCACTTTAGATTTAAAGACATATGTAGGCTGAAAATGAAGTGATGGAAAAAGATATCCCATAAAAGTAGTTACCAAAAGATACTTACACCAGGGGAAGTAGGCTTTAAATAAAAAAACTGTCATAAGAGACAAAAAAGGTCATTATCTTATGATAACAGGATCAATCCATCATGATGATGCAGTTACAAATATGTATGTACACAATATTGGAGCACCTAAATATTTGAATATAAAGCAAATGTTAAAAGAACTGAAGGGAGAAATAGTAATACTCGTATGGGACTTCAATACCTTCCTTTAAATAATGGACAGGTAACAGAGGCAGAAAATCAATGAGGAAACTCTGGACTTGAATTATAATACAGATAAAAAGGATCCAATGGACATATAAATAACATCCAATCCAACAGCAGAAGAAGACATGTTTTTCTTAACTGCATATGCAGCATTCTCCAGAATAGATTATATAAAAGTGTTGGATTAAAAAAAAATCTTAAGAAGAAATCCCAGAAAACTAAAGTATGTGAAAATTAAGAAACATGTTCCTGACTAATCAATTGGAGAAAGATTTCAAGACACATGCAAAAATCTTTTTTATGAACCCAACGAAAATGAAACCCAAAATACCAAATTTATGGGACAAAGCAGTTCTAAGATCGAAGTGTAAAGAAATCAATGTCTACATTGAGAAAAAAATAAAAGATTTAAATATATCATCTAAATTTGTACTTTTTGGAACTAAAAAGCAACAAAGCCCAAAATTAGCAAAGGAAGGAAATAATACAAATTAGAACAGAAATAAATGAAACAGTGACTGGAAAAACAATAGAACAAATCATGAAAAGTAAGAGTTGGTTTTTTGAAAACATAAATACATCCATAAACTTTTAGCTAGTTTAACCAAGAAAAAGAAGATGCAAATAAATAAATTGTAAATGGAAGAGACAGATTATAGCTGATATAATAAAAGAACAAAGGAAACTGAGACAACTATAAAAAGTTATATACTAACAAATAAAACAGCTGAAGAGAAATGGATAAAGTCCTAGGAACATAAACACTATTAAAATTGAATCACACATAAATAGAAAGTCCAATTAGACCAATAATGAATAAGGAGACTGAATAAATAATAAAAATTATTTGACTAAAGAAAGCCCAGGACCTGATGATTTTGTTGGTCATTCTACCAAAGAAAAATTAATTTCAATCCTTCTAAAACTCTTCAAAAAATTTGAAGACAGAACCCTCTCCACTTCATATTACTTGGCCCACATTATCCTGATAGAAAAGTTAGACAAGGACCATCTTAATAGAGTGAAGGATAAAAATATCATATGATCATCTCAATAGAAGCAGAAGAAGCATTCAACAAAATTTGGTATTCCTTAATGATAAAAACTCTCAACGAGTTAGGCTCAGGAGAGATGTATCTCAATATAATAAAAGCCATATATAAAAAGCCCACAGCTAACATCATATTCAATCATGAAAATTTGAAAGTTTTTCCTCTAAGATCAGGAACAAGGTAAGAACACCCACTTTTATTATTTCTGTTCAACTTAGCACTAGAAGTCTGAGCCAGAGCAAGAAAAATAAATAAAATACAACCAAACTGAAAAAGAAGAAGTAAAGTTATCTACATTTGCAGGGGATGTGATCTTGTATTTATAAAACCTAACTCCATGAATAACTTATTAGAACTAATAAGCAAATTCAGTACATTGGCAGGAAACAAAATAAACATTATAAATTCAGTTATGTTACTATATGCTGACAATAAACTATCTGAAAATGAAATTAAGGAAACAATTCCACTTATGGTAGTATCAAAAAGATAAGATACTTAGGTGAAATGCAACCAGGCAGGTGAAAAATCTGTATAATAGAAGCTATAATATGTAAAATAAATTAAAAAAATTCAAATACATGGAAGAATATACAATTTCGATGACTTGGAAAAACAATATTAAAATATGCATACCATCCAAATAGCCTATAGATTTAATGCATTGCATATCAATTACAATGGAATTTTTCACAAAAATAATTTTAAAATTTTCATGGTATTACAGAAACCTCTAAATAGCCAAATCAATCATATGTAAGAAGAACAAAGCTAAAGACATCACAGTTGTTGATTTTTCATTATAATATAAAGTTGCATTGATCAAAATTATATGGAGGTAGATGTTTGGCCTAGCAGTTACAATGCCCACTTTCATATCAGAGTACCTGAGTTGATTCTAAGCTGTAGCTACTGATTCCACTTTTCTTGCTAATGCAGAGCTTGAGTGGTAGCAGGTGACAGCTCAAGTAGTTGGTTCCCTGTCACCCACGTGGGAGACATGGGTTGAGTTCCTGGCTCCTGGCTTTGTCATGACCCAGCCTAGCCACTGCATTTGGGGCATGAACCATATTATGGATTCTCTCTTGCCTATCTGTTTCTCTTTCCCTCCCTCCCTCCCTCCCTCTCCCCCCACTCCCTCTGCTTCTCACTCTCCCTCTCTCATTGTCTCCTTCTTTCTCTCCCTATCTCTAGCTCTATCATTCTCTCAGTCTGTCTCTCAAGTAATCAATATATGAATAAATAAATAAACAAATCACTATGGTGCAGGCATAAAAACAGATAAATAGGCCAGTGAAATACATGAGAGAGCCCAGAAATGAATCCACACATTCGCAATCAATTGACCTTAAAAATGGATGCCAAGAACATATAAGGGAGAAAAGATAATATCTTCAATAAATGGCATTGAGAAAACTGCATTCACATGCAAATAAAATCTCTTCAATAAGTGGTGTTGAGAAACTCTATTCACATGAAGAAAAATTAAATTTTACTCTTATCTCACATCTTATAAAAAATCAATGAAAATGAATTAAAGATGTAAATATTGTACCCCAAACTGTAAAACTACTAAAAGAAAACATAAGGAAAAGGCTTTCTGACATTGGTTTGGAAAATGATATTTTTAAAAAGCACGGCCTACAAAGGCAAAGGAGACAAATGGATTTTCATCAAACTGAAAAGCTTCTATGCAGTAAACATTCAACCTACTGAGGGGGTAACTGACAGAATGGAAGGTATATTTATACACCATATATCTGGTAAGGGCTAAGTATTCAAAATGCATAAGGAACATATGGAACTCAATAGCAAGAAAATAAATAATCTGATATTAAAATGAGCAGGTACCTGAATAGACAATTCTCCAAAGAGGACATAGGACATGAAATGTCACATAAAGGGTGCTCCTCATCATTAATCACCATGAAAACACATATCAAAGCCACAATGAAATATTACTTCCCACCTGTTAAAATAGCTATCATATAAAAGATGAAAGATAATGATAATTGGTGAGGATGTGGAGAAAAAGGAACCTTTCCCTGTTGGTGAGGAAGTAACATGGCAGAGATGCCATGGAAAACAGTCCTCATACAAATTAAAAAGAAAACTACCATGAGATCAGCAATTCCACTTCTGGGTACATTTCCAAGAGAAAGGAAATCGGTATGCTGAAGAAACATCTATGTGCACTCCCACAGTCATTGCAGCATTGTCAGCAGTAGCCACAATCCTGGAACAACCTAAGTACCCATTGACAAATGAATGGATAAAGAAAAAGTGACATATCCATACAAGGAAATATTACTAGTTTTTAAAAAGAGGGAAATCCTACTGTTTGGGACATTGTTGGGTGAACCTGGAGTACATTATTTTAAGGGAAAAAAGCTAAATACAGAAAGACAAATACTTTTTGATTTCATTCATATGCTGAGTCCAAAAAAAAGTCAAATTCATAAAAGCAGAGAATAGAATGGTAGATGTTGGGGCCGGCTTTGGGGTGCCGCAGGTTAAGCTGCTACGGGTGACACAAACATCCCATATGGGTACTGGTTCAAGTCCTGGCTGCTCCACTTCTGATCCAGCTCCTTGCTAGTGAGCCTGGGAAGACAATGAAAGATGGTCTCTGCCCCCATATGTGAGACTCAGAAGAAGCTCCTGGCTCCTGGCTTCAGATCAGCCCAGCTCCAGCCATTGCAGCCATTTGGGGAATGAACTAGTGGATGGAAAAATCTCTCTCTCTCTTTCCGCGCGTGTGTGTGTGTGTGTGTGTGTGTGTGTAAAACTCTGCCTTTCAAAAAAAATAGTAGATTGCTGTTAAAGAAGGGACTAGAGGTAAAGTTTCAGTGTAGCAGGGTGAATAAATTCTGTAGATCTAATGAACATCATGTTAACTATAGTTAATATTGTATTATACACTTGAATTTACTAAGAGTAGATCTTATGTGTTCTCATCACATACATACATGAAAATAACAATGAGGTGGCTTGATTGTGGCAATATTTTTGTAATATATATATCATTGTATACTTCAAATATATACAATTTTTATTTTTCAATTTAGCCTCAGTAATGCCAGGAAACCTCAGCTCTAGGAGTAATTTCTTGACTAAAGATCCTTGACAACCACTGGTTTACAGCTTCCTATCTGCTCAGCTACATGGTACAGTTATTCCTTTCTGTGTAGATTTTTCACCACCTTCTTCTTGCCATACACGAAGCATTTTCTGCTCTATTGCCATCTCACTAATCCATGCATTTGTGGACACTTTCACCCATACGCACAAGCAGTTACCAAAACCTGAACGCTGCACATGTTTAGAAAACAGAATTGGCTTTATTATACGGAGATTTGGGACAACCTAGCTTCTATATGTAATGTGAGCCTAATCCTCTGAGTGTGCCTATTGCTGAGCAGGGGCTGTATCACAGTTTGCTTAATTGTTTACTCACTGAAAAATGTGTGGGTTCTTTCTGGTTTGGGGCTATTATAAATACAGCTGCTATAAATACTCTCTGTAGGTTTTTTGTGTGAGAATAGATTTTTCATTTTTCTGGGATATATGCCCAGAAGTATAATTGCTGGGTTGTATGGTAGTTTAGAATTTTAAGAAATAGAGAAACTTTCCCAAACTATTTGTATCATTTTGCACTGCCGGCATCATGTTATGAGCCATCCAGCAAGGCATGAGTAATTCAGTTTCCCAGAATTCTTGCCAGATTCTGGTGTTGTCACTATTTTTAAATTTTAGCTTCTTGATAGGTGTGTAGTAATGTTTAATTGTGGTTTTAATTTGCACTTCTTTAAAGAGGCAAACATCTTTTTGTGTGCTTATTTGCCATCTATAGTCTTCAGTAAGATGTTTGTTCAAGTCTTTTGCTCAATGTTCTATTGGATTGAATTTTTTAATGTTCAGAGTTCTATACATATTCTAGATTCCAGTCCTTTGTTGGATATACAATTTTCAAATATTTTTTTCTTGTAGATAACTAATCTTTCATCTTCTTAACAGGATTTTTTGCTGAGGAGAGTGTTTTTGTTTTTCAGTTTAGATAAAACCCAATGTATTAATTTTTCCTTTTGTGGATCATGGCTTGATGTCAGTTCTTCACTTGACCTAACTAACAATGTTTTCCTCATTGTCTTAAAAATAAAAAAGTTACATGGGTTTATGTTTTGTATTTATGCTTGAGATCCATTGTTAGTTAATTTTTATACAAGGTGTGATACTTAGGTCAGGTTCAGTTTTACCTGTGGGTGTTCTATTGCTTATGTATGTACTATCTGTTGAACCAGCTGTTTGTCTTCTACTGAACTGCTTTCGTACCTTTCTAGAAAATGTGGGTATATTTCTGGTTCTCTCTTATGTGTCCATCCTTTGCCAATCCACACAACACTGTTACCATATAACAAATCTTGAAATTGAGTGGAGTGATTCTTCTCACTTCAAACTCCTTTCAAATTCTTTTTTAAATTTTTGAGTAGTCTCATGTATAACTATGAAACTATTGCTAAGATTTTTAATTGTTTTATTTGTTTTAAACCTATATCTCACTATTAGAATTGACATCTTTACCATTTTGAGTTCATGAATACAGTGTTTCTCCATTTATTTAGATCTTTGATTATTTCATCAGCATTTTTGTATTGTTCAGCTTACAAATCCTGCACAAACATTGTTAAGTTTGCATCTATTTCTTTTAAAAAAATGTGGTGATAATGCATTTTACTTTTGGTGTTTGTATATTCATGCTAGTTTTTAAATATACAACTGGATTTTGGGTTTATTTAGTATTCTGTGACCTTGAAGAATATACTTATTAACTCTAGATTTTTTAAAAAAATTGATTCTTTGGAATTTACAACATCGATACATCCCCTGAGAAGTAACTGTTTTATTTCTTCATTTTCGATCTGTATGTTTTTCTATCCTTTTCTTGCCTTACTGAACTGTCTACAACTTCAGAAATATGTTGAATAAGAGTAGTGAGAGTGGGCATCCTGGTCTTGCTTCTGATATTACAGGGAAAATGTTTAATCTTTTAGCATCATGTTTAATGATATCTGTAGGTTTGCTGTAGATGTTCTGTATCAGGTTGAGAAAGTTCATCATTTACTCCTAGTTGTCTGAGCATTTTCATGATCACATATTGTATTTTGTCAAACGATTTTTGGTATTAATATTAACATGTAAGTTTTCTTCTTTAGCATGTTAATATGATGAATTACCTTGAGTGATTTTAAACTATTAAACCAGCCTTCATTCTTGGAATAAGACCCACTTGGTAATCACATAGTTATTTTTATATATTACTGAATTCTATTTGTTATTAGTTTGTTAAGGATTTTTGCATTAGATTGATGACTGTACTTTTTCATTTTTGACATCTGGTTTTAGTATCAGGGTGATGTGGCTTCATAATAAATGCAGTAGTGTTCCATTCCCTCTCTCTCTTTTTCTGGAAGAGATCATGTAGGAGTGTTAATTCTTTTGATAGAAGTCTTTATGAAATGCCCAGGCCTGGCAATTTCATTGCTGGCAATTTTAAAGTCTGAATTAAAAGTCTTAATGGCTATGGAACTACTTGAGTGAATTGTGGCAATTTGTACTAATTTCTACTAAGAAGTTAGTCCACTTCACATATGTTGTTAAACTGATGTGTATAGAGTTGCTTCCAGTCTTCCCTTATCCCACTGATACTTAGAGAGTCTGTAAATGTCCTCTGTGTCTTTCCTGATATTAGTTATTTATGCATCCTCTCTTTTTTTTCTTGGCCAGTATTGCTAGATGTTCTTTCCAATTTTATTGATTTTTTTCAGACAACTAAATCTTTATGTTATTTATTTTCTTTTTAAAATTTCAATAATTTCTGCTCTTCTTAAAAAAAAAGTTTTATTTACTTGAAAGTCAGAGAGAGAGGGAGAGAGAAAGAGAGAGAGAGATCTTCTATAATCTGATCTGTAAATATCTGCAACAACTGGGACAGGGCCGGGCTGAGAGCAGGCGCTCTGGATCCCTTCCCCCGCTCTATGTGACAGGGACCCAAGCCTTTGAGCCATCACCTGTTGCCTTCCAGGGTGTACATTAAAGGGAAGCTGGTTTGGAAGTGGAGTGGAGACTTGACCCGAGGTACTTTGACATGTGATGTAGGCTTCCCAAGCAGCATCTTAACTGCTCAGCCAAACCTCAATCCCTCTGCTTGTATTTTTCTATTTCCTTCCTTCTTGCCTTGGGTTTATTTTGCTCTTCTTTTTTTGCAGCTTTAAATGAGTGCCTAGAATGCTTCTTGGATTTTTTTCTGTTTTTGAAAATATTTAGTAGGAAAAATTTCTGTCTCAGCAGTATTTTAGATTTGTCTCACAATTTTAATGTTATAGTTTCATTTTTATTAGATCAATTGTATACTTTTATGGAGAATTCTTTGACTCATGGATTATTTACAAGTGTGTTGTTTAGTTTCAAAGTGTCTGGGTTTTTCCAGTTATCTTTCTATTATTGTTTTATTTGTTGTATTCAATTGTGGTACGATGCTACATGTATATTTTAAATTCTTTTAAATTTTTTCATGTGTGCCTTATGATCCAAGATAAGGCTTATCATAATATATGCTCTATGAGAGCTTGGAAGCATTGTGTATTCTTCTGTTGTTAGGCAGAGTGTTCTACAAATGTAAAATAGTGTTACTGAGTTCTTATATGTACTTACAGATTTTTTATCTAGATGTTCTGTCAGTTGTTGAGAGAGGGATGTTTAAATATCCACACATAACCAAGGATATGCTTACCTCTTTAAGCCTATCCTTGTTTTTTTTTTTATATAATTTCTATTCTTCTTTTTTTTTTATTTGACAGATTTAGACTGTGTGAGAGAGAGAGAGACAGAGAGAAAGGTCTTTCTTCTGTTGGTTCACCCCCCGCAAAATGGTCGCGACAGCCAGAGCTACGCGGATCTGAAGCCAGGAGCCAGGTGCTTTCTCCTGGTCTCCCGTGTGGGTGCAGGGGCCCAAGTTCCTGGGCCATCCTCCAATGCCTTTCCAGGCCACAGCAGAGAGCTGGACTGGAAGAGGAGCTACCGGGACTAGAACACAGTGTCCATATGGGATGCCGGCACCGCAGGCGGAGGATTAACCAAGTGAGCCATGGCGCTGGCCCCATAATTTCTGTTCTATGAAGTCTACTATTTCTGGCATTAATACAAAAAACTCTTGCATTCTTTTTATTCCATCCAAGTGATATACTTTTAACAAAATTTTATTTTCAACCAATATGCATCACTATGTTTGATATGAATTTCTTGAGGAGCATATATAATTGAGTCATACTTTAAAAATTCACTCTTTCAGTCTGTTTTTTAATTCGTGTATTTAGACCATTTAATTACTATAATTATTGATATGTTAGGGGTTAAGTCTTTCTTTTCAATTTTAGTTTTCTGTTTGTGCTTTCACTGTTGTTGTCATTCTCTTTTTTTCCCTCTTGCTTTCCTGAAAGTTGTTTTTGGAAAATCTTTTAGAACTCTAGCTTGATTGATCTAAAATGTTTGTGAGTGTATTTCTTTATATACTCTTTTTTAGTGGCTACTCTATGTAGTGCATCATAGATAATATAGCTTATCAAATTCTATTGGTGTTGACATTTTATGAGTTTAAACAAATTATAGAAACTTTACCTCCCTTTATGTCCTTTTACTCTCCCCTATTTACAATATAATTTTGTCTTAAATACCTCCTCTACATACATTGAGAACCACATTAGATACTGTTATAATTTTTGCTTCAATCATCAGTCATAACTTAGAATATTGAAGAGGACAGGGAAAGTCTATTGTATTTATTCATATTCTTAACATTTTCTTTCTTTCTTTCTTTCTTTCTTTCTTTCTTTCTTTCTTTCTTTCTTTCTTTCTTTCTTTCTTTCTTTCTTTCTTTCTTTCTTTCTTTCTTTCTTTCTTTTTTTCCCTAAGGGTCCTTCTTTTATCATTTTCTTCCTAGACAATTTCCTTCACTTATTTTTTCAGGATTATACTGCTAGTGACAAATTCTGTTGATTTTCCTTCATATGAGAGTGTCTTGATTTTGCCATCACTGCTTAAGGACATTTTCACTAGGTATAGAATTCAGGGTTGACAGTTCTTTTCTTCAGCACTCAAAAAATGTTGTTCTATTTACTTCTGACTCCCATAGTTTCTGATGATATATCTTCTGTCATTTAAATGGTTTCCATCTCACAGGTAATATGTCATTTCTTTCTGGCTGGCCTCAAGAATATTTTTGTCTTTATTACTCTGACTTGGGTTTGTCTTATTTGGGGGTTTCTCAGGTTCCTGAATGTGTTTGTTTATGTCTTTTGTGAAAGTAAGGCAATATCAGCCATTATTTCTTTTTTCAGTGCAAGCTTCTTTCTCCTCTCACTCTGGGACTCCACTGGCTCAAGGTTATATCCTTCACTATCACCCTACAGATCCCTGAAGCTATGTTCATTTTTGTTAATGCTTTCCTCTGTTGTACAGGTTAGATAATTTATTTTTTTCTATCATCCAGTTCACTGGTTCTTTCCTCTATTTCTTCCTACTGTTGAGTCTGTCAAGTTTTAATTTAAAAAGTAGTTATTATAATTTCAATTTTAACATTTCCAATCAGTTTTATTTCATATACTTTATGTTTTTTGCTGAAATATTATTTTTTTGAGTCTTTCTATTGCTTTATTTGTTTAAATCATGTATATGACTCTTTGTTGAAGCATCTCTATGATGGCTTCTTTAAAATCTTTGTCAGGTAATTCTGAATTCTTTTCTCAGAACAGTCATCCTTTGGTAGTTACTGGAGATTGGTTCCAGGATCCAAATATGTGGGATATCAGGCTACTAAATCCAGGATACCAAGTCCATGGATGTTCAAGTCCCTTATATAAAATGACACAGAGTTTGCATATTACCTAGACAATACTCTCAAGTATTTTAAGTTATCTCCAGATTATGTGTGCTACCTAATATAGTGCAAGCACAATATAAGTAATTGTTATGCTTGCATAAAGAATAATGACAGGAAGACAAGAGTCTGTCCATGTTTAGTATAGATGTAATCATCCTTGGCCTAACTACATAGTACATGTCAGCCACAGTGTAATTTTTTAAAAATGTTTTTTGACAAACAGTTCATCGAATATGTGATGTAGGACCTGTGAATATGGAGCACTGATATACTGCCATCAATTGTGTTTTTTCATTCTGTTTGAGATTTTCCTGGTTCCTAATATGATGAGTGATTTTCAGTTGAAGCGTCTACATTTTAAGTATTAGGAGACTCCAGAGCTCAATTAAACTTTCTGTGTTAGCTGGCTTTCTCTGAAACCACCTCTGCAGGGGAAGAGTGGCATACTGCCTCATTATTGTCAGATACTATAGAAACTCAGGTTCCCATTTGGTCTCCATAAACAGTGTTGAAGGGAAGGGCTATCATTACTGTTGGGTGGGGGTGGGATTCCAAGTGCCCACTTGCTCTCTACTGATTGTTCCTGGTTGGGACAGAGGAGGGTACCTCATTACTGCCAGACAGGCATGGAAATTGGAAGCACCCTTTGATCACTTGTTGGGGTTAAGTCCCAGCTCACTACTTTGCCTTCTTTGACACCACCTGGTGGGAGGTTCAGGTACTTCATTACAGCCTGGCAAGTGTAGAAATCAGGTCTAGGCTCCGCACTCAGCCTTTGCTGGCATGAGTGGAGTGGGCTACAATTTTTCTTTTCTGTGGTGCTTCACTGAAGTAGAGCAGTTATTTCCTAAAAGTGTCTTGCTTTTTCTGCTCCTAGCTAGGTTTTCTAGCTAGAGAGTGCAGGCTTAAGCTGGCACCATTTTTGTATGTGCCTGTCTGAGTTTCTGAGTTGTTGGCTTCTTGAGCTCCAACTCTGATAAAATCCAGGGAATTATTCCTGGATAATTTTTTTTTTTTACGAAAAAATATCATTTTATTTCCCCATTAAACACTAAGTCATATTATTCAAAATGTGTTTCAAAATCCTTAGCCAGATAACCAATTCCAGTCACTATTTTAGTTCTAATGTTCACCAAGAAAATAGTCAAGTAACAGAAAGCCATTATGAGAAACCATCAAGAGAGAAGAGCTACATTGCTATCTATAATTTAACTTAGTAGGTTATTCTCTCAATATTCAGCAAGTTTGCTTAAAAATTACTATTCCATTAGTTTATAGTGACATTAAAAAAAAGTATAATTTCAAACTCAACATTCCTTTCACCGTGAACATAAAACTTCTAAAAGATAGCTGTGAGTTGGGGTACAATAAGGACTGTGGCTGCTGGGACAGTACTGTTCAAAGCCAAAACGATTGGCAGCCTTGGAAAGGCATAAACTATATACACACACTCTCAGTATGCTACTATTTCTCATATTTTTTTCTTTGCATACTTGTCTCATAATATGGTATAAATAATTTCTTTGAAGACAATCAAGATGAATACATTTTCATCTTCATTTCAAAATAACTATTTTAAATGAAAAATTTTCTCACATTTGTTAAATATGTCTTAGAGATGAGTTTAAGTATTTTCTTCACTACATGTATAATTTTTCTACCCTATCTTAGTGCCTCATTGCAATCAATTTGGCAATAAGACCTCTCTAGTACTCCATGAAAAACTGCATTCAATAGATTATAAGATCGTTACATCTGCACCCAAATTCTTATATGCTACAACAAAGTCTAAAAAATGTATGGCCATTCATCAACACCCTTGCATCAATTATTGCAAATAACCTCACATATGTATTTAATTCAAATTTTGTGGAGAAAGGGTACAAAATAAATACTACAATATTTCTTCAACTCTATTTAATGCTGCCTAGAGTAAGATGAAAAGATTAATATTACTGAGAGGAAGAATCAAATGGCTTTAAGGTCTGTTTTCCAAGTAGTTAGAAAATTTTCACAAAACAAAGAGCCTATGCCAACACATCTTTCTTGTAGTGTAATATAATTGCTAATATGAGGTAAATCTGTAAGCAATTAATACAAACATGAGTATAAACAGGTATAAGTCACCACTAAGTCACAGTCTGGTGAAAGACTTCTCAGCTAAAGTATCTGGGGACAGGATTATGGGAAGTGTGAAGGGGGTGAACAGATTTCCAGTGGGAATACCTTTTATGTGCCTTATCATTAGCATCAACTTATATGTAACAGTCCACTGTTGTAAAAAGGTATATCCTTTCCAAGTATGCTGGCCTAGAATATACTTTATATAGCATAGTAAGATTATATAAGAATTACTAATGCTTCATTTGCATTTATATTTGGATATACACATAATCATAAATGCATATCAAAAACTATAAACAGAATTTTAAAGTACTTTTATCTCATTTTGGAAAAGTTTACAGTTTATGTTCTATAGAATTTTCTATAATATCTAAATTCAGGGACAAAATGAAAGGAAAACATTACTATCTCTTTAGTAAATGGTTTGTGCAAGACCTCAAGCTTACTCATCTTTTTATATATGGGTTTATTTGATGAGGATTGTAATCCAATGATTGTTTAGCAGCAATTTTACCAAACTGTAAATTCTTTTATTAACAGGCATTATAAACAGATAATACTAATCTTATTTAAAAAACCATGAGTGCCACACCGGTGAATATACAGCTTATGAATAACTTAAAAAGTATTTCCCCTTTTAAAAGGCAACACACAGCATACAAAAACCTAATCTAAACAAAGAAGCTATAATATGGATACATGATTGATGTGTCTAAAATGATATATACAGTACATAATTAACGTTAATTATGTGATCAGTACATTTTTCTGTACGATTCCCTTCATGCTTCACTTTCTCCAGAAACTGAATTCTGAACTTCCTCTTCTAAAATTGGTTCAATCAGGTTATCCTTGGACATCAAATTGTATTTCATCACAAATTTAGTAAACCGATGACACAAAAAGGTTTCATTTTCATATTCATCAAATATCTGCCGGTGATGAAAATAAGCATGTGAAAATATTCTATAAATCCTACGGCATACTGATCCTAGTTTTGCTACAGATGATTCCTTTATGCTAACCCTGCTAGGAAAATATTTATTGCTATTCAGAAGACATGCAGCACCATCAAGCGTGTGTCTAGTATAGTCTATAGCAGGACACTCTTTTGGAGTTTTATGAGCTGCACACAGAAAAATCCACTGTTCAGTTGCTGTCATTTGAGTACAAGTATCTGGATGGCATTCACTCTGAAGTTTGACAGCAAGTCCATTTAGCTCAAGACAGAATTGCCTTAAATGTTCATACTTCCATACACCTTCATCTTGGCCTTCAGGTGGTTCAAGAATTTTATCAATATTGGAGCAATCTGCTCTTATGTTCTGCTGAATATACTGCTGAACAGCAAGTGTACTGTCCATTTCATCCAAGGATTCATCAGGCCAATTATAGAAATCCTGCGCCTTGGTGCCCGGCCTGTTCCGCCTCAACACTGCCGTCCCCTCCGCCATGACCATAGTGCCAGAATCTGGGCGGCTGGAGTCGGTACCCGGATGTAGGGGGACGGCTGCCTGCCTTGGGGGCGGGGCGGAGTGGCGCTCTGGGTCAGCGCGCCAGGGAGGGACGGCCGCCGGCCTGGATCATTCTTTAGATCTCAAGTCCTCTAGTTGATCTTCTTTCTTTCCACTTTCCAAAATCTTCTTTTGTTTACTTTATGTGCAATGGCCAGCGTTTTCAGCTGTGTTACTGAGAGAAATGGGTAAAATAAATCTGCTCCATCTTCCAGAAACACAAGTCGCTAGTCATATTTTGTAAGCATTTTTTGTTGCTATTTCTCCCTCAGGAGTATAGTACAATATGGGAGTCTGGAGAGAAGATTTTGGAGCCAGACTAACTAATATCCACTGTTCTTTGGTTGTATGTGATCTTGGCAAGTGAACAAGTCTCTCCAAGATTTAGCATCTTCATCTGTGAAGCCATGCTTACTTCATAGATTGCTTTGCTAAGCTATCTGGAGGCTAACAGAGATTACACATACAAGTGCTTAGCATATGGCCACTGAGAACTTTGAATGGGGCTAGCATGACTGAGGAAATGAAACTTCTAATTTATTCAACTTCAGTCATTTAAATTTAAATAGCTACAATACTGAACAGTACAGATTTACATTGTTATAAAATGAAGATTATAATAATCCTCAAGATTTTATGAAGAGTTAAAAAAAATCTGGAAAGCCACTTGAAGACACTGTGGCTGCAACCTAAGGTGATATTTGTAGTCCATATAATAACTCAAGAATGCTTTGGAATGGGCCATGAAGGCCATCTCCTCTAACCCCATGAACTACAATTTTTTTTTTGTTACGAGCATGAATAGAACAAACATCAACAAGAAATGAATGAAGTGGGGGAGAATGCAGTCAGGAAGCAAGCAATGTGGCTAGGCTTTCTCCAAAGAGCACACCTCTCTGTGACACACTCATTCAGGCCCTCGGTACAATGTCCACCTTCCACACTCTGACGTCTACTTAGCCCTACCCTGCATGGTAGTGTGATGCTGAGGGCTGGGCATGGGCAGTGACCTTCATCTATTTTCTCCCAGAGCATCACCTCATAGAATTTATTATTGAGATAGGTCCCCAATAGGAATATGCCCTGGCACGAAAACCTATTCCCTGACAAATCATGTCTCTGGTTCCTCTCAGAGGAACTTAGCCAGGGCACGTGAGGAAGGTCCATTGGCTCATTGGATCTATTTGAAGGTCAGGAACTCCATGAAGAAATCCATGAAGAAAAAGATCTTTTCCCTATAGTGGAAAGGGGACAAATGAATGGGTTCTAGGAACTGTTGGCCAGATATTCTCAGGTTGCCTGTGTTCTTGACATAACTGTGCTATCAGGAAACGCTTTACCCTTCTTCCTGTAAAACAAACATTCAAGACTAGATGGCATAAGAACTCAGCAGGATCACAGTTCCATTATTTATACCTGAGATTTGCATGTTTTGTGACTTCCAAAGAACAACCACTCTCTGATGTGTTTTATAATTACAGTCACAGAGATGAGGCACCACAGTTGCAGTTAGAGTATGGCTTGGTCAAAGCACCAGGATAAAAGAAGATGGCAACAGAACAGGAAGTGACATCTTCAAACTCAAGCCTTTGGGTATTGGCCCCATACTTTGTCGCTCTGAGTTCTTTCATAAGAAAGAACTGGAGGCCGGTGCCGCGGCTCAATAGGCTAATCCTCCACCTGCGGTGCTGGCACATCGGGTTCTAGTTCTGGTCGGGGCGCCGGATTGTGTCCCGGTTGCCCCTCTTCCAGGCCAGCTCTCTGCTGTGGCCAAGGAGTGCAGTGGAGGATGGCCCAAGTGCTTGGGTCCTGCACCCCATGGGAGACCAGGAGAAGCACCTGGCTCCTGGCTTCGGATCAGCGTGGTGTGCCGGCTGCAGTGCACTGGCCGCAGTGGCCATTGGAGGGTGAACCAATGGCAAAGGAAGACCTTTCTCTCTGTCTCTCTCTCTCTCTCACACTGTCCACTCTGCCTGTCCAAAGAAGAAGAAGAAGAAGGAGGAGGAGGAGGAGGAGGAGGAGGAGGAGGAGGAGGAGGAGGAAGAGGAGGAGGGACTGGAAAACAGAGCACCTAATAAACAGAACTGCTTCTTTCTCTCTTGCCTTTTTTTAAAATTTATTTGACAGATAGAGTTAGACAGTGAGAAAGAGAGAGACAGAGAGAAAGGTCTTCCTTCTGTTGGTTCACCCCTCAAATGACCTCTACGGCTGGAGCTATGCTGATCTGAAGCCAGGAGCCAAGTGCTTCCTCCTGGTGGATGCAGGGGCCCAAGGACTGGGCCATCCTCCACTGCCTTCCTCCTTCCTGGGCAATAGCAGAGAGCTGGACAGGAAGAGGAGCAGCTGGGACTAGAACCCAGTGCCCATATGGGATGCTGGCGCCTCAGGCAGAGGATTAACCAAGTGATCCATGGCGCCCTTCCCTGTCTCATCTTGTTAAGACCCTCTCTCCCAACACCTGTTGGTTTAGATGTGATAGGAAAAAGAAGAAAAACAGAATAAAAGCGGCCGGAACAGGAAAGGAGAAAGATAGCAAAGATATTTAATGGTTTCCAACTGCTCAGAAAGAAAGGCACTTAGGATTTCGGAGGAGCCATCATCTTTACAGAATCAGGACCGGTGAACTAACTCCAGGATGGAGAAGTGCAGTGACTTAATCCAGATAATATCGATCCCAGAAATTAAGGTGACTAGAGCTCCAGCCCTGCGTTGCTTCTTACCATCTGTGAAACCTTGGCCACGGCAGCCTCTTGGAAGTTCATTTTTCTCATGTCTGAA
Organism: Oryctolagus cuniculus; assembly: GCF_051225735.1. Classification (NCBI taxonomy): domain Eukaryota; kingdom Metazoa; phylum Chordata; class Mammalia; order Lagomorpha; family Leporidae; genus Oryctolagus; species Oryctolagus cuniculus. The sequence continues at coordinate 47,583,864 of NC_142868.1, read as the reverse complement.
AAGGAGGTCATGATACTAACACTCTAGGACTATCATGAGGAATAAATGAGATAATGTATGTGACACAAGTGTCCAAAATAAGAGCTCCAAAGTGGAGAAAATGTATTCATTTGGGACAGAACACAGATACCCCATTTCAATCAGGTCTTCTTCCCATTACAATATGCGGCCTCTCTCCTTCCTACTCTCCTCCTTCCAATGCCAGCTCACTCCCTTAAGCCCTCTAATTAGCTAAATAAAGAGTGCAGACAGAGCCTGTGTAAAAAAATGCTCTGTGAGCCAAATAAAATCCCCAGGGAAGAGAAGAAAACCACATGGCCAATTACCATAGCATCATTTCATTTACTCAGAGTGACTAATACTTAGAGACAGTCACTTAAACACTAATCACAGAAGAACAGGTAGAAATCACGTCAAATGAGCCATCTTTATTCTTGCAACAAAAGATATCAAGGCTCTCCAATCCACGGATATGTTTGCTTCTTAATGATCTACAGAAAGAGAGGGTGGTCTCCATTTCTGATCGAACACTGGATTTCAGTTGCATCTGTAGTTGTTAAGCTGGTAGGCAGATCTACAGTGCTGAACTGAGTTACCTGTACCTGCAACAATGTGCCAGCTCCATTCTGTCAGCATTTGACTTTCTGGATTTAAGCATTACATAAAGCAAAGGCGCCTGCATGCTGCAGAGAAAACCTTGACACCCCCAAGTGCTGCTTTGAGTTTGATACACTTTTCAGAGTCTTGGTCTCCACTTCAAGGTTAGGAGGAAGGAAGAGATAGCTCTTAAAGAGCTGGATGGAGACTTTGAGGGCTGCTGTGAGTCATTCTTCTACACTCCCTAGCTTCTTTTCCTCTTTCCTGCTATAGTTTTCTTTCCTGTCTTCTCTCTTCTCCTTCTTGTCTGTAAACATTCTTCCACCCAGCAGTGACATGGGAGATTATGGTTGTGTTACAAAGGTGGGGAGAGCAGGTAGGAAGGAGGATGGATTTCCTTCATTCTTCATTCTGTCATTTCCCACAAAGTGGCCATGTGCATTTGCCTCTGGTAATCCTAGGGTCTCTCACTCCCCCAAGGCCATGTTTGCTTCATCTGCAGACTCTCAGCCATTCTGGTCAGAATTGTTAATCCTACTTCCTTTTTCCTATCTACAAATCCCAGGCCAAGTGCCACCTCCCACAAGAAGTTTTCCTTTGTGCTATGGTTTGGAGGTGGTAGTTTGTGCCCCAAGGGCTACTGTGCTTCCTCTTGGTCCTCAGCGTGGTGATGTGAGAGATGGTGGAACTTTTAAGAGGCAGAACCTAGTGGGTAGTCCTTAGATCACTGGGAGCACTGCCCCCAAAAGGAATTGAGGTAGTTCTTGTGGGACTTGGAGTTAATTGAATGGGTTGTATAAAAGGAGCAAGCCTAGTCCCTCTCCCAGCTCTGGCTTCCCATATGCCAATGTTATTGCTTCCTTCTACAGGTGCCCCTGCCATTGTAACCCTGTCTGCCATGAGCTCCTCCTCCCCAGAGACTAAACCACTGTGATCTCCTGAGCTTGGATTTTCAATCCCCGATCTAAGAGGTAAATAATATTTGTCTCTTTATAAAGCAACCTGCCTTAGTATTTCATTATAGCAATGACAATGGAACAAACACACTTAGTTACCTCAGCCCTCATGGAGCTCCTAATGCTTCTTTAAGATAAAGAAAAATTTAGCTTATAATTATATACAAGTTTTATCTATTGTGCATATTAACTTAGACTCCCCATCTTGCCTTACTGATCTCTCTGGGAAGGGTCCCATTCTTGCATCTCTGTCATATTCTGCACACATGTTATGATATAATGCCAGGTACAGAGTTGTCTAGTTGGTACTTACTTAAAGCAGAGAGCTCATTTTTGAGTTCTGCTCACAGGTATTTGCATGAGTACATGAGCTTAATTTCTTGAATTCCTCTAGTGTTCCAGGTACTGACCTGGGCCTTGGCCATGCCAGAAACACATTCTATCCAGAGCGTGCTTACATATTCTTCCTTAAGGAGGTGGCTAACCTACCTATCAGCTGATCTTACTCTCATGGTGGGGATAACTAAAACTGTGCATTCAGGGGGGCTGGATGTTTTCTGCCTGTCCAGGTTGAGTACAGGTTGGATTTCCTTGTGTGCACTCCCTCAGATGGTGTGACTCCAAGTTATTTCCTGAGAAAAGGAAATGAGTAGTGCTGGAACAGTTGACTGAGGGCTCATGGGATGATATCTGGAATCTATTTCTAACTGGTAGTTGGGTGTTTCTGATTAGCAAACAGTTCTTCTATGTGCCACCTTCAAGGACTCAAGCTTCTTTCACCTGAAGCTCTGCCCCTTTCAATGACTTGGAGTGACCTGAATCTAGGAGGCACCAGCAGATTACATGTTGACTCATCACTCCATGGGCCCCTTCCATGCAAAGTACTAAGAATTGTGTCTTATGACTCTTTTGATGTGAAGATGACTATATTACATACCATTACTTTGACTAAGGTTTATTTTTAAATTCTGATTTTAAAGAAATGAAAATATTTTCATGAACCCTTAAAAGTACTTTGCTGTGTAGGTTCTGTGCTCATCTAGCCCCTGGCCGTCTCTTTCTGGTCCAGTGCAGTCCCACACCATTGGCACTCACTCATGATGCTTTGCTTTTCTATCACGGTATGTATGTGTAAGCCTTCCCAGACAGAAGGCAGGGTCTTAGGCCTCTTGCTAGCTCTCCAGCATGCTGTGCTGTGCCTTTCCTAAGACTAGGGCTCCAGACACGTTGATGACACAGTTGTGCCTGATTGGGCAAGTTCTCTACATTTGTAAAATGAAATGTAAGTGAATCCCCCTCGTGCTTCTACATGAAAATGTAGGAGAAGTGCTTAACACAGCATCTGGAACATGGTAAGCACTTTTCATCATTTGGCTCTAATTCTTGGATTCTCTTTAGGGACTGCCATAGGATGATACCATGACTATGATTTTCCCGTCTCTCTGCAGCCAAAAGTTGTTTATAGAAAATGTTGAGGTTTGATGCAAAGATTTAAAATAAGACAGATGTGACCATCTCTGCCACTCACCAGCTGGGTGATGCATAACGTCTGCTTAATCTCAGTGTCTTAAGTCTGATTAGGCTGCTATAATGGGATACCATACATTTAATGGTTTAAAAACAACAGAAACTTATATCTCGCAGTTCTGCAGACTGGTAAGTCCAGAAATGTCATCTCTTCCTTCCACACATGCCCCGGCCATTGTGACCCCATCTACCGTGAGGTCAGACTGCGGGCAGATTCTGTGCCTGCTAAGGGCCAACTTCGTTGTTCATAGATGGTGACTTCCAGCTGTGTCTTTACATGGTGGATGGGTGAGGGAGCTCTCTTGGGTCTCTTTTTTGGGACACTAATCCCAAACATCAGGGTTCTGCCCTTGTGACCTATTTATCTCCTAAAGTTCCCAACTCCTAATCCCATTGCATTAGGGATTCAACATATGTTGAAACATTAGGCTTCAACGTAAGAACTTGAGAGGGGCACACACATTCAGATCATAGCACTGGAGATCTGTTGTCTCATCTGTAAAGTCAAATACTCATTGCACTTTCTTCACAAGTAATAAAATACTGGCCTGGTCTCCCTGACCTTGGGCTGCCTTCCTTTAATTTGTTGAGGGAGAAAATTAGCATTTATATCAATACCTGCTATTTATCTGTGGTTACTAAACCTCTTCATTAGCAACTAGATTTTGTGCTGAGCTCCAGACTGTAGGTACTTTTCCTGTCTCTATCCTAGTTAAAATTTAAAACATAGTCCACCTGGAAAGAGTCACAATGACATCCTTTATCAGCCATTAGTACCTTAACTGAAACATGTTTCCTGTCTGTCTCCAGGGAGCAAGATTTGCCACCTCACAGAGTTGAATGGATGAGGTAGAACATGGCCACTGTACAGTGTCTGGCATGTAATTCTGCAAAAGCATCACATCTCAGTACAGCACAGCCCCACCTCTCAGATGCCATCATTAATCAATCAACCATTAATATTTAACATTAGAGTTTAAACAGTTGCATGAATTTGGGGAATACACATCCTACTTTACCCATAGCATAACAGCATAATTCTAATGGAATTTGACATCTAAAATTCTGTTATAAATTTCACCCATAAAAATGGTTAGGAAAAAGATGGACAATTGAATAAATGGAAAAAAGGGAAAAACAAAAAATTAGCAATAAGCAATATGATAATCTTAATCTCATATCAAAGAGATACAGAGAGAACTTACATGATCCTTGATTTCACTTCTGAAAAAATGGAGCATTTCCTGTACTTGGAAGTTATTATAATGATGGGCAAAGAGGCAATGATGGAAAGCAGAACAACTGAACAGAAATGAAAACCTGGGAAAAGATCAGTAACTCTGTGTCACTTATAGACTACCTCACATGCCCCTCATAAGTTTTTGCAGAGAAAACACAGAAAAGCCTGAGCCAAACACAGACAAATCAGAGAAGCCTGATTCAGTTGGGAAATAGTGGCTCCACCTGTCCAAATGCTAACTCTGTGTGTGTGTGTGTGTGTGTGTGTGTGTGTGTAGAGGGCTGGGTGTTTCAGGGAGAAGGAATGTTAACTTCTTGAAGAGGGCACCACGTTTATGTGAGGGTTACCAGGGAGCTTCTACTAGACTCAGTTCTACCATTTCTGTCACAAACGCTGAGGACCCACTCGAGCCCAAGACAGTCAGAGCTTTTTGGGGGTAGAGGCTGAGAAGCTATGTATTCAATAAGCCTCCTAGGTGATTCTTCTGCTTACCACAGTTCCAGAGTCACCACATTAGTACCTCCCACTCACAGGTGTCTTTGTCAGACACCAGGAGATAGCTCCTGGGAAGGTCTCCTGCAGAAAAAGCAGCAGGTGGGGTAGGCACAGAAGACGGACATTTATATAAGATGCTTCAAAACTTATTTGTCTGCACCTGCCTTTGAACCTTAGAGACAGCTCTAGATACCTTGATTTCAAAGATGGGGAAGAAGTTGGCTGTGATATGATGCTCCCTAAGACCTTGCTCTCTACAAGTTGTTTTGATATTCTGTTTTTGTTTCTGCTATCTCCAGAACCCCAAACTTAGCCATTGGGACTCCTTGTTCTTGTAAGGATACAAGTGAGTACCAGATTGGAAATTGCCATGAATACATGACACCCTGGAACTAAATAATAGTCTTTTTTTTTTTGACAGGCAGAGTTAGACAGTGAGAGAGAGAGAGAGAAAGAAAGAAAGGTTTTCCTTCCGTTGGTTCACCCCCCAAATGACCGCTACGTCCAGCGCTGCACCCATCCAAAGCCAGGAGCCAGCTGGTGCTTTCTCCTGGTCTCCCTTGAGGGTGCAGGGCCCAAGCACTTCGGCCATCCTCCACTGTCTTCCCGGGCCAAGCAGAGAGCTGGACTGGAAGAGGAGCAACCGGGACAGAATCGGTGCCCCAACCAGGACTAGAACCTGGAGTGCCAGCACCTCAGGTGGAGGATTAGCCTAGTGAGCCACGGTGCTGGCCATAATATTCTTTTAACACAAGAAGAGGAAGAGGTAAAACCAAAGATCATCTTGCTGGAGGGACAGAGCAGCCAGAGCTTCTCACCAGTGGTGAATACAAGAGTTTTCAGAGATGATAATCACAGTTTATTTAAGGAAATAACCAAGAAATAGGCTGCTATACCACAGTCATCTCAGCTCCCCAAATCCAAATTATTTTCCTTCCCTGAGACGTTCCTTGAGAAACAATGGTCCATCTCCTAACGCAGTATCAACTACTCCCACTGGATTTCCTACTGCAGAATATCAGAGTTGTTTCTGCAGCCTGGATTGTTATGGAGGCCTCCCAGTTAAGGGAGGTCTCTGTCTCTCACTGTCCCTTTCTCTACTGATCTATACAAGGTTAAAAGATTTGATGAGATCTTGGGGTACTGGTCTGTGTGTCTTTATTCCCGATTACTTCGTGGACTCCAGGAGACTGAGATCCTTTTAAAAATTTGATTATTTATTTGAGAGACAGAGAAAGATAGATAGGCAGACAGAGATCCTGGCTGCTGTTTCACTATTCTAATGTCCAGAATGACCAGGGTTGGACCACACCCAAACTAGGAACCAGAAACTCAATCCAGGTCTCCTATGTGTGTTTGTAGAGGGGTGTAGGAACTCAAAATTTTGAACCATCACCTGTCCCCTCCCAGGGTCTACATTAGCAGGAAGGTGGAATTGGAAGTGGAGCTAAATACCAAATCCAGGATGGGATGTGAGCATCATAACGGGTGTCTTAAGCCCCGGGTCAAATGCATGCCCTGCTGAGGTCTTTAGTAGGGAAAGAAGTAACCTTGAGAGATGAGTCGGGGTGGGGGTGAGCTCTAGAACAGGAACCTCAGGGGCTGTAACCTAATCACACATACTTGGCAGCAAAGGCCAGATCCCCTGCTGACTTGTCAAACTCTCACATGGACGTTAAGAAGATTAAGATAATAGCATGCCTAACATAGCTAATAAGAGATTTAGAACAATTGGCAGAAATAGACTGGGTTATGAAATGCTTATTGTGGATAATGATTCTCTGTCACCCAAATAGCATATAGGGTCAGTTTAATTTCACACACCAGCAAAAGCACAGATGTCAATGACGCCGAGTCTGCAATGCTGTGCCCAGTGTGCAAACACTCTGACCTCAAGCTCTCCTGGGTCCACCCTGGGGGTCAGCCCTACACCTCCCGTCCCCAGCCACTGATGATGACCAATCATGGAAGGGCAGGGGTCATAGAAGTGATAGGTCACACCCCACATCTTGCATATTGGAGGAAGTGCATCTGTACCCAAATATCCTAAATGGATCTCCCTAAATTTGAGAATCTTCATCCCAGTCTTCTTCCTTCCCAGCTGGGGTAGGTCAGTAACATGCCCATCTCTTCTCGTTCTTTTTTTTTTTTTCAGGGACAAGAAGATAATTGCATGCACAGTGACCTAAGGACTCCGTGAGTCCACTGCCTCCTGATCCTGATCCTGGCTCCTTCTTTGTCTTTTAGGGTTCTTTTCACGGTCACCCGGGGACTGTCAACAGCAGCCCCTGCCCTGCAAGCCCCCTGCCCTGTGTAGCCACATATTCCAGGCTGGCTCATGCCTCTTCCTGGGAGATGCTGGGCTGTGTGCTTCACAGACTGGAGCAGAGGCAGGCTCCCGAAAGTCTCCTCTCCAGATTTTTCATCCATTTAGAGGAAGGAGCCACTCAGGGCCCAGGGACTTTTCCTCAAGCCCATCTGCCTTCTCCTCCCCTCACCAAACTCCTCTTCCATAGGAAAGCAGCAGGACTGGGTTTGCAGTGAGAAATGATGCTATTGTGACGAGCATCTTTGATGTGAATGGGCCCCTTGATGGTCAGTTGAGCCACTCAGAAACAGAAGCAGGCTATGCTCCCACATTGCTGGTGAAGTGATGTGACAGACTTCTGAGAAAATTTTCTACGAAAACTTTTTAAAGTTGAAAACATGTGGGGCCAACACTGTGGTGTATAGTAGGTTAAGCCTCTGCCTGTGGCGCTGGCATCCCATATGGGCGCCGGTTTATGTCCCTGCTGCTCCTCTTCCAATCCAGCTCTCTGCTATGGTTTGGGAAAGCAGTGGAAGATGGATCAAGTGCTTGGGTCCCTGCACCTGTGTGGGAGATCCAGAAGAAGCTTCTAGTTTCTGGCTTCAGATCGGCCCAGCTCTGGCCATTGTGGCCATTTGGAAAGTGAACCAGAGGGTGGAACTCTCCCTCTTTCTACCTCTGCCTCCCTGTAACTCTGCCTTTCAAATGAGTAAATAAATCTTTAAAAAAATTGAAAACATGCCGGCGCTGCGGCTCACTAGGCTAATCCTCCGCCTAGCGGCGCCGGCACACCGGGTTCTAGTCCCGGTTGGGGCGCCGGATTCTGTCCCGGTTGCCCCTCTTCCAGGCCAGCTCTCTGCTGTGGCCAGGGAGTGCAGTGGAGGATGGCCCAGGTGCTTGGGCCCTGCACCCCATGGGAGACCAGGATAAGCACCTGGCTCCTGGCTCCTGCCATCGGATCAGCGCGGTGCGCCGGCCGTAGCGCGCTGGCCGCGGCGGCCATTGGAGGGTGAACCAACGGCAAAGGAAGACCTTTCTCTCTGTCTCTCTCTCTCACTGTCCACTCTGCCTGTCCAAAAAAAAAAAAAATTGAAAACATGCATATTCTTTAAACCAGTAATCTCCTTTTAAGAGTGTGTTACATAAGACATATGCAAGAGGACTTCTGTAAACCACAGATATAGTCTGTAGACGCAAAGCCTGGAAACAAGGTAAGTGTCCAGTGAGGGAGGAAGGGTTGAATACAACAGACTGCAGATGGCTTCCACAGAAAACTAGATGAAAACGCCAGGAAAGAATACACAGGCAGATACAAATCAGATCATGAACAAGTATTTTCTTGGGAGACAATGGTGGGGGTGGGGCCAAAGTTGGTATACAGGACAAGAGAAAAAGATAAAACAGGATAAATGTTGAAATTTAAAAAAAATCCAAGCACACTGTGTGTGTGGGTCAGGGATGTAGACTCTGATATAGCCGTTGGGAAGTAGGCTGTAGGATAGAGATGTGCCTGCAGGAGGTTGACTGGAATTGTCCCAGTGTCACAGCTCTGGGGGAGTCAAACAGGCAGGATGTGGTAGAGGACACAGCTGGACTCAGCCCAGTGCTCTGGACAGGTGTTCTGAATCAGGACATCGCCCAGACTCTGGAGGTGGGCTGCTCCCTGAAGGAGGCAGTTCCCATGAGCAGGGAGCAGCCCCCAGGAGGTGAGGCTCAGATGAGCTGCCAGCCATAAACACACCTAGCAATGGGAAGGAGGAGAGACCCAGACAGCACATCACAGCATCCACCAAATAGGGACATGATTGTGTGTATGCACTCATATTTGTGAAGTTGCAAAGTTACAGGTGTGAGTGTGTGCATGTGTGTTTAAATATTACAGAAAAAGAATAAACATAAGAGGGACCTCAGTGTAAAATTTATTTCTAACACTGACAATTCTGAAGTCTAAGCGCCGCCAGTTGAATGGGAAACAGATGGGCAGTTCTGGTGGTGACACCAGCCTGATGATTTCCCCTGACTTTGCCACAGTAGCCTCCTGTCTGGAGGAAAGTCAGAAATAGAACCAAGGGATAAACTTTATTTCCCTTTTGCTGGTCAGGGGTGGGTACCTTGAATGTGAGTTCAATTTTTTTTTGAACCAGGAATAATATACAGATGAAACCTCAGAACAGCCCCTGTGTTCCTGGGAGGCAGAGCTATGCAGAGTGCTGTAAAGTTAAGGCCCTTGTTCTGACCCAGTCCTAACGAAGAAGGCCAGCAAGGACTCATGGAGGCATTCCTCCTGAGACCAATTAAAATGCTATAAAAAATGTAGGCGTCTCATAATTAGGCATATAATCAGTCTCTAAATTCCACCTTCTCCTTGTACCATGTTAACAAGACAAAGCAGAGACAGTGCATTCAAATCACATTTTTCCCAACTGTCTTTCCCAGTCATCTGAACAAGATTTTATTTCTATCAGCAGGTGTTTGATGAACTACAGACAGGACGAGGAGGCTGGTGCATGGCTTCAAAGTAACAGGATTCTGGTGAGAAGGAAAGAAAAATCGAGCAGCTTGTCATATTCTAACAGGATATTGCCATTTATTTAGCGTTGTCTGAAAATAACAACCAAGCCATTAGCCAAGAATAAGGTGAGTTGTAGGTATTGGAAAGGAGAAGCAGAGTTGGTGCATGGAGGTAATTTTTGTATTCCTGGGTAACACAGAAGGATTACCTGGAAGATATTACTAGTAGCAGAATAAGAAAACAGGAAGGTGGTTGGGTAAATATTAAATATATTAAAATCTACAGTTTTCTTATATAGCAGCATTAATTAGAATTCTAATTCACTCTCGTTAATAAGAATTACAAAATAATGGAAGCAGAAATAAAAATCTCCAGTAGAAATAAAAATCTAAAGCACCTAGGGGTACATCGAACAAGAGATGGATGGAATAAACAATAGAGAATGCTAAAAAATTAGCTCACTGCAAATAAGTGATACATTCTTGGATGTAAAGTTTATATTGTGAAGACACCATTTATATCCATCTTAATATATAAGTGAACAGAATTTCAACCAGGAGTTTATCTACAGCTAGATAAAACAATTCTAAAGTTCATCTGGAGGAATAAGTACAATGAAAAGCTAAAATGAGATGGAGGAGGGAATGAATATGCCCTATTCTATATTAATATGCATTGTAGGGGTCGGCGCCATGGCTCATTTGGTTAATCCTCCGACTGCGGAGCCGGCATCCCATATGGGCACCGGGTTCTAGTCCCAGTTGCTCCTCTTCTAGTCCAGCTCTCTGCTGGCCCGGGAGGGCAGTGGAGGATGTCCCAGGTGCTTGGGCCCCTGAACCCGCATGGGAGACCAGGAGGAAGCACCCAGCTCCTGGCTTCAGATCAGCGCAGCACCAGCCGTGGCGGCCATTTGGGGTGTGAATCAATGGAAGGAAGACCTTTCTCTCTGTCTCTCTCTCTCACTGTCTAACTCTAGCTGTCAAATAAATTTAAAATATATATATATATATGCATTGTTAAGTCACATAAATTTATTAACATTGAAACCAAAAAAATCAGGCTTCCTGGTGATTTTTCAGCCACTCATGCTTCTGGATCTGGAAATGAGCAGCCTCCCTTTCTCTTTCTCTCCTGAGTTGACTACGGATTCTCGTGGAGTTACTTCATCATGGGGCCATCTGCACCCAAGTCCCACCAGCTCAGAAGAAGAGGTCCAGCCTCCAGGTCCTTGGGCACCACTTTAGGAAAAACCACACAGCCTTGTGCTTTGGGGCTTTGTTCCTTGTGCTGCTACTGAGGGAGTCTCCACGGTCAGACCTGAGCACACCTCCTCGGTGTAGGTCCGTAGGACACTAACATCTGGCAGTTGGAATGCTGCATGTTTTCCACTTCCTGCTGACCTTTCTGCAGAGAGGTGCCACATGCAGACTCCTATCTTAGTTTTCCACTTGTCGCTTGGCCTCCAGGCATCTCTCATCCCAGAGCTTCTCAAATCATCTGCGTGAAGAGCCAGTGGTGTTTAGATCTATCACGCACCAGTATTTGTTTTAAATGTAAGACAAATAAATGTCAAGAGAACTGGATGAAAAGAAGAAGAAACAAATGCTAAGCAAATACAAGCTCCTGTTTTTATCATTGTATTTGACAGACATAAAGTTACTCCATCAGATTGCTCTAGGAGTCTGTAAAGTATTGCTTGCTTCGATGGCACTTGCCCACTGACTAGGCGATTCCATAAGCCATTAGAGACAGACTGGCTACCATGTTAGTAAAGGACTCTCCACACTTTGTGGTCTAGGTAACAGGACAATCTTACATTTTTATAATACCTTTTTATGGCACTCAAAGCCTTTCTCTCACATGACTCTCTAACAATACTGTTCTGAGGAGAGCTTTGTATTTATTTTTTAATTTTTCAAAGAGAGGCAGAGGGACAAAGAGAAACAGTGAGAGAGCAAGAGCGGGGGTTGGGGGAGAGAAAGAGAAAGAAAGTGCTTCCACCCACTGATTCACTCCTCAAATGCCAAGGAAGTCCAGGGCTGGCCAAGGCTGAAGCTGGGAGCCAGGACCTCAATCCAAGGGGTTATAGGATCACATAGGTTACAGGAACCTAACTATGGAGTCATCATTACTGCCTCCCAGGGTCTGCAGCAGCAGCAAGCTGGAGTTGGGGGCCAGAGACAGAAAACCAGTATTCTATTATGAGTCACAGGCATCCCTCTTGGCATCTCAATGGTTAGGTCAAATACGGGGGCAGAGTTTTAAAAACCTTGTTTCGCAGGTAACAAATGCAGGTGCTCATTGAGACATTCATGGCATCCAAAGGGGTTAGTGGCCAGGCTGGAGTGCACCCTGGAGAGTTTTGATTCCAGTTCTTTCCATTATTTCATGGAATTACTGATGTGTGACTCGTTAGGTCTAACTCCATAGCCATGACTGGAAAAGCACTGTTAAAACTGCCATAGTCCCTTCCTGCCTTTCCTTACTTCACATCCTGGAAGAGAAAGCACCAGACTGTGCAGAGCCCTTGAACTACTGATCATATCCTCACATGGCTTCACTGCATTAGGAGGAATAGTTCTGTGTCATCATTTAGGTGATGAATCTAATCATTGAATTTATCATTTAAATGATGAATCTATGGATTTTTACTTAAAAATAGTAGAAAATATTACACTGCAGCAATATTACTAAAAACTCTCATTAAGCTTTTTTTTTTTTTTTTTTTTGCAATGGCTACTCTGAAATCCACCCCAGGGAACACACAAGGGAGAAGCCTCATTGAGTAGCAGACCAGTAGCTCTGAGGTGCAGCTCAGGCATGTCTGCCTTTACTGGCCTTGACACCTACTTCAATACATTACTTTATTCTCCACCAAAGCAACCTAGAAGATGCAGAAATAGAACTGTCTTTAGGTTACTATAAGCAGTACAACACACAATCGAGACAGTTCACATTTTTCTTTTCGTCTTGAGTCGTTCCAGTTGGCTGTCTATACCGATCACAAGACTCTTGTTTTTTAGAGCTGTGTAAAGTGAAGCCAAGTAACTGAGTACAAACCAGGACAGCTGTTTAATCATACAGATGCTTCACACTAGGTTGCTATTGTCTTTTTTTTTCAGGCCCCAAAAAGCTGCTTGGCGCATCTTTAGTTTATAAGATTGTTCATAAGTACATTGGATAATTGATATATTTTTCTATAAATTCAAAGTTTTTAAAAAATATTTATTGAATATATTGAAAGGCACAGACTCAGTATATGTGTGTGTGTGCGTGTGTGTGTGTGTGTGAGAGAGAGAGAGAGAGTTATTTCCCATCCATTGATGTACTCGCCAAATGCCCACAATGGCCAGGTTGGGCTAGACCAAAGCTAGGAGCCAGGAATTCAATACATGTCTCTCACATGGGTGACAGGGATCCAACTACCTGAGCCATTATCTGCTGCCTCTGATGGTGTCCAACAACAGGAAGCTGGAATAGAGGGCAAAGCTGGGACTCAAAGCCAAGTTTTCAACATGGGATGTGGGCATCCCAAGGGGCAGCTTAACTACTAGGTCAAACACCTGCCCCTACACTAAGATATTTAATAACATAAAGCCCAGGTCTAGGTTTTTCTGAATCTTCATCTTAAGAAGCCAAGTTGGAGCAGTTTCAAGACAAAGTCACCAGTGACACCATCTTGCAAGTCTCCAGGACAGGCGGGAAACCCAAACCATTGATTCTGCGGCTCTTCCAGAACACAGTAGAGCTGCCTGGGGTCTCTGCACTTTTCACCGATGTAGAACTGGACTTCAATTCCCTTTAATTCAATCCAATAAATATTTGTTCAGTACTTACTATTGTGCGTAGGCCCCAAGAAGTCAAAGAAGATTAAGACTGATTCAGGTTAGGCCTGTAGAATAAAATTTAGAGCTTAAGAGATGATCACCCTACTGTTCTGCTAATGAAGAGCTAAGCCCTGGAGAGAATGAAACTCTCCAAGAGCACAGAACAAAGGAAATTCAGAAGTATGAAATCATGGCCAAATTGGAGGTGCCAGAGAAATGGTGGAAGATAAAAGTAATAGGGGCAAGTCCCCACTCTGTAGCTTTTGGCCTCAGGTGTTAATACTTTTCTCAACTAGATACAGAGGAAATGACTTTGTTCCTCCACACCATCTGGGCAGGGCCATCTCTCACACATAATGCCCGTCTGTCCTGAGATACGAGCCCTCAGTTCCAGGGCCAGAGTCAAGGTTATGGTGATCCTCACTATGTTCTCAGCTCTGCTCCAGGCAACTCAGGTATTGTACTCCGTGTAATAAAGACCAGTTTTTCACACTCAAGATTGTTGCTTAAGATGATGTGAAGACAAACTTTCATGCAGATGTGTGCACTTAAAACACATGGTATGGTAATGAACTAGACACGCCAATTAGATTAGATGGCTGTGGGTCATTGATATAGCTAGATGGCTAGCTATATCACTGATCTATAAAGACTTAAAAAATATCTTCACAGCCTTGAGGCTTTATTTGTTTTTTTTTTTTTTTTTTTAAAGATCTACCTATTACTTACTTATTTGAGAAACAATATGTGTGTGTGTGTGTGTGTGTGTGTGTGTATGTATGTGTCAGAGAGAGAGAGAGAGAGAAGAGATCTGAACGCAGCGCCTTAGACCACTCGGCCATCCTGAGAGAGAAGAGATCTTTTATCCACTAGTCCACTAGTTCACTCCTCAAATATCCACAAAAGTGAGAGCTGAGCCAGGCCAAAGCCAAGAGACACGAATCCCTTTTGGGTCTCCTATGTGAGTGGCAGGGACTGAAGTACTTGAGCCATCATCAGTTACCACCCAGACATACCACCAGGGAAGCCAGATTGGAAGTGGGGTAGTCAGAGTAGAGTGAACTTGACCCAAGCACTTCAATAAGGGATGTGGGTAATAATAATTCAATAATTCAATAAGGGATCACTGCTTAATCCATTGTCCCACAAGGCCAATCCATATGAAGACTTTCTTGAAATTCAGACCCCTAAATTGGAAAACCAACCTCCTCCAACTCTTCCTGTGCAATGATTACAGCCCTTTGTTGGGCTCTATTATGTGTTTCTCTCCACACTGAAATTGGGTCTCTTGGTGCCTGGAAGCCAGTAGGCTCTCACTAAGCTTCTTGGATAACGTGAACAAAATATATTTTGAGATCATAGTCCACTCTGGGGTGGCTTCCCAGAAGAGGCAAGCTGAGATTTTTGTAAGAAATAGCAATGATTTGGGGAAAGAGGCATGTTTCTTTCTTAATGCCCTCACTAAGCCTAGAAAATGGGAGCAGGACTGGGGTGGGAATAGCATAAGGGAAAGACACAAATCCTCCCTGTAGTTCCCTTCCAGTTGGAAAGCAGTTCTCTCTCAGAGACAGGCTAACTCTGACAAAGGTCGAGGGAAAGGACTGGAAGGCAGGCCTTGACCCTCAGCACGACCTTCCACCATATGTTCTCCAGATGAGACACCTTGGTAGGGAGCTTTGCACTGACCTTGGGAAATCATTTCCATCTGGAAGCCTGAGTGAATCACAAGGAGGCAATATGGAACGTCTCACATTTGTATTTGGGTCGCACTGTCAAGTCTACGTTCTGACCCTTATGAAACACTATTACTCAAGAACACTTGGAGGGATGGGACATTAGTAAATTAAAAGTCTGGGGCTCTAATTCTTTTCCAAGGGACACAGCCATATAGAGAAGTCACTAGCAGATGCAGTTGATGGTCTGACCTGAGAGGACAGCTGACTCTGAGGAACACCCAGCACTTGGTCAGCACAGTAGCAAAGTGCTCAAGTCTGCGAAGGTAGTGGTTGGGTGGCAGAGGGTATTGTGTGCAAAGCGTTTCTTCCTGGTATTTGTCCCAGGAGGCCCATTTGATATTGACACCTGAACTTTGTAACACAACTGGGTCCTGCCAATGGCTTCTCTACAAACAACACAATGCAAACCAGCTGGGGTAAAAGTAGTTAATGGCAGACTTTGGTTTGGAACATAAAAATAATAGTTATGATGATCACAGCGATGGTTCGTAACAACGCATTTCTTGGGGAAGTTTCTTTTTTATCCTGAACTTAAGCATTCCTTTTCTTTCCCTCTTGCCCTGCGGAATTTGGCAAGAGAAAAATTTAAAATCAGATTGGAAATATTACCTTCCCAGTTAAATAGCTAAAACAGGAGGTCTTGATTTATTCAAACCATATTTGCTGAAGACAAATTTAACTCTAAATGGAGAAACTGCTTAAAGGTCAAGTTTTGTCTTGGATACTTTGAAAGAGTTGCTAAGCATTTTGTCCCCCGTGGAGCCTGGGTTGACACCAAGAGGTGTTATTTGTGTTATTTCCCCACAACCATTTTTCCGCCTCTCAGTAACTAGAGGAGAATTATGGCTACAGAGAGCAAACACATCCTTATGTGGGCATGATCATAGTGTGGTGGAGCCACTCACAATAGCAGGAATAGACCAGTCACTTCAGCACATTGCTTGGAAAATGCAGAGGACATTAAGGGCACAAGAGTTGGCAACAGGGAGAGCCAGGTTTCAATTCCTACTCTACCGCTTGTTTGTTGCATGATCCAGGGCAAGTTGCTTAACTAACCTCTGCCATAGTTTCCTCATCTTTGAAATGTGACTCAAAATACCTATCATTCCAAATGTCCTCATGGATCCATGAAATTATGCACCTAGTGCCTTTAGTGTCAGCTCGTAATAAACTAAAACCCCAAAACAAACCCATCAAAGGGATGAATTCAGGCAAAGGGACATGGTGAAGCCAGAGGAGCAAAAGCAAGCAGACACTGTCTGGCTTCAAGTGACTGTTCTGGTCTCCCAGGATAAAGGTCCCAAGTCCACCTGCAAATCCCTTTAACTGAACCCTAAACGCCCAAAGCAAGCCCCGCTCCTTGTGCCTTCTTCCTCATTCAATGCCAACCATGGAAGCATCTGATTATCACACATTTCCTCTTCCTCTTAATCTTCTCAACCAACACCTGAATTTCTTCTTCTTTTGTACCCATTTTCTTTTTCTTGAAAAAATAAAAATTTGACCTTGAAGCCCTTGGTGGTGACAGTCCAACCACTCATTTCTTTCCCTTTTCTCCTAGCTGCTGGCTTTGCACTCCGTCTCCACTTCCATTCCCTACATCTTTAATGAGCCTCTCACCCTTAATATTCTAGGCCTTATCTTACACATTGAAAGAAAAAAAAAAACTGGTTGCATTCTTTTGAATGATATCTCTCCTGAACTCTGTGTTGGGTTCAATAAATCACAATTATTGACCCTAGATTACACAATGATTTTTTTTTTCTAATTCTCTTTCTCTTTGAATTCTCTGCTACACTCGACATTGGCACCACTCCCTTCTCACTGAAATGTTCTCCTCCTTCTGCGGCCAGAGTTTTCTACTATGCTGTCTCCTATCTTCCCCAAACCTTGAGAAATTTTTTGCTAGTTCTTCTTCTACCTATTCATTTCAATTTCATACATGTTCTACAGTTCAGTCCTTGGCCCTGCTCCTTAAGAGAGATCCACTGAGTCAGCTTTATTATCTCTCAGCCTGTGGCTCTCACCTCATCAAAATGCTGATATTTGCTATTGATCCATCTGTCCAGTGATGAAATATTCTGACATGATGCAAATATTCTATACCAGTGTTTCCCAGCAGGGTAGCTGTTAGCCATATATAGCCATAGAGCACTCGAAATGTGGTTAACCCGAGTGAAGAACTGAATTTTTCATTTTACCCAATTTTCAATTAAATTGTCACATGTCACTTAAAGAAGACTGTGTTGGACAGCATAGTACTAATTAATTTACTTAAACACCATAATTTCAAGTTGAATACTATCAAAACAAAAAGGCCTACTGTAACCTCATCCTCACCATAACCTCATGTCAGACTCCAAACTCAAACACTACCTTTTGTTAATTCCATTAGAATTCTTCTCCAGCAGCCTTTGATTCCTATTGATCTGCTTTGAAATGTCTCTGCCTCACCATCTGCAACTTACCCCCTGTTCAAATCCTCATTCAATCAGCTGGAATCTCACTTGCACACATGCTACCATTACCACGTATTCAATTTTCTCCTAGTGCTGTCCCACCATGTCACTCAACTGCCTTAGGGTTTAACCCTAGTGACTTCCCACTTCCTTTACTAAAAGGCTAAAATCTTCATCCACTTTTCAAATTGACATCCAGGACAAATGTTGTCCAACCAAATGTAGTCACATGATGTCTTTTGTGAGACTCTTCCCCCCACCCACGCACACACCAGGGATTACTCACTAACCCATATATGTGCCATGCTCACTCCTGCCCTGAAATTCTATTTTTTTGAATTCCACCTCTCAAGACCCAGAGGACAACTTATTCCTCCATGGTGACTTCCAGGGCTATCCACACTATGCCTGAATCCCACAGCACTTGTCATGAATGCTGTCTTGTCCCGATGACTATGGTTTCAGGCACGGTTTTGGCACATTAGACTTGAAAGCACTGAGTCTTCTTCAGTATCCTCCGTAAGAAGTAGCTCAGTGCTGAGTACATAATAAACGCTTAGTGCTTTGTGAATGCTTCTTGATTAGTCAGCAAGTTCACGATAAGAACTGGACGTGAAAACATCTGAGAACTCATTGAACAGTAAACCCATGTTAATTATTTACTCCGTGTTCCCCCTAGTTCCCTGCTCATCCTCCAGTATGCCCTGGATTTTTTCAGCTTCAATTCCTCTCATTTGTCTATTTCTTCATTTTTTTTCCAGGAAACTACATGAGCTAATCATGACAGAGTCAGGATAAAGACCATGGCTAATACCTTGTTTGCTCCATGATCAACATGTTTCTACTAAGGCAATTAACAAGATACAGAGGAAAAATCCTGACAGCTCTTCTGCCACTTACTAGGCTAGTGGCACTGAGCTAGACTATTTTATTTCTATGAACCTCATTCTGGGTGCAGGCAAAATGAAGATAAAAAATAACCTTAATCCTCATAATCTTAAAAAGGAGCTGTGGAGTTAAGTAATATAACATTTGTTAGGTTAGGGCTTGGATGCATCAAAGGTAGAATGCAAGCAACTCTTGGGTAGCCTGGATGTTTTCATTTTAAGGGCTGAACCAGAAGGGCAATGTTTAAAGCAAATGAACTGACTAAAGTGAAAAATTCCAGACTGTGTAAATGAATCTAAAGAGGGAGTATTATGTGCAAATCACAAGTTCTCATAAGGGCTGCAAAGATGGAGAGGTCAAGTACCTAATACATGGACATTATAACACAGGTCAGTTGTACCATAAATATCAGTTGCACGAAACAAGTTGAGATTATTTGTTTTGCTTTGTGTTTTTCTAATCAGAGCCAGAAAGTCATAAGAGCTCTGAGCATCAGAGCTCATTCTTAACAGAATGATAGAGGCCCACCATTCCTTTCCCAAAATTTTGGAGCCAGATGTGTTTTGGAATTTAGGATTTTTCAGACTTTATAAAGGTAATGTGGATCATATACTATATACTGTATAATAACACCAGTGTAGTGTGGGGTAAAGAAATATTTCTATAACATAATGTGTGAATATAAAATCTATAAGTAGACTCATAACGAGTTTGGTTTGAATTTTCTTCAAATGAGTTTTGATTGCATTTTGTTTTAGTATCAGTTTATTAATGTAGAACTTTCTATCTTCAGAGGTTTTTGAACTTAGGAATTCTAAAACAATTGTGTTCCTGTATTATTATATGCAATTTTCTGAAAAAAAAACCCACATTATAGTTATTTTTAAAACTTCCAACACACTTTTGGAAATGTAAAAAATAGAAGGTAGCAATTTCAAAAATTACTGTAAAGCTACAGTAGATAAAACATTGTGGTACTGGCAGAAGGATAATAGTCACATGGAATATGGAATAGAATTCCATGCAATGGCATATCATTGAAAATCCAGAAATGAATCCATATATTTATGATCAATTGATTTTCAACAAGGGTGCCAAGACCATTCAATAGGACAAAATATTTTCTTTAATTAATGATATTTGGATAGCTGGATTTTCACATACTGAAGAATAAAGTTGGAATCTTACTTCACACCATATATAAAAATTATCTCAAAGTGGAATAACAATTTAACTTTAAGAGTTAAAACTAAAAGACTCTTAGAAGAAGGCATAAAAATTATCTTTGTGATCTGAGATTCAACAATTATTTCTTAGATATGATACCACAAACAAGCAAGCAAAGAATTTACTGATAAATTAGACTTCATAAAAATTTAAGACAGTTGTACACTGAGGAACATTGTCAAGAAAGTAAAAGAACAGCCCTGCAATGAACATACTTGCAAATCATATATGTATGCAAATGCATATATGTATGCAAATCATATATATATAAGTAACTCTTAAAACTTAGTAATAGAGACAGCTCAATTAAAAAGTGGAAAATGAACTTGACTATGACTTAGGAGAGGATAAACATTTATATGATCAGTAAGTACATGAAAAGAGGCTTGCCATTGTTAGTCATTAGGGAAGTGAAAAACCTATTGAGATAACACACTCACTAGGAGAATATAATAACCATTTTACAAAAGAAAATAACATGGGGCCAGTGTCGTGGTGTAGTGGGTAAAGCTGCTACCTGTGATGCTGGCATCCCATATGGGTGCTGGTTTGAGTCTTGGCTGCTCCACTTCTGATCCAGCTCCCTGCTAATGACCTGGGAAAGCAGTAGAAGATGGCTTGGGTCCTGGCCACCCGTGTGGGAGACCCGGAAGAATCTCCTGGCTCCTGGCCCAGCCCTGCATGTTGTGGCCATCTGGGAAATGAACCACCAGATGGAACATTCTCTCTCTCTCTCTCTCTCTCTCTCTCTCTCTCTCTCTGTGTGTGTATGCGTGTGCGTTTCTCCCTTTCCTCTCTGTAACTCTTTCAAATAAATGAATAAATCTTTAAAAAAATCCCAAGAGATTGTGGAAAAACGAAACCCTCATACATTGTTGGTGGGTGTGTAAACTGAGACAGCTGCTGTGGAACACAATTTGGCTGTACCATATAATCCAGCAATTCCGGTTCCAGGAATGTACCTTAAAGAACTGAAAATAAGTTTTCAGACAAAAATTTGTACATCAGTATTCATAGCAGTACTACTTGCAATAACTGAGAAATAGAAACAATTCAAATGTCCATCAGGTGATGAATAGCTAGATACAATGTGGCTTTACTCATACAATGAGTATGAGTCACAAAATAGGAGTGACACAATGATAAATGCTACACTTGG
This sequence comes from Oryctolagus cuniculus, assembly GCF_051225735.1. Taxonomy (NCBI): domain Eukaryota; kingdom Metazoa; phylum Chordata; class Mammalia; order Lagomorpha; family Leporidae; genus Oryctolagus; species Oryctolagus cuniculus. The sequence goes on along the minus strand of NC_142868.1, from coordinate 47,562,933 downwards.
ATGAAGTTAGGTGAAGGAAGGCAAACACCGTCACATATTATATGATTCATGTAGGTGCAATATGCAGAATTGGCAAGTCTACACAGACAAAAGCAGACTGATGGCTGCCAGGGATTGGGGAGGGAGGAGTGGGAAGTGATAGGTACAGGGTTTCATTATGCTTCGGAATTAGATGGGGTGATGGCTGTACAACACTGTCAGTACACCAAATGCTACTGGGCTGTACAGTTTAAGATGGTTAAAATGGTGAATTTAATTTATGAATTTTATCACAAGAAAAAAAAGTGGGTAGATAACCATTACCTCTTCAGGGACCTTGAGGCACCTGGAGGCCCCAGAATTTCTTTGTTGAATCACCTTGAAAAAAATCTGAATAATAATAAAATTGGTGTTCTGCTTTAAATGGGAGTTTCTAAAATATTTTCATAAATTTTAGGGACTCCTATAATACAAACCAGAGTTTATCAGTCTTGGAACTATGGCATTTGGGGCTGTTGTGCAATGCAGCATGTTTAGCTTAACCCAGGCCTAACTCTAAGAGCCAGTGACATCTCACTCCAGTTGTGACACTTTGATACCCAAAACTGTCTCCAGACATTGCCAATGTTTCCTGCAGGTGAAAATTGCCCCTGGTGGACAGCTACTGACCTCTTTAAGGAGTCAATGCTATTCCGGGATTGCATCCTCTCCTAGAATTTCCCTTAAAAAAAAATAACCCCCCCCAAAAAAAACACCCAAACATTTACAAGATCTTCCTTTGGTAATTTCCAAATGACAGCGAAACTAGAGAAAACACACTGTTGCAGATTGCAGGTGAACTTCAAACCACATCTCTTTACAGAAGACCGAGCTGTGTGGTCAACTTGTAAACAGCAGGTTTCTAACTGACAACTAGATGCCCTGGCACTAAGCTAAATGTGGCTAGCACATAAAAAGAACGTGAGTAGCAATGCTCCCTTTTCAAACCCTTTTTGGGCAAAGACTACTGCTCCGCCAGCATTCCAGAATAGTGACAGCCCAAGCGTTCTTTGTTAAGTTTGCCTCCTTCTCCTTTGAAAACGCAAAGCCTACTCCTCCCAGAACTTCTCCTGATACCATTTAATGAGCCTGGAAGCAGACAGCATTAGCACAGAGAGCAACCTGTGCTCCGATGCCCGTGGCGGCCGCTGTCAGCAGGAAGGGAGTGCCGAGTGTCCGGGACTCAGGGTTCCCGGGCGGCTGACACAGGCGCCACCTTTATCTGTTTTGTATCTTGGGTTTCTGAGTGGGGATTGCTTTGCACAGCATTCTGATGCTGAGACGTTTGAAAGCCACAAGCTCAAGCGAGTCCCTCTTCCCTCAGATGGCGAGTGAGGAAGTGCAAGGGGAGGCGGAATCAGGTGAGATCCCAGGTTTTTCACTCCTCTCTCCCAGGAAAGGCTGCCGGGCAGTTCCAGCAGGATGACCCCTAGTGTTTCACGTGGCCACTTCCTCAACTTGATCAGCCCAGCAACTTTTGTCTTATGATGGGAATTAAATTCGATGCTTTAAAATAAATGGCATCTAACTATCACTGAGATGGATGGATGGATGGATGGATGGATGGAATGCTTCTAACCACCCCCCACCCCACCTCCAGTTCACCTGCAAAGCTAACCTCCAGTGAGATGGTCTTCAGGAACTTGGCCTCCGGGAGGTAGAGTAGATGAGGTGATGAGTGTGGAGTGCCCATGATAGGATGAGTGTCCTTTTAAGGAGATGAAGGCAGCAGCGCTCTCCGTGAGAACACAGAGGGAAAGTGATCATCTGGGAACCGGGAAGACCCTCACCACGCACCTGAGCATGCTGGACCCTGGTCTCACACGCCCAGCCTCCAGAACTGTGGGAAATGCATGCTGGCCGTTTAAGCCATGTCCTTGGTATTCTGCTATAGCAGGCTTAGCCGACAAAGACAACTACCTATCACACCACACGTGTTCCCAGATACATGGACAATTTCACCTCTCTTTCCTAGGAAGAGACTTGCTACACTCTTCCCATGGTTTTACCCAATCTTTGTGATCAGGGCCACCGGGAAAGCTCAGTTTACTTTACTGCCCAGGAGCCCTGTGCTGTCGGACCTCACAGGTGTCTTTCTCCAACTGTGCTGAGAAGAAAGGCTATGAGACGACCTGTGTGCTGTGTCTGGACCCACAGACATCTGAAGGACTGAAGGCCGTGGTCACAATTCAGGTGACACTCATTGCTGCTTCACACTTGGACCTCACTGTGAAAAGCAGCCTGTGCCGAGGCAGCGACTTCCAGATTAACTTGAACTTCTAGATTCTCTTACTAAATTCTTTTTATTTTATTTTATTTTTTTGACAGGCAGAGTGGACAGTGAGAGAGAGAGAGAGAGAGAGAGAGAGAGAGAAAGGTCTTCCTTTGCCGTTGGTTCATCCTCCAATGGCCGCCGCAGCCGGCATGCTGCGGCCGGCACACCACGCTGATCCGATGGCAGGAGCCAGGTGCTTCTCCTGGTCTCCCATGGGGTGCAGGGCCCAAGTACTTGGGCCATCCTCCACTGCCTTCCTGGGCCACAGCAGAGAGCTGGCCTGGAAGAGGGGCAACCGGGACAAAATCTGGTGCCCTGACCGGGACTAGAACCCAGTGTGCTGGCACTGCAAGGCGGAGGATTAGCCTAGTGAGCTGGGGCGACAGCCCTCTTACTAAATTCTTAACACATCTGAAAGAATATCCATGTAGGTAACATTTACATCACTGGTAAAAACCCCAGGGAAAGACAATAGTCACAAGCTAGAGTTGCTGAGAAGTTTCTGGAAACTATAATTTGGTTAGAACCAGCTGAATGAAGGACTGATGAGTCCTTGGCTCATGTCAAGAAAAGGAGGGAGAGGTGAGTGCTCCCAGCTGCTCAGTGACATGCTCCACGGCTTGGGTTCACAAAAACTGGGGACGCAGGTGGGCTCAGCGCAGCTCTCAAAGACAACCTCCCTGGCCCTTGCATGTCTGAGAAGACTACCAATGCTAAGATCTCTGCCAGGTGGCAAGGCTCCTAGGTCTTCCCTGACAAGGTTAGCAGACAAGCCAGGGGCCCCTCTGAGGCATGGCTCCCAGGGGGTCTGCCAAGCAAGGAGGACAAGCAAACTCTACCGTGCAGAAGAGAAACTCCTTCTGCCTCCCCTGCTCCCTATGGGTAAATACTCATGGAGGTGCACTCTGGCAAATTTAAGCTTCAAGAAAGACAATCATTTTTCTTCTCGCTTTAATCTGGGTCTGAAGGATTTTGAGCAGGGGCTTATCCGGTTTCCAACAGAGCACATTTCAAATTTTAATACTAGGTCATTCTCGATGAGGTCAAACAAAAAGAGAAAATTGACTGTCCCTCTGGAAAGATTCTGCTCTTCATTAAAGAAGGAGCTGAAGAATCAGAGCAAGGGTCTACCTTTCAAGGTTTATGACTGGAACTGAAATGCAACTTAGAGAGCTGTTTAGTTGTGAAGTGAGTGTAGGCAATAATGAAGATGGAACGAGGTGCCAATAAAACGGAGTGGATTTGAGAGGATGAAGAGATGTATTATCACCAAAACCAAACAGGTAAAGTAGAACAAGCACATGAGCAATTCAAATGGAAATCAGAAGAAAATATGACGAAGGTGAGGGGATCCAAAATGTAGCTTATACATATATGGATTCCAGGAGAAAGAATGGAGTGAGGAATGTGACCCATGAGGGTTTCTTTGAATTCAGAGCAAAATGTTGCATGAAATTTTAGGTAATAGCAATGAAAGTTATCCTCAGAATTTCCTAGGAGACATATATTTTAAAAATTTGACAGTATCTTGGGAGAAATGAATAAAGAGAACACTTGACGAGAAACAATAATCAAGTTGACCTCAAGTCATGCATTAAAGCACTAAACAAGACACAGAAGAGAAACATTAACAGCAGTATTTTGAAATGTAGAAATATCTACCTAAACTCTGTACCAGAAAATTGTACTTCATGTCTTAAATCTTAGGCCTCCAAAGGCTTACAAAATGTAAAATTCTGTAAAATTGGTAAACTTTTATTTGATTGAATGTTCTTCCTTAATATAATAACAAATATTTTAACCTTTGTGACCACAGTATCACTAAATTATAGAAAGATTCAAAAACCAGGGTAGGCAATACAAAAATGTAATAGAAATGACCTGGATCTAGAGTGCAAAATTCAGTGTTGTGACAAAGTGGGTAAAGCTGAGCCTGCAATGAGGATATCACATTTGGTCGCAGGTTCATGTCTGGGATGCTCCACTTCCAATCCAGCTTCCTGTTAATGGCGTGGGAAAAGCAGTGGAAGATGGCCCAAGTGCTGGGACCCCTGCTATCCATGTGGGAGGCCTGGAAGATGCTCCTGGCTTTAGCTTGGCCCAGCCCTGGCCATTGTGGCCACCTGGGGGTGAACAGTGGATGGAAGATCTCTCTTTATCTGTCTCTCCCTCTCTCTGTCTTTCAAATAAAATCTTAAAAAATGCAAAATTCTACTAATCAAAAGATGTGGGTTTCAGGGAAATCAGAAAATAGAAGAAAAAACAGAAAACTAAACTTATCTTAGTTGCATAACAGTGGGTTCTGGGGAGATGGTGAGAGAATGGAAGGTTAAAAAAATACATTTGAAAAAGTCAAAGTAACCTCTAGTAGAACTAAAATCAGGAGACAACTTTTCCAAATCATTGCATAATTTAAGAGCAAAGAAAAAAAATTATCTGTTTCACAAAAAATGGAAAACAAAGAAAATGAAGGGAGCATAAAGCCAAAAAGCATTAAAAAAGACAAAATTTAAACTAAATAGTATGTTACAATAAATAGAAATTAATTAAATCTTTATTAAGAAGTAAATGTCCAGATTAGAAACTGAAAAATAAAAGATACACAGGCTGATATATAAAAAGATAGGCAAAGGTATATTTGCAAATGCAAACAAAAATAATTGCAATGTTAAATTTTTGTTGTATATGACAAGAAAAACAATTAAGTTGGGCAAAAGAGCACCTTTAAATGAAGATATTATTGAATCAATCTCTTATTGTCAAGTAACAGCATCAACATATTTGAAACAAAACCTGTTAAAAACATAAGAAATAATTAGAAGAAACTGGTAATAATGGGAAAACTTATTGTATGTCTGTCGGTATTTGACAAAGTAGATGATGGATCAAGGAAAAATCAAGAAGAGTGGACAAAGAAGACCTGAAAAATCACCACTATTACAGGTATTAGTGTATACCTATTAAACATGTTGCTTATCGATAATACATTGTCTTAAAGAAAGCCATAATTCCACAAACTAAGAATTACTTAGTTCGTGCTCTCTTACCACAGTGTAGGAAATCAGAAATTATTTTTTGGAAAGTAGAAGGGAAACTACTGATAAATTTCAAATTAACTATTAGAAAACACACACACACACACACACACACAAAATGAATCCTTTCCTGTCCACACAAGGCAAAGGAAATATTGAAACTAGGAATACAGATCTGTTGGATGAGAATACTACCCAGCAAAACATAAGGAGGAAACTAAAGTTTGCTTGGAGGAAAACATACAGCAATGATTGCTTTTACTCTTAAATAGGAAAGAATCAAAATACATGAAGTAAACATTCTCTCAAGCTAATATTGAATGATCCTGCGGGGGAAACAGGACACACAGCAGACTCATAGAATGGCAGCATTCCTGTCTCAGAATCAACCCTTGGGACATTCGGATCTGGCTACAAGGTCCATGAGAGTCTCACAGGCATGGAAAGCCATGACACGGTGGCAAAAAACAATCTAAATGAAAGATCCTGGTGAACAAGGCCCCAGCAGAAGGAACAGGCCATCAAGGAGAGAGGCGCCTTTCTCTGAAGGGAGGAAGGAACCTCCACTGTGATACGGCCTTGACTAAACAAGTTCAGAGTCAGTGAACTCAAGGGGCTTCCATAGCCTAGACAGCTCATAGCAAGAGTCTCGGGTGATTGCTGAAGTCATAAATAAGAATGCCAATTGTTAAATCAACAACGGGAGTCACTGGGTACATGCTCCCCACGTAGGATCTCTGTCCTTAATGTGTTTTACTATGAAACTTAAAAACAACACTACTAGTCGAACAATGCCCTATACCTTGTGTGGTTGTGTGAGTGCAGCCTGTTGAAATCCTTGCTTAGTATATACTAAGTTGATCTTCAGTATATGAAGGTAATTGAAAAATGAAACTCGATGAAGGGCGGGATGGGAGAGGGAGTGGGAGAGGGAGTGGGAGAGGGGAGGGCCACGGGAGGGAGGGAGGTTGGGGGGGAGCCACAACAATACAAAAGTTGCACTTTGTAAATTCACATTTATTAAACAAAAAAACTATATAACAAACAAAAAAATAGAAAAAAGAACTTAATACTTTACCCTTTTAGTATTTTTTATGTTCTACTTAAAACTATTGGTTGAACTCTGCAATTAATACACAATCACTTTTAGGTGTTTAATTAATGTTATAACTAGTACTCAAATAGTATTTTACACTTTGTGTTTCTGTGTGGGTGCAAACTGTTGAAATCTTTACTTAATGTATGCTAAATTGATCTTCTGTATATAAAGAGAATTGAAAATTAATCTTGATGTGAATGGAAGGGGAGAGGGAGTGGGAGAGGGGAGTGCTCTGGGTGGGAGGGAAGTTATGGTGGGGGGAAGCTATTGTAATCCATAAGCTGTACTTTGGAAATTTATGTTCATTAAATAAAATTAAATAAACATAAAAATAAAAATAAAAAAAGAAAAGTAAAATATAACAAGAAAATAAGCAGCAGACATTTCTGGAGATTAAATTAATGCACTGGAAAGCAGAATAAAGTGATTAATAACTATAGGACTAAAGTCTTTGAAACAAACAAACAAATAAACCGGGTAAAATAGTCTTCCAGGAAGTCTCATTGAGGACAAAAAGAAAGAAATCACAAGTATATGATGTGGGATATGAGCTAGGCAGCAAAGTAATGAAAGGTAACAGAACTTTATATGGAAACATACATGTTAAAAAGATGAACATCAATGAGAAGTAAAATAGGAAATCAGAAAACAGTTTATCAAATCAGAATAGATCACTATCCATGGAAGAAATAGAAACCATTCTCAAAGAATTGCACCCATAAAAGGAGCTGTGCCCACATGTTTTATGGGCGAGTTTTTTAAACCTTCAAGGAACACATAATTCTTATGCTATTTAAACTGATACAGATAAAAAAAAGAAAAGTGCTGCAACTGGCTCTATGAAGCTAACATAAACCTGATAACAAAATGTGACAGAAACAGTACACTAGAACAACAGACTCATCTCACATAGAAGTGGAAGTGCAAACCAGAAGCAAAATATTTATTATACTGCTGTACTATTAAAATAGTAATGCTACCTTATCAAGCAATAATAAATAGGTAGGTTAATAGTATGAAATAAAATTGATTAAGTCAATGAAAAAGATTGTACTGACAAGTATTTTAAAAGCAGCATTTATTATAGAATAAAATGCATTTTAAATTTGGTCTGTATAGTCTTGTAAACTATAGAAAGATATTTCCTTGATATGATGAAGTGTATTAATCTAAAACTAATAGTCAATATCATTCTTTAATGTCAAAAGACTCAAGTAGTATTTCTTAACTTCATCGTTATAACCAGTTTCTCAGATGTTAGTGAGTGATTAAAAGTAAAGTGTACGATCCAAAAGTAGTACTGGAATAAATGGAATGGAAAAATGAGTCCAGATGTTTCTGGGAAAAACGAATGTACAAGACTAAACAAGAAAACTTTGACAAAGAATATTCATCCCAAGGACTTAATTTGAAAAACATTAAAATGTATGATGAAACCGCGGTCATTAAAATATTGTGGCACCAATGCTAGAGAAGAGACTTATAAATGGAACATAAGTGGGAGACCCAAAATAGATCCCAGATTATTTTAATACAACAAATGTTTTCCACAAAAGACAGGAAATGATGGATTATTCAATAAATCTTTTGAGATTATCTGGCTAAGCATTTCAAAGTAAGTGCAGTTAGCCTCGTCAACCACAACATCAACATGAATTCCAGGTAAGTTACACGTGATGCTCTCAGAGAGCGAGGAGGAAACAGGGGTTATCTGGCTGACACTGCGCAAGTTCACACCAAGAATCCTTGAAGAAGGCACATTCCAGAAAGTCACAAATTAAATTGTTTAACTACACAAAGATGTTATAAAAATTTTTTAAATTTACTTATTTATTTGAAATACAGTTACAGAGGAACAAAGAGAGAGAGAGAAAGAGAGAGAGAGAGATTTCCATCCATCCACTGTTTCACTCCTCAAATGCCTATAATGGTTGGGGCTGGGCCAAGCTGAAGCCAGGAGCCAGGAACTCCTTCCAGATCTCCTGGGTGGGTGGCAGGCACCCGAGAACTTGGGCCCTCTTCTCCTACCTTCCCAGGTACAGCAGCAGGAAGCTTGATTGGAAGTGGAGTAGCCAGGACAGGTTACAGCATATTGGTGTTAGAAGCAGTAGCTTAACTCACTACTCTCACAACTCCAGCTCCCAAAATATTGTATCTTTATATATTTGTAAAAATCATAAAACAATAAGATGTAAAAAAGTAATTGCTAAATATATACAAGGATTATATTATTTTAAAAGATTCCTCTTTATTCCCTTTTTAGTGAGTCTCTCTCTCTCTGCCTCTGTCTCCCTGCAGTCTACCTTCACCTGTCATTGCTATTCCAAAGAAGATGGATGCCACCCTGGGAAGGAGGAGGAGCACCTCACTGAGTCATAAAAGGCAGAGGAAAGACATCTCAGTGTGCTCAGGAAGACCTGGGAAACACCAGGGCAGGAGGAGGTGGAGAGAGGCAGCGGACATTGGTCCTGCGTTTCCCGCTCGGCATGGAAGGTGGAGGCATCTGAAGATGTCTAACGACGAAGTTGAAGGCAGAGATTCTTTTTCCTGCTGTCCATTTAGGATGTCCAGGAGAAAGCAGTCCTTCCCCTAGGGGCTCCACTACCTGTTAAAAGTAGAAGCCAGCGTAGTGGACAGAGAGCATGGCTGGCTTACCTCCTCTATGCAGTGTGAAAGGAACTCAGAGGGTTCTCCATGCTCTGAGACTGGGATGGAAATATTACCCAGAATTTGGCTCAAGAGGTTGTCAAAGGTGTTCATGGATGCTGTAGGAACAAGGTGTCCAATGACAACAGAGCAGGTGCCACTCAAACCAAGAACCAAGGGCCACAGTTGCTGTAAAAGCTAAGTGTGGCTGGTCATCAGGTGGTCACAATGGTCCATGGGTGAGTGGCTTCAGATCTGTCAGGAGACAACAGCATGGTTGAGGGTGGTGGTGGTGGTGGTGGTGGTGGTGAGTGTTTAACATAGTGGACTGAATTTCTGCTTGGGATGCCCACATTTTGTATCAGTGTGCCTGGATCAAGTCCCAGATACTCTACTTATTCAGCTTCTTGTTGGAATGTAGCAGGTGATGGCTCAAGTACTTGTGTCCCTGCCACCCACGTGGGAGACCTGGGTGGAATTCTGGGCTCTTGGCCCAGCACTGGCTGTTGCAAGAATTTGCAGAGTGAACCAGCAGATGGAAGACCCTGTATCTCTCTCTCTCTACCCTCCCTCCCCCACTGTGTGTGTGTGTGTGTGTGTATGTGTGTGTGTCTTTCTTTCTCCCCTCTCCCCTTTCAAGTAAAATGAAAATAAATCAGTAAAAATGAAAAAGAAAAAAACAGCATAAAGGATGGGGGTGAGAGTGGTCCAATCACTAGACTAAACCGATCTCCCCACTGTAGTACACTAAAAAAGAAAGAAAGAAAGAAAAAGCAAACTAAACAACAACAACACAACTAGGGCCCGAATTTTCTACCCCCTTTGACTTCCTGAGGTTATGCAGTCTCCTTGGTCTGGGCAACACCTTGGAGAACCATTCTGAGAGGCCAGGCGCTATGATCAGAACGTTTGAGTTCCTTCAAAATGCTGATATTGAAACCCTAACTCTCACTTGGTAGTCTTAGGAGATGCACTTTAGGAGGAGATTAAGAGACCCAGCGATCTGCCTTGCCTCTCCCACCACTGAAGCATCCAGCTAGAGGCGTCATCTGTGCATTAGTCCGTGGGCCCTCACCTTCACCAGATACTAGTCTGCCATGGCCTTCATCTTGGACTTCCTAGCCCCCAACACTGCAAGAAATGTTTCTATTGTTCATAAATTAGCAGCCTGTCTGGACTAAGACTTGAGTTGTACAAAAAGAGGCCGAGTATGTAAAAGTGACGCATAAATTATTGGATCTGACTGAGTTTACTGGATTTAGCTAAAAGGGTGTGTGTGTGTGTGTGTGTGTGTGTGTGTGTGATGTTTTCATAAAAGTCTGTGAGAAAGATCATATCAGTTGTGGGGAAATAAAGAAGTTATGTTTTCTTGGCACAACTGAATATAGCCTGAGAAGTTGGGCAACCCAGTAATGATGATAGGTAGTGATTAATATCTTCAATGGATAAAATGAGCCTACAGATAAAGGAGGAGTAGAAAAACCACTGTTGAAAATGAGGCCCAAAAATATAGACAGGCAAGTCCACAAAAGAAATAGAAATGATTAATAAAAACGTGGAAAGAAAGGTTCAAATAGTAAAGATACACAAAATGTAAAAGTGAAAAACCATTATGCAAGTTCAAGGTGATAAGCCAGATAGTGGGGCTAAAACACAATAAAAGTATTAGACAAACTGCCATTGACAGCTGTCCTCCAACCTACCATAAAACTATGAAGTAACAGAAGAGAGCAATAACTTTGTTATTAAGTGACTTGGGGGTTATCCTGCCTTCAAAGCAGTAACTTGCCTGCCTGCAGCCTGACTTGAGTCAGCTATTGTTCAAAGCATTGTTAGAATTCACTGTCAATGTCTTTGGAGCCTGCAGCACATTCTTCTGCATATGACAATAAATCTTCATTGACAGACTTGTCTGGTGGAAAGAGCCAAAATTAATTTAAAGCCAAATATCATTATACTATTTGTGATCATAGGCACAGTTTTCTCGTAAATCTAAACTCGGAAGGCAATGACAGAAGAGGCATTCCAGAGCCATGCTCTGGTTCACAGAAATAAGTATTTCCAAATGACATGTAAAAAGGCTCGTCCTTGGCCTGAGGTCTCCCATCCTGTCCTATGGAAAAACCTCCCAACTCTCCTATCCACAGTCTTCCTTCCCACTAAACCTTTGACAGTTGGAAGTATAAGCTGGACTACGTCATCCCTGCTTCTCAGTCCTCGGATGAAAACAAAACCATGTAAAATGACTAGCTGGGCTTGTTTAGTCTGGTCCCCCTGTTTCCAGCTTCATCTGACACCAGTTATCTCTTGTCTTCTCAGCTCTGGCCACAGTGGTTTTCTACAGAATTCTCATGGACATCAGGTTGGCCCTGACAAGAGCCTTTGCACACTTTCCCCTTTGAACCATGAAACTCCTACTCATTCTACTGATCTTGGCTCAGAGGTCAAGCAAGATTTTCTGACCTCTCTTGTTCTGCACTACCCTTATCCACAGTGTAAGTTTTCAAGGCACCATATCTAGGCTCTTCATGGCACCGTACACAGTTCTGGGTTGTTTTATGTGGTTGTCTGATCCATGTCTATCTCCCTCCGGAGACTGGGAGTCAAGAATGCTGACTGTTTCTACTCAGGACATTGCATAAAGCCCAGCACAAGGGAAGTTCTGGATATAACTGATGGATGAAGGAGAACTGTTGCTTGACATGCTTGGGAGGTCAGTAGTCCACAAGAGGACCACAACAATTCCCCAACCCCCTCTGCACCTGCTGCTCCCCCATCAAGAGGTGAAGTTGTTTTCCTTCCCCTTGAAAGTAGCATGAACTCATGACTTGCTCTGACCACAGAATGAGGCAGCTGTGATGTGAGGCCAGTTGTAGGCTCAGCTCTTCAAAGGCCTGGCAAGTTCTGCCTTGGCTATCTTGGAAAGAACTGTTATGCTACACAAAAACTGATTTAAGGGGCCAGCGCTGTGGCGCAGCGGGTTAAAGCCCTGGGCTGAAGTGCCTGCATCCCACATGGGCACCAGTTCTAGTCCCACCTGCTCCTCTTCTGATTCAGCTCTCTGCTATGGCCTGGGAAAGTAGTAGAAGATGGCCCAAGTCCTTGGGCCCCTGCACCCGCATGGGAGACCTGGAAGAAGCTCCTGGCTCCTGGCTTTGGATTGGTGCAGCTCCAGCCATTGGGGCCGTCTGGGGAGTGAACCAGCGGATGGAAAAACCTCCCTCTCTCTGTTTCTACGTCTCTCTGTAACTCTGTCTTTCAAATAAATAAAATAAATCTTAAAAAAAAAAACACTGATTGAAACCACTGGATGAAGAGAAGCCATCAGGATTGATAGTCAACCCTGACTGCCAGATGAGCTGGGGGCACTGACTTTTGAGTCATAAGATGCTATTGCTTTAAGATGGTTTGCTGTGCAATAAAAGTAACTGAAAACCTGGCCTCTCATCTTGCAATAAATTCTAATGGCTATTGGATTCCCCTCACACCAAAATCACTAAGAGGTCAATGTTGCTTTAAAAATCAGGGTCCTGGGGCCAGCACTGTGGCACAGTAGGTGGAGCCGCCGCCTGCAGTGCCAGCATCCCACATGGGCACTGGTTCAAGTCCCAGCTGCTCCACTTCCGACCTAGCTCTCTGCTATGGCCTGGGAAAGCAGTGGAAGATGGCCCAAGCCCCTGCACCCGCGTGGGAGACCTGGAAGAAGCTCCAGGCTCCTGTTTTCGATTGGTGCCATCTCCGGCTGTTGCGGCCATCTAGGGGGTGAACTAGAGGATGGAAGACCTATCTCTCTCTTTCTGCCTCTGCCTCTCTCTAACTCTGCTTTTCAAATGAATAAATACCTATTTAAAAAACAAATCAGGAGGGCCGGCGCCGCGGCTCAATAGGCTAATCTTCCACCTAGCGGTGCCAGCACACCGGGTTCTAGTCCCGGTTGCCCCTCTTCCAGGCCAGCTCTCTGCTGTGGCCAGGGAGTGCAGTGGAGGATGGCCCAAGTACTTGGGCCCTGCACCCCATGAGAGACCAGGAGAAGCACCTGGCTCCTGCCATCGGATCAGTGCGGTGCGCCGGCCGCAGCGCGCCGGCTGTGGCGGCCATTGGAGGGTCGGCAATGGCAAAAGGAAGACCTTTCTCTCTGTCTCTCTCTCTCTCACTATCTACTCTGCCTGTAAAAAAAAAAAAAAAATCAGGGTCCTGATTCTGTGTACCTGGAGTGGAGCAACACTTAACCCCCAGTTACCTTGGGAATCAATCAAGGGGTCAGCACCCTTATGTCACTCCTATGTCTTTATATGTCCTGATCTTTTTCCTTGCCATGTTTCACATATCACCATCTGAAACTTTGCTTGGTATTTAATTGATTAGATTTTCCGTTCTATGAGGGCAAGGATTTGCTTTTATTTCCAGTGATTCTTTAGCTGCCTGGCACAGGGCAGATGCACAGGGAAATTCTGGCAAAAGAATGATTTTCTGCTTCATTGCTTTTACCTTCAAAAAGCCCTTGTCACCTCCACCTTCCCCAAACATCCCATCCAAGGACACATTCTCCCTCTCCACCACTGGTTGTCTCCAGTCTTTTTAAAAATGTAGTCTGAATATTCGATTGCACATGAGCCATGTCACTCTGCTATGTTGCTTCCTTTGACTCAGGCAGACTAGCAATGGCTGAAGTCCAACAATAATGCTAGGTTTTATATTGAAATCAGATAACAGTCCCAGAATTCAGACACATAATTATGTGTTCAATCAATGTTGCCTGCTACATCACTTTCTTTGGATGCTCTCTCTTTCTCAGACCTCCAATGATATCCACCCTTCATGGCAACATCCATATATTGATTGACATATGTCAGTAATGGTCTGTGAATCATGTGAATTCTGGTGATATTAACATTTATTCTATTTACTCTTGCTAAGTACTGTGCTAGGTAGCTGACCTGAGTAACATCCCCTGTTCTATCATTAAGAAAGCCTGGGTTTAAATTCCAGGCCAATACGGTTCCCAATCAGCACACTGCCTCTGGAGGTAGTGGATCTGGGTGATGGGATGGAATAGGTGAGGCCCATGCACAGGCTTCAGGTATAAGAGTTTTCCTGGGGGACACAGTTTTCATTTTTCCTTCTCTTCCACATGTTGAAGGCTAACACTTTCATTTTCTTTATCCATCTCCATGCAAAACTTATTTGTAAAAGCATTCACTCCAAGGTATGAATGACTGATAACAACCTCAAGTGTGACCTCTTTCAGCTGAGAGGGCTCTGAGTTCCAAGCAACCATTTTGGATGAAGAAAGGAAACAAGACTAGCAAAATTTAGATATGGGAACAGACAAGTGAGATTCCTATCTGCAGCCACACTCTTCAATCCGGCAGGCACCCAGCCTCGGTGGAGAGGAGCTTGGGAAAAAGGAAAGTGTGACGGCACTTAAGGAGACAGTCTTCTCACAATATGGACGTGGGGGGCCGGCGCCCTGGCTCACTTGGCTAATCCTCCGCCTGCGGCGCCAGCATTCCATATGGGCGCTGGTTCTAGTCCTGGCTGCTCCTCTTCCAATCCAGCTCTCTGCTGTGGCCTGGGAAAGCAGTAGAAGATGGCCTAAGTGCTTGGGCCCCTGCATCCGCATGGGAGACCAAGAAGAGGCTCCTGGCTCCTGGCTTTGGATCGGGGAAGTTCCGGCTGTTGCGGCCATTAGGGGAGTGAATCAATGGAAGGAAGACCTTTCTCTCTGTCTCTTCCTCTCACTGTCTGTAACTCTACCTCTCAAATAAATAAATAAATAAAATCTTTAAAAAATATATAGAAGTGGGATCTTAGGCAATGAGAGAGTCCACTCACCTTAATTTCCTGGGTTGATTCCTATCATATGTGGGCATTTACCTCAGCCTCGTATATTACACTCATCCCTGCCCTGGCTTTAGTTTCTAATTCCTTTGCTCTTTGATATCTTAAGACAGACTGAAACCCTCTTCTTCCCAAAAGAGCACCTGTCACACTTAGGAGTTTATGTTCCTTGTGTATGATAATAAAATGGCATGCTTATTTTTCTGTTCGCATTTTGCATGAAAAATGTACTTAAGATTTTTAATAAAAACAAATAACATCTCACTGATGACCAAGCAGAAGTAGTGCCTTCTTTAAGTCATTGTTCAGTCAATAGCAGTACTTCTAGAAGCTTCTGCACTGTTCTCCAGATACAGAAAACTGCTATATTTCTTGGCATTGTAATAATTCCACATTGAGGCTTGTATTAATTGTTTAGACTTGTATTAATTGTTCACAATTTGTCTCCTTAACTACAGTGTCAGCCTCTCCAAGGCAAGCAACATGCTTTATTCATCGAATTCACACTTGGTGTCGGATACTTATTTTGTGGTCAGTACATTCTAGGAGGGATAGTTTCTTACTCAGCTGGTGTCAAGAAGAAATTGCAGACCACAGATTGGTGGATGTAGGGATCCTTTGTTCTAGTGAGCAGCCTCCTCAGCCACCGTTAATGAGAATTTTCAGCCTCCCTCTGCCATACCATTTTTATTAGCATTTCAAGGAATCCCAGTGATTCTGAGTGCTACTGTCTCACCACAACTTGTTCGGATCATCATTACCATCTCCCCCAAAAGCACAGACACAAGAGGAGGCTGTACTTAGACCAGAGCGCCCCCCTTCCCTTCAGGATACCAGGCTCCAGGCCCGAGGGGCTCATCTCCTTGTGTAGCTCCTGTCACCACCACAAGTCTCAGACGCTCAGGTCACCTGCCATCCTCAGGTTCCTTTACACCCTAGGCTCTGCATGTCCCCTGATCGCTGACCCAATCTGTTTCCCTTCACAAACAGCCCCTCTTCATCATGTTTCCCAGAACTCAAGAGTCTGTCATCATGCGCTGGCATCTCTCAGTTACTAAGCTGTTGGAAAGCAATACACAACCTTCTTGAATGTTCTACTTCAAATTTATGACCATAAGTATCAAATAGGCCCTCAAGACTTCTTGATGACTACTACATTTCCATAATACATTCATTGTCCTGCTCTCAGAGATGAATATTTCACATCCTTTTGCTCTCCAAATGTTCAACATTCTCTAATCCTTCCTCGCTGTTAGCTGACAATCTTGCTTGTTATTTCACTGCAGATGTAAAGAATATTCCACCACATCTCTATCTGTCTTCCTTATATCTACTTGTCTCAGTGCTCAGGTATTTAGCCTTCCCTTTCACTTCCCAGCCTCCACTTATGCATTGAATTCCATCACTGCTCTGCCTAAGCCATGCGTGTTTCTCTCTATCCTATCACTCTCATCAGAACATAAACATGACGTCACAACCCCTACCTTTGACAATTTCTTGGTTCCCTCCAGCTACAGTCTACTACCCAGCTCTACTCTAGCAAAGTTTCTCATGAAACTTTCCACTTTCCAACTTTCCGTTTCCACCCCTTCAGATTTTGTTCTTTCTAGAAAGCACATAATAAGGCTTTATTTCCCATCACTCCACTGAAGCCCTCCTCCTATCACAAAGGACCGGGTTATCGGGAAACCCAGTGTTGGTTCCGTCTTCCTCTTCCTTGATCTAGCAGCTCTATGGAACACACTGGATTGCCTGTGCCATCCTGAAACGTCTTCTTTCAGCCTCAGGGACACCACACTCTTGAATTTCTTCTTTTCTCCCAGGCCACTCTTCCCAGTCTCTTTTGCTGGTTGACTCTCTTCCTTTACCTTGCTGTATCAGAATGCCTTCAAGGCTCAGTTCTTTTCTCTTAGTATCTTCTTTTCTCTTAATACCCTCTCTCTTGTAGGTCTTTCCCTTCCTGTGGCTTTAAATATGTTGATGTGTCCCAAGCTTATCCACAGCTCACCCTTCCTCCAAGCTAGAAATTCATAAATCTGTCTACTTGGCATCTCCACTTAGATGTTTGGAAGACTTTTCAACATATTGTAAATGGAATAAATTCTAAATCCCACCCCTCCAGCCTTTTCCAGCTGTATCATCCTGGCTCTTCCAATTTCAGTAAGATGCACTACCATTTTCCCAGTTACTCAGCCACCAAACCTAGAAATTATTAATTCTTCTCTCTTTCTCACATCCTATGTCAAACTTGTCAGCTCTGTCTTTAAAATAAGTGCTTAGTATTATCACCCTCACCACCGCCACCTGTCCCAACTAAATCCAAAGCATCATGATCTTTCTCTCCTCTGCTTTAACTGGACTCCCTGCTTCCATTTTTGTCCCCCCTATATCCCACTCTCCACCCAACAACCAGAATGACCCTTTAGAATCATGAAGGGGGCTAGCCACTCACCTGCTAAGAACCCTCCAATGGCATCTCAACACAATTAGAATATTAAGTGCACTTCACATTGGCCTACAAGACCTCATGTAATTTTGATCCCGTCTTCCTAAGCTGTCTTTGAACTTGTCTTCCCCTTTGGTATCCGTAGCTCAGCCACAATGCCCTCTTTGCTCTTCCTTGAACAAGTCTAGCTCTTTCCTATCTTTGCTGTTCTTTGTGCCTGAAATCTCTTCCTCCCAAACCTCGCAAACCTTGCTCTCCACATCAAATACTGCTCAAAACTACTTCTAGACAGGACTTTCCTTTCCACCCACCCCATCATGCTTGTCACTCTCTGTGCTCTTACTCTGTTGGCTTTTTATATCCTGCCTGTTTGTCCTTGACCTTTCAGGATATATTTACTGGTCTATGTCTATCTCTTCCAAGAGAACGCAAACTTCCCATGGGCAAGAATTTTTCTGCCTTGTCCATTCTAAGTGTCTGAAACAGCTGTTCAATGAATATCTGATGCGTGAGCGTGCGAATGAATAAATGTGCCAAGTTCAAAAGACAGTAAAGAGTGGAATGCAGGAAGTAGGTAAGTAGGTAAAAAGTGTTATTTTGATAAACTCAAAACTGTGATGCACTTCCAGGAGCCCAGTAAGTAATACTGATGGGCGGGCACAACGAAGGCCAGGTGGCAGACTGCTTCTCCAGCAGCGCTGTTGGATAGAAATTTCTGCAATGACAGAAATGCTCTACATCTCTGCTGTCCAAAACAGTAGCCACTGGCCAATGCATAGCTATTGAGCGCTTCAAATGTGGCTAATGAGACTGAGGAACTATATATTAATATTGTTTAATTTTAATTTTGATTTAAATAGCTTTGTGAGACTGGTGGCTATGGTTTTAGGACCTGAAGAATCCCTTCCCCCGACTTGTGAATTCATGATAATAATGCATGGAGCTGCTGAGAAGACTAATGAAATAAAAAAGCCCAGTAAAATGTCTGGAACATGGCTGGCACTCAAAAAATAATGGCTGCTGTTTATGACACAGGGTTGCAAATTGAGGCATTGTAAGTACATGCCATTTAAATTTGGCTCTAAAGCACCCAAAGCATTTTATTAATTTTTACCACTACTTTTTATTTCTTAGAGTTAGTAAATAGCCAGTGTGTGAGTCTATATTTGATGTCACAAACTAAAAATAGCAAACAACCATTTTGGGATCCCATTGAAGACCTTTCAGAGACAGATGACTATTCCAAGTGTATCAGCCTGTTGATACTTATAGAGCTGATTAATTTTGACAACAGCTAGTTTAGCATCTGCAAAAATTGGATTGTTAACATCATTGTATTATTTACAAGCAATGTCATCTGCAGCTTCCTGGATGACTTTGGCTAAAGATAACATTTGGCTTATTACTTACTATTAAAGTAAAGGAATAAGTATTTACTTATCAGAAACACTATGATGAATTCTTTAAGGCTTAAATTGGACATGAAAGCATCACCCCCCACCCCTGCAAGTGGTTCACCATACCACTCTTCATGATAAATTCAGAAAATAGAGTTAACACAGATACAGAGCATAAGCAGACCATTATAACCAACCTTTGTGAATAATCTAATGTAATAATGAAACCACACTTTTGTCCAGAATAAGCATCGTGTTTGTTTTCAGGCCAAGAGAATTTGCATTCCCATTCCTTAGCAGAGTGGAAGCCGCATTCCACAGCGGCCTGAGTTCTTGTTGGAGACTCCTGGAGACTCGAAAGAGGGCGGATGTATTTAAATTAACTACAGGCTTAAAGGCTTTAAGAAAAGTCGAGATTCTCATAAAGGAGACCAATTAATCTGCATCCCTTGGAAGCCACTTTAGAGTAGCTGGAAAGGTGCCCTAGGACCTAATGTAAATGAGACTGCAGGAGAAAGAGAATGAAAATTCACGTTTCCACCAGGGAGCCTTTGGGAATGCCCTGGGAACTCTGCTCTTTGAAGCGCGGATCCTGCCCCTTCTACCCAGACAGAGAGTCTGGAGTAACCAGGGTGGGGGCTGGGCCTGGGGGTGGGGTGGGGGATGAAGACCCCTGAATGGTAAGAGGAGCTGCGGGAGGGACTTACCGATGGGCATCACCAAGAAGAAGGGCAGCCAGCAGAGGACGAAGCAGCCGACCACGATGCCCAGCGTTTTGGCCGCTTTCTTCTCCCGGGAAAACTTGAGGAGCCTCACGGAGAAGTGCGTCTTGTTTTTGGCGCTGGCCACCCCGCTGCCTCCGGCGGGAGCATTTTTCCGGTGGATGCGGAGCGTCACTTGCTCCGAGTCGGATTTGTCGGTCTTGAGGCCGGACTTGAGGCCCCGGCTCTCCCTCTTGGCCACCACGTAGACCCGGCAGTACATGGCCAAGATGATGGTCAGAGGCACGTAGAAGGAGCCCAGGGCCGAGAAGAGCACGTAGCCCGGCTCCTCGTTGATCTGGCAGATGGTCTCGTCGTCCGGGGCCGGCTGCCTCCAGCCGAACAGGGGCCCGACGGAGATGACCAGGGAGAAGGCCCAGACGCAGAGCAGAGCCCGGAGGCCTCTGCGCTGGGTGACGATGGTGGGGTAGCGCAGCGGGTAGCTCACGCCGATGTAGCGGTCGATGGAGATCACGCAGAGGCTTATGATGGACGCGGTGCAGCACAGGACGTCCACCGCCGCCCAGATATTGCAGAACACTCTGCCGAAGGCCCAGTAGCCCAGGATCTCGAAGATGGCGGAGAAAGGCAGCACCGTGGAGGTGAGCAGGAGGTCGGCCACGGCCAGGTTGACGATGTAGTAGTGGGTAACCGAGTGCAGGTGCCGGTGACAAGCCACGGAGAGGATCACCAGGATGTTCCCCAGCACCCCGAAAAGGATGAGGCCCCCCAAGATCACTCCGAGCAGAATGGCTTTGGAAATGTTCACCGGTGCCGGCGGGTGGGTGCAGTTGGAGCTGTCGGAAGCATTTCCAGAGAGAAACACCATGGTCCCGGCCGGGGCCGGGCGAGCTCCGGCTCTCTCGGGCCACCCTCGCGCGGGGGCGGAGGCGGGAACCAGGGAGTCAGAAGGTCTCGGCGCGGGAGAGCCTTGCCAGCTGGGCCTGGCTGGCGGCGAGAGAGAACGCGCGGGTGGGAAACAATCCGGGCCGGTCCTGGGAACCCTCGGAGGGCCACGCTAAGGTGCCGGCCATTACCAGCGGCATGGCTGGGGCCGCGCGGGGCAGCCCCGAGACTCTCTCCACCTGCTGCGCTCTCCCGGGGGCCCCCGAGCCCCTCCCTACTCGTGGCAGTGCGTGAAGCTCCAGGCGACTCGCTGCCAAAACGCAGTCCTAGAACCAGGCGGGTCCGCTTTTCTGCACTGTCTGATTCGCCTCGGTGCGGAAAAGACTGCGCATTGTACACAAAATGTGGAATTCAAAATTCCAGCGCCAGTCTTCCCACAGGCAAGCACGGATCGGCCGTCGACGCACAAAGGCAGCGGCCGTGGCGCGTGCGCTCGGCTCCCCGCCCGCAGTTACCCACGGCTGGTCCGTCCCTCTGCGGGCTCGCGCTGGCTCCAGCTTTTGGCTCGAGGGCCGGTGAATATGGGTGTGCAATCCTTGTCTAGACCCAGGCGGCTCCGGGCGGCGTTTGCCGGTGGCCTCCTGCAAGAGCGCAAAGAGGAAGGCGGATGGTGACCCAGGCGCCCAGGGAGCGGGGTCGCGCAGAGCCGGGCGGGCAGGGGGACCCCAGTCTCGAGACCCGCCAACTCTGCGGTGCACCAGAGGCTTGGAGCAGCCTTGCCGAGGGTTACGCGGGAGGGGATTGCGTGCCGCGCCGGGCGCTGGGAACCCGCCCCCGCGCGCTCCGCCTCGCCGCCTCGGAACCAAGTTCAAGATCCGAAGCCAAAAACAGAAGAAAGAAAAAGAAAACAACAATCCCCGAAACCCTTCAAGGCTCAGAGCACGGCTGGAGTGCGTGCTGCACCGAGCCCAGCGGGTGGAATCCGGAGGGTTTAGCCGGCTGTCATTTGAACAGGTTGCATCGCAGTCACCTGGGGGAGGCGACCGCTGTGACTCGGGACCGCAGGGCCTGTGCCACGCGCACGCTCCCGCCCGAGGAATTTGCACTTGGGTGTGCAGAGCGCGCGGGCTTGTGAACCGGCCCTCCCGAGCGAAGCCGAGCGGGTGCGGAGCTGAGCGCTACCTGGGTCTGTCCAGAATGGGTCTCCAAGCCACAGGGCGGGCCGTCCCCCGGGGCGCGAGCCGCGAGCCACACCCCGGCTTCTGGGAAGCCCGGTGGGTGCAGGGTGCGTGTGTGCGGAAGGGGCTTCGCACGTGGCGGTCACTGCGGAAGCAGCAAGCTCGCGTGCCGGCGGACAGGGGACGCCACGGATTTTCTGGGTTGGGGAGGCCACAATTTGCGTCAGAAACCGGAGTTTTCACAACGGCACACAGAGCCAAGGATCCCCGGCCGGAGTGCGGGGCGGGGGCACGTGCTTCCATGCAAAGACCAGGGTGAAGCTCCCCAATGCAAGACCTCCCTGGTGGTACTAAAAGCAAGCCCCTGCAACCAACCGTTCTCTCTCACCTCGGGGCGATTCACTCAGGCTTAAAAAGACACTTGTTCACCAGAAGTAACTTTCCAGAATACATAATGCGAACGGGGGTTGGGTACCGGTGCTGGAGCGGCAGAGCCGGTGAGGAGAGCGAGAGGCGCTGGCGGCCGGTGAGGGTTCCCGCCCTCTCGGAGCCCAGGGGCGGTCTGACCTCAGCCCCCCCGGGCCCTGCGGGGTGCCAGCTCCCAGCTCCCTGCGCCGCAGCGCACTCACCTGAAGCGCGGATGCGCAGCCACCCGTCGGCGCGCGGTGGGCGAGCGGCCGCAGCTTCAGTCCCAGGAGCCTCCTGTCGCCTCTTCGTTTGGGGGTGAGGGGACCCTCTTCGGAGGAACCAAATCCTAGGGCTTGTGCACCCGCTGACTCACCCCCGATGTCGTTAAGCTCCTGGCTCACTGTCTCGTACTTCACCTGGGCATTTAAAAATAAAGAGTGAAAAGAGAAGAAAAAAAATGCAGCCAACCAATAACTCCACTATGACCCTTTTAATATTCAGCTCCCTGACACCAGAAAAGAACGGCGAGCAACTTTGCAGCTCTCGCTGACGTAACACAGGCTGTAGCCCAGCTAGTACCGTAATCTCCTGCTGTTACCGTATTACCCTGCGGCAAACTGCGCAAGGGTGTGGAGGCTGGTTTTCTCGCGCGCGCGCGCGCGCGCGTGTGTGTGTGTGTGTGTGTGTGGCAGGGAAGAGTTGTTTCTAGTAAATAACTTCTTTATATGGGCTGCTTTTAAAATTAAAGAAACATTGACACTTGTGCCAGACGTGGCTGAGTGTGCGATGTGTTTACAGAAACGCCTAAGGAAGTTACTTTGAACAGCTGGACTCGATTAACACTTGTTAAATCAAAAATTAGCCTCATGTGCCAAAATGTGCAGGTACGTTTTAGGATTTTCAGATATTTCAAAAAATAACCGAAATCAAATAAATTTCAATACATTTATTTGTAATAAGATTACCTTTACAGAAAGATAATAAATTCCTTCCCTTGACCTATTTAATATGAGTAACCTCTTCACACACATGGATTTAAAAACCATTTTTCCCACTGTGGTTTCTCACATGGTTTACTGTTTTTAAAATGCCACCTATTTTTTCTCTGTTTTCAGATGAAAATGTCTTTTTAAAGGAGTGTTGCTTCTTTTTAATTCCCTTTGCTACATCGATAGTTGGACACAACCAGTGTATGTACTTAATTTTTTTTTTCTGGTAAGTTCCATGCTATTTACCTTTTGACTGGATAAAACCATATGCATTTCAGAATACTGAGAACATACAAGAATTTTCTCCACTTGATTCCCACCTTTCAAGTCATCTTCTTGAATCTTTATTGATTCAGATAAACATAATGTCCTTAAGCCTTACTAGGTTCCATTAAACTTGGTAATAAAGCTTTGGACAGTGGTATGCATTTAAATCCCCTACCTTGACCAAGCATTTATTAGCATTTTGTATTATAAAATATTTGGGAGGTTTTTTTATAGCAACAAATTTCAAAATTCCGTAGAGGAGAATCGGGGAGCCTGAGCTCATTGAAGATCTAGTGTTTATATTTACTTCTCTTTTGTATACAATATATGCACCTAGTCCCCTGATATAGGAATGGTACCCGTACCTACCAAATTTTATTTCACTTTAATATTATTTTAAAAATATATGTGCACAAATGGTATTCTCATCCATAAACTGAATTTCATACTACAGAAAGAACACACGGGTGGGCAGGCAGCAAGCCTGGGTGCTTCTAGTCTCAGTTCTCTGATTACTAAGTCTCTGGTGCTCTCTGGGTCCCATCAGGCACAAGACACTAGACTACATTTCTTAACACCTTATCACCTAACGTGTGTATAATGTCTGTTCTTCAGAAATTCCACCTGCCAAAGGGAGATATATTGTTTCATTTCATATTCACTAACTGTATGCCACGAACAAGAGTTCTCCATTAAGTTCCAGGGCACATATGAGAAGTAGTGCATTTAGCAAGAAAGACAATTGAAAAAATTGCTCAGATTTGTAATGTCAGCATTTACCAGGCTCTTTGGAACTCTCTCCCACTCCCCAAAATCAACCATATGCACATTTCCTCACCCTGTGGATAGAATCACTGATATTAATAATGGAAGAGCAGGTTTTTTGTGCTATCAGGTAGGTCTGTCAAATCTGCTTCTCAGCCCATGAAGATCAGGCTCTGTAGCACTACCTCTTGCACTAATTTTTTGGTTGCTAGCAAGTGACTCACAGTGACTCCCTATCCATCGCTTACTCTTAAAGAACGGTTGACATGGATGGATATGTGTAGGTGGAGTGAAGCTAGAGTATACTGTGGAGTCATAAAGACACTGTCCTACTATGAGAATGTAGCAAAAATTTAGCTTTTTCTGAGCTTTGGTTTCCTAATTTTTAAAGGGACAATGAAACCCCACTGGATGTAATCAGAAGCCTTCAAGAAGTTCATGGAAAAATGTATCTAAAGAGAAAACCATGTAAGGATTTCAAAAAAGTTTTGCAGCAAAATAAACTTATCCCTCCGTTTCCCATGAGCTTTTTGAAGTTTGCTTGTGTTAGGGTTGAATGAAATTGTGTCTCTCGAGAATGCAGCTCATCATGCTTGTTAACTATTTTTTTTTTTTTTGACAGGCAGAGTTAGTGAGAGAGAGAGACAGAGAGAAAGGTCTTCCTTTCCATTGGTTCACCTCCCAAATGACCGCTATGGCCCGTGCACTGCACCAATCCAAAGCCAGGAGCCAAGTGCTTCCTCCTGGTCTCCCATGTGGGTGCAGGGCCCAAGCACTTGGGCCATCCTCCACTGCCTTCCCGGGCCACAGCAGAGAGCCAGACAGGAAGAGGAGCAACCGGGACAGAACCGGCGCCCCAACCGGGACTAGAACCTGGGGTGCCAGCGCTGCAGGCAGAGGATTATCCTAGTGAGCTACGGCGCTGGCCCCGTTAACTCTTATCACTAACATTAAGAACCCTTTTCCCATTCTGCTCATTTTGTGTGTTACTCTAAAGTGAAGTATACTTACAGGTTTAGCTGGAGAGTGTGCCAAATGACCTGAGCATTATGCTTCGACCCAATGGTGAAAGCAGAGTGGCCCAATTGGGGCCAAGGTAGGAGAGCTGGCTCTACCCAATGGCTGCTCCTGCTTTTTCCCCACTTCCTCCCTCTGTCTACATCTTGAAGGACCATGCATATTTTTGTGAACACCCTGGCCCATATGTCTAGACAGCTTCTTTTGGCCTTGGGCCTCGAGTGTACATACTTGTGATGTTGTCTGCCTGAAAAAAGGCCTAAAGGTCCTGAAATTCGTTGGGTGGACATTTGGAGCCAAGGATTCTGGGCCCCAGAGCGTGGTCTGGAAGGAAGGTTATTACCATGCTGGCAAATCATATTAGTCCTGTGGAATCTTTGCCCAACGGGGAAGTCAATGGCCAAGGGGAGTCTCTCTTGCTTGGACTTACTGGTGCAGCTGTGTAGAAATCACAGGTGTGATGGAAGCTGAGCAATCCCCTGAAGGAGAGAGTCTAGGAAGATGGTACTGGCTGCTGTAGAGCTTGTAGGAGCAGCAGGATTCGGGTTGGGGGATAAAAACTGAGGAATTTAAATCAACAGCCGAATCATAGAGCGATGTGTGTGTGTGTGTGTGTGTGTGTGTGTGGCCAGAAGCTCTGGAGGAATCTGCCTAGAGAAAAAGTGCTGGACAATTAACATATGCCTAATGCCTTCAACTGGCAGGACTTGATTCTGTGACGAGGAAGAAAGTCAGCAAATGAGACTTCAAAGTTAAAAAGATTGTCACTCATTCTTTTAGAAAACAATACACAGTGGAATAAAGAGCTGTTTTCTAGGATTTATGATTCTAAGTGACAGAGTAGAGGGCTTAATGTTAGTATCCACCAAAAAGACCTGGCTTTTCAACTAATTCTCCTAAGGCTTAAAAAGTTAAAGTGAGAGGAAAATGAAAAACATTGCTCAGAAAGATATTGACACAGTATCAAATCACAATTCTCCAAACAAGCGTTGTGTTCTAATCCTTTATCGAGCACAATACACAGGCACTCCTGAAGGTGATGAGATAATAATTCTGTCTTTGGTAGCATTTGTCCAAATTCCCATTACCCTTAGAAAATAATTTTGCTCCATGTCCATGCACCACATCATCCTTACAGACCCTATTAGAAGAGCAAGGTGAGAATACGGAGTCATATCAGCCTATAACTGATCAGGTCAATGATAGTTTCGTGTTTGATAGCAAATGTGAGTTGAGACATGTCAATCAAATTCTTTCAACACCTTTGTTAAATGTCTTCTGAAACAAGAAGTATAGATATACTTTACTTCGTTGCTGATGGGTTATTGTAAACCCATTAAAGTGTTTATTCATCTGTATTTGGTTGTAAAACATATGCTGGGGTGCCCGCGTGGTGGCACAGTGAGTTAAGCTGCCACCTGCAATGCTGGCATCCTGGTTCGAGAACCAGCTGCCTCACTTCTGGTACAGCTCCCTGCTTATGTGCCTGGGAAGGCAGTGGAGGATGGCTGGGGTGCTCTGGGCCCTGTCATTCATGCAGGAGACCATAATGGAGCTCCGGGATTCTGGCTTCCACCTGGCCAAGCTCTAGTGTTGTGGGCATTTGGGGAGTGAACCAGTGGATGGATCTCTCTGTCTCTTTTTCCCTTTCCTTCTCTCTTTTTACTCTGCCTTTCAAATAAATAATATTTTGAAATGTCAGAAACATATGAAAATAAAAGTGACTTGTAATCTTACAATTGGAGAGTCACTGTTATATAGCTGTCACATTTTCCCAGTTTTTGTTCATGTGTGTGAACTGTAGACACATTTCTATAATGTATTATGTACACATATTTAATTCTGTTATATGTTAAACATTATATCCATTATCTAGAACCCTATAATCATAGTGTGTCTAAAATTATGTATTTTACTTTTTTCACTTGCACATTTCATGAAATCCTGCTTATATTAAGTTTGAGCCAAAACACGGTTTATGACAGCTGCACAGCAGTTCCAGGCTATGTGTATGCTGGGATCCGAATGTTTGTGTCCGTGAGAAATTCATCTGCTGACATGCAACCTCCAAGGCGATGGCATTAGGAGGCCAGGCTGGAGGAGGGCTGTGCTCTCATGGATGAGATGAGCACCCTTATAAATGAAGCCCTAGAGGGCTCCCTAGCTTTTCCACCACGTGAGGATGTAGCAAAAAAGACGGCCACCTGCGGTCCAGGAAGTAGCCCTTCACTGGACACCTGGAACCCTGATCAGGAACACTGCAGCCCCCAAAACTCTGAGCTATGAGCTTTGGTTGTCTATAAATTACTCAGCCTCCGGCATTTTGGATACTTAGGCTTTCCAAAAATTCTTGACCTATAAGCTATGCTATGAAAAATACTTTTATACATAAACCATTGTACTCTATTTTTTCCTTAAGATTGATTTCTGTAACTGAAATGAGAGGACCAAGTATTATGAACATTTAATGTTATTGTATTAGTCGATTTTCTGTGGCTAATAGCACAATACCGCAGAATGGGCGATGCATAAAAAAACAAGCTTATTATGACTCATGGCTCTGGTACCTGCTCTCAGAAACTCTAGAAGTGCAGGAAAATCAAGACGCCGTGCCGGTGAGTTCAGCAGTCTGACTCAGTGACGAGTGGGACTGCCAGGAGCTCCCTGCACAGCACTGTCACTGCGTAAACAATGGCCATAGCTTCTCTCTCATCTGCCGAAATCTCGGAGGATTCCTCTCATCGATGGATTGTGGCCCAGAATCTTGATGTCAGAGTTTGTCCAGGCATGGCAATGTAGAGAAGAGCACAGAAAGGAATAGACGGTAGGGTGTGGTAGAGAGACAATTTTGGATAATGTTCATTGTCTACTTTTATATTTGTGTGTTCCCCATTTCTATTATTGATTTCCTTGAATTCACCTTATCTTCTGTGTTTTTAAAAGAGATTTATTTTATTTATTTGAAAGGCACTGTACCAGAGACAGAGGGAGAGACAGGGAGAGAGAGAGAGAAAGAGAGAGAGAGAGAGAGAGAGAGAGAGAGAGAGAGAGAATCTTCTCTCTGCTAGTTCCCTAAGTGGGCACAATGGGCAGGGCTGGACCATGCTGAAGCCAGGAGCCAGGACTATATCTGGGTCTTCCATATGGATGGCAGGGGCCCAAATACTTGAGCCTTCTCTGGTGCTTTCCCAGGTTCATTAGCAGGGAGCTGGACTGGAAGCAGAGCTCTCATATGGGATGCCAGCCTTGCACACTGCGGCATAACCTGCTGTGCCACAACACTAACCCTGAACTTCTATCTGTTGGTGACCATGAAAATGTATTGTTCAGATCTTCTGCAACAGAGAGCATACTTGGCTGGTAGTCTGATTTTGGATTTTCTGGATCCACTCCTGCACTCAGGCCACGCTTCCTTCAGGCTGCTACCAAACATGGCTAAGCATGCAGAGGTTCTAATGCAAGTTGCTACTCCAAGATGTGGGATTTCTTAAGTGGGTGACTGTTTCAAGTCTGCTGAAGCTTTCTGTCCAGTGTGCAAAGAGACTGCACTGTGTTTTCCAGCCCTCCTTCCTTCCCATCATGCCAGGGTTCCCACGTGGGTCACGGTGCGGGGGCTGCTCTTGCGTGCTCTTTCACAGTTGTTTACCAAGTCAATTGCTTATGTGAATAATCACCTTTTGGTGTCTATTTCTTGGAGGACCAAAATTAACGCATAAAGTTAGCATTTTATGATATTTGTTGCCATTTCTTCTTGTTCTTGTCATAGATATTTAAAGAATGAACTTCATGAATTTATGTAAGCAGAGGTGCTCTCCCATTAATCAACGAGAAGTGACACATCTATTTATATCTGGGTAGCCTGTGAACTCTATCTGCCCATATTTTGTGCATATTTTATAGAAGCTTATTATCAGTGACTTTTCCCTGTCATCAGGAAGATTCACCTCATGAGAGGAATTACAGGGGCTTCTCTCTACTCAGTGAATTTTCTTTCCACACTGAATACTTAAGGTGCAACTAAGATTAACCCATAGGGAGCGGATGGGCATCTGCACCAAGTTTAAAGTTCTGAGATGAAGGCCTTGTAGAATGAGCATGAGGAGAAGGGGTCCTTAATTCTCTGACTGCAGCTCAGCAGATAATACGCTGTAACTTTAGGCTTACAAGATACCTACTCCTCCTGTTTATTGAAGGGTAAGCTGGAGTGCAGGATCAATATTCAGTTTTTATCCAGGCTGGCTAATTTAACTGCCAATACTACAGCTTCTCTACATTTTAGAAGAAGCTATGGGAAAGGTATTAATATGATGGGCTTCTCTCACTCTTTCGAGAGCCAGAAATACCAAAATAAAACAATTTTTACCCTTCTATTTTTTCACTTTATGAAATGACCTTCTTCATATTTTTCTAGTCAATTGGAGCAATTAAATGAATCCAGTTAAGATAATTCTAACAATCCTGTAGGAAAAAATCCTAAGTCAGGCCAGTCTTGTGTCAGAGCCAGTTGTAACAGGTAGATTATTGAAAAGGCCTGTTATATGATCACCTGAGAAAGCCTTGAAATTTCAGTTGAGGATTCTAACCATCTGCTTGACATTTTCAGTGACAAATGAGTTTCTAAATATGTAAAATAAAATAGATTGTTTTTCTTTTTGAGAAAATAATTCTAATGAAACAAATTGAGAGGTAGTCTCTAATAACATGGGGGGAGGCATTGATATTCATTACCCTTTCAACTGTGGCTCTGCCAAAAACATAAAAATTAAGTTTAAAAAATGTTCTTGAAATGGTAAGCTCAACTTCAAGGCAACATCTCTTGCCTCCCTCTCCAATCAGATTTGCACTTCTCAGTGCCCATATCCAAAAATTCTGTAGCTACTAGTGGCTTGTGACATATTAGCAAGAAGGATAATCAAGGCAATTATTACAAAGGGTCAATATTCAGGAAAGTAAAATGTCAAAAATGTCTTCTTCTCTTAATTAAATTTCACGGCAGGATAGTCAGTTTATCACTTTTGTGTTGGTCAGGATCTGAGCAAGAAGCAGATTGCACACTGAAAAGAATGTAACAGGATAATCGACACTACAGACCAACTGGACCTAATGGATAGCTACAGAACTTTTCATCCTGCAGTTGCAGAATCCACATCCCTTCCATCAGTGCATGGAGCTTTCTCTAGGACAGACCACACACCAGGCCATAAAGCAAGTTTCAGCACATTAAGAAAAGGTCCAAATCATACCATGCATCTTCTTTGACCACAATGGAATGGAGCTGGAAATCAATAGCTCAAAAATCTCTAGAATATAAGCAAACACATGGAGGCTGAACAACATGATCCTACATGATAGTGGGTCATAGGAGAAATCAAAAGAGACATCAAAAAACTGTTAAGGAACAGTTTTTGTTTCATACTATTTGTTGAACTCTTAGTATAGAGTTAATCTTCTGTGTATAAAGTTAATTGAAAATAGATCTTAGTAAAAATAAGAATGGGAATAGGAGAGGGAGCAGGAAGAGGGGAAGGAGTAGGGGTGGGAGAGTGGGTATGGTGAGAAGAATCACTATGTTCCTAAAGTTATGTTTATGAAATGTGTAAAGTTTGTACACCGTAAATTAAAGATTTCTGGGGAAAAAAAGAATTTAACTGGAGAAAGGTTGAGATAACACACATTAGGGAAATATTTTAACAATATGACACAAAAAATAAAGCTGGTGAAAAAAATTACAAACTGTGTCAATATTCAATATTTTAGTATGATAAAAGAAAAAAGGAGCAATGTTAAACTATAACTTTAATTGATAACAAAAATATTGCAAAATGTTTAGCAAATCTTCATTAATTTCCAGAATAAATGTGTTGTCTTCTGGCCTCCATTGTTTTGGAGAAGTCGGTTAAATTCTCCTCAATGTTTCACTGAAGGTAAAGTGTCATTTTTCTCTTGCTGATTTTAAGATCTTCTCCATATATTTAAGTTTCATCTGCTTGACTACGATTCATCTATGGCTTTGTTTATACTTACCCTGCTTAGCTTCTTGGATCTGTAAATCTTTCTTTCTCTCCCCTCTCTCTCTCTCTTGCCATCTTTGCAATAATTTCAGCTGTCATTTCTTCAAAGGTATCTTTTTTCCTGCCACAGTTTCCCTCTCTCCCAGGCTTCCTACTACATACGGGTTACATCACTCTACCTGGTGTTGCCTTACACCAAGGTTGCTTCCATTTTTTTCCTTTGTTTCCAGGCAGGATAATTTCCATTGATCAATCTTCAAATTTACTTATTTTTCCTTAGAAGCTGTTAGATCATCCGGAATTTTTAATTCATTCATGCACTTTTTATTTCTAGAATTTCCATTTTTCTATCTTTATAGTTTTAACTTTTCTGATAAGATTCTTTAGCTATTCATTACCGTGACTGTATTTTCCTTTAAGTATTTGAATACATTTACAATAACTGTTTTGAAGTCTTTTCTGATAATTTCAATCCTGAGTAACTACGGAATTAGTTTTTACTGATTGCTTTTCCCTCCTTAGTAACACATTTTTTAATATTTCCTAATGCATCTAGTTCTTTCCTTATTATATGCTGGACTTTGTGAATGATACCTTTGGGGGACTCTGTGTTTTGTAATGTTCCTTAGAAGAGTATTGATTTTTGTTTCAACAAAGTAAATTAACTTGCCTACAATCCAACTCTGAGTTGTCTCTGTTGTTATGAGCATCAGCTCAGTTGTATTATCCCTTTGAAGATTCCAGTAGAGTTTCCACAGGATTTCTTGAAATACCCCCTGTGCATCAGTGACCCAGTATTCATCTAGTGATTTGGGTAGATTTTATGTGGAGATTTTGGTGTTCATGTCTTTCGTGGCTTTCTCCACTTTGGATTGCTCTCTTAATCTTCCAGCTGGTTTGAAACTTCAAATTGTCTTTTAGCACCCAGAACAAGTATAACTGGGATTTCTGTCAAGTTTTTACCTGTGGATTAACTTGAATTTTCTATGAAAATAATTATCCATATTAAGTAGAAATTTGATCTCTTTCTTGCAGATTCTTATACTCCCTGTTTTTTATTCTTTTGTGTCTCATTTCCTGCACTGTCATGCTGAATTGGAGGTGTGATAACAGGTATCCTTTCCTCCATCCTTTGATGGGGTTGCTTCCAGGCTTTAGTATGAGATTTCTATATCTTTAGGTAAATAATATGAATGATTTTCCATATAATTTATAATTTATAAACAGTCTCTTTTACTTTTGTAGCCGCTAAGATGATCACTTGAGTTTCACTTTTAATTTATTAACATAGGGCCGCGCCGAGGCTCACTAGGCTAATCCTCTCCGCCTGCGGCGCCAGCATCCCGGGTTCTGGTCCTGGTTGGGACACCGGATTCTGTCCCGGTTGCTCCTCTTCCAGTCCAGCTCTCTGCTGTGGCCCGGGAAGGCAGTGGAGGATGGCCCAAGTGCTTGGGCCCTGCACCCGCATGGGAGACCGGGAGGAAGCACCTGGCTCCTGGCTTCAGATCAGCGTAATTCCAGCCATAGAGGCCACTTGGTGGGGTGAACCAACGGAAGGAAGACCTTTCTCTCTGCCTCTCTTTCTTTCTCACTGTCTAACTCTGCCTGTCAAAAAAAATTTTATTAACACAGTGAATGACTTGGATTGATGTTTTTATATTGCATAATTTTTTAACTGCTGACATAAGAAAATAGTATTTTATTTTACATGATTTTTGTTTCAATTTTAAAAATTTATTTAGAAACATTTTTGTAGTGATATTTACTAATAAGATTGGACTGTTATTTTCTTTTCTTATTATGTCTTTCTCCTGCTTTGTAATTACAATTTTAGTACCTGGAAAAAAGTGAAGTACATTTTTTCTGTTCTCATTAAACAAATTGGAACTTTTGTTATTTGGAAGTTATACAAATCAACTACAAAATACTTGGGCATAATGACTTTTAAGGGGAGAATTTTTTTTAAAGAAAGATTTGTTTATCTGAAAGACAGAGTTATGAAGGTGGAGGGAAGATCTTCCATCTGTTCGTTCATTCCTCAAATGCCGGCAATGGCCAGGGCTGAACCAAGGCTTAAGCCAACAGCCAGGAACTCCTTCCGGGGCTCCCACATGACTGGCAGGGGCCCATGTACTTGGGTCATCTTCCACTGCTTTCCAAGGAGCATTAGCAGGGAGCTGGATTGAAAGTGGAGCAGCCAGGACTTGAACTAGCACCCAAATGAGACGCTAGTGTGGCAGGTGATGTTTTAACATGTTGCACCACAATACAGACCCCAAGGGAGGAAATTTTTGTCTAGCATTTATATTGCTTTAATATTCTCAGTTACCCTGGTTGTTTTTTTAAATAGTTTTCTTCATTTTAACATAACTCTTATTTTAGTTTTTTAAACTTTATTTTTTTTAAAGATTTATTTATTTATTTGAAAGTCAGAGTTGCACAGAGAGAGGAGAGGCAGAGAGAGAGAGAGAGAGAGAGAGAGAGAGAGAGAGAGGTCTTTCATATGATAGTTCACTCCCCAATTGGCCACAACAGCCGGAGCTGTGACAATCCAAAGCCAGGAGCCAGCAGCTTCTTCTGGGTCTTCCACTCAGGTGCAGGGGCCCAAGGACTTGGGCCATCTTCTGTTGCTTTCCCAGGCCATAGCAGAGAGCTGGATCGGAAGTGGAGCAGCCGGGTCTTGAACCGGCGCCCATATGGGATGTCGGCGCTTCAGTCCAGGGTGTTAACCTGCTGCACCATAGCGCCAGCACTGATAATTTATTTTTTGAGATAATATATTTTTAATTTACATTATAGTCAAGGCTTAATGCTCTAATAAATAAAGAGTTCAACAAATAAAAAGTAAAAAGACCATAGTTCATCAGGAATATAAGCAAGGGCTATTCATAATAATAAAATGAACTAGTTTTTGAATGAAAATGGTTTTTGGTATATTTATTTTCAGGACATGCTCTTACAAACTCAATTTTTATTTCTACTTATGCTTTTTCAATTCATTATTTAATGTTCCTTATATTTACTCTATAGCATGATTATGTCTTATCAAGCTATCTGTTGTGGGGACGTCTCTGTGTGGCCTAGTGGGTAAAGCCGCCGCCTGCAGTGCCGGCATCCCATAAGGGTGCCAGTTCGAGTCCTGGCTGTTCGACTTCCAATCCAACTCTCTGCTATGGCCTGGGAAAGCAGTGGAAGTTGGCCCAAGTCACTGGGCTCTTGCACTCATGTGGGAGACCAGGAGGAAGCTCCTGGCTCCTGGTTTTGGATTGGTGCATTTCTGGCCATTGTGGCCATCTGGGGAGTGGACCAGAGGATGGAAGACTTCTCTCTCTCTGTGCCTCTGCATCTCTGTAACTCTGCCTTTCAAGTAAATAAATAAATCTTTAAAGAAAAAGATATCTATTGTGATTTTGTTGATCATCTCATTTTTTCTTATTTTTATTCTACTATTTTAATTTGTGTTCTTATCTTTTTTCCTTCTTTCCTTATATGTTTTTTATTTTTCCTGGTACTGACACCTTTGAATATAGTGTTGAATAGCTAGTTTCAATCTTTATATTTAAAATACTTTTATGATAAATTTATTTCTAAGAGTTAGTTTAGCTATATCCTAGAAGTTTTGATACTTTGTTCCCTGTTCTTTTTTATTGAGCTCTAGATATCATTAAATTTCTTACAGGATTTGGCTTTAGTGAGTTTATTAAATTTAAAAGTTTAATTGCAAATTTATGTTTTAATTGTATACATTTGGAGATTCCAAGATGGTGGAATAGGGCGGGAGCTTACTGCTGTAGGCTAGGGGAAGATAGTTAAAAAAAAAGCGGAGTGTGCAATCTCAAGAAAGAGTTAGGGAGAAAAGTGCAGAGGAAACTCTGTGCAAGTTGAAGGGACACTGTGGATCTACATGGAGGGTATGGATGCGCACAACCCAGGACCCCAGAAGCCAAGAGCCTCAGCACCAGCTTTGAAGAGTGGGGTGAGACCAGACTGCAGCAGCCTAAGCCACTGGCAATAAAGCTACAAGGAGAGCCTGGTGTGAGTCCAGCCTGGAGCCCTGTGTGGGGTACAGTGTACCTGCCAACCTAAAGTAAAATAGGGGCAAGTTTCTCTCTACCTGATCACCTGACAATGGCATCCTGTACCTACCCAAGAAAGAGCAGGTGCCATTTTGGACATCTGTAACAGCTGTGTCAGCTTGTGTTCATGTGCCCAACAAATGTCCAAGAGGAACCTGAGTCTAGCTGGGAGACCTGAGGGGGCTGGGCACCTGTGACTGTGGGAGCCTTGTGTACTGGGACTGTGAAAGCAAAGTGCCTGCCTGGGAGGGCACAGGGTGTGGCTGGGTCTTGGTTGCTGTGGCAGTTCCACATGCTTGGGGCTCACTGATTGCCTGGGGAGGGTTATTGCAGTGGGATCCATGATCACACTGAGGACTGCACAGATCCTTTGAATGGTTCTGGATGAATATTTAACCCACTGGGGCTAGTGCATGGGCACTGGTCACCTAGGAGGAAAGGAGGTAAGTGTGAGACTATGCCAACAGAGCTGATTAAAGCCTCCCCTCTGATAAACAAAGAGATTTGCCATGCCCAACTTGGGTGTCACCTTGGACACTCCTCTAACCCTGGAGCATTGAGCATGAACATAACTTCTGGGTATTCACTGAAAGAGTAGGCACTCCACTAAGCCACAGAGGTTTAGTCCAAAGAGAAAAGCCATCAATGGAAAAAAGAAAAACCCTGGGGCCGGCGCAGTGTGTTAACACCTTGGCCTGAAGCTCTGGCATCCCATGTGGGCACCGGTTCAAGACACGGCTGCTCCACTTCCGATCCAGCTCTCTGCTGTGGCCTGGGAAAGCAACAGAAGATGGCCCAAGTCCTTGGGCCCCTGCACCTGCATGGAAGACCCAGAAGAAGCTGCTGGCTCCTGGCTTTGGATTGTCACAGCTCCGGCCGTTGCAGCCAATTGGGGAGTGAACCATCAGATAGAAGACCTCTCTTTCTCTCTCTCTCTACCTCTCCTCTGTTTGTGTAACTCTGACTTTCAAGTAAAATAAATAAATCTTTAAAAAAAAGAAAAACCCAACAAATATCTCTACAAATGCCTAAAAATAAGCATAGAAATTAAAAAAAAATGAGAATAAGGAAGAAAACATGATGCCCCCAAAGGAACACAACACCTCAACACTAGAATGTGAAGATGAAGAGACTGAGGAAATGGCAGAAATGGAATTCAAAAAATTGATTATAGGATTCCTTAGAAGTAGTCAGAAGCAAATCCATGAGTTAAAGAAATCAATATGTGAAATGAATGAAAATTTTTCTCATGAAATTGAGATTTTAAGATAAACAAAATGAAGTATTAGAAATGCAGAATTCAATAGAACAATTAAAAAATGCAGTGGAAAGCCTTAATAACAGACTCAGTGAGGCAGAAGAGAGAATATATTAGTTAGAAGACAAATCTCTGGAAATTTTACAATCAGACCAATAAAAGAGAAGAGGAAATTAGAAAAATTATAACAGTGTTGGAGATTTATGGGATACTGTCAAACAACCTAACATATGGGTCATAGGAGTTTCTAGAGACGTGGAAAGAGAGAATGGATTAGAAGGCCTTTTTAGTGAAATAATTACATAAAACTTCCCCAATTTGGCGAAAGGAAGGGATGTCCAAGTATAGGAAGAACATAGAACTCCTAATAGACATGACCAGCAACCATCTTTGGTACGACACACTGTAGTCAAACATTCCACAGTAAAACACGAAGAAAAGATTCTAAAATATGTATATAAGAAAAATATCAAATTATATTCAGATGATCTCCAGTTAGACTCACAACTGACTTCTCATCAGAAGCCCTTCAAGCTAGGAGAGAATGGTGAGATACAGTCCAAGTCTTAAGAGAAAAAAACTGTCAACCCAGAATACTGCACCCTGCAAAGATCTCATTTATGAATGAAAGTAAAATAAAGGCTTTCCATGACAGAATTTGTCACCACTTGTCCAGCCTTATAAACAATGCTTAAATATGTGCTACACATAGAAACATAGGCTTCACTATGAAAGAAGTTGAAGGCAGAAAATATCCCGGTAAAAGTACAAAAAAAAATCCAAAGTAAACAATAGGAATATTTATGGAAAAATGGCAGGGCCAAATTGTTATTTATCAATAGTACCTTGAATGTAAATGTCTGCAACTCTCCAGTTAAAAGATACACACTGGCTGAATGGATTAAAAATCAAAACTGAATGGATTAAAAAACAAAACCCATCTATTTGCTGCCTACAAGAAATACATCTCACCAACAATGATACGTGCAGACTTCTGATTTAGCTCTCTGCTATGGCCTGGGAAAGCAATGGAAGATGGCCCAAGTCCTTGGGTCCCTGTACCCACATGGGACACCTGGAGGAAGCTCCTGTCTCCTGGCTTCAGATTGGCTCAGCTCTGTCCGTTGTGACAGTTTGAGGAGTGAACTAGCAGATGGAAGACCTCTCTCTCTCTCTCTCTCTCTCTCTCTCTCTCTCTCTCCCCCTCTGCCTGACTAACTCTGCCTTTCAAATAAATAAATAAATCTTTAAAAAAAAGAAAAGAAAATAGAGCAGCCAGGACTTGAACCAGCGCCCATATATGATGGCTGCACTGCAGATGGAGGTTTAACCTTCTATGCCACAGCGCAAGCCCTGCAAATATTTTCTACCATTCAAACTGGTTGCCTTTTTACTGTGCTGATTGTTTCTTTTGCTGTGTAGAAGTTTTTGGTTTTCTGTAGTCCCATTTGTCTATTTTTGGTTTTGTTGCCTGTGTTTTTGGTGTCAAATCCAAGAAATCATTGCCAAGGTCAACCAAGAATCTTTCCCAGCTGTGTTTTGTTTCAGGAGTTTTTACAGTGTCAGATCTTGCTTCTAAGTCTTTAATCCATTTTTGGTTGATTTTTGTGTGAGATCTAAGATTGGGGTCCAATTTCATGCTTTTGCATGTGGATATTTGTTATCTGAACTTTCTGTTGGGTGGGAGTAAAGCCTGAGGCCCACTATTATGCTGTCTTGTCGATGTCATCTCTGTTATATCAATTTATTACTATTTTAGATCATGATAGATCATATGTGGTTGTAGAGAATAATAGATTCTTTGTACCCTTTATCAGTTTCCTCATTGCTAACATCTTGTAAAACCATAGAAAAATAGTACAAATAAGACATTGATATTGATTTTGATAAACTCAAGATATATAACAGTTCCTATCACCTACTTACTTTCATTCATCCCACATCCCAACAACACCCTTTCCTTAACCTACCCTCCATCCATCCTACATCCAAAAACAGCTAATATGTTTTGCACTTTGACAATTTTTTTATTTCAAAATGTTATATAAAGAATAAAATCTGCATCATGTTAGGGTCTTGTGGTTCAGAATACTATTTATCAAGGTGGTACATGAAATAATAGTTCTTTTTTGTTGGTAAATGGTATCCCATACTTTAGATGTACTATTATCAGTTTTACCATTGACCTTTTAAGGATAGTTGAATTGTTTCCTGTTTAAG
The DNA here is from genome assembly GCF_051225735.1 of Oryctolagus cuniculus. NCBI lineage: Eukaryota > Metazoa > Chordata > Mammalia > Lagomorpha > Leporidae > Oryctolagus > Oryctolagus cuniculus. The sequence goes on along the minus strand of NC_142868.1, from coordinate 47,524,380 downwards.
GTTATTATGAATAAAGGTTCTACAAATATTTGTGTATAGATACTTATATGAACTCATGTTTTTGTATTTTTGGGGGGAGGAGTAAACATCCAAGCATATAGTTTCTGGGGTGTAATGTATATATAACTGCTTAGTTTCATAAGAAATTACTTAACTATTTTAGCATCTTTTACATTACCATCAGCAATTTTAAATGACCTGGTTTCTCTGCTTCTTAAAAACATTTGACACTATCACTTTTTAAAAACATTTGTTCATGATCATAGGTTTGTAATGATATGTCATTGTGTTTTTAGTTTACATTTTCTTAATGGCTAATGATGCTGAACATCTATGTCCTTATTTGCCATCTATATATCCTTTTCAGTGTAATGTGTACTCTTTTGCTCATTGTCTATTTGGATTTATTTTCCTATTGAGTTTTGGAAGTTCTTAGCATATATTCTAGATATACATCCCTTGTTGGATACTCGGTTTGCAAATAATTTGTTAATTTGTCCCATTTTTAAATCTTGTCTTTTCATTCTCTTAACAAAAGCAAAAGTTCTTGATATGATTTTATAAATTTATTCATTTGTTTTGTTTTATGGATCATGCTTTTTGGTGTCAAATCTAAAAACTTGTGTAGCCTAGATTCCAAAGATTTTTCCTATGTTTTTCTAAAAAATTTATTATTCTAACAAATTAGCCTTTTTATATTGTGCTTCTTAGTTTCATTAGGGTTGTTTTTGTATCTCTAAACAAATTTTAATTGTATTGGGATCACAACACATTTTACTATGCTTTCTTTTCCATTACTTTCGTTTCTTTTTCTTTTCTTTTTTGTACTTTTTTGTCTTATGTTGATATATTTTCTAGCACTTTGGGCTTTAGTAAGACAGATGTTTTATTAACTCATTCTCAGACTTTATTTATTTATAGCAAAAAAACCCTTAATTTCATTAAATACAATATAATGCTTGACATTGTAGAATTGTTTTCATAGGCATTCAGTTCTGAACATTTCATGGATTTCAATGTTTTTCTTCTTTAACTACAATTACCTAGCTTGCAGTTTTTTTAGTTTAAAATTTTAAGTTACAACTTTAACATAGATATGAATTTAATTGCAGGGACATCAGGGGAAATCATCTATATGATATTGACTTCAAAATTTTTTAAAGATTTATTATTTATTTTAAAGGCAAAGTTATAGGCAGAGAGAGAGAAGGAGAGTCAGAGAGAGAAAGAGAGATCTTCCATCTACTGGTTCACTCCCCAAGTGGCCTCAACAGCCAGGGCTGGACCAGGCTGAAGCCAAGAGCCAGGAGCTTTTTATAGTCTCCCACATAGGTTCAAGGGCCCAAGCAGTTGGGATAACACCCACTGCATACTTTGGAGCATTAACAGAGAGCTGGATCACAAGTGGTAGCAGCTGGGACTCAAACACGTTCCCATTTGGGATGCTGGCATTGCAGGTGGCAGCTTAACCTGCTGCACTACAACTCTGGCCTCTTGACTTTAAAATTTTTGTAGTCAACTACATGGTTAGTTTTTGAAATGTTTCATATGTGCTTGAAAAAATAAATACTATTTATTTGGTGAGCATTATACTACTATTAAATCAAATACATTTTGTCATGAAAAATTTATTTATCCTCACTAATTTTACTTTTATTTATTTTTTAAAGATTTATTTATTTTTTTAAAGATTTATTTATTTACTGGAAAGTCAGAGTTACACAGAGAGAGGAGAGGCAGAGAGAAAGAGAGAGCGAGCGAGGTCTTCCATCTGATAGTTCACTCCCCAAATGGCCACAATGGCTGGAGCTGCGCCAATCCAAAGCCAGGAGCCAGGAGCTTCTTCCGGGTCTTCCCAAGTGGATGCAGGGACCCAAGGACTTGGGCCATCTTCTGTTGCTTTCCCAGGCCACAGCAGAGAGCTGGATTGGAAGTGGAGCAGCTGGGTCTCAAATCGGCGCCCATATGGGATGCCGGCGCTTTAGGCCAGGGCATTAACCTGCTGCGCCACAGCGCTGGCCCCATCCTCACTAATTTTAGATCTCGATATGGTAGTTTTTGTTATAAGTGTTGCAATGTCTTCCATTGATTGCATATTTAGCATTTTCTCCTACTTTTCTGGCACCTGTTCTATTGCATTTGTTGATATTGTTTCTAGATGCAGTTAAATATCTTTCCTGTTAAATATCTTTCCTTTAAAGTTTATTTATTATGAAACTAATATTTCTACAGTAACATTGTTTTAGATTATTCTGTGTTGATGCGTTTTCAGCCACTTATTTTCAATTTTTCTCAGTCTTTTTTTTTTTTGTACAGAAATGTCCTACATAGATACCACAATTTATTTATTTATTTATTTATTTACTTACTTTTTGACAGGCAGAGTTAGACAGTGAGAGAGAGACTGAGAGAAAGGTCTTCCTTCCGTTGGTTCACCCCCCAAATGGCCACTATGGCCAGCATTGCGCCAATCCGAAGCCAGGAACTAGGTGCTTCCACCTGGTCTCCCATGCGGGTGCAGGACCCAAGGACCTGGGCCATCCTCCACTGCACTCCAGGGCCACAGCAGAGAGCTGGACTAGAAGAGGAGCAACTGGGACAGACTCCAGTGCCCCAACCGGGACTAGAACCCGGGATGCCGGCACCAGGATTAGCCTAGTGAGCCGTGGCGCCAGCCATCACAATTACTTTAAGCATGTCATCCTGTTATATGAAATTCTTTTTGCTTTTCACAGGCATTAAGATAACTAGTAGGCTTAGTGTCACGCATCTGTGTTTCTTTCATGCCTGTTATTTCATTTTCTGTTTCTTTTTCTCTGCTTTTCTTTCCCTGTTTTCCTTCTTCTTACAGTGTTGATAAATGTCGCTCCCCCTCTTTGTGGAGGAATGACACAGGACCCTGCGCTGTTCTTTTGTCTGCTCGGCCCTTCCCGGGTTTGCTGCTGGTTCTTCCCGGGTTGGCTGCCGTCCCTCCACCTCCGTGGAGGGGCGGGCCCCCCTGCCACTTTCCCCACTTCCGCGGGGGAGCGGCACACCGCCGGCCGGCTCTCTCGGGGGCTGCTCAGATGTTCCTTCAGATAGATGTTCCCCTTAGATGTTCCTGGTGCATGTTGTCTCTCTCCTCCTTTATAGTCCTCTTCCACCAATCCCAACTCTGCTACCCACACGCCGAGTACGCTGCTCGCCTCCAATCAGGAGCAAGATCAGCTCCTGCAGGTTACTGGTTGAACTGGAGGCAGCTGTGTAAAAGTTGTTTTTACTCCTCTCCCAGCGCCATATTGTGAGAGAGCAGATGCATAGAATAAGTCTTAATTCGAGTAACTTAGTCTAGTCCGAGTTGCTCCCCACTGATAAATTTATTTGTATTCTTTCCTTCATCCAATATTGATTTGAAAGATTACATATTTTATAATTTTTTCAGAGTTATTGTCAAAGTTTTGCTATTCCTACGTAAGTATGTTGTCAAGCAAAAACTAGAAAAGTATGCTCTCTGCTTCCCTCACTTAAGCATGAAGGTGGGATACTTTCATTAGCCTTCAAACTGCAGTTCCTTACTATTACTGATTAGAATTTTTTTTAAAAGAATTATTTTATTTCTTTGAAAGATGGAGTTACAGAGCCAGAGAGCCAGAGAGAGAGGTCTTCCATTCTGCTGGTTCACCTCCCAAATGACTGCAACAGCCAGAGCTGAGCTGATCTGACGCCAGGAGCCAGGAGCTTCTTCCAGGTCTCCCATGAAAGTGCAGGAGCCCAAGGACTTGGGCCATCTTCTACTGCTTTTCCAGGCCATGGCAGAGAGCTAGATCAGAAGAGGGGCAGCCGGCTCTCGAACTGGTGCCCATATGGGATGCTGGCGCTGTGGGCTGGGGCTTTAACCCACTGCGCCACAGCGCCGACCCCTACTGATTAGAATTTAATTCTGGCTTTTGAAAATAAAAATTGACAATTAGTAGCTCTAATTAAACTTACCAACTTATTTTCTCATTTCTTCCCTCCTCAGTGTTGCCTAGTTCTCTCCTGAGTTCACTTTTCTTTTTCATGTCATAAATATTTTTGAGGTCTTTATCATGCAACATTGAAACACACTAATGAAAAAGGAAACAAAAATGTCTTCATTAGGAATTTCTTAGTCTTGTTGAAATACAATTTTCAATATTTATTTCATAGATATTCTTAAGTTGTATAATGTTCTCTTAATATGTCTATATCTGAAAATACTTCTTTTTATTTTGTTTCTTTCTAAAGATAGTTTTATTGGTAACGAAATTCTAAGTTATATTTTCTCTTCTTCATTTAGAATTTTATCAATCTTGTTGTAATTTGTTTTTAAGTAACTCTTTTGATGACCCACAAAGCTTTTTAATTTTTTTATACTTTATAATTGGATATATTTATTGGGTACAAATTGATGTCTTGATGCATACATATGTTGTATATTTATCAAATCTTGTACTTAGGAGAAATACATTCTGATGAAGTAATATTTTATGTCTATGGTAATTTTATGCTTTTAATTTTACATTTTATCGTCTAACATTTCACAAAAAAGGGGAATTAGTTCCTATTCTGTTGGATACTAGTTGTGCCCTTTAAACCTTTAAAGGTTCATGCAATTCCTTAAAAATTTCCATCTATTGCCTTTTGTTTAAAGTTTTTAAATTGAAATAAAACACAGATGCAGAAAGATTTACCAATTTTAAATGCACAGCTTGGCAGATTTTCACAGCTACCCAGGTTGTGAACCAGAACATTGTCAAAACCCTAGAAACTCCCTTTGTTGTCAATTATTTCTTCCCTGTAGGTAAACACTGTCTTGATGCCCAATTTTACAGTTATGCCTATTGATAAACTTTATACAAATCATACAATATTATGAAGATTTGATTATGTGGCTTGAGATTATATTTGTGAGATTCAATCATACTGTTTTCTGTAAGTCAAGTATGCAATTTGATGTCATTGCTATATAGTATTTCAGTGTATGAGGAAACTCATATTTCCTTTTTCTTTCTTCTCTTTTTGGAGCATTTGGGTTATGTCCAGTGTTTACTATGGATAATATTGTCATGACCATGCCTACTTTCGTAACTGTTGACTTTTTCCAACATAGTAGTACCAATTACAACCTATCAATAGCACAAAATTTTGTGTCGTGAGTTTTCTTTGTTTTAGCCATTTGTGTGTGTGTGTGCGTGTGCATGTGCATGTGTGTGTATGTGTAGAATCAGCTCATTGTTACTTTAGGTTGCATTTCCCTGTTCATTGGGTATTTTACCGTCTTTTCTTGTCAAGTGTCTATTCATGTCTGTTTTTGAAGTTTTGATATTTAGGTATTTCTTAGTTTTATTTTTAAGCAAATTTTTATTGACAGATAATCTGTGTAGAAGTAAAATAAAATATTAAAATCATAAGTACATAGCTAGATCGACTTCACAAAATAAGTTTCCTTATTAAGAGCTACAAATATAACCAGAATACCAGTGGAATCCTCATACCTGTTTCCGATCACTACTGTCCACCTCCTCCCCACAGGACATAACTATGCTGACTTCTGACAAGGTAGACAGTTATGCCTATTTTTTCTTACTTTTGTTTCCATGGAATTCTATCATACCATAGAATTATTTTATCTGATTTATTTCACTCAATCTTACATGTGAAATGTACCATTATTACATGCAACATTATTGTATTTCTTCTTGAGAACAGTGCTTTCCAATAAACTTCTTAGTATCCCAAATTTTCTGTATTCTGTGCTCTCCAAGACTGTAACCATTAACCACATATGGCCACTGAGCACTTAACACATGGTTAATGCAACTAAATACCTAAAATTTCTTATTTTTATTCAGTTTTAATTAATTTAAATTTAAATAGTCACAAGTGGCTAGTGACTTCATATTAAATAATACAGCTCTAGAATAAATTATGATTTTGAATTATTATGAATTCTTTATGGATATAAGAATTATTCAGATTATGAATTCTTTATGGATGTAAGAATTACTTTTATGAATAAAATTTTGTCAAGATACTTGTACAAGTCTCTTGGTACAAATATGAACATGTACACATTTCGGGGGAATTGTGGGGCCCTAGGATACATGTATATTCAGCAACAGTGGATACCTGCCAAACAGTTTCCCAAAGTTACTTGTTCCAATTTATTCTCTCAGATTAATTTACTATCTAGTTCCTGTATATTATGAAACTATCTTTTCATTTTAGTTCTGATGTGTGTATTTTTTTTTTTTTACAGGCAGAGTGGACAGTGAGAGAGAGAGAGAGACAGAGAGAAAGGTCTTCCTTTTCCGTTGGTTCACCCCCAATAGCCACTGCGGCCGGTGCACTGCGCTGATCCAAAGCCAGGAGCCAGGTGCCTCTCCTGGTCTCCCATGCGGGTGCAGGACCCAAGGACTTGGGCCATCTTCCACTGCCCTCCCAGGCCACAGCAGAGAGCTGGACAGGAAGAGGATCAACCAGGACAGAATCCGGTGCCCTGACCAGGACTAGAACCCGGTGTGCCGGCACCGCAGGCTGAGGATTAGCCTATTGAGCTGCAGCGTGGCCCTGATGTGTGTATTGTATTTTGCAGTGACTTTAATTTTTATTTAACTAGTGCATAAAGCCATAAAATGTATTTAAATTGTATCTGGATGTCGTAATTTCTAAAGGTTTTTGTACATTTTTTGCAATTAACTAAATTTTTATTTATATGCATGAGCTCTTTATATATTGTAAATACTGTGTTTTGGCGGTTAGCAACCTGCACTGCAGGGCTCTTCCCCTAACTGATGGCTCCCCTTTTCATGCTCTTAATCATGCCTTGTATGAACTGAACTTCCTATCTTAATGTAACAGATGTATCCAACTTTTTCTTTATGTGTTTTATTTCTCAAAGCCATGAAGACATCATCCTATTTTATCTTTTGAGTCTTTATTGTTTGACCTTTCCTATGTAGGTATTTTGTCTACCTGTAATGGGTTTTGTGTGTGGTATGAAATATGAATCAAAAGCAAAGAAAACTGAAGAACTGGAGATAGTGTGTAATGCATAGGGTAATAGACACATTTTGTTATTACCATTTATCATAATTTGTTGAAGTTCTTAATTAATTTTAATTCTGAGACATACCTTAAGCCTCTGTGGCCATATCCCCTGAATGCATCCAACCTCATCCAAGAAATTCCTTAAGAGTCTCATGGGAAAAATAAAAATTTATTTTTGTCTTGGCTATTGCTAAAGTTTGGTAACATTTAATAGCTGCTCAATTCCTAAATAATTTCAACAAGGAAACGTTGTGGTCACAACCAGCCAACACGATTTAGTTGAACATGCCTTTTCTCTTTACTCAAGTATTTGATAGCAGTTTTCAGCAGAATCTCTATTAAGAAATGAGCGCTGTTCATTTTAATTTCAAGAGGAAAAATATTACTATTTGAAAATCAACCTCTGCAATTTTTTTTAGCAAAAATACTTTTTTCTTTTGTGGTTTTCTCCTTTGTGAAAATTTAGGAAACCACAATTTCTTTTGCTTACAAGTAGTTTCCCACACAAACAAAATAGGAGTTTCTAAGAAAAGTTCGAAGCTTTCTAATAATTTATGACTCAAACCAGTATTTCCTTAGATTTTCCCACACTCTGTCATTGGAACTGTATATATACAACTAAACCATAACGTCATTAGAGTAATTATATTTCCTAGGAGCTCCATACCATTAATAGTAATAATAACTAACACTTCATAGAGTTTATGGTTCACAGAGAACTTTCACATACATTTAATCTTGCTGAATTCTTTGAAAAACTTTCTTAGATACGCACTTCTGACACACATTTTTATGATGAAGCAACTGAAGATTAGAGAAGATGCATGAATTGGCCCAACGTGACTTGAGGGTAGAAACTTAGATTTTCTGAACCTAAATCATAAAGCTTTCAATACAAAACGTCTAAAATAAAACAAATGTATAGTTGAACTGGAGGAATCATCAAAATGAAAGAATAATGCTAATATCTAGTAGCACAATTTGATTTTTTTCAGGGGTTGGTAAGCTATATTTCATTGGCCAACTAGAGATGCCCAGCCTAATACTTTGTAGTAATTCTCCAGAAACAATTTCTTAAATTTTGTTAAGATTTGTAAAACTAAACAACCAAAAGAACATACAACCGAGAGGCACGTGGCCCACAAAATCTAAAATACTTGCAATTTGCTTTTTAACAGGCAGGTTTGGCTGAGTCCTGGTTGCTTCCCGCTACCGCCCAGCCCTGCCTAGCAAATAGATATTTTACTTTCTGAAACTCACGTTCATCATGACAAAGAATCATTAAGTGTTTTTCCTTTTCTGTTTGTTTAAACACAAGCTAAATTGCAAATAGGCACAACCAAGACATACTATTTACATTCAGTCCTGTCTGATTATCTGTCAATTTGCTGGTTACTGATCAGGCTAGTTTGGCGTGGAGGAAGAATTTTTTAGGTAGCATTGTCATGAGGCCTGGGGTGGTAAAAGGAGGGGATCAAGGACTAGGACAAGCTCTCAGTGCTGTCTCTAGTCACATTTACATGGAATCAGTTTGGCAAGAAACCCAGATCACAGCTCCTGAGTCTTGGCCTGCTGGACTGAAAACGAAGAGTCAGTAAGAATCAGTGGTCCCTACAGAGGCAGGAAGAAGCCACCTACTCTTCCTGCTGTCACAGGTGAGGTGAAAACTTCAGCCTTCTTGAGTCCTGTTTTATGTCACTGTAAGTACTGGGCATAGCAGAGGGTGGCAGCTTTGCTGGTAAATACTCCCGTGGGTGGAAGTCTTCAGGGGCGTAAGTGTCTAAGTGGCTTCACTGCACCTCTGGAAACTGCATCTCTCACACAAAGTGTCTAGCAACTGACCTAGGTAGTTTCTGAAGGTAGGAATCGGACACCAGCAGAAAAGCATCATTTGTCCTAGGCCTGGCTTCCACTGGGCTTCTGCCCAGAGAATCAGGCTGACTGTGCTTTTGGTACTATTCATCCTTTGGTATTATGTGTATGACAGCAACTATGGAGCCAATTTATATTTTGGACTTCTATGTTGTTCTAGAACCGTCTGTGAAGGTATCCTAAGGAGTATGTTTCAATGGTGAGTGCAAAAGCAGGCCGGTTTTCCCCTTCTTATAGCCTCATTTACAATTGTGTGAGAGAATGTGAAAGGGATCAGGGAGCTGAGTAAGTTTCCTTCTGTTGGACATCTCTGCTTGGGTTGATAATATCTGCCTTTGAGGACTTGGTGGGGTGGGGGGGAGGAGTAGGGGAAGTGTTGGTGCAGCAGCTGAGATGTCTGCATCCAAAATCAGAGTCCATGCGTTCGAGTCTCTGTTCTGCTTCAGCTCCAGCTTCCTGCTAACATGCACTGTGAGAAGCAGTAGATGATGGCAAAAGTACCTGGGTCCCTGCCACCCTTGAAGGAAACCTGGAAAGTGTTCCAGGCTCCTGGTTGCAGCCTGGCCCATCCTAGATTCTTTTGGGCATTTGGAGAGTAAACCAGCAGAGGGAAGATCTCTGCCTATCTTCAAGCTGCCACTGATTTCCCTGCTTTTCAAATAAAATAAATAAATAAAAAATTTGTTTAAAAATTAAAAAACGATTTAGTGTAGAACAATGATTATTAAAGATGGTATTCCAACAGGCTTTTTCTTGTATCTCTACATTGTAAGGGAATTACACCAAATGCTAAGAATATGAATAAATTATCATACGTACCATGTACCATCAAGGACTTCAAAGACATGTAAATAACTATATTAGCATGGTCTAATGCATATTAAAGAAAAATTTGATGGAAAGGTATGTATGCATTTTTAGCACTGAGTGTAGCTGGATCTCGACAACACCTATAGCTACAGCCAGTTTTAGGAATGGCCCTTCATCACTAACGTTTAGTGGAGGGCCAGTAAGTTCTATAAATATTAGGGACACACTATCTGCCAGGCAGGGCTCTACTCTTCCACTTAAGAATGTTCTGAAAACAAGGGGATTATTGGTCAGCTTTCCAACACTGTAATGAAATACCTGACACTGGCTATTTAGAAAGCAAAGAGGTTTATCTAACTCACAACTTTAGAGGCTTTAAAGTCCAAGTGGAATAGTGCAGGCTCTGAGGCAAGTAGTGTACCACCTCTTGACTGTTATCACCTCACGGCAAGTGATCACATTTCAGACCAGGAGCGGAGAGAATGGGAGGGGCCAGTGTTGCTCCTCTGTAACAACATTCTTATGAACTGTCACTCAAATCATGCTTCCAATGACCTAAGGACCTCCCATTAGGGTCTGCCTCTCAAAAATTTCACCATCTTCCATATAGCGCCACCTTGTGGACCAACCCTTTAATCACAAAGGACCCTGGAGGGACACCAAACCCTATGCAAACCATAGCGGATGGCAAGAGGCGCTATCATAAAAACATACTATTCCTCCAGCAAAGTGTTGAAACTGGATCCTATCATTGGCTAATGGCAACCCAGGCAGGCAACATCAACATGTAAATCTGTTTGCTGTGTGACCCAGAGAAAGTTACGAAGAACCCAGTGACAGTTCACATCCAGCTGTCAAAACAAGGGTACACTGACTGGGTTTGGCAGAGGGGATTCTCCGGGATGCTGGCACATGCATGCATATTGCTGCCTGAGAGCTACTCAGGTTGACCACGCCCTCCTTGTCTGGAATCACACACAAATGTGACCTTCGTCTCTTGCTTCCGTGGACTGGCTCTGCTTTTTCATGGGCCGGTGTTGCCCATTCATTTTAGGATGTCACAGTTTCTACTCTACACTAGACCAAAATAATATTTGGCATTAGGAAATCTCTCCTTTGCAAGGTATCTCCCGTATACACAGCTATTCCACAAGGAGCCTTTGCTTCATTCCAGACTTGCCTCCAGTCCCCAGATGTTGCCGGATGGCGCGCACAGAATTACTCTCTCACGCTCTGGAGTTACTTTGGCCAGCAGGACATTTTGAGAAATTCCAGATGAATTCTGAGAAACTGGCAGTGGGACCAGTGGTATCCAAACCAGAGAGGCAAAAAGTGTTGATGCCAGGCCAAATTCAAGTGGAAATAGTCATTTTCCTTTTAGGCCAACAAAAACTTCAGCTCATGGAAAGCCTTGGAGGGTGCCTTCCTTCACTGTGTTCACCAATAAGGACTTACCAGTGCTTTTCCTGGGTCGCTGCGGCAGGTACCCACTATGGATCCCCTCAGCTGCAAGAAAAGACCTTCGGGAGCTAAGTCAGCCGGAAGAGCAAGAGGATTTGAATTCAAAGGTAAAAGCAAAACTGATTTAAGACATTGCAGAGTTTTAGTGTCCATAGGAAGACATGCAGATAGCGCCTAGTTCTAGTGTGTGAGAACGCTCATCCCACACTAGGCTGCAAACGGCGTGGACTGTTGACGTAAGGCTGGGTTTGCCTGTTGCATACGTTACATTCCCAAGGGGAAGAAGCGACTACAGAAGCTACCGAGGAAGGTGGGCTGCGTTCTGAGGATTTTCTCTTGGCTGATAGTTATGGAGCTCATTAGGTACTGTTGTTTCCTTGCCGGAGGTTTTCAACCTGTGCCTAAGACATGCCATACCTTCCCATTAGCACAGAGAGCCAAAAGTAAATCCAAGGAATCCAAGTAGCCCCAGGGTCAGCGTATGAGCTTGATCAAGTCTCTTCACAACTCCTTGCCTACAGGCATATGAATAGCATGTCTCTTTATTTTCCAGGTTAACTTTAGCTCAACCCCACTTTCATAACTGCAATGATTGGGTATCTGAGGCTTCTTTCTGAAACTCCACAGACATAGACATCCTCAGAAGGTGACCTGGGTGTCTGTTCAATGTGCTCCCACAGTGTCCACTCAACGAAGTGTGGTGGAGAAAAGCACAAGTCCTGGGAACAGACTTCCCAGTTTGAATGCCACCTTCACCACTTACTAGGCGCTTGATCATGGGGAAGTTATTTAGTTTCTCTGCCTTGGGGTGGGGGGCATTGTGGTGCAGTGGATTAATTTACCACTCAGGAATCCTGCATTCCAGTTGGAGTCCAGACTACTCTGCTTCTGTTCCAGCTCCCTGCTAATGAACCTGGGAAGTAGCAGATCATAACTCAAGTACTCTAGTCCTTGATACCTGCATGGGAGACCTGGATGGAATTACTGGCTCCTGGCTCTGGCCTGACTCAGCTCCGGCCATTGTGGGGCCAGATGCAGGCTCACTTTCTCTTCTCTGTCTTTCTGTCACTCTACCTTTCAAATCAATCAATCAATCAATCGATAAATTTCTCTGAGGCTCATTTTCTTCAGTGGTGAAATGTAGGTGATAAAAACAGGTTTTCATCAGTACCCTGTGAGAATTAAATCAGTTACTACATGTGTGTTAATCTTCCTTGGCTGCTGTGACACTAGGTAAATTAAGCAGCAGATGTTTGTTTTCAGCATTTCTGGAGGCTGGAAAGTCCAGCATGGAGATGCCGGCAGGCTAGAGTGCTAGTGAGGCCCCTGTTCCTGACTCAGACATTTATCTTCTTAACGTGTCTTCACATGACAGGAGCAGAGAGAGAGGGGGCACTAAAGGACACTAATCCTGCCATCAGGGCTCTGGTCTCATCTAAATCTAATTATCTCCCAAACATCCCCCCTTCTAACACCACCACAGTGGAGGTTGTACCTCTACATAGGAATTTTGGGAGGAATATAAGCATTCAATCAATCCATAACATGTAAATAAATAGTGTTGGTTCAGAGCCAACGTTCAAATACTGGTGATTCTTCTTATTGTCATCTCCCTTCTCCCGCCTGCTCAGGACCCCGGCGTTCCCCCTGGGAGTCTGTTCTTGGCGCAGACTGCTGTCCTCATGGCAGTGAGATCCTACTGGTTCATCCCTGTGGCGGGAAGCTTCTAGGGCGGCTCCCAGTGATTCCCACCTCCTGGGGCCCTTCTCCTTGGGTGACCCCTCCCCTTGAAGTGTGGGCTGGACTTGGTGATTCAGTTCTAGGACTGGGTTGTGGCATAGGACTTCTCAGACTAGGTTATAAAAGGACTGTGGCTTCTGTCCTGGGCTGTCGTGTTATGGAGAGTCCTGTGAAACAGGGAGCTGAGTGAGGCCTGCGGTCAGCTGAGGCCTACGAAGATCCATGTGGTCGTGTGTGGAAGGAGAGCCTCCTACCCTTCAGTGGAGCCTTCCAATGAGGCCGCAGTCCTAGCCCACAGCTTTTTTCTTTTCTGAAAAATTATTTATTTGACAGAGACAGAAGCATAGGGAAATCTTTCATATACTGTTTCACTTTCCAAATGCCTAGAAGAGCCACAGCCGGGCCCGGCAAATGTCAGGAGATGGGCACTCGATCCAGATCGTCCATGTGGGTGGCAGAAACTCAAGTACCATCACCTGCTACCTACCAGGTAGCTGGAGTCAGAAGTGGAGCCAGAACCAGAATCAGGCACTCTGATAAGTGGTGCGGTGTCTGAAATGGCACCCTAACCACGGAATCAAATGCCCACCCCCAGCTGACATCCTGACTCAGTCTCATCAGAGACCTTGAGCAAGAGGTATCCAGCTCGGCTATACCCACATTCCTGACCACGGATAAGAGAAACTGTTGGTTGTTTTCAGCTACCAAATGTTGGGATGATTTGCTAAGCAGAAGCAAATAACTAGTACATCGATTGTGTGGCCCTATGAGGCAGATGCGTGCCAGGCTGAACTAGGATACCCTCGTTGGGCCAACCTCTTATCAATGCACTCAATGCTCAGCTGTTTCCTAAGGATCCAAGCACTGACGGGGACTTTGGCCTCAAGGCTCGCAGCATCATCAGAGGCACGGTCATGTTAAATGGAGTCTTGGGCCCTTATCCTGAATAGACATGGACTCCCATCTTTCTCCATGCAGTTGGATTTCAGGGGTCTCGGGGCCCTTCCTGTGTCTGCATGTGGTTGAGGACACTTCGGTCTAACACACCAGGACTCCCTAAATGCACATCTCGAGAAACCTGGATGGTTTCGATTCTTTGCTTCCCACAGTTCTCAGTAATCTAAGGGAATAGCAACCAAAAATGAGTCACAGCAAGTTTTCTTACATTGAAATTCCAGATTTTAAAGGAGCTGCTTGGTAATCTCTCAAAGGACGGTGAAAATGAGCTTCGATTAACAAAACCAGAGCTCACCAAAATCAACACACACACACACATGCACACACACAGATCCCACACACAATCATACAACAAACTACCTGATCCCCATATGATGGGAAGCGGCCTCTCCAGAGGGAATCAGGAACAAGTCAAGGCAGGGTGGCGGCTCTGGCCATCCGACCGCAGTTCAGATCATGTGAGGTTCCAGTGTGTATAGCTGGGGGAGCCCTGCTTCCTGGAAGTCTGGCGCTCCCTGAGAGGCTTGTTCACTGCCACTCTCATGCAGTCTAACAAGCTTTGACCTCGAGTGTTCTGTACGTTTCTGTTCAGTGTAATTTAACTTTGTTACCTTAGAGTGTGCCTTCCCTTTGCCCTGCTAGTTCTATGTTCCTTTTTCCTTTGATTTTGCTATCTTTTGGACTTATGTAAGCATTTTATTATTCCATTTATTTCCTTGGTTACTTTGGAATATGTACAGTTTTAGTGTTCACCCTAGGAATCCAGCACATGTGAGTATACCTGACCTGTGAAAGCCCAGTGTTAATTGATCTTTCTACCCTCTTCTGCAATAGAAGAGCTTTAGCATACTTTTCTTACATTTAATCCTCTCCTGAATTAACACTCTTCTTGTTGTTTATTAGATATACAAAATAAAAACTAGACATTATGTTGGACCCTCAGTGCTGTTTGGGTTGACTCCCCTATTTCCCTTGCCATTCTGCTTTCCTTTCTGCATATCCAACCTTTTTGTTTGGGATCCCTTTACAGCTGCCTGAAGAATAGCCTTCAAGACTTCTTTTAGTGTAGATTTCTGGGAGAGAATTCTCTCATTGTTTGTCTGATAATGTTTTAAGTTCATCTCTACCCTTGAAGGGTACTTATGGCTCCATATGGCATTCCGGGATGTCAGTTAGCCTGCTGCAGTATTTTGAAGATGCTATTCTACCGTGTTCACCCGGTTTCTGACATTTCTGCTGACAGGTAGGCTAGTCTGTCACTCACTTGAGCTTACGCTGTCCTTTTACTCTGGCTACTTTTAAGATTTTCCTCCTTAGCTTTCTGCAAGTTTACTCTGATGTGCCTACGTATGGCTTTCTTTTCTATTCTTATAGGAATTCACTAGATTTTTAAAATCTACAGATTAATGCTCTTCGTTGGCTGAAAAAAAATTCAGTTACTGTCTCTTCAATTATTGTGCTTATACCTGTTTCTCTTTTGTCTTCTGGGACTTTAATCAACTGCCTGATAAATGTTGCCACTGAATTTCATACATCTCTATTCTCTGTTTTCATCTTTTTGACACTCTGTGCTTTTTCTTGATAACACTTTCTGACCTATGTTTTAGTTCCCAATATTATTTCCTCAATTGCATCTCACTTGCAATGTATTTATTTCAATTAATTAATTTCTTGGAAAACCTCTAAAATAATAGTAAAACAACAAAGAAATTCCAAACAAATTCTTCACTTTGATTCTTTCTCAGTTCTAGGATTTTCTTAAGCCGTAAAGTGTGATTCTGTGTCGGAACGCAAAGAGCAATACAGTAGAGGTGTTCAGAAGGGTTTAGGACCATTGGAAGTCCGAGGGATGGGAGGGAGCTTGGATTTCAGTGACATCCTGAGAGCTGAGCTGTGAATTCACAGGGACCGGCAAGAGCACAAAGAGCAGGAAGAAGGGATTTGGATCCCCCACCCCCCAGGGCCAGAAGAGCAGTGCTCCTGGGCCTTGTTGAGAGACTCTGAGCCTGGGAGTGAGTTATCTTTACTGTATCATGTGCTTTCTCCTCGGTATCACAGGAAATGTAACCAGAAAGTAGCAAAAACTCCACAACTAAAACTCAGCCCCCCCAAAACAAGAAATTCCTTGCCAAAAGGCAATATAGACTGCTTACTATTGGGTGGTAGAACGAAGTCATAGTAAAAAAGTAATGTTTCAGTATTATTCTCTCTCTCTTTCTCTGTGTCTCTCTACTGTATTTTGTATACTCTTGCAATTATTTTGCCTTCAGCAACTCTAACTACAGAAATATAGTGGGGGAGACAGAGGTCAAACGGTACAAAGTTTTGGCTGTGTAGGGTACATAAACCTAGAGATCTAATCTACAGCATGAGGACCATGGCTAAGGACTTGCATCGTACACTTGAAATTAATATGCATAATTACATAAAAGGCAATTACATGAGATTATGAATATGTTAATATTCTTGACTATGGTGACCAATGCATTGTGTATATGCATATCAAAATATTACGTTGCATTCCTCAAATATACAATGAATAAACAAGTGAATAAATAAAATGGAAACACCTCCCAAAAGTTAAAAAATAAAATGGAAGGGAAGAAAGGAATGAGGATCGTATTTAAATCTAGAATAAGAAATGAGAATTGAATTTATAACTTTAAATTCTTTATTAGTATAAATTATGCAACCAATTTTGGTGTAATTTTAGATATTTTCTAATTTTATGTCCTGCCTAAATATTTGCAGGGCCCTCCTGCTGAGACAACAGTGCACATTTAATCCATGTAATTTCTTCTGTTCACTGCTAACGCATTTCAAAGATTCATATTTACAAGAAAGAATTGTAGGAGAGGAGGGCAAATATAGCTCAATGAATGCATCTCCTGGGATTAAAGCATTTTTGGAAGCAATCTGCTTTGTTAAAAATTACAACAAACCTCCCTTTCACTCTGGTCGAAGCTAAGTAGTCAGAGGTGGAGACGGCCCAAGTGTTGGACGGGGGCTGTACTGGTTTTCTCACTGCTGACGGGGAGCATCAGAGGTGGGTGGGGAGCTGTTCCGGACGCCCTGTCATTCCACTCAGATGACAGGGCCAGTGTTGCGATGGTGCCTCGGCCATAGCAGACCCCCGGAAGAGGTGGATGTGGACACTCTGGAGAGGCGGTGTCACCGGGTGTGAGAAGGACACACTCCAGGAAGCAAACTGCCGTCCACCCGGTGTCTGGAGCCCTGATGTCTCCTTTGAACTCCGTCACCAACCTCTTGCATCACCCTGGGGAGTCTGCCAGTCACAATTTCCACATCCCTGTGTTCTTTGATAGCCTTCCAGCCCTAAATGTCACTGATATTATCATGGTATTCTCATACCTTCCATTGTATCTACTGCTGGAAAATTTTAAATTTTTATAAGGAGAAAAGTTTAAGAATGAAATAATTTTAAACATTTAGCTGACATATAATCGTGCATCCTTAGTGGGTGGGTACAGTGTGGTAATTTGATACATGTGTACAATGTGTGATCATCGAGTCAGGGTAATTAGCATAGCCGTCTCTTCAATCATTTATCCATTCTTTGTGTTGGGAGACTTTGGACTCTGGTAGTTACTTTGAAATAGATCATATCTTTTTGTAAACTACAGTGACGGTACTGTGTGATAGAACACTAGGACTTAACTAATGTGATTTTGACACTGGTTATTCAACCTCTCTAAAAAGGTTTTAACAAATATTTAAAGTAAACACTTAAATAATTTCAAGTAAATATTTAATTTCAAATTAAATATTAACATTTTACTTTAATACAAGTTTTTATGCTGAAACATTATAAGCATAAAATAGAGAAAAACATTGTAATATTCCTCCAAATACACATCACTTACTTACATTCAATTATTATTAAGCTTTTGCTACATTTGTTTTTAATATTTAAAATTCTCAATATCGTAGGCCGGCGCCGCGGCTCACTAGGCTAATCCTCCGCCTAGCGGCTCCGGCACACCGGGTTCTAGTCCCGGTTGGGGCGCCGGATTCTGTCCCGGTTGCCCCTCTTCCAGGCCAGCTCTCTGCTGTGGCCAGGAAGTGCAGTGGAGGATGGCCCAAGTGCTTGGGCCCTGCATCCGCATGGGAGTCTGGGAGGAAGCACCTGGCTCCTGGCTCCTGCCATCGGATCAGCACGGTGCACCGGCCGCAGCGTGCTGGCCACGGCGGCCATTGGAGGGTGAACCAACAGCAAAGGAAGACCTTTCTCTCTGTCTCTCTCTCTCACTGTCCACTCTGCCTGTCAAAAAAAAAAAATTCTCAATATCGTGACATTCATCCTTACATACTTTAGGATGTACTTCTAAAAAATAAAGATATTTGCTAAGATAACCATAAAATCATCATCCCTAGAATACAATTAATAATTGTTTGACATTGCTTTATACCCAAATTTCTCCAAGTTGTCCCCCAAATATTTTCTACTTCTGGTTTGCTTCAACAAATCAGGTTCACACTCTTGATTTGTTATGCTTTTAAATTCTCTGTTAATACAAATCAATCTGCTCCACCTTTTTTTCTTCCATGATAGTAAAGGGACTGAAGAAAACAAAATGCCAGTGACTCAGTAGCTACTAGCTGCTACCTCCTCCTTGGCAGCGATGTAACATCACGCTGCATGGACTGGTGTACATGCAGCATTGAACGCCGCGTACCCTTTCCAGTGACCCTGTTCTCCGTAAGAAACAAAGCAGCACGACGCCGACATCTTCGGCTCAGACAGTGGTGACTCCAAGCAAGAAGCTCTCGTCCCCAGACTCTGGGGCCACAGTTTGTCAGGGAGGCAGACTGGGCTATGGGCATAGAGACAGAGAGAAAATGTTTTCCTTGCTGAACTGCGAAGAGTTTAATGGAGGACATTAAGTCTGCAATTTCATTTAAAGGAGTTTCGATTTTATTAGTTACAAGCTCAGAGTTCCTCCAGTCCTAGGGGAATTCTTAAAAACATCTAGTTACCATGTCTATCAGAAAAGCTGTAATTTTCAATATGCTTCTTGGGGGATATTTGAGGCAAAGATTATAATGTTTTTTGATTTTTATTGAATATGAGTAAGATGAGATTTGGGGAGGATTTTATTTAAACTTTTATTAGACATTTTGGAATGAGGCTGCTCATTATACAGAATTCTCATTACTGGAAGCTCATGACCATGCTATTTGCGGTACAGTTTGTATCTCCCACATTTTGGCATTTGCTATCAATTTAACATTTGAATCTTTAATGCTAGCTATACACAGGCTGCTCACGTCCTTCTTGGTTCTTCTGCCTGCACTTTGTGTGTGTGTGTGTGTGTTTGTGTGTGTTTTCTAACTACTGAGTATCCAGAGATATAGTTAAAAGAGGGAAGACTTACGTTTAAATTTGATTATGCCATTAAAATTCTGACAAAAACAGCTAATCCTAAATAGTAACAAATATTATTCTTGTTCATTTTTCTCCATTGAAAATCATACAGAGACATTATATCAAAAATAATTACAGCAGAAAAGGGTCATCAATGATTGGATCATCAAGTCACTCCCATTAAATGGCAGCACAATTCCCTTATATTTATGCACCTTCCAGGAGGACACTGAGCACCAGTAGTGTTCGATATAGACACGCATGGTGGAGAACCTCCAGCGCCAGATGCCGTGACTGGGGTTTGCGATCGTCTCTGTGCCGCCTGTTCCTGTTTCTGGGGTTTGCAATCGTCTCTGTGCCGCTTGTTCCTGTTTCTGGTTCTCCTCCTTTCACGCACGTGGTAAGATTATACTGCCTGTCTCTTGAAGTTAGGCAGACCCCGAGGCATTCAGAGAGGGAATTTATTGTCGGATGCATGACTTGCTCAGTTTCATTCCTTTGCTTAGGCGGCAGGTGACGTCCCACAGAGCAAACACCATCAGCCGGAGTGCTCGATTAAAGATTGCTGGGGGCACAGCCCTCAATCCATCTTGGGTGGACTTAAAGTACAAGCAAAAAGTCAACTTTTTTTTTTCCTTTTAAGATTGATTCATTTACTTGAAAGGCAGAGTTACAGAGAGAGAGAAAGGTCTTCCATCCACTGGTTCACCCCTCAAATGACCACAACGACTGGGCTGGGCAAGGCTGAAGCCAGGAACTAGGAGCTTCCTCCAGGTTTTCCACACAGGGGCAGGGGCCCAAGGACTTGAGCCAATGTCTGCTGCTTTCCGGGGTGCATTAACAGAGAGCTGTTTGAGAAGTGGCGCAGCTGGGACAAGAACCAGTGTCCACATGGGATGCCGTCACTGTAGGCTGTGGCTTCAACCGATTATGCCACAGCACCAGCCCCAAGAAATCAACTTTTGCTGTTTTAAACCACTTGGACTTTGCAGTTGTTTCTCACTTGAACACCCTGTTAATGTGCTTATGTTATCTGAGTCATCGGAAGTTGATGTTACCATTCCCTTTTAACAGAAGAGGACGCTGTGACTCAGAGTGTCAACAGCTCGCTGTAGACCTCAGTGTACATGTATGGTGGGGACAGAACTGCACCTACATCTTTGTGACACATACCTCCTCCCCCAAATGTACCTTGAGGGTAGCAAAGGAATTTTTTTATTCAAAATTCTGTTAAATACATCTTTAGTGATTCCCATAGAAATGCCCTGTGGTCTGTTTATTCAGCCCCAGTTGTTGGACACAATTACAGTTGTTCCAGTGTTTGTGATACCAGGAATGTTGTCAGTGGTTCATACAAATCTTTTTCCTGAACTTCTTCCAGGATAGAGTATTTGACAAAGGCCCAGATTTCTGAATCCAGGGAACAAAAGGGGGAATAGTGAGAGCAAGGCTGTGGCATGGAGTCCAGAGATTGCTTTGGGAAGCAAGTGAGAGTCGGGAGCCAAATGGACTTGCCGAGTTGAGGGTCAGTCCGGAGAAGACGGAGCAGAGACAAAACCAGACCAAAGGCAGCGGAGCTACAAAGACAGCCAGACAAGCCACGCAGGTTCAGGGAGAAAGAAGGTGGACCCTAGGGATGTTCCCTAAGGTGCTGGGATTTAGAGGTAGGACATTTGCCCAAAGGTAACTATAAGCATTTAGTTAGCACTTGCTGTATGTTAGGTATCATGCTGAGAGCCATGCATGTTTAGGGGATGGTGTGGTGACTGAGTGGGTAAAGCTGCTGCCCGTGATGTTGGCTTCCAATGTGGGCATTGGTTCCTGTCCCATCGGCTGCTCCACTTCGATCCAGCTTCCTGCTAATGCACTTGGGAAAGCATTGGAAGATGACCTGGGTCCTCCTCCATGTGGGAGACCTAGAAGAGCTCTTAGCTCCTGGCTTCCGTCTGGACCAGCTCTGGCCATTAAGGCCATTTACTCTTCTCCTCTCCTCTCCTCTCCTCTCCTCTCCTCTCCTCTCCTCTCCTCTCCTCTCCTCTCCTCTCCTCTCCTCTCCTCTTCTCTTCTCTTCTCTTCTTTTTGACAGGCAGAGTGGACAGTGAGAGAGAGAAACAGAGAGAAAGGTCTTCCTTTTTGCCGTTGGTTCACCCTCCAATGGCCACCATGGTTGGCGCGCTGCGGCCAGCGCACCACGCTGATCCGAAGGCAGGAGCCAGGTGCTTCTCCTGGTCTCCCATGGGGTTCAGGGCCCAAGCACTTGGGCCATCCTCCACTGCCTTCCCGGGCCACAGCAGAGAGCTGGCCTGGAAGAAGGGCAACCAGGAAAGAATCCGGCGCCCCGACCGGGACTATAACCCTGTGTGCCGGCGCCGCTAGGTGGAAAATTAGCCTATTGAGCCGCAGCACCAGCCTCTGCTTTTCAAATAAGTAAATAAATCTTTAAAATAAAACCCTTCTTGTTTATCTATACATAGTCCTTCTTGGGTTAGGAACTAAGGCTCAAAAAAGTAAATAAACTTTTTATAAAAGTCATGTGATAAGTAAGAGGATCCAGGATTTGAACCACAAACTCGCCCATTCAAATTACTGTGCCATACTGCTCATGGCTCCGCATATGTGGGGAGAAAGCTGTTCAGAGTAATGAGCTCATTATGAACACTAAAATGACTTTTTACCTAGTTTTCTTGAGATAAAGTAAAAGTACCAGAAATGTTCAATAGACTAACTAACAAATACTACTTAAAAATGCAATCCAGGGGTGGGTGTTGTGGCGCAGTGTGTTAAGCTGCCACTTGGCATAGCTGCATCCTGTATCCGAGTGCCTTTGTTTGAGTCTTGCACCATTTCTGACCCAATGTCCTGCTAATGTGCACCCTAGGAGGCAGCAGATGATGGCTCTGTTACTTGGGTTCCCTGCCACCCACATGGGAGACCCAGATGGAGTTCCCAACTCCTGGATTCAATCTGGCCCAACCCCAGCTGTTATGAGCAATTTGGAAGTTAAAACAGCAGATTGAAGATTACTTTCTCTTCTCTCTCTCTCTCTCTCCATTCAAGTAAAAACTTTAAAAAATACATAATCCAAACAAGACAGGGAATTAAATAAAATAAATGCATAGGCACAATATGTGGTTTACTATTCTTACCAATTTCAGTATCTTTTTTAAAAAAGACTTATTTATTTGAAAATTAGAGTTACACATAGAGAGGAAAAGTGAGCTAGAGAGAAAATCTTCCACCTACTTGTTTACTCCTCAACTGGACTTGTGGTTGGGGCTGGCCCAGGCTGAAGCCAGGGCCCAGGAGTTTCATCCAGGTCTCCCATGTGGGTACAAGGGCTCCATGCACTCAGGTCATCTTCTGCTGCTTTCCCAGGCACATTAGCAGAGAGCTGGATTAGAAATGGAGCAGCTGGGTCTTGAACTAATGCCCATAAGGGATGCTGGTGTCACAGGCAATGGCTTTACCGCTATGCCACAACGCCAGCCCCTATTCTCAGTGTCTTTAGTTGAACACTAGTTTTTTTCAAGGTTTGAGTAGAATCCTTTTCTTTTTTCAAATGTATTATAGGTTAGAGCTTTTTAGAGCTTTTAAAATTTATTTATTTATTTATTTTCAGGTGCAAAATGATTTTATTTTAATTTTTAATGAGTTTTTAACAGATTCTGTGATTTGCAGATACATTTCTAAGAGCATGATAATCCCTTTCTCCCTCCCCCTCTCATCCTCCCACCCACAGTCCTCACCTGTATCTCTGTCTGTAGCTCATTGACTAGTGAAGTTGGATTTACTATTACTCTATTGGTTGACCTCTGGGGCTTCTGTCATAATAATCCTCCAAGTGTGTTTGTTTTTCTTTCTTTGAAAAGAAAGTTTTACATTCATAATACCACTAATGCTAGCTTTTCAAACACACTTCAATGAACTATGCAAGCACTTGTCTAGCTCAGATGGCAAGTTGATGATGGCAGCTTTGCATAAGGATACACATTTCCCTTAGAAGGGAGCTGTTCTGGTAAGGAAGCCCTCCCCACCTTGCTGTCAGCATCAAGGGTTCCAAGTTCCACCCTTGGTCTCTTTACGAGATGCCCTATGACTCTGAAAACTGCCCTCTGTGGCCGGGTTCACTGTGGCCAGCTCACAGGTTAAACTCGGACTTTAAATTCTCCCATTATCTCTGGGTGTCCTTGTACTCATGCATTTTAAAAAATTAATAGACTTCACATACTTTTTAGTGCAGTTTTAGGTGTACAAAATTACTAAGCAGACAGCGCAACAAGTATCTACTAACTCAGCACCTCTCGTTCTTTGTTTCCTTCATTATTAATAACATCCTACATTCGTGTGGCCCAAATATTAGAACTGCTGAACCAATACGAGTACATCTTTACTAACTGAAGTCTATAATCGAGGGTTCACTCTCAGTGTGGCTCATCCTGTGGGTTCTGACAAGGGTCTAATGAAGTGTAGCCACCATAGTACCACACAGTAGAATCCCACTGTACTGAAAAGCATCCCTCTCTCTCCTATGACCTTGCTGCTGTCCTCAGGGTTTTTCCGTCTCCAGAATGTCGTATGGTCAGATTCATGCTGTGCGTAGCCCTCCTTTCCTTTTATTTTTGCTGGTCTCATCCTTCTGACCCACATGCCCCTCGCTGGCTCACCCCGTTCTCACCTCCTGCCAGGCTGGCTTCTTGCCGCTTTTGGTCTTCTATGTTCTGTGGATGCAGTATGTGCCCACCAGAAGTTTGACCCATCTCTGGCCCAGTAGTCATCACACTTGGGCCAGGGAACTGGATGCTCTGTTTCAATATTTATCAGCCACTGCTCACAGACTGTCTTGGGAATGTTGACATATTTAAAAATGAGTTTGAAGCCGATCCAATGGCTTGGTGATTACAGATAATTTAGGTCTGCAACTTGGCTTGTTATTACAACAATCTATTTGGTCTCTTGGTTCTAGACATTTTCCAAATGAAAGGGACAGAGTTCATCTTCAGCATATCCTTTGAGAGTCTTCTTTTATCACATATTTTTTCTGTGCCAAGCTCACTTCTAACCATAATACTTAACTGCCTTTCATAATGAAAACAATAAGCTATGAGTTAAGATAAGGATCTAGTCTAGTATTTTTTTTTAAGATTGTATTTATTTATTTGAGAGGTAGAGTCACAGACAGTGAAAAGGAGAGACAGAGAGAAAGGTCTTCCTTCTGTTGGTTCACCCCCCAAATGGCTACAATGGCCGGAGCTGCACTGATCCAAAGCCAGGAGACATGTGCTTCTTCCCAGTCTCCCATGTGGGTGCAGGGGCCCAAGGACTTGGGCCATCTTCTACTGCCTTCCCATCTACTGCCTTCCCAGGCCACAGCAGAGAGCTGGACTGGAAGAGGAGCAGCCGGGACTAGAACCCATATGGGATGCTGGCTCCATAGGGGGAGGATTAACCTACTGCACCACAGCGCTGGCGCCTAGTCTAGTCTTAATCATCATTGAAAAGAAGTCCTGTGTTTGCAGATACTGGTCTTGTTTACGTGATCCCTTTGACTATTAGTCCTTTCATTATGATCAATTGTGAACAGAAATTGATCACTTGGACTAGTGAGATGGCATTGGTACATGCCACCTTGATGGGATTGAATTGGAATCTCCTGGCACGTTTCTAACTCTAACGTTTGGGGCAAGTCCTATTGAACATGTCCCAAATTGTACATTTCTTCCCTCTCTTATTCCCACTCTTATATTTAACAGGGATCACTTTTCAGTTAAGTTTCAACACTTAAGAATAACTTGTGTATTAATTACAGAATTCAACTAATAGTATTAAGTAGAACAAACAGAAAGGCAGATGTCCTAAACAGCACTCTGGCCTCAGAATCAGCCCTTAAGGCATTTGGATCCGGCTGAAAAGCCCATAAGAGTATTTCAGACATGGAAAGCCAAGACACTCTGGAAAAAAAAATAATGACCTAAATGAAAGATCTCTGTGAGTGAGATCCCAGTGGAAAGAACAGGTCATCAGAGAAGGAGGTACCTTTCTCTGAAGGGAGGAAAGAACTTCCACTTTGACTATGACCTTGTCTAAATATGATCAGAGTCGGTGAACTCAAAAGGCTTCCATAGCCTTGGCAACTCATGACAAGAGCCTAGGGTGATTACTGATGCCATAAACAAGAGTGTCAATTTGTTAAATCAACAACAGGAGTCACTGTGCACTTACTTCTCATGTAGGATCTCTGTCCTTAATGTGCTATACATTGTGATTTAATGCTATAACTAGTACTCAAACAGTATTTTTCACTTTGTGTTTCTATGTGGGTGCAAACCATTGAAATCTTTACTTAATATATACTAAACTGATCTTCTGTATATAAAGAGAATTGAAAATGAATCTTGATGTGAATGGAAGGGGAGAGGGAGTGGGAAAGGGGAGGATTGCGGATGGGAGGGAAGTTATGGGGGGGGAAGCCATTGTAATCTATAAGCTGTACTTTGGAAATTTATATTCATTAAATAAAAGTTTAAAAAAATTGAAAAAGAAGTCCTGTGACATCTACTTCCTTTGAAATAGACTTGAAGACCACAAAGAGATAATGTTTGTAATGCTCTAGTTTAAAAATTTTAAATGACACATAAAAATCGTACACATTTATGGGATACCATATGATTTTTTCATACATGTATCCATGTTGTAATGTCCAAATCAGGGAAAACATATCTTTCTCCTTATTTCACATTTCTTTATGGCAAAAATATCCAAAATCCTTTCTTCTAGCTTTCTAATTTTTGTTAAAAGATATACAGTATATTATTGTTACCTGTAAACACCCTACTGTGCAATAAGACATCAGAACTTACTTCTTCTAACTTAGAACTTGTCAGTCAGCTTATTTCTTCTAAAGTAGAACCTGTCAGTCAACCTCTCCTCATCTCCCTCCCCACTACACTCTCTAATCTCTGGTAACCACCATTCTACTCTCAAATTCTAAGGCATCAACTCTTTAAATTCCACATGTAACTGAGATACTGCAGTACTTGTCTTTCTGAACCTGGATTATTTAACTTAACAGCTTCCAGTTGCATCCACGTTGTTGCAAATGACAAGATTTCATCCTTTCATAGCTGAGTGGTATTCCACTGTCTATCTGTCCCATATTTTCTACTCCCATTCATCTGTTGAGAGACTCTCAAGTAGTTTCCATTCCTTGGCTACTGTGACTATAAATGCAATAAACTTAGAAGTGAAGTTGTCTCTCCATGGTAACTTAATTTTCTTTAGACATACACCCCGTAGTAGGATTGTTGGATCATATGAAAGTTTATTTTTAGTCTTTTGAGGCATCTCCATATTGTTTTGCACAATGATTTTACTAATTTATATTCCTACCAACATTGTGCAAGGGTTCTCTTGTCTACATTTTCACCAGCACTTTTTATTGTTTGTCTTTTTGACAATAGCCATTCCAACTGGAGTGAGGGATAGCTCATTGTGATTTTGATTTGCATTTACCTGATGATTAGTGTTGCTGATCATATGTATGTCTTTCTTTGAAAAATGTCTGTTTAAATCTACTGTCTATTTTTAAATTAGATTATTTAGAGTCCTTCCCTCCCTCCTTTCTCTCTCCCTCCTACCTTCTTTCCTCCCTCCCTCCACCCTCCCTCCCTCTTTCCTTCCTTCCTTCTTCTTTCCTTCTTTCTCTAATTTTTTGCCTGTTGAATTGGTTGAGTTCCCTACACATTCTGGATATTCAACCTTTCACATATAGCTTGTAAACATTTTCTTCCATTCTATAAGTTTCCCCTTCACTCCGTTGACTTTCTTTTGCTGTGCAGAAGCCTTTTACTTTAATGAAATTCCTTTGGTCTACTTTGCTTCTGTTTCCTGTGATTGTGAGGTCTGATCCAAAAAATAAAATCCTTGCCCATTCCAGTTTCCTGAAGCATTCCTCCATGTTTCCTTTGAGTAGTTTCGGGTTGTAGATTTAGGTGACAGAATTTTTAGGTTAAAAGGTTTCTATTGTATAAAATCTGAACCTAAAGGGTTACCACAACTATGAGCTGAGTCACTGTGGAAAGCTTCCTGGGAAATCAGCGAAAGACAACCCACGGCTTACTAAGAGGAAATAAAAATGCCAGAGGAGTCAGTGGTGATGGGGGAGGAGGGCAGTAAGAGCTGAAGTTGGACACACAGGACAAGATGAAATATAGGCAACATTAAATCCTGAAAATTCCTCACAGTGCCTACAGTATAAGTACACATACCTGGTCTGTACCCCAGTGTGGTACAGTTACACATAATACATAGTGTAGTAATATATAGGGTATAAAAGGATATGTACAATGTAATTTTGTAGCATTATAACTGGCACTATTTAAATTACTTTTTTCTCCATAAAAATGTAAAGTAGGTCTCCAGTTTAGGTATGCTATTAGCATCGAGTTTGAGATAAATATTCTTTATTATGTTATGCTTCTTTATTTGAAGTTTGTGTCAGGAACATATGTTGAATGCCATCTAATCCCCCCCTTTTTTTGACAGGCAGAGTGGACAGTGAGAGAGAGAGAGAGACAGAGAGAAAGGTCTTCCTTTGCCGTTGGTTCACCCTCCAATGGCCGCCACGGCCGACGCACTGTGCTGATCCAAAGGCAGGAGCCAGGTACTTATCCTGGTCTCCCATGGGGTGCAGGGCCCAAGTACTTGGGCCATCCTCCACTGCACTCCCGGGCCACAGCAGAGAGCTGGCCTGGAAGAGGGGCAACCGGGACAGAATCCGGCGCCCTGACCGGGACTAGAACCCGGTATGCCAGCGCCGCAAGGCGGAGTGTCGCTCCCCGTCTTCGTGGAGGAACGACACAAGACCCTGCGTTGTTCTTTTGTCTGCTCGGCCCTCCCCGGGTTTGCTGCTGGTCCTTCCCGGGTTGGCTACCGTCCCTTCCACCTCCGTGGAAGGGCGGTTCCCCCTGCCACTTTCCCCACTTCCGCAGGGGAGTGGCACACCGCCGGCCGGCTCTCTCGGGGGCTGCTCAGGTGTTCCTCTTAGATGTTCCTGGTGCATGTTGTCTCTTTCCTCCTTTATAGTCCTCTTCCACCAATCCCAACTCTGCTACCCACACACCGAGTACGCTGCTCTCCTCCAATCAGAATCAGCTCCTGCTGCTTATTGGTTGAACTGGAGGCAGCTGTGTAGAAGCTGTTTCCTCCTCTCCCAGCGCCATATTGTGGGAGAGCAGATGCATAGAATAAGTCTTAATTCCAGTAACAGTCTAGTCCGAGTTGCTCCCAGTTGCTCCCCACAGCGGAGGATTAGCCTAATGAGCCGTGGCGCCGGCCCATCTAATCCCTTTTTTAGCCTTTGATGGGACTATTATTTGGGTTTTCTGTTTTGCTTTATTGATGTGAGTTGTGTCAATATACTTTCTAGCAGTAAGTAAGACTTCTATTCTTCAGACGAGCCTTCTTTGACCATGATCTACTTTTTTGATAACTGCTGAATTTTATATTTTCTGTATAGTGCTATCGGTTTCAGGATTGAATATCAAGCTTTGTTCTCTTCATAAAACAAATTGTGAAGCTTTCCATTCTTTGCTAGTCTCTGTTGCAGTTTATACCGTATGAAAACAAGTCGTTTTTTGAAATTTTGGAAGAACACATTTAAGTATAACTTTAGTAACATCCCATAAATGTTGATTACATAGTGTTTTCATTATCATTGTACTTAAATAGTCTGTAATGGTGATGTTGATCTCCTCTTTGACCTCAGTTTTATTTAAAACATTGACCAGAATCTGAGAATATTTTCATTTCTGTATTTTTTATTATATGCCTAATTTTATTGCATTATAGTCAAGAAATTGAAGTCTGAACAATTTCTATGCCTCTATATTTGCTTTGTTTTCTGTTATGAACTAATATAAGACTTTATCTGCATGCTTGAAAAATAAGTTATTTTTGTTTAAGTAGTAAAATTTTATTATATTTATATCATCAATTTCATGAATGACATTGTTTAAGTCCTCTTTATTGTGCATATTGATTTGTCATTGACTGAGGATGTATCTTTGAAGTTATCCCTTTACTATTTCATTTCTATTAGTTTCTATTTGAATTTCAAGTAGGTTTTGCTTTATGTATTTTGTTATGTTATTGTGTCACAGAAAAGGTTGTAACATTTATGTTTTAATTTTAGATTGTATATTTGTCAATATAAAATGACTTTTTCTGAGATAATGCTTTGGTTTGAGGCTTCTTTCCTTTTTATACTGATATTTCTATTGCTTGCATTTTTCATTTGTTTCTATTTTCTTCATATATTTTATCATTTTTGACTTTTTTGTAACTTGTGAATCATCTTTCAAAATTTTTATATCTGAACTGATTTTTATAATTAAACTCAGTCTATACATGATATGGTTTCATTTCCTGTTGTGTATTTGTATGCTGCCTTATTCCTGTTTGTAATTTGAATGCAGTCCAGTTTCTGCAGTATGATTCTGAGGAGCTTTTTCTAATTTAATATGCAGAAGACATACTTTCCAAACCCTTGACTATTGGAAAATCTCTTTCTACTGTTCTTTTTTCATGTTTTTGTGTTTACTTTTTAAATTGGATTAGCATGAAATGCCTGTACCTTTTATGAGGCATAGTGCAATATTTCAACAGATACACAGAGCACAAACCAATCATATGAGATAACTAGTTGTTCCATGTCTTTTATAACAGACTAGAGTTACCCTACTGCTCTATGGAATTCCAGAATCCAGTAGCTCAACTTCATTTAGTACCTACTATCAAATCTCCTCCTTTCCCTCTGCCCTTTCAAGCCTCAAATATTAATTATATTAGATTCACATCAAATAAACAGACACATGCACTTGCATACTTAATGGAGTGCAGAATTTTGGAGTCACAATATTTTCCCTCAAAATTCTGTAGGTGTCGTTCCACCATCTTAGAATGTTTAATGTTTCAGGAAAGGTTGGCATCATAATGATTATCATTCCTTGAAGGTGAATTTTTTCCATCAAAATGTCTATTAGACATTTTATTTGATCTTAATTTTTTAAAACTTGCCACTATGTCCTTGACTTTGGCCTTGTAGATTATAAGTCCTTTTCTCCTGTAGACTTGGGTTCTACTTTGGTTAAGGAAAAAGTTTCTTCTATAGTTTTGAAAAAAATTCTTATTGTTCTATTTTTTCTTTACTCCTGAGAATGTAAGTAAATATCTTTTGTTTACCCTTGTTTTTGTTTTTCATTTCTTATACTTATTTTCTCATTCACTGGTTAGATCCTCCACAGTATCTGCTCAGTATTTGATGTGACACTAACCCTTTTAATTCAGAAACAGTAGTTTTTTTTTGTTTGTTTGTTTGTTTTTACAGGCAGAGTGGATAGTGAGAGAGAGAGAGAGAGAGAGAGAGAGATAAAGGTCTTCCTTTTTGCTGTTGGTTCACCCTCTAATGGCCGCCGTGCTGATCCGGCAGGAGCCAGGTGCTTGTCCTGGTCTCCCATGCGGGCGCAGGGCCCAAGGACTTGGGCCATCCTCCACTGCACTCCCGGGCCACAGCAGAGAGCTGGCCTGGAAGAGGGACAACCGGGACAGAATCCGGCGCCCCAACCAGGACTAGAACCCGGTGTGCCAGTGCCACAGGCGGAGGATTAGCCTAGTGAGCCGTGGCGCCGGCCTAGAAACAATAGTTTTCAACACCATTTTTCTTTCTGGGTCTCAAATAGTGTACTCATCTCATATTTGTAGTGCTCTTTAGAAATTGAGAACAAAAATGACAACTTTTCTTTAGAGTGTCCCTGCTTCTGATAATAACTGGATTTTGGGAGAACATTTGTCTCTCTTGCTATGAAATGTGGTGACTTCTGTGGCTGTGGCCATTCTCCCCAAAGGAGAGAGGTTTGCCTAGGCTTGGCTTCTAGAGTTAAGACTTGATGGTTTTGTTTGTGTTTTGTTTAAGAACGGATGGCTGTCATTTCTTTCTGGACCTTTCAGTCCGTTTGGAAGGAGACAGAGCTGCTCAGTTGCTCCATTTTCCTGTTGTTTATTCCCTTGCAGTGCCTTGACGCCTCACCTCTTGCTTTCAGGTCAATCTTAGGCACTGGACAGCATCTAGAAAACTCACCTGGGGCTGGAGGGCGTCTCAGCAGGGAGTGAATTCCCAGTGAGTCACTTCCCTGAAGATCCTCCCTGCTGGGTCCTGTCACTACAGGTGCGCACCGATGCTAATAAGGTGGAAATGTTTCCATATCCATGCCCAGCTCCCTTCTCATCACCCAGGGCCCCTCTGTACCCCATCTCCTGCCTCAGCCTTACAGGAGTTAAATGAAGTGTTATTGGGTTTTCTTCCACTTACTTTGTGAGCAGATAGCAGAGTAGCAGATAATTCTTTTTGTCTTATTCTATTTTACTTACTATTTATAAATGATGTCATCAAGGCTTCAATTTTTCTAGAATGCAATATATCCATGATATGTCTTTCTGCAATTTCAGCATCAACTATGATCTGAATGTATTAAGTGGAAAATTCCGGAAGCACACAATTCTTACATTTTTCCACCATGTGCCATTTTGAGTAGTGTGACAAAATCTCTAGTCACACTCCTTCATCCAGC
Organism: Oryctolagus cuniculus; assembly: GCF_051225735.1. Lineage (NCBI taxonomy): Eukaryota > Metazoa > Chordata > Mammalia > Lagomorpha > Leporidae > Oryctolagus > Oryctolagus cuniculus. The sequence goes on along the minus strand of NC_142868.1, from coordinate 47,492,481 downwards.
CTGGAATGTGAATCCTCCCTTTGTCCAGTGTCTCCACAGTGTATGTGCTACCCTACCCTTTAGTCACTCAGTAACTGGGTCAGTTATCAGATTCACAGTCATGATATCACTCTGCTGTGTTCAAGTAACATTTAATTTAACTTGGTAATGGCCCCAACATGCAAGTGTAGTGATGCAGGCAATCTTATTAAAATGTTGTTATAATTGTTCTATTTTATTATTAGTTGTTGTTATCTCTGTCTATGATCTATAAATAAAACTTCACCATAGATATTTATAGAAAAAATATAGTATAAATACCATTCAGTACTATCTGTGGTTTCAGGCCTTCATTGGAGCCTTGGAACATATTCCCTGTGGACAGGAGGGACTACTGTGTGTGTGTGCATGTATATGCTAGCATATATTCATGTACATATAAACACATATACATGTCATTTCATATATATATAATACTTCCTTGAATGACACCACCAGGTTTTGATTTTTCAGTCTTGTTCTGATCTTCATAATCAATTTCATGGGAATTGGTGAAGAACAATTTGATGTTAGTACACACATCATCCTGTTGGCTGGTCTGCACACCACTCGTGAATGCTCTCTGTGAAATTCATACATATCTTTAAGTAGATAGGAAGAACCAGCTTTGGGTTTTCTTATACATTTTTAAAACCTAACTAGTGCTTTGCACATGATTTACATTTTATAAACATTGGATTAATTTAATTGAATTATAATGCAACCTCTCCCAGTTCTGCATTCTCAAATCCAGGCTTTATATATCAGTATTTTTGATATAAGGAGATTCTTCTAAAATAAGAATTCAGTACCCAGTTTTCTTTGTTTAGATTCAGGAGTATTAAGGTGATATTAGAGCATCAGAAAAGAGAAATTTTCTGTAATTCATTTGATAAAATAACTGGGTTAATGTGCCTGGGTCTGTAGCATCACAAGTAAAATCCATGCTTTGCTGCTTTCACACTGGGCGAATTACCCAGGGAAGCTTATCGACTGAAAATGAGAACAACATGTCTTCCTCTGGCTGCTCCTGCCCCACCCTCACAGTCAGCCTGTGCCCAAAGAACAAGATGATGGGAGAACACTGTTTAAATCTCTTCAGAAGTGCACACATAGAGATGGTCCTGATGGCTGCTGTAAAAGTCGAAACTAAGCCCCCGAATTAGCCGAGCAAGTCATCTGTGAAGGCTGTGTCTGAGAATGCTGGCCCACAAACGGGGGCTAAGCACAGGAGAAACGTCTGGCTTCACTGCTTATTTCCCTGTGAATGGTACACCCACCTGGCCACACAGCTGGCAGTTGGATTCCTGCTTTATGAAGAGGCAGTGCAGTGGGAGAGTTGGCATGGCTGCCTATCAATATATCTATCATCCCTTAGTTTTGTTTCTCAGAAAGTTTACATCATGTTGTTGTTGCTGGTTGATAGCTGCCACCTTCCCACTGTGTCTTCACGCGGTAGAGAGAATGTTCTCGAACTCATCCCCTGCAAGAACATTGGTCCTACCATGCATCAGGGCCCGCCTTTAGGACCTCATTTAATCCTAACTGCACCCTCATGGGCTTCATTTTCAAAGACAGCCACGTTGGCAGTTAGGGCTTCAGCTTAAGAATTTGAGGCAGGGGTGCACTATTCCATCCATAGCAGGTAGACGGGCAGATGTGAGGGCCCAAGGGGAGGTTTGTATCAGAAATCAGAAAGCTCCTTTCCTCCCCTGGTTGCTGTGATTTTAACAAGTTATTTCTCAGTTTCGGTTTTCACCATCTCACTTGGAAGTTCTGCATGAGAAAACCTAAAAGCTGTCAGCAGCCGGGCCGTTCAGGGTTCACGGATCAGTCCAGCACCGTCAGTGCAGGCAGGTCAGGGACTGAATAGCCCTGTGCATGCTGCCCTTGATCAGCTCTCTTTGGTCCAAGGAGCTCACTCTGTCCAGAGCCCCTTCTGCTACCAAACCATCAAATGAAATCCAACCTCCATCACATCCTATGCATTCATCCATTCATTTACTCCATGATTTTTTCTATGCTTTGTTCCAGGATGTTCCTGCTCTGATGAGGCTTATGTTCTAGTAGGAGTGTATGGATAGAAGGGACAACAAACACAGGAATGAATATGTTATCTGTCCGGTGATGATAGATGCTGTGGGAAAGATAATACGGTAGGACAAGGACCCAACAGTGGAAGGGTGGAGAGTTGTTACTTTGTATGTGCTAGTCAGGAAAGGTCTTTGTCCAGGTTTGCAAAGGATAGAAGCTGGCCAGGCCTGTAACTGTAGATGAGGGTGCTAGGTGAGTGTGCAGCCTGTCTTAGAATGTACTTAGTGTGGCAAGAGAAGGATGTGCAAGGCAACAGTGAAAAGAAATAGGATCAGAAAGCAATGGGTCCTGGATCTGCCAGTCTGTTTTAGTCTCCAGAGACCCAGGTGGCTGCTTTTTTTTTTTTTCATGATTTCATACAGTAGTCCTTTCATATGTGCAGTTTTGCCTTCCAGAGTTTGAGTTATTTGTGGCCAGCTGTGGCACAAAAATATTAAATGGAAAATTGCAGAAAGAAATGGTTTGTAAGTTTCCAATGGCACAGCCTCCTGGGTAGTATGATGTAATCTCAGACTGTCCTACTCTGTTCTGCCCAGGACATGAATTCCATCTTTGTCCAGCACACCCACAGCATGCACGCCACCCTCCTGTAAGTCACTAAGTAGTCATCTTGGTTATCAGATTGACCATTCTGTGTTGCAGGGCTGTGTCCAAGTGATCCTAATTTTACTTGATGATGGTCCCTTAGTGCCATGGTAATGAGGATGACAATTCCAATATGCCAAAAAGAAACCATAAAGTGCCTCCTTTAAGTGAAAGCATGCAAATTCTTAAGGAAAGAAATAATTGTACGCTGAGATAACAAATCATCCGAGGCCAGTGTTGTGGCTCAGCAGAGAAACCACTGCTTGCAATGCCAGCATCTCATATCAGGGTGCTGCTCTGTTTCTGATCCAGCTTCCTGCTAATGAGCCCATGAAGGCAGCACAAGATGGTCCAAGTATTTGGGCCCTTGCCACTCATGTGAAGACTAGGATGAACTTCCTGGCTCCAGGTTTCAACCTGGTCCAGCCCTAGCTGTTGCAGCCATTTGGGAAGTGAACCACTGTGTGGAAGATCTCTCTGTCTCTTCCTCTCTCTCTGCTGCTCTGCCTTTTAATACATAAATAATTTTTTTAAAAAAATAAATCATGTATTCATGAAATTGCAAAGATAGAAAAAGAAATTATGCTAGTTTTGCTGTCATACTTCAAGCTGCAAAAGTTATGGCCACAGTGTGTTATAACACTTAGTTAATATGGAAAAACCGCTAACTTTGTGCATGCATGTATACAAAATAAAACAGTATCTATAGGATTCAATAGTATCTGTGATTTCAGGCATCCACTGGAGGTCTTGGAGTGTATTTTCCATAGATTAAAGAGGCCTATTGCACTATTATTCATAGGAGAATGGTTATGAGAAGCTCACTGCTCTATACCAAATGCAGAGCTATGTTGATTTTTTAAAGATTTATTTTATTTATTTGATAGACAGAGTTACAGAGAGAGAAAGCCAGAGAGAGAGAGAGAGAGAGAGAGATATCTTCCGTATGCTGGTTCACTCTCCAAATGCCTGCAATGGCTGGAGCGGAGTTGATCTGAAACTAGGAACTAGGAGCTTCTTCCTGGTCTCCCATGCAGGTGCAGGGGCCCGAGGGCTTGGGCCATTTTCTACTGCTTTTCCAAGCCATAACAGAGAGCTGGATTGGAAGTGGAGTAGCAGGGACTTGAGCACGTGTTCATATGGGATGCTGGAACTGCATGCCAGGGCTTTAACTTGCTGTATCACAGCACCAGCCTCTAGGCTGACATTTTAATATGTAAATTTAATCATTGTTAGTCACTTGCCTAAAACACTTAACTGTTTTTTCCATTTTATTATATTTAAAAAAATCAAAACTTCTCACCATAGCCTACCACAGTCCGTTTCTTTCCATCCTCCCTTAGTTGGCTACTTTCCTCCCTCCTAGCAGCCTGGGCTGCGGTCACCCTGTCCTCCTGGCAGGTCCACAAATCCTCCGGGCTTAGCTCCTTTCAGGGTTACTGATGTCTGTTGTCTGGTACTTGCTTCTTAAGTCTCATCTTACATGTTTTTTCTTCAAGCAGGCTGAACGTGTTTCTTTCCCAGTACTGAATAACTCTTTAATTCATCACATTTTCCATTTTAGTATTTTTTCTTCTAAATGATACTCTTCATGAGGGTAAGGACCGCTTGCTGGCATTGTAACTGAGGATCTGGGGCATACCTGTACTCAGAATATTTGTGGAATGAATAGCGAATGGCTATGTGGAGTCAGTGGTTGATAACATGAACTACAGTGACCTGGATTGCCTTGTGGCACCAGGACAGAAGCTGACGGGAGGGTTGGTCCTCTGCTCTCCTCCCGTCAGCAGCGGGTGGCTCAGTTGATCACTGCCACCTCTAAATCTGTGAGACCCTCTTAGACTGTGCTTCTATTCACGGCAGCATTTGTTTCTTTCTCTTCGACAATGGTTTGCGTGATCTGATTTACTTTGTGTTAATTATGTAAAGGAAGTATAATTTGTTGGCAAATCCATCAGAAAATATTAAGTTATTTTGGGTTGGGAATGGAATGTATGATAATATGCATATTGAAATGCAATTATTATTGCACTGAAAATTGACCAAAAACTGTGATCTTGACCACAGCTTGAAAAAAATAGCTGTTTTATTTTTGTATTTCTATGTGATGAGATAACATTGGATTTTAGGCTGTTGTTTCCAACCTATATTCTTTTTTTGATTCAATAGAGTAGTTTATTTTTTAATTTTTTATAGAAAGCTTTTATTTAATAAATATAAATTGTATAAGTACAACTTTTGGATTATAACAGTTCTTCCCCCCTTACCCGCCCTCCCACTTCCAAACCATCCCACCTCCTACTCCCTCTCCTATCCCATTCTTCATTAAGATTCATTTTTAATTATATACAGAAGATCAACTCTGTACTAAGTAAAGATTTCAACAGTTTGCACCCACACAGACACACAAAGTATAAAGTACTGTGTGAAGACTAGTTTTACCGTTGATTTTCATAGTACAACATTTTAAGGACAGAGGTCCTACATGGGGAGCAAATGCCCAGTGACTCCTGTCCAACCTATATTCTTAGATAAATTAGTTTGCTATTCTTCATAGCCAATAAATTATTAATCAATACAGATATGTTCATTCACATATTTTGTATTTTTACACTTTTTTGAAAACCATTCCTATGTATTTACATACTATATAAGGAGTTATACAGATTACAGAACAGGTAAATATCAACTTGAAATAACATTACAGAATTGTTATCATTTTCAGTTTGAATTTTGGCATTATATTCTTCATGCTTTCGTTTACAAGTAGTATACTATGGAGGTAAAAGAAAACTCTGAGATTATAACAGAAAGTAATTCAAAAGCATTGTGGTTCAGTTGCATAACAAATGAGTAAGCAATGACTGGGCTTAATTGGAAATACAGTAGCTAAGGCATACCTGCTCACTAGAAATGAAATGAAAGCCACCTAAGTGTTCCTTTTAAAGAGACAATAATTAAGAAATATTACTTTATGTATTGATTCATGAAAAAAAAACTTTGCCTTATTATTTAAACTTATAGACCGAACTAGAAAGGAATGGTTATGATTATTGTTGTGAGCAACATGAAACTTCTGGAAGTTGCTTGAATAAAAGAATGAGTGAATGAATCAGATAGAAAAAAGTTCTGATGAAGGTGTAGAGAAATCAGAACTGCCATTCATTGCTGGTGGGAGTGTAAAGCTGTGGAGAACAAAGAAAAACATCTAATAGTTCTTCAAAAATTAGACATTGAGTTATCATTTGCTCCACCAATTCCACTCAAAAGTATATAGCAAGAAATATAAAGGCATATGTCTACACAAAAGCTTGTAAAAGAATATTTGTACAAGTATTATTCTTAAAGACCTCAAAGGTGAAAGCAACCCAAATGTTCACCCAATGATGAATGGAAAAGATCAATGTGGTATATTCATATGATGAAATATCACTCAATTATGAAAAGAACTGCTACATGCTCCAACATGGAGGGACCTTGAGAAACCATGGTAAGTGAAAGAAACAGCCACACAGGATCATGTATCATATGATTCCACTGTTATGAAATACCAAGAATAATAGGTAAATCTGTAGAGTCAAAAAGTAGATAAATTTTTGCCTAGTCCTGGAAGGTGGGGGTGAAAGGGAGGTTGATGGCTGATAGTTAGGGGTATTTGGTTTGCTTTTTGAAGTTATGAAAACATTCTGAAATTATGATGATGGTTACATGACTTTGAAAATGCTAAAAACTGTTAAATAGTATACTTTAAACACGGCAATTATGTACTATGTGAATTACATTTCAATAAAGCTATTGGGAATAAAGGGTATTGAAGTGATTCCAATGCTCAGAGTTGAGGATGTTTGCCTTAGTCTGTTCTAACTTAGCCTTGGGGGCTTTAGTTTCTAAGCATTTGTGGTTATAAACTGGAGAAGCCAGGTCAGTCTTGGCATGACATATTCACTGACTGTAACATGGAGGATGGATTGGGCTGGGCCTTTCACAACAGAATGGTGGGAGTTTTGGCAATGTTCTACAGCAGCAGGGACAGAAGTCAGACTGCTCAGTGTTAGCTCAAAGCTGGAAAGAAAGCAAGGCCAAGCAGCACTGGTTCCTGACAGACTGGTGGATACTGAACCCCTTAAAGGGTATGGGTTGAGACTGGTATAGCAGGACTATTTTGCTAATAGTCCACAATAGGTCATCCTTCACACCTCAACGGAAACGTCAACATGCCATTGGCAGCTGGATAATGTCACTTGAGGAAAGGCACAGTGAGAAGTAGAAGGGATCATGACTTACCTGTTTGTTTAGTTAAATGTAATGCTGCCTATAGGGTGCTAAATCAATGGACAAAAGGGCATCTATTGAGGAAAAAGAAAATTAGAGTCACAGAATTTTAAAAAGGGATTATTCCTCAAGGAGCATTAAATACCACTTATATAATTTTTTCTGATGATTAAATGGTACACAGAGAAGTCAGCTGATCTCCCCAGCATATGACAAACATTCCAGAAGCATCTTAGGGGCCTCTTGCCATCTTAAAATATTGCAATGTTTGGACACAATCTATATTAGTCTGGAATTTCTGAAGAAACAGAGAACAAGATAGAAATAGGGGTGTGTGTGTGTGTGCATGCACACATGTGTATATATGAATATATACATGTTACACATATATTTATTAATGATCTATTATAAGGCACTGTTCCATGTGAGTATGGAACTTGAGAAGTCTCAAGATCTGCAGTGGGAAAGCTGGAGAACTGATGGAATGACTACAGTGTGCGTACAGAGACGTGAGTTCCAGTTCTACTTTGTGTCCGACAACAGAAGATTGATGTCCCAGCCCAAAGACAGTAGAACTTGAGAAATTCCTTCTCACTAATCCTTTTTGTTCTCGTCAGACCTTCAACTGTTTGCATGAGGTCCACGCATATGAGGGAGAGCAGCCTGCTTTATTCAGTTTACTGAGTCAGCTGCTAATCTCATCCAGAAATACTCTCTTAGACATGCCCATAATCATATGTGACCAAAAGTCTGGGCACTCCATGGCTTGGTCAAGTTGACACATTAAGTTAAGTTCCGTAGACACTGCCCTTATATGGAAGCATGGCATCAGTTGTAAATACAATGGGATTTGGTCTCTAAATTGTTGGACGTGAGTTTGCATTGTCCTGGCATCTCATAGCAAGGGTTCTGAGTGGGGTAGAAATTTGTAAGAGGGCTAGGAAAACATACAATGTTTGTTCTGCTTTGAGTGTGGTTGAGACAGAATGGTGAGACCAGTGTGGTTGAGAGCAGCTGGAGGAGCACTCATGGAGGGGAGGTAAACTGAGTGGTGCCTTCAAAAGGCTGTGCTTTTTTCCAGAAGAGAGGAGAGAGAAGGTGATACACCTGAGAAAGCAGCAGAAACAATGCAATGATGCACCTTACAATTTTATGAATCAAGGTAGGAACCATCATTTAGATTTTATTTCTAATATATTTATTTGAGAGAGATAGAGATAGAAAGAGAGAAAGAGAGAGAGAGAGAGAAAGAGAGATTTTTCTATCCACTTGTTCACACCTCAAATACCCACAAAAGCTGGGGCTGGGCCAGGCTGAGGCTATGAGCCAGGAATTCAATCTGTGTCTCCAACATGGATGGCAAGGATCCAACTACTTGAGCCAACACCTTCTGCCTCCCAGGGTGCACATTAGCAGGAAGATGACATCAGAATTGGGGCCAGGACTCAACTCAGGCACTCCAAGATAGGATGCAGGCGTCCCAAGTGGTGGTTTAGTTGTTGTACCAAACACCTGTCCCACATTTTTAGTGCAATATTTACATTCTTTCAATCATATTAATCAATAACAGTCTTGGAATATACTTCTACTCTGGGAGTATTTCTTTTAACTACTTTTTATTTGTAGTCCAATTTTGTAAGGAAAATGCTCTTTCAATAATTAAAAAAAACCTGCAGTGTGCTACTAGTTTGCATTTTACCAACATTGCTTCTCCCTAGCACGTACTTAAAAGCAGGACCATTTTATTGTCATTTTCCAATTTAGCCTCAGAGACAAGTGGAGAAATGTGAAAATTATTTGACAACCAATAGTTTCCATACCTTACATGAATAGGACAAAGTGTTAAGATATGAAGGTTCCTCCTCAATCCATTCTGCTGTTACCCAAGGTAATAAAAGAAACAGAGAGGTCACATTCTCGCAGCCATATTTGTAGTTCCATTAGAAAGGGTAAGAAGATGATGATATCTCTATGCTGTCATGAATATCCATACGATATGTGAAAACCTGAGATGGGTTAAAATGTTGTGATATTTTCCACAGATCACACCTTTTGAGACATCTTTTATTTTCCCCATCAGTGCAGTTGTAGAAATATCCACAAGAAGCTTGGAAAATTATACATTTAAATTGTGTGTCATGTTTCTTCATCCTTTATTCTTACCTCATCAAAGGGTAATATTCGTGTCTGTAAGAAACTTGATGCCAAGGGGTTCATTTTCCCTGGTAAGCTCCAGCAAAACACTTTTTACGGTTGAGAGAGAAGGATGGTTGAATCTGAAAGACAAAAGTATTTCAGAAAAGGGTAGAGTAGTGAACCGTTTACAAATTTAACTGTGCAAAATTATCGGGAATAATGTTTCTTTTCTACTCATTCATTTATTTTAATTGGCAGACAATAATTCTGTATATTTATGAGGTACAAAGTGATGTTTTGGTCTATGTCTATATTTGCAGAAAGAGTCAGTGAAACTAATTTCATGTCCATTGTCTCACCAACTTTTCGTTTGTTTGTGGTGAGGATGTTGAAGGTCAATTCTTATGGCCACTTTGAAATATGCATTTTATTAACTGCGGACACATGTGGTACAATAGATGACTGAAATTTGTTCCTCCAGTCTGAGTCTTTGTACCAGTTGATCAACATCCCTTTCCTACCCCAGCCTCTGCTTCTTTCTACTCTATAAGATCAACTTTTTCATATGTCACATGTAAGTAGTACCACACAGGGTTTGTCTTTCTGTGCCTGGCTTATTTGCCTATTGATACTTCGGTCTCAACCCCAGAGATTCCGATTTAATTGGTGCAGGGGCAGCATTGGGCATTTTTTTTTTCAGTTTCTCAGGTGAGTCCAAAGTGTACCCTAAGTAATGGTCATGGATCCTAGCTCGAGGGGATTGGCTGAGACATGCTAGAGTTAGGGGTCTCATTTTCCCTAGGTGTGAAAAATGGACAAGTACCGGTACCATAAGGACTATTGTAAGGATCAAGTAAAATAATAGGATGTGAAATTTTGTTGGAAACTATAAAAAGCTCTACAAATGTGCATTCCTAGAGATATATTCAGACTCCCTTGTGCCAAAGAAATAATTTAACAATCTAATTTGCACACAACGTCATGCTTCAATCACCTTTTCAGAAAACAAAGTTCCTGCCAATTTTTCAGATAATTATTCATCATTCTGGTAGGTTTTAGGAAGCCAGTGAGCATTTTGTATGTTAAGTATATTTTATACTAATGGAGGAATATTTTGGTGCCACTGCTTAAACAGATATATACATAATTTATCAGTCTTACAAGTATTTTTTTGAAGTCTGTAACTCCAAGTGGAACACTGAGGCAGGTAGATTGGCCATAGGATTTTATCTCTGCATATATTGCATATAATTAAAAATAAGTAGACACTGATAGAATATAGAAAATGAAAGTTTCTCAATGTGTATAAATCTGCAAATGACAGGAAATTTGTTCAAATAAAAGTTAAGGAATATAAAAACAGAGATGATCAGTGCAGCTGATAGCATGAAGATGTTTGAGACTCACACAGGGGTAGCATCCATATAATAATGAGAGATTAAATCCAAGAAAAAGTGAATTGAAGAATGAGCAGAGAAGACTGAAAAGGCATGTGGGAAAAAAGGCACCAAATACAGGGACTTTGAGACGAGGAGGATTTCATAATGTCCCGGAGTGACTCAGCCATAACTGGATTCTAGCGGGAATGATGCCTGGGGGAAGGGCTGAAGACCAAGGTCTGAGTGCAGGAATGGGATCCTTCAGGAAGGGTGATGAGAAGCTGGGCAGGGAGAGTAGTGCCGGATAGCAAAAGGTGTTAGACATTTACAACAAGAAGGAAAACAGAGCTTGTGGGCTGGATGTCTGCTTATTATGTATTTGAGAACAGGAAAACTTGTAAGCGTGATGCAAGACCACCAGTTAAGAGTGTTGGAGTTATTACCCTTCAGGACAAAGGAGAAGGGAGGAACAGTTGCAAGCAGACTTGTCAAGGAACCGAGGTGGGATTGCTGAGGAGTGTTTGACGTCAGTGTGCTGATGGTGTTCATGAGTGTCAAACGAGCCAAGTCAGGCTGCAGGAACAGGGCTGGGAAGAGTGAATGGCTGAGTTTAAGCAGGTGGTGACTTTGCCTGGGAGGAACTGTGGTAGGTTTATTTCCATGAAACATTCAATGAATGTCGCTCCCCCTCTTCGTGGAGGAACGACACTAAACCCTGCCTAGGTTTCCCTATCCAAGTCACGGCACCATTATGTCGCTCCCCCTCTTCGTGGAGGAACGACACTAAACCCTGCCTAGGCTTCATATCCGAGTCACGGCACCATTATGTCGCTCCCCGTCTTCGTGGAGGAATGACACAGGACCCTGCGCTGTTCTTTTGTCTGCTCTGCCCTCCCCGGGTTTGCTGCTGGTTCTTCCCGGGTTGGCTACCGTCCCTTCCACCTCCGTGGAAGGGCGGTTCCCCCTGCCACTTTCCCCACTTCCGCGGGGGAGCGGCACACCGCCGGCCAGCTCTCTCGGGGGCTACACAGGTGTTCCTTCAGATAGATGTTCCTGGTGCATGTTGTCTCTCTCCTCCTTTATAGTCCTCTTCCACCAATCCCAACTCTGCTACCCACACGCCGAGTACGCTGCTCTCCTCCAATCAGGAGCAGGTCCTACAGTTTATTGGTTGAACTGGAGGCAGCTGCGTAGAAGCTGTTTTCTTCTCTCCCAGTGCCATATTGTGGGAGAGCAGATGCATAGAATAAGTCTTAATTCCAGTAACTTAGTCTAGTCCGAGTTGCTCCCAGTTGCTCCCCACAAATGAACACTTACTAGTAGGGTTTTAGCATATGGCAATGCACAGAATACAACACAGAACTTCTTTCAAAAGTCTCTATGCTAGTGCACAACCTCTTTCCTTCTTTCTCTGATATATCATGGGGGTCATCTGGAAAGCTCCAAACAAGAAATGGGGTCTAAGGGGGCTCCAAATCATTAAAATAAAAGAGTGCTTCATAAAGATCATGGAAAAGTAGAAGTGAAAATATGAATTAATTTTCATACAAAAATTGAAATCCATGTATAATTCATTCATAATATTATATTTGTCATAACATTCATTTTCCATATATTATGAAAAGCAATTTATTGTACCTCAATTCTTTTTGTATCTAACTCATGCTATTAACTTCATTTTTCCATGGATTTTTTTGTACCCTGTTAAAGCAAAAACACAGCATCAGGTAGCTGAGATTTCTATATCTTGGCCTTAAATACGCAGTATAGTGTGCTGAGTGGTTGCCCATGGAATGTCTGCCAAAGCGGTAAATATGCCCTTAGTTGTAAAAATTGCCTTTGCAGATACATTCGTGGATGAGATCATCCTTGAAAAGGGCGAGTCTTAAATTCAATTACGAAACAAAAGAAGAGGACATATAAAGGAGAAGGCCATATGACGATGGAGGTAGAGATTGGAGTTCTGGGGCCATATATGAAAGAAATCCTGGAGCCACCAGAAGTTGGAGGAGGCAGGAGAGGAGACCTCTGTAGAAACTTGGCAGGGACTGTGGCCCTGCTGATAGACTGACTTGGAATTCCTGGTTTCTAGAACTATGAGAAAATACAGTTTTATGGTTTCTAAGCCATCAACATGTGGCATTTTGTTATGGTAGTCCCAGAAAACTAATACAGCTGTCAAAATGTAAATAATTTCTGCTCCTCCCAAAATTGAACAGTGTCCTCAATAAATAGAATATGTAATAAAAATGATAAATCTCACCAGTGCAGATCTAGCGTATGAGTATTGAGTTTATGAGTATTTAGGGCATGCATATGAACTCTGACAGGGTTAAATGACAATTTTTGACCAAGTGACTTACAACTGACTGACAATATCAGTAGAATGTTCTGAAATTCTGAAATGGAGTAGTGTGGAACATGGAGCCATTTTCCAAAAAGGAGTGATTGATTTTCTTATCCAAAATAAAAAATCATGAATAATATCCCATATGAGAAGATTGGTTTTCAGAAAACTTGAAAAGAAAACCTAAGAGAGAATGATTTTGGGGCTGGCGCTGTGGCACAGCGGGTTAATGCTCTGGCCTGAAGCGCCAGCATCCCATATGGGTGCCGATTCTAGTCCTGGCTGCTCCTCTTCTGATCCAGCTCTCTGCTGTGGCCTAGGAAAGCAGTGGAAGATGGCTCAGGTCCTTGGGCCCCTGCACCCACATGGGAGACCCAGAAGAGGCTTCTGGCTCCTGGCTTCAGATAGGCGCAGCTCGGGCTGTTGTGGCCAATTGGGGAGTGAACCATCGGATGGAAGACCTCTCTCTCTCTCTCTCTCTCTCTCTCTCTCTCTGCCTCTCCTCTCTCTGACTTTCGAATAAATAAATAAAATCTTAAAAAAAAAAGAGAGAGAGAGAACAATTTTGGTAGAGGAGGAATGTGAGTCTTTTGCTTTTGTTTTTGTTATTTTTACTGGGAGTAAATGAGTAAGTGATTTTGCTTTTATTCCTCCTGTTTTGGGCAAAAATCACTTACACAAGATCCGATTCTTATCTCAATTTTAAATAAATATTAAAATAGAGTTATATTTGCCTTTTTTTTTTTTGCAGTTTCAGATGATTAATGTAAAGATACAACAATTGAAAATTCATCAGCTTCGAGTAGTGCTGTCTTGGATTTCACCACTGCTGCTGTCATTAATCATGAGGGTCCTGATCCACAGCTTGGTGCTCTGACCAAGCACACTGGTCTCAGTTAATCACCGCTTTCCCTCCCTGGCTTCCAATATGTACGGAAGAGATCCAGATGGCAAATGGGAGTCAACGTGCTAATTTCGCTGTTGACAACCTTAGATTGGAGAACACAGCTTTGACTAGAGCACAAATGGGACATTTCACATCTGCCTCTCAATTTAAGGTAACTGGACCCCACTGAAGAGCAGAGGGCCAACTGGAATTACCCACCCCCAGGCTGGACTAGAGGTTGAATCTGCAGCCTGGCTGGGCAGGCAGAGTGGTGAGAGCTGGAAATTTCCTGGGCTGCACACCGCAGGTAGGGCTCATGGGCTGGCTGGGAGGGCTAAGAATGAAATTCAAGAAAGCCAGGGACAGGGAGTCTGGGAGTCTGAGTGTTGTTAGCACAGTGGTAGAGAATAGAGCCATTGTTCAGAATCCATGGGGGAGTAGTATGGACTACAATCTAGGGATGCTGAAGTTCTTTACATAAAAAGCTTTACACACAAGCTACATACATCCTTCCAAATACTTTATTTTGTTGATGTCTTATTTATTTACTTGAGAAGTAGAGTTACAGACAGAGAGAGGGAGAGACAGAGCGAAAGATCTTCCATCCACTGGTTCACTCCCCAAATGGCTGCAAAGGCCGGAGCTGCGCCGATCCGAAGCCAGGAGCCAGGTGCTTCTTTCCTATCTCCCATGCAGGTGGAGGGGCCCATGCACTTGGGCCAGAGAGCTGGATAAGAAGAGCAGCTGGGACTGGAACTGGTGCCCATATGGGATGCCGGCACCACAGGCAGAGGCTTAGCCCACTACTTCACAGCACAAGCCCTCCCCCTTCCCCCTTCCAAATACTCTAAATCACCTCTAGATTAGTTATAATCCTGAGTACAATGCAAATACTATGCAGACAATTGTTACACATTATCTTTAGGGAATAATAATAAGGAAAAAGACTAAATGTGTTCAATACAGACATAATTATTTTGTCAAATACACTCGATTGTGACTAGCTGAATTCAGGGACGAGGAACCCCCTGATGCTACAAGATGACTGTATATCCAACCAGTGTCTGCTCCAACTCTACACACTGAGCTCCCTGGTGGAGAAGAGGGGTGGGGTGAAGGTTTCCCCCAATGTGAGGTATAGGTGGGAAAAAAGGACAATTTATTTTCGAGTTTCCAATAACTGCTATTTCTCTGATTCCATAAATTACAGTGAATTGCTCACGGGAAAAATGATACATTTGTCTTATGGCTTAATAAACTCAAAATGATTAAACTGTATTTACAATCATTGATGTCAAACAAGCATTTGAATTCTCTGTGGGAACTTGTCAGTTGATAATGTTTCTCCTGCAGAAGTGAATATGTCAGGAAAATAAAAACATTTTTCCCAGTACGAAAGGAAAAAAAAACTCAGAAAACACTAAAAGAGATTTATTTTATTCTTAGTTGAGTAACACATGCTATCTAGTTATGTGACAAACTGTGAAATGTTAATTCTGGATATGTGAGCGTGTTTAAATTCAGCACAAGTAATAACTCCCTTCATTCGAACTCAGTGAGAGAGATCTACAGTTCCATTAATCATTGAAGCCAGTGTCTGGACGCTGCATTGTTGGTCTGGCTCTGCCTGCTCTGCTGTAAGCATGTCAGAGTCTACAAACCCAGGGAAATGCTAGTTAGGAAGGGAGAGGAAAACATCAGCTTAGTGTTGGTTGTTCTGTGCGGTGATGAAGGTAAACACACCACCACCATGCCCTGGTCTTCATGCGTGGGAGGGGTCAAAACGGCATGGAAAAATTCATTATGGTTGGACACAAAATACTGTTCTCTCCCAACACTGCTTTCTTACACTTTGTGACACTTTTATCAGTGCTTCTCTATAGATATGCATAGCCAGTTATATTATTAAAATCTGTCTGTATAAAAGGAATTGGCTTTTATAAACGTCAAGGTAGTAATTTACTGAATTTAATAAAATTACGTCCTTAGAGCTGTAAAACATTAGTGGTTATGCTTCCCATGTTGAGAAAAGACAACAAATTCACAAGAACAAAAGGAAATTAGAATTGGGAGAGGGCCAATTTGGTTGTATGTCCAGTTAGCCGACGTTTCTACTTCCTTTCCTTTACTGTCCCTATTAGCTCATTCTGGAGGATATTCTGATAGCATCTTTCCTAGTTTCTTCCCGTGAGTGTGAAAGGGGACCCTTCCCTGCTCTCCTCCCTGAGACAGTGACATTCCTCTTCCAGGAGAACTGCTGCTTACGCCTACCACTGCCATGATTCAGACACTAGTCTAATCGCTTTGCATTTATTAATTTATTTAACCTTCACAACAAATTTTAGATAGAAGAGTACTATTTTTTAATCCCATTTGACAGATAAGAAAATGAAGGGCAAAGTGATTGACACCCGGATCATTTGACTCAAATGCACGCTGTCAGCCTGTAGGCTCGCATTCTAGCCTGCCCTTTCCATGGCCATTTTGTTCACAGAGACTCATGGGCCATCTCTTCCCTTCAATCCTCTTCCCATAAACTTTGTTGATAGTTCTCAGAAAGGTGAAAAGACTTGGCAAAATTTGCACAGGGAGTGCAGCTGAACTGAAAGCCAGGCCTTCTGTTCCCAAATTCTATTATCTTTAATGACATCACACTACTGGATATAGCTGAAGTTTTCAACTTAGGAGAAACTGGCTCGGAAACAAAATAGCTAGCACTATTTCACTCCTTTCAGAAACAAATTCCAGATGGATTTAAGAATTAAATCTTGCAAATAAAGCCATAAAAGTACTGGAAGGGAATTTTTGTGAATATTTATGTAATCTTGGTGTGGCAAAGGCCATTCTAAAAATGGCCCCAAAGTAGGAAAGATGAATACATTAGATTTCATAAAAACAATATAGTTGGTATATGAAAACACTATAAATAAAATGGAAAGACAACCAACTTCTTTCTGGAAGGCGATTCTCTGTATTATTGATTCATTAATTTTTTTCATTCTAAAGATGTTGGCACTGGGGTAATGGAGAGTAATAAGACAATTTACCTGCCTTCATGGAGTCTATAATCCTGAGGAGGAATCAGGCACTGACTAATGAATGTGCCCTTCCAGGAAGGAAGGGAGGATGGTGTGATGAGAGCAGGTATCAGATGAGCCTATTGTAGACTAGGATTGCCAGTAAAAGTTACAACAGATAGTGCTTGGGCAGAGATCAGAGGATGAGCCCAAGTCCACTGGCAGAAGGCAGCAAGGGGAGCAGTGCAGCCACAGGGAGTGACACCCCCTGTCAGGAAAGGCCAGTGTGACCAAAGCTGGAAGGTAAGATGCAGAGTGGAATGGGTCGAGGTGGACACCCAAGTTCATTCATGACTACAGGGACCATGGAAGGTGAGCAAGTTTGGACAGGAAGGAAGTATAAGAACTTGATCCTGGAAAGGTAAAGTTGGAGATCACCCTGATAAGTCCAAGTGGAAATGTTAAGTAAATAGTGACACAGGGGTCCAGAGTATAAAGGAGGGGACTGGTGCAATGATATGAATTGGGAGCGCCAGGTGCATACACGCAACAGAGGTAGGGTCATGGTTGCAGATATGCAGGGAGAAAGGACAGAATTGAGAAAAGAAGAGTTCCTGGGACAAGCCATGAAGACCACCAGTGTGTAATGGTCACCGAGAAGACTGAGCCGGTAGGAAAGCCCAGGAGGGTGTGAGACCATGGAAGCAAGGCGGGTGAGTGTTAAACAGAGAGGGACGTGGTCAAATGCCATTTAAAGATCAAATAAGAAGAGAGCTGAAAAAATTCCCCAAATGCCATTGCATTGGGAATTGTAAAAGTCACTAATGGCTTTAGTAAACGCTGGTGGAGCAAATTGAGGTATGAGTGAGTGGGAGGGATGATAGAACCTGTTAAGGAAACTTAGGAATAGAAGTGAGTGAAAAATGAGAGAGAGAGTGGGGGTGGGGGTGGGGGGAGGAGAGAGAGAGGGGGGGGGGAGACTGGATTGAGGGAATATTTTAAAAAGTAATTTACTAATTCATTTTGCATGGTAGAAATTTATGGACAAAATATATAAATCTGATTTTACAAATTCACTATGCAGGATATAGACCTCAGTTTTTTACAAACCTGAACTTAATTTTACTTTAGGTTCCATAACATCAGGGAATATGTATTTAAACTCTTTTAAGGCAGAGTAATTCTTTTCACTAGGGTAGTTTGTAGGTTCTGGGTACGTCATCCAGTTGTGAGTGTGCGTCCCTCCACAATCCCTGACCAGAGGAAACTCAGATACCCGTTCTTCCTGTGACAGCCCACAAACTCGAGTTCTTGGCACCTGTCTCTCAGGATCTTCCAGAAGTTCAGGACTCCGACTCAATGAACTCTGCCTTCTTGTGTCTTCTCCTCCCTTTCCCCCTATATGGGGCATCTTTTCCTTGCTTGGGCAGTGATTGGTAGTGGAGATGAAATCTTTGTCTTCTCCGCTTCTCTAACATTCCTCTTGGTGCTACTCTGATGTGGTGAATCTCAAGCTGGGAAGACTGAGGACACCATGTTTCCTGCCCTAGTTTACCCTTCTGCTGAAGTGGAAATTCACCCAGGTGGTAATTCTTAGCCTGTTTAATAAGGCTGATTGTAAGCTCTTGGAAGGCAGAGACTGGATCATCCTGGGCACTGTTTTATCTCCGATGCTTAGAAGAGTGTCTGGGAATAACAAGCTCTCCATGATTATTTGCTGAAATTAAAGACAAAAAAGGGGGAAAAAGGAAGGAAAAAAGGAAGGAATGAAGAGAGGAAGGAAAGGAGGGAGGAAGGGAGAAAGGGAGGAAGGGAGGGAGGGAGGGAGGGAGGAAGGAAGGAAGGAAGGAAGGAAGGAAGGAAGGAAGGAAGAGAGGAAGGAAAGGAGGAAGGGAGGAAGGGAGGAAGGGAGGAAGGAAGTTGATAAGAGCAGTGTGTGCACCGATTAGCACACCCCAATGCCAAATGTATGCAAGCCCCCCACAACATTCCCACTTTGTGATCCTCTGTTAACTGAAGGATTACGTCCCTGGAGGCAGCAGCTTTGCATTTGCTTCATCTGCAGCCCCAGGAGATCACAGGTGTGCTCTTCTGCGTGATCACAGGTCTGTTTTTCTCTTTACGAGGTTGGCCCTTCCTTCAATCAAGGCTCTTATTTCTTGTAGAAATATACTAGCATTTCTGGCACCAAGGTCCTATACTTTGCTAGTTTCCAGTGCCAACATAGATTTTTTTAAAAAATTAATATATTTATTTAAAATTTTTAATTGACATATAATATTTGAACATGTTAGTGGAATGCAGTGCTGTATTTCCATACTTGCACACAGTATAAGCAGATCAAATCAGACAATTCACTTTTCTACGTCCTTATCTTTGTGTTTGGAGTCTGCTAGCTCCTGTCTTGCAGTTTTTTGTGCAGTTTCTAATCGACCTGTGCTGTGCTCCCTGAGTCTTTCTGGTGAAGAATGTGCAGGAAAGCCCAGTGGCCTCTAGTTTCCATCTTGAACCAGATGCTGTTTGATTTTTAGCTGACATGCACTCTGCAGCAACACTGGGAAAAGGATTTGCCCACTGTGCGCATCCTCAGTGACCTCTTCAGGGAGGTCCAGGCCCTTCTGCTCTCAACCCAGAGGGCAGCTTGGTCTGGGGCAAGACTGACGAACAGCGTTGCCACAAATGAATATTCAGGCCTTAGTGCCTCCCGTGCCAGAGACTCCTCGGAGCAAACAGAGGAAGCACGGAGCGGAGCGGCAGGCAGAGGCCGGGTACCAGCGGCCAGAGGATGCGCCCTGCTCTAGTGTCCAGGAAGACGCGGCAATCGGAAACGCAGGGGGTTGTGGGAGTGGCATCCAGAGGCCAGGTCTGCTGGCAAACACCCTAACTACCCAGGGCAGTCCCCAGGTAGAGGAGCTCTGTGGTGCGCGTGTTCACAGTGTTTAGGCTGAGACAAAGGGACTGAGAGAGATAAAAATTCCTTCACGCAATGGCTCAGAGCTAAACCAAAACAAATGAAAATCATACGGGGCTGGGGCTGGGATGGCCAGTTTTTTGAAGTGATGGAGGGCTTCAACTTCTCACGGATTTTGCATTCAATTCACATCTATTCCACAAATAAAAGAGGAGTTGCAGGCATTACTAGGTGTAGAGTCTAAGCAGTAGCTTTGACTGTGACACATGGTCACCTGTCTTTATTAGACTTGTCTTTTTTTGTAAGCCCCACTTCAATGCAAAATTCACAACTTCTTTAAATATCCTTGGTAAAAATATGCCTTCACACTAACTTATTTCCCTTTGAACTCCACACATATTTTCCACTGCATTTTAACTTTAAAGTTAATTTTCATGAGCATTTATGTCCGTTCTTCCTAAAGTGTTTGTTCAAGAGGAAAAACACATTGATCCGGTATTTTTTGGTGTCACCTTAACATTTTTCACTTTATGTGTGTGTGTGTGTGTGTGTTTTGGACAGGCAGAGTTAGTGAGAGAGAGACAGAGAGAAAGGTCTTCCTTTCCATTGGTTCACCCCCCAAATGGCCGCTATGGCTGGCGCGCTGTGCCGATCTGAAACCAGGAGCCAGGTGCCTCCTCCTGGTCTCCCATGCGGGTGCACGGCCCAAGCACTTGGGCCATCCTCCACTGCCCTCCTGGGCCACAGCAGAGAGCTGGACTGGAAGAGGAGCAACCGGAAAGAATCCTGCGCCCCAGCGGGGACTAGAACCTGGGTGCTGGTGCCGCAGGCGGAGGATTAGCCAAGTGAGCCGCGGCGCTGACCAACTTTATGTGTTTTTAAAAATCTTTTGTGGCCCACTGGTTTTTATACTTGTTTCTGAGAATAAGCATGTATGGCTTGACTTAATTTTGCAGGTGCCTATAAAATTTCCCTGTGCTTGTTGTAAAAGTAAGTTTGAATTATAAGCATGTGCTTTAATAAATACATTCTTCTATTAGTTAAAATTTTTATTTTTCTTTAGGAACACCCAGATGGCTGGGAAGTTACTTAAACCAGTGTTCCAAAAGGAACAGTGGATAAATGTTTAACTTCTTTTAGCGCTGTGTCCTTCCTTGGAGGCTATTTTTAAGGTCTTTGATTATTTATATGGTAAATGTGGTTTATCATTTGCAACTGCATTTGGATATAACCGACAGAAATAAATGCTGGCTTGAGCAGCATGGAATTTTATTTTTTCACTCTTGCAAAAGAAGTTAGGAGACAAGCAGTCTAGGACTGGGAGGGTTGGTGGCTGCACAGCACCACCTGGGACTGAAGCTTTTCCTCTGAGTCCTTCATCCTCAACACAACCCTGCCTGCAGGGTTCCTGTAGTTCAAGAGGAGGGCCGGGTTTCCAGCCTGTTATCACCACGGGGGAGTCCAGGGTGACACTGTCCTTTAAAGGTCCAGGCAATATCTCCCATTAACACCTTCTTGGCTGGGACTTTGTCTCTGAGAAGGACATTGGAAGGTGTAGCTTTCCAAGCCAGGTCCATTGCCATCCTGGTAAAACTGCGATCCTGTTACTAATGAGAAAAGGGATAGAGAGAGGAGATATTTGGCTCTCAGTCTCTGTCACGAGTGTTTTCTTTTTTTAAAAAGATTTATTTATTTATTTGAAAGAGTTACACACACACAGAGAGAGAGAGAGAGAGAGAGAGAGAGGTCTTCCATCCGCTGGCTCACTCCCCAATTGGCTGCAATGGCTGGAGCTGAGCTGATCCGAAGCCAGGAGCCAGGAGCTTCTTCTGGGTCTCCCACGTGGATGCAGGAGCCCAAGCATTTGGGCCATCTACCACTGCTTTCCCAGGCCATAGCAGAGAGCTAGATAGGAAGAGGAGCAGCCAGGTCTTAAACTGACGCCCATATGGGATGCCAGCGTTTCAGGCCCGGGTGCTAACCCGCTATGCCACAGCGCCGGCCCTGCCGCCTTTTAAAGCTGAGCAATCTTTTTTTCTTCAAAAATATTTCTATTTAGGAGTCCAGTCATTTTTACTGCTTTTCTCTGACACTGTTTTCACACTCACCCCTCCCAAGGTCCTGGAGGAGGTCCTCAGAATCATACGCCCTTCATGCATTTAGAAATCATTAGTTGAGATGGTTTCCAAGGATACATACATTTTTTAAAAATCCAGTTCTTTGATTTTGTCGATCTGTGAGGTAAGTAATATCTAGAGAATCACATTTCTCAATCTGAGTATTTCATTTACAGAACAATACCCCTCTTTTCCTTTAGCCCCTGTCACATTATAACAACAGATAAAGATGATTTAGACTTGAACTAAATATATGGTTGAAGAAATCTCCTTATCCATTATTTCTTTTCTGTTTTCCACTTAGAACGTACGAACAAAGTGGTGCTGGAAAAAGTTAATTGTTGTGAATTTTCAGGTCTTGTTGATTCTATTGTGCTTTCTGGGTTATTTCTAAGGCACATATTGTTCCCTCCACAGTTCAAAAATAATTCCGTGCTTTAGCACTAACTCAAAAAGCTGTAGAAAGAATAGGAGTGTTGAGAGCACATACCCTTCTACTCAAATATTGTTTCTGCCACTTAACAGCTGTGAAATTGTGAGCAAATTAGTTTTCCTTAAAATGTCTTCAGTTATAAAGTTGACAATGATAACTGTCATGTTGATTTTTAGAATTAAGTAAAATAACACATTGCTGGTACTCTATAAATGTTAGTTGCCTTTTTAGGAAGAGTATGAATTACTCAGGTCACAAGGAAGTTTTGGGTTTTCATTTGAAAGTGAAGAGCAGAGAAAGATGATTATACAGAAGGAATCACAGCTATCAGGGTGATTCGTTTTGGGAACTCATGTCAAGGAATCAAGCCGGAGGCCATTGTAAGACACAGGGTAATGTATTTAACCTCACTCGTTAACACCATCTTTGTACACATGCACACACACACACTCACGTCTGTTAATACAATGCATGAGACAGCGAGAGAAATATGGCAGTTAAAGAGAACTAGTACTCTGTGGTACTATTCTCTGGTTGTGATTCTGCAATTTCTTGGCTTCAGAAAATGGTATTTGTCTGATTCAGGTTTATTCTTGGCTCTCAGTGAAAACAGCCAGCCTAGCCAAAGGCTGAATTCTAAAGCTTTCAAGTTTAACTTGGGCAAGCGTGCTCCTTTCAGCACCTTCCTGAGTTCCAGGACAGAACGGAGGCGGGAGGATGGTGGGGCAAGGACCGAAAATAAATAGGCTGCCTGCAGATGTCCGGCCGGCTGCAGGGGTGCAGGGCCCGCCACCTCAGGGTACGAAGTTCTTCCTGCTAGAAGCATTTCCTCCAGCTCCACCCTGGTCAGAAGGACTTACAAAAACAGAGGTTGACTGAAGAAGCCATGAGTTACACTATTCAAATCCTCTTCTTTAACTTACGGGTCTTTCTTGACTCAGCCCATGAGCAGGGTGTTTCATAATACTTGCATTTTCCAATACGGCCAGTTATGGGCACTTAATCAGCAGACACAACCAGCTCTGGTGCCTGCAGCAGTATCAAGGGCAAGAAGCACTGCTCCCTCTTTCCTGGTGTTTTGTGCCTGGTTGATTTACTTCACATGATCTCATGTTGGCCTTGTTTTCCTACTCTTTACTGCGGTTCCTCTTTAGCCTGGGCTTGAACTTCAATAGGTTGTACTGAGACCTTGATATTGCTGGGATTAGATTTGACCTGGGAATATCTCATCCTGCCCCTACCCAGACATTCTAGTTGAACTTTATCTGTAAGGTTTCCTCTTATTGGAGGCTTGTGAATTAACTTTTTTAAATTAATGTGTTTAAAAAAATGTGTGAACGGGTCACACAGCAAATCCAGCTATACTCAATTATAATAGATACATCTCCCCCAAAAAAGATCTGGAAAATCTGGGGATTAAATATCTACCAGGGAAATATAATACAAAAACAATCAGGAATGGATATGGCAACATCATACAGCTTAGAATTCAAGACAAAGATCACAAAACAAAGAAAGAAGGTTATGTCATTATGTGAGGGGTACAGTTCAGTGAAGACAATGTTTATATGTATATACCCCGTAACATGACATCAATATATATATATTATATGGTAAGTAATATATATTTTATTATATCATATATTTAACTTCCACATACTATAGAAAATATGTGATATCTGCTTTTCTTAGACTGGTTTATTTTTCTTAACATAATTATCTCTAGTCTCATCCATTTTGTTGCAACTAACAGAGTTTCATTCTTTTTTATGGTTGGGTAACATTCCATTATGCATATATACCACCTTTTCCTTATCCATTAAAGAATATCCAGTTTGACTCCATGTCTTTGCTATTATGAACAGAGCTGTAATAAACATATGAGTGTTTCATAAACTGACTTCATTTCCTTTGGCTATATTCTCAGAATTGGAACAGCTGGGACATGTGGCATATCCATTTTGTTTGAAGACTATCCATACTCTGTTCCATAATGTTCTCACTAATGGTGTATCTAAGTTCCCTTTTCTCCATAATCTTACCAGCATTTGCTATTCTTTGTCTTTTTGATTATCGACATTCTAACTGACATGGGAAGATATCTTCTTGTCATTTTTATTTGTATTTTCCTGATGACTAATGATACTGAGCATTTTTTAATGTTTTTGTTGTCCATTTGTACTTCCATTTTTGGAAAACTTCTGTTCAGATCATTTGCCCATTTCTTAAACTAATTTGTTCCATTGTTGAATTTTTTGAGTTCCTTATATTCTGGATGGTAATCCTTTATCACATGCATGGTTCGCATTAAATTTGCATAGCAATCGCCAGACTCACCCGTTGCACAAAGCTCTCTTCCATATTACTGTTGCTCTCACCAGAAATAGGTTTGCTGAGCCCCTTTGGGTAGAGTGACATGGATGTCTGTTGCTGTGGTTTGAGTGTGCGTGTCTCTGTTTAACTCAAGTCCCATGAAATCAGGAGGAGGACTGTCTGGAGGAAGTGATGGAGTCGTGGGGACCTCGCCTTCCTTATCAGACTTCTCCTTCTGCCCTGTGAGAGCAGAGGGTTTTCCCCTGTGGAGGATGCAGCAGAGAGCAGCCCTCACCAGCCGCAGGGGATGCTTGGATCTTCATCTCCCTAACTCTTGTAACTGTGAGAAATACATTTCTATTATGTATAATACCCAGTTATTGTTACTTTTATAGCAGCAAGAATGGACTAGGAGTTTTCACCCCTTTGAGGATCAAATATACAGAAGAATTAGATGTTCTAACATCAGCCAAACCAGCCTACAGGGCCAAGGTCAGCACATCCTGTGATGGAACTCCTGAGAAACAGAGCTCACTATAGCAGTTATTGCATTTGAATAGCAGAGTTGTGCAGTGAAAGATCGGCATGGAGGAGAAGCTAGGAAAGAATATCAGAGGGGGCTGATTTTAAATGATACCTTGGGGCTGGCACTGTGGCGTGGGGAGTAAAGCCGCTTCCTGCAGTGCCTGCATCCCGTATGTGTCGCTCCCCCTCTTCATGGAGGAACGACACTAAGCCCTGCCTAGGCTTCATATCCGAGTCACGGCACCATTATGTCGCTCCCCCTCTTCATGGAGGAACGACACAGGACCCTGCGCTGTTCTTTTGTCTGCTCGGCCCTTCCCAGGTTTGCTGCTGGTTCTTCCCGGGTTGGCTACCGACCCTTCCACCTCCGTGGAAGGGCGGTTCCCCCTGCCACATTCCCCACTTCCGCAGGGGAGCGGCACACCGCCGGCCGGCTCTCTCGGGGGCTGCACAGGTGTTCCCCATAGATGTTCCTGGTGCATGCCGTCTCTCTCCTCCTTTATAGTCCTCCTCCGCCAATCCTAACTCGGCTGCCCACACGCCGAGTACGCTGCTCTCCTCCAATCAGGAGCAGGTCCTGCAGCTTGTCAAGTTGGTGAGAGGCAGCTGGGTAGAAGCTGTTGCCTCCTCTCCCAGTGCCATATTGTGGGAGAGCAGATGCATAGAATAAGTCTTAATTCCAGTAACTCAGTCCAGTCCGGGTTGCTCCCCACACATATGGGTGCCGGTTCTAGTCCTGGCTGCTCCACTTCCAATCCAGCTCTCTGCTATGGCCTGGGAAAGCAGTAGAAGGTGGCTCACATCCTTGGGCCCCTGCACCCATGTGGGAAGACCTGGAGGAATCTCCTGGCTCCTGCCTTTGGATCCGCTCAGCTCCAGCCATTGCAGCCAATAGGGGAGTGAACCAGTAGATGGAAGACAGTTCTCTTTCTCTGCCTCTCCTTCTCTCTCTGTGTAACTAAGTCTTTCAAATAAATAAATAAATCTTAAAAAATGATATCTTCATACCATACTAAATTTCCATATATATATTCAGGCTGCTTTTTGTATCTTGCCTCACAAGTAATCTGTGCCACACTATTATAATTACCATAATTCAAAAACACGTTTTAGTATACTATAGAGAAACATTCTGGTATCACTTTTCAGTTTCTATTAGTTATATGAATTTCTTTTTGCTTCATTATTTTAGGGAATGCTTTCCTTTTCTTATGTCCATGTCTTTGGCATTTTCCTCTGAATATTGGAAAAATTTCTGAAGTTTTTATTATTTACCTTATTTGGTATAGTGTCAGTTATGTTATTCTATGGCTCTAAAGTCACTAGAAGAGTTACTTAGATGTCAGAGAATACAGGATGGAATAAAAAATGTGAGAAAGCCTGACTGTACCTCAGATGTATGAAACAACTTCAGTGAGGGGCATCAGAGAAAAAGGCATTGACCCAAGTTCATGTAAAAATGGGTGGAGTCTATTCAATAAATGGTGCTGGGAAAATTGGATTTCCACGTGCAGAATCATGAAGCAAGACCCATACCTTACACCTTACACAAAAATCCACTCAACATGGATTAAAGACCTAAATCTACGACCTGACACCATCAAGTTACTAGAGAACATTAGAGAAACCCTTCAAGATATTGGCACAGGCAAAGAATTTCTGGAAAAGACCCGGGAGGCACAGGCAGTCAAAGCCAAAATCAACTATTGGGATTGCATCAAATTGAGAAGTTTCTGTACTGCAAAAGAAACAGTCAGGAGAGTGAAGAGACAACCGACAGAATGGGAAAAAATATTTGCAAACTATGCAACAGATAAAGGGTTAATAACCAGAATCTACAAAGAGATCAAGAAACTCCACAAAAACAAAACCAACAACCCACTGAATAGATGGGCCAAGGACCTCAATAGACATTTTTCAAAAGAGGAACTCCAAATGGCCAACAGGCACATGAAAAAATGTTCAAGGTCACTAGCAATCAGGGAAATGCAAATCAAAACCACAATGAGGTTTCACCTCACCCCGGTTAGAATGGCTCACATGCAGAAATCTACCAACAACAGATGCTGGCGAGGATGTGGGGAAAAAGGGACACTAACCCACTGTTGGTGGGAATGCAAACTGGTCAAGCCACTATGGAAGTCAGTCAGTCTGGAGATTCCTCAGAAACCTGAAGATAACCCTACCGTTCGACCCAGCCATCCCACTCCTTGGAATTTACCCAAAGGAATTTAAATTGGCAAACAAAAAAGTGGTCTGCAGCCTAATGTTTATTGCAGCTCAATTCACAATAGCTAAGACCTGGAACCAACCTAAATGCCCATCAACGGTAGACTGGATAAAGAAATTATGGGATATGAACTCTTTAGAATACTATACCGCAGTAAGAAACAACGAAATCCAGTCATTTGCAACAAAATGGAGGAATCTGGAACACATCATGCTGAGTGAAATAAGCCAGTCCCAAAGGGACAAATACCATATGTTCTCCCTGATCGGTGACAACTGACTGAACACCAAAAAGGAAACCTGTTGAAGTGAAATGGACACTATGGGAAACGGTGACTTGATCAGCATAGCCCTGACTGTTAATGAACAACTTAATACATTATCCCTCTTAGTAGTTTTTTTTTTATCTGTTCTACTTAATATGACTGGTTTAATTCTGTAATTAATACACAGTTATTCTTAAGTGTTGAAAATTAACTGAAATGTGACCCCTGTTAAACATAAGAGTGGGAATAAGAGAGGGAAGAGATGTATAATTTGGGACATGCTCAAACTGACTTGCCCCAAATGGTAGAGTTAGAAACATACCAGGGGATTCCAATTCAATCCCATCAAGGTGGCATGTACCAATGCCATCTCACTATTCCAAGTGATCAATTTCAGTTCACAATTGATCATAATGAAAGGACTAAGAGTCAAAGGGAGCACATAAACAAGTCTAGTATCTGCTAACACTAACCGATAGAATAAATAAAGGGGAGAGTGATCCAACATGGGAAGTGAGATACTCAGCAGACTCTTAGAATGGCAGATGTCCTAAATAGCACTCTGGCCTCAGAATCAGCCCTAAAGGCATTCGGATCTGGCTGAAAAGCCCATGAGAGTATTTCAGGCATGGAAAGCCAAGACACTCTGGCAAAAGATCTCTGTGAGTGAGATCCCAGTGGAAAGAACAGGTCTTCAAAGAAGGAGGTACCTTTCTCTGAAGGGAGGAGAGAACCTCCACTTTGACTATGACCTTGTCTAAACAAGATAAGAGTCGGAGAACTCAGAGGGCTTCCATAGCCTTGGAAACTCATGACTGGAGCATAGGGAGATTACTGATGCCATAGACAGGAGTGTCAATTGGTAAAGTCAACAACAAGAGTCACTGTGCACTTACTCCTCATGTAGCATCTCTGTCCTTAATGTGCTGTACATTGAGATTTAATGCTATAACGAGTACTCAAACAGTATATTTCACTTTGTGTTTCTATGGGGGTGCAGACTGTTGAAATCTTTACTTAATGCATACTAAACTGATCTTCTGTAAAAAAAAAAAAAAAACGAAATTATCAATTCCCAACTTGACTCTCACTGGGATTAAACATGACAATAGGTCTGATCTGATTTCATCATCATTTAAAAAAATCATCTATTATTTTTCACTTTATGTTTCTGTGTGGGAGCAAACTGTTGAAATCCTTGCTTAATGTATACTAAGCTGATCTTCTGTATATTAAGATAATCGAAAAAGAATCTTGATGTGAATGGAAGGGGAGAGGGAGTGGGAAAGGGGAGGGTTGTGGGTGGGAGGGACGGTATGGGGGGGAAGCCATTGTAATCCATAAGTCGTACTTTGGAAATTTATATTCATTAAATAAAAGTTAAAAAAAATGGGTGGAGTCTCTAAGACTAAAGGCAAAGGGAATGTACATAAATGCTAAACTCTAGCTGAGATAGTTTTTTCATATAGGGATGCACATGGCAATTCTGATACGGCTATATTTATAATGGAATTACAAGTATATAAATGAAAATAGATGGTGGGGACAAGATTTCTCATGTTGGAGTAGAAGGTTATAGATAAAGGGCCGGCGCTGCGGCTCAATAGGCTAATCCTCCACCAAGCAGCGCCGGCACACGGGATTCTAGTCCCAGTCGGGGCGCCAGATTCTGTCCCGGTTGCCCTTCTTCCAGGCCAGCTCTCTGCTGTGGCCCGGGAGTGCAGTGGAGGATGGCCCAAGTACTTGGGCCCTGCACCCCATGGGAGACCAGGAGGAGGCACCTGGCTCCTGCCTTTGGATCAGCGCGGTGCACCAGCCGCAGCGCGCCAGCCATGGAGGCCATTGGAGGGTGAACCAAAGGCAAAAGGAAGACTTTCTCTCTGTCTCTCTCTCTCTCTCTCACTGTCTAACTCTGCCTGTCCAAAAAAAAAAATAGATTATAGATAAAGAAAAGCAAGACATATAATGATTTATGTGATAATCAATTAGATTTGAAGACATCAGTAGAAACTTATTTTTTAGCTTAATATAAATATTGATGGGTACATTTCTAATTACATGGTTATATGCATGAGGGTATTTGAAACATTTCTTGAAATAGAATTAAAAGATAAGTTTTAGTGTAAAACATTTTGAAATCCATGCATATGAGACGTCTTCCAAGGGTAGATGGAGAATGCATATTATCAAAAAAAAATTCATGGATTTCAAAAACATTTTGGTCCAAAATAAATTTATCTTTTAATTCCATTTTCCACAAAACTTTTATTTATTTTTTAAAGATTTATTTATTTATTTATTTGAAAGTCGGATTTACACAGAGAGAAGGAGAGAGAGAAAGAGAGAGAGAGAGAGAGAGAGAGGTCTTCCTTCCATTGGTTCTCTCCCCAGTTGCCCGCAATGGCAGGGGCTGCACTGATCCAAAGCCAGGAGCCAGGTGCTTCTTCCTGGTCTCCCACACGGGTGCAGGGGCCAAGGACTTGGGCCATCTTCCACTGCTATCCCAGGCCATAGCAGAGAGCTGGATTGGAAGTGGAGCAGCCAGGACTCGAACCGGCATCCATATGGGATGGCAGCACTATAGGCAGCGGCTTTACCCGCTACACCACAGCGCCGGCCCCCACAAAACTTTTAAAGTACTCTTGCTCTGGGCTGGTTCAATGGCCCAGTAGGTTAATCCTCCACCTGCGGTGCCGGCATTCCATATGGGTGCAGGTTCTAGTCTTGGATGCCCCTCTTCCAATCAAGCTCTCTGCTATGGCCTGGGAAAGCAGTGGAAGATGGCCCAAGTCCTTGGGCCCCTGCACCCGTGTGGGAGATCAGGAAGAAGCACCTGGCTCCTGGCTTCGCATCGGTACAGCTCCAGCCCTTGCGGCCATCTGGGGAGAGAACCAATGGAAGGAAGACCTCTCTCTCTGTCTCTCTCTCTCACTGTCTGTAACTCTACCTCTCAAATAAATAAATAAATAAAATCTTAAAAAAAAAGAAAAACACGTACTCTTGTTCACTTTGCCTTTCAAATAAATAAATAAATAAATATTTTTAAAAAGAGCCAGACAATATTTGTGTATATGAAACAAAAATTTATACAACACCGGACCTCAGACAATGAAGGACAGTGATAACTGAGAGTTGGAAAAAGAGAGATAACCTCAATAATTGCCCACGTTTACTGCCTTGACAGTGCACCAGTACACTGAGGGAGAACCCAAGTGAGAATGACAGGTTCTTTGAGTTGATGGGACAGAGGAGAAGACAAGATAGAACAAAGCAGCTAGAGTTGGTAGGATAGAGCACAGGAGAAAAGGAACCATGCAGAAAGAGAACACTGGAGATCTCCAAAGGGTCCCCGTGGAGTGTTTAGCATTGTACAGATTAGTGCATGAGAAGGAAAATATTTGATCTTGGGGGAGAGAAGTTCAGAGGAAATAGAGGGAAGAGTACCTGGTGCTCACACTGGGCCTGAAAATTTCTAACAGTCTACCACGTGGTCCTCTGCAGAGGCAGAGCAAATGCAGCTGCGCGACCTCGGACTTGCAGACTCCTAAACTGTAAGCTAAATGAACTTATTTTCTTATGTAGCACCCAACTGCTGGTATTTTGTTATAGCTTTGAAAAACGTAGTAATAGGCACTTCTTAGTCCTTCAAGTTAGCAAGCATGAGAGGGCTTCTACTGGGAGAAGCTTTTGTTTTCTGCTACACCAAATGACTTTCTCTATGAATCAGTTATTATTTCTTTCCTTCTGTCTCATCCACTGGCACAAAGTATGGAACCAATTCCTCAACACTCATGCTGAGCAGGTGCCTTCAGTCCCTACATGGATTCCCCGGCTCCCTCCTTGCCCCTCTCACTCTGACACCGGCACCAGGAATGAGGACCAGGCAGACTCTTCAGTCCCCCACATGCAGATACTGATTTGTGAGAAATAGTTAACTGTCTATGAGGTTGCCTGGCATGGATGTGTGCACTTTAAATGTCAGCTCATTTAATCCCTAAAACAACTGATAGTGTTCTGGAGCACACAGTGGAGAAAGGGGCAGAAGCTAATTCAAGCCTTGGCTTGTTTGTTAGAAATGCAGTATTTTCTTGTTCGCTGCCTGCAGTTTCTTTTGAATAATCAGTCAGTAAAATGAAATGTGTTTTCTCCAAGCCTCAAAAACTGGTTCATCATTTTTATAAAGGATGAACAGGTATTTGACAATGCTCATATACGTATAAGTGTTAATTCATAGAGTTCATAAAACAGATTTAAAGGAAAACCTTATTTTGATGCAAAAATGTTTTGAAATTCTTGCGATTTTTTTAAAGATAATGGGCATTTTCCGCGAGTTTTTCGAAACCTTGGGTGCGCGTGTGTGCGCGCGTGCATGTGTGGTCATGCAACCCTCAATTATTTTGTTTTAGTGAACACTGAGCTGCATATACAGTGGTGGTCCCCTAAGATTATATTGTTTAGTGATGCTGTAGGCATTTTAGCTTGTGTAAGTGCACTCTAAATGGTCACACAAGGATGACATTTCTCAGAATGCATTTCTGTTAAACAACACACTTTGTGTGTGTGTGCATGCATTTTCTTAAATTAACCACACTGTGACGGAAATCCTTACTTCTCCATTTTTTCTGGCCTCTGTAGAGGTGAAGAACTCATTGATGTGTTTCTTCTTCAGCATGAGAAACCCCTCCCCAGAAGCAAACTCCAAAAGACCAAATCCTTTATCTGCTGTGGTAGATCCAGAGTCAGTTTAATTGGAAGAATGTTGAATGTGGAGAGAGAAGCAACTTCACTTTCCTGGCCCTGAGATTCAGGTGAAGTGAACGTATTGGATTGCAGGACTTTGAAGTTTCTTCTTGCCTCTAATGTTCACTAATCTCCATAGCTACAGGTCTCTGAGAACACACACAATCGTCACCCCAGTATAGAAGACTTTTTCATCTCACACTCAGATTTATTTATTTATTTTTTTTTTTATTTTTTGACAGGCAGAGTTAGACAGTGAGAGAGAGAGAGAGAGACAGAGAGAAAGGTCTTCCTTTTGCCGTTGGTTCACCCTCCAATGGCCGCTGCAGCCGGCTTGCTGCGGCTGGCGCACCGCGCTGATCCGATGGCAGGAGCCAGGTGCTTCTCCTGGTCTCCCATGGGGTGCAGGGCCCAAG
Source organism: Oryctolagus cuniculus (assembly GCF_051225735.1). Lineage (NCBI taxonomy): Eukaryota > Metazoa > Chordata > Mammalia > Lagomorpha > Leporidae > Oryctolagus > Oryctolagus cuniculus. The sequence goes on along the minus strand of NC_142868.1, from coordinate 47,459,797 downwards.
CCCCTTGGCCATCCTCCACTGCACTTCCTGGCCACAGCAGAGAGCTGGCCTGGAAGAGGGGCAACTGGGACAGAATCCGGCGCCCCGACCGGGACTAGAACCCGGTGTGCCGGCACCGCAAGGCGGAGGATTTGCCTAGTGAGCCACGGTGCTGGCCTCACATTCAGATTTGTAAGTGACCAGTGTTGCCTTATGGCTGGCTGCTTTTTGATAGAATATTTGGAATGAAACTGAATCTAAATTTTTGTGAGATTTGGATTGCTGAAAGAGATTTGTAAAGGTTCTTTTAATATTAGTACATGTGATAATGCCAATTAACTTATTGACATGATTTGCTACCTAATGAGATGACAGCATTCTAATACACTGGGCCTGTGAGAACTTGCCAACCTCAGGATTCTTATAATTTAGTTTTTCCTCCTGCTGAGTAGCATTTTTCTAATGGCATGAATCAGCTCTCATCTTAATTCCTCTGCATTTTTTTCTAATTTACTTGCTGAAACATTTCCTGCCTTCATGTTAAAGACTAAAGATTTTAACTGGGGAACTGGGTAATTGCTGAGTGAGTAGGCAATCAGTTGTTGAACGATATGCTAAAGGCCCCAGGAAATATGATTTTCCTCAGATTTTCAGGAAAGAGTGACCTCCACAATGATAATTTGAGCTATTGTGCTCACCAGGTCTTTAAACAGCACCTGAGCATCACATTCTTGGTGCAAGATCTAAGGGTCTACATTTTACTGCATTTCAAGCATGTCTTCAAATTCAGTACCGAATTTTTAAAAGCTTATTGCTTGATTAGGAATATTGAAAAACTGACCACTTCTTTACTTTTATGAAAATGATGTTAGTGATCTCTGTAGATGGATAAATATGCACTAAATAATATGAACTTTCATTTTTCCAGAATCATTGACCATCTATCCTCTTTTGCAATAGCAATTGTTTTCTTTCTTTTCATTTTAAAGCAGCTCATTTGTCAAAGATTAGTTGGTTGTAGACATGTGGATTAATTTCTGGGGCTTCTATTCTGTTCCAGTGGTCTACATGTCTCTTTTTGGGCCAGTACCAGGCTGTTCTGGTTATAACTGCCCTGTTCTATGTAATACTCTATGGAATAGATATATAAAAATCTGTTAACTCATTCACCTATTGAAGGACATTTTGATTTTTTTTCCAGCTTGGGCTATTACAAATAAAAGCAATAAGCATTATCATACAGGGGCAGGTATTTGGTGCTGTGGTTAAGATGCCCACATCCCATATCAGAGTGCCTTGTTGTAGTCCCAACTCTACTTCCAAACTCTGGGAGACAGCATGTGCTGGTTCAAGTAGCTGGGTCCCTGTAGCCCACATGAGACACCAGGATTAAAGTCCCAGCTCCTGGGTTTGGCTGGCCCAGCCCTGGCTGTTATAGGCACTGGGGAATGAACCAGATGATTGAAGACCTCTTTAAAAATTCTTACGTGAGTTTTTGTATTACTGATTTGCTTATGTTGAACCACGCTTGAATCCCTAGGGTGAATCACACAGGATCAAGGTCAGTAATATTTGCAATGCCCTTTTGGGTTCAGGTTGGTAGTATTTTGTTGAGGAGCGTCGCATCCATGTTCATCAGAGATTGTGGCCTGTACCTCTCTTTGTTGTTGTTGTTGTGTCCTTGTCTGTTTTCTCTCTCTTTTTTTTTGGTATCAGGTCATGCTAAACTTATAAAATGAGTTTGGAAGAATTCCCTATTCTTTTTCCTAATCAGAGAAGAATTGTATTAATTCTTTTTCAGATGTTCAGTAGAATTTATCAGTGATGCCATCTGGTCCTCAGATTTTCTTTGATGTGAGGTTTTTTTAAATTATTGATTTAATCTCAATAGTTATTACTGGGGAGGCGGTTCCAAGATGGTGGAATAGGGAGGGAGCACACTGATGGTCTGGGAAGGGAAGGTTCAAAGAGGGGTGAGAATTTATAGTTTCGGGAAAAGGGATGCTCTTCTGAAATGGGGGAGACTGGGTGGACCTGCGAGGAGGATGTGGACACCTGAAGAGCAGGACACCAGCAGGAGTGTGTACGCACCAGCGCTGGAAGCCGAGGTGAGACAGGGTGTTTGCCCAGCACTGCTGTAGCAGCCACCACCGCCCCTCCCCCAACCCACCCTGGGACGGACACTGAGACACACATGACTGAGTGGGGGAGGAAATAGAAAATGGAACAGAGTGAGTAGCGCCTGGGGAAAGAGTGCACGATTCAGGGGGTCTAATTGAGGGACTAAACAATCCAGGAACCCTCCCCCAAATCAGAGCTGCAGTGGGTGGGAAGCAGCTGTCTTGTTTGTTTACATTCGGGCTTAAAGGAGAACTGCCTCTGCCTCTGCACTAACCTTCTGAGGCGGAGGGAGCCCAAAGGTGGAGTGGAGCCACAAGACACTCCTTGCGCAGGGGCGGGCAGCGAGGGAGGGCAGCTCAAAGCCCTGAAACCAGTCTACTCAAGTTACCAGGAAAAACAAAATTGAATAGCGCCCATGGGAAGAGGGCAGAATCCAGGGGGATGAACTGAGGGATCAAAAACGCCAGGATCCTTAGGAACCACCCAACCCACAATCAGAGCTGCAGCGGGCAGAGTGCAGCCATCTTGTTTGTTTATATTCGGGCTTAAAGGAGGCTGGCCTCTGCTCCAAAGGAGGAAGCAGCAGGGGCGGAGTCCAAAGGTGGTCTGGAGCTACTTGACACTCCTCACGAAAAAGGTGCAGTGAAAAAGAGTGGCTGACCAACGAACCCCAGGCATAGACATGTAAGGGCGAACATAGGAACAAGGAAACTGGCCCCCAAGGGGTGGAGATTGGCACCTCAAAGCCCTGACACCAGCCCACTCAAGTTACTAAATAAATAAATAAATAAATAAGTAAAAAATAAACAAACAAACTCTAGAAGGCAGAGCAGCCTGCTTACACTGGATATTGGTACAGACTCACAGCAGCCCATAGCAGAAGGAAATCAACCTGAGAAACCACCCAGACGGAATGCCAAAAAACAAAACAAAACCCACAATAAGAATATAGAAGAACATATAAACTCGCCAATGGAGCAGACTAAACCAACCATAACAGAGGCTGAAGAAGAAGAAGAATTTGAAACTATTCCAGAAAAAGAATTCAGAAAATTAATAATCAGAATACTTAGAAATAATGAGAAACAGTGTCAAGAGCTGAACAAAAAACAAGCCCAAGGATTAGAGATCCTAAAGAGAAGCCAGAATGAAATACTGGAAATGAAAAACTCAATTGACCATATAAAAAATACCATGGAATCCCTCGGAAATCGAACAGATGAAATAGAAGACTGAATATCAGAATTCGAAGACAAACTTCCAGAAATAATACAGTCAGTTCAAACGCAGAAAGAAGAAATTAAAAAATTAAAAAATATGGTCGGAGACCTACAAGATTCAATCAAATGGTGCAATGTTCAGATAATAGGAGTCCCTGAGGGCGTGGAAAGAGAGAATGGATTGGAAGATGTTTTCAATGAAATAATATCAGAAAACTTCAAACAAAGGCAGCTGGATAACAACAGGCAAATTCAACAGATAGCCAGGACTCCGAACAGGGTAGACCAGAAGAGAAATTCACCGTGACACATGTGGCAACACTCAGCTCAGTGACACACAAACAACAAATCCTAAAATGTGCCAGAGAAAAACGACAAATCACATTCAGGGATAAGTTAATCAGACTCACCCCAGACTTCTCATCACAAACACTACAGGCAAGGAGACAATGGCATGATATATTTCAAGTTTTAAAAGACAAACAATGCCAACCTAGAATACTATACCCTGCAAAGCTATCATTTATGAATGAAGGGGAAATAAAGATCTTCCAAGACAAACAGAAACTGAAAGAATTTGTATCCACACATCCAACCCTACAACACTTGCTCAAAGACATGCTGCACACAGAAATACAAAAACAAGAACTTAACTACAAAAAAAAAGTGAATGTAGAGTAACCTACAAACAAAGTTCAAAATACATAAACAGCTCGTTTAGGAAACATGAATGGGAAAAGGCAGTATGTAACAGTAATCACACTGAATGTGAATGGTCTTAATTCTACTACCAAAAGACATAGGCTAGCTGATTGGATCAAGAAAGAGAATCCATCTATATGCTGCCTTCAGGAGACACACCTTATCAGCAAAGATGCACGCAGACTGAAAGTAAAAGGATGGAAAAAGATACTCCAAGCTAACAGAAATCAAAAAAGAGCTGGTGTGGCCATCCTGATATCAGACAAAATAGACTTTAACATAAAAACTATTAAAAGAGACAGAGAAGAGCACTATATAATGATTAAAGGATCTATCCAACAGGAAGGCATTACTATTATAAATGTATACGCACCTAATTACAGGGTGCCTGGCTACCTGAAAGAATTACTAAAGGATTTAAAGGGAGATATAGACCCAAATACAATAGTAACAGGGGACTTCAACACCCCACACTCACCAATGGACAGATCAATCAGACAGAAATTCAACAAGGAAACAACAAAGTTAATTGACACTATAGACCAAATAGACCTAATAGATATCTTCAGAACCTTCCATCCCACAGCCACAGAGTTCACGTATTTCTCCCCAGTACATGGAACATTCTCTAGGATTGACCATATGCTAGGCCATAAAGGGAGCCTCAACAAATTCAAAAAAATTGAAAATACACCCTGCAGCTTCTCAGACCATCACGCAGTGAAACTCGAAATCAACAACCCAAGAATCTTTACACCATATGCAAATATATGAAGAATGGACAACATGATCCTAAACGAACAGTGGATCATCGAAGAAATTAAAAGAGAAATCAAAAGATTTCTAGAAACAAATGAAAATGATAACACAACCTATCAAAACCTGTGGGACACAGCAAAAGCAGTGCTAAGAGGAAAGTTTATAGCAATTGGTGCCTACATCAAGAAGCTGGAAAGGAACCAAACAAATGAACTCTCCATGCACCTCAAGGATTTAGAAAAACAGCAGCAAATCAAGCCCAAATCCAGAAGGAGGAAAGAAATACTAAAGATCAGAGATGAAATAAACAGAATCAAAACAAAACAAAAAAAAACAATACAAAAGATCAACAAAACCAGGATCTGGTTCTTTGAAAAACTAAACAAAATCAACACACCATTGGCCCAACTAACCAAAAAAAGGAGAGAGAAGACCCAAATCTGTAAAATCAAAGATAGTAATGGAAATGTAACAACAGACACAACAGAAATAAAAAGAATCATCAGAAACTACTACAAAGAGATGTATGCTAACAAATTGGGGAACCTGGAAGAAATGGATAAATTCCTGGACACATACAACCTTCCTAAACTAAGCCGTGAAGATATAGAAAATCTAAACAGACCCATAACCATGGAAGAAATTGAAACAGTAATAAATGCACTACCGAAAAAGAAGAGCCCAGGACCGGATGGCTTCACCGCCGAATTTTACCAGACATTTAGAGAACAACTAACCCCAGTTCTTCTCAAGTTATTCAAAACAATTGGAAGGGAGGGAATCCTCCCAAATTCTTTCTACGAAGCCAATATCACCTTAATTCCTAAGTCTGGAAAAGACACAACAGAGAAAGAAAACTACAAACCTATATCCCTGATGAACATAGATGCAAAAATAATCAACAAAATTCTGGCAAACCGAATCCAACTGCACATCAGAAAGATCATTCACCCTAACCAAGTGGGATTTATCCCTGGTATGCAGGGATGGTTCAATATTCGAAAGTCAATCAATGTAATACATCACATTAATAAATTGAGAAACAAAAATCATATGATTATCTCAATAGATGCAGAGAAAGCATTTGACAAAATACAACACCCTTTCATGATGAAAACCCTAAGCAAATTGGGGTTAGAAGGAACATTCCTCAACACAATTAAGGCAGTCTATGATAAACCAATGGCCAGCATCATATTAAATGGGGAAAAGTTGGAGGCATTTCCATTGAAAACTGGCACCAGACAGGGATGCCCACTCTCACCATTGCTATTCAATATAGTCCTAAAAGTGTTAGCCAGGGCCATCAGGCAAGAAAAAGAAATTAAAGGGATACAAATGGGAAAGGAGGAAGTTAAACTATCCCTATTTGCAGATGACATGACACTATATATAGGGGACCCGATAAACTCCTATAAGAGACTATTGGAACTCATAGAAGAGTTTGGTAAAGTAGCAGGATACAAAATCAACGTTCAGAAATCAACAGCCTTTGTATACACAGATAATGCCAGGGCCTGTTAGAGTTAAAAAAAGGTCCATCGCCCCCAAGAACAACTCCAAGAGACTCTCTCATGCAACCAGCAAAAAGTTAAGGGTTTATTGATCCAGCATGCTGGGGCTCTCTGAACATGCAAGAACAGAGCAGCCCCGAGGAACTAAAGTATAGGGTTTATAAAGGCAAAAAACGCAAAATCGGGAGGGGGCATACACGGTTGCTAAAATCAAAAGAGAGTGCATAGTTACTGGGGTCAACATAACCCAAGTCCTAAGTGAAATTAATATCCATTATAATCTTGACAATACCAGTTACAATTATCAATTATGATCTTGACATTGATCCAAATTATAGGTAAGATATAGACAAATCACATATTTATCATTAACCCAGGTGCAGCCTTTCTACTTTCAAGCTTGAGCAATCATGCTAGGGGGTTTTTCTGCTCTGCCAAGGGTGATGTAGTGCACTGCTATTGTCCGACTATTTGAGATCGTAGTTTTCAGAGCCTCACGGTGGGGGGGGTGCTTTCCCAGAATGGAATCTCAAGAGCTCCAAAATGGAGTCCCTACTGTCAAGGTGCTACTTCAGGCCAAGGAAGAACTTCTAAGATCAATCCCATTCACGATAGCCACAAAAACAATAAAGTAACTTGGAATAAATTTAACCAAGGATGTCAAAGACCTCTATGATGAAAATTACAAAACACTAAAGAAAGAAATAGAAGACGACACAAAAAAGTGGAAAAACTTGCCATGCTCATGGATTGGAAGAAGCAATATCATCAAAATGTCCATTCTCGCAAAAGCAATTTACAAGTTCAATGCAATACCAATCAAAATGCCAAAGTCATTCTTCAAAGACCTAGAAAAAACAATGCTGAAATTCATATGGAGAAACAGGAGACTGAGAATAGCTAAAGCAATCCTTTACAATAAAAACAAGGCCAGAGGCATCACACTTCCAGACTTCAAGACATACTACAGGGCAGTTATAATCAAAACAGCCTGGTACTGGTACAAAAACAGATGGATAGACCAATGGAACAGAATAGAAACACCGGAGACCAATCCAAACATCTATAACCAACTCATATTTGAAAAAGGACCTAAAACCAGCCCCTGGAACAAGGACAGCCTCTTCAACAAATGGTGCTGGGAAAACTGGATTTCCACGTGCAGAAGCATGAAGCAAGACCCCTACCTTACATCTTATACAAAAATCCACTCAACATGGATCAAAGAACTAGAGATGTGCCACGACACCATGAAACTAATTGAGAGCATAGGGGAAACCCTTCAAGATATTGGAACAGGCGAAGAATTCCTGGAGAAGACCCCAGAGGCACGGGTAATCAAAGATAAAATAAACAAATGGGATTACCTCAAATTGAAGAGTTTCTTTACAGCAAAGGAAACAGTCAGGAAAGTGAAGAGGCAATCAACAGAATGGGAGATGTTATTCGCAAACTACACAACAGATAAAGGATTAACAACTAGAATCAATAAAATGATCAAAAAACACCACAAAATCAAAACAAACAACCCAATAAAAAAATGGGCCAAAGACCTTAACAGACATTTTTCAAAAGAGGAAATCCAAATGGCCAAAGGCACATGAAAAAATGCTCAGGATCCCTAGCCATCAGGGAAACGCAGATCAAAACCACAATGAGGTTTCACCTCACTCCGGTTAGATTGCCTTACATACAGAAATCAACCAACGACAGATGCTGGCGAGGATGTGGGGAAAAAGGGACACTAATCCACTGTTGGTGGGAATGCAAACTGGTAAAGCCACTATGGAAGACAGTTTGGAGAGTCCTCAGAAACCTGAATATAGCACTACCACAGGACCCAGCCATCCCACTCCTTGGAATTCACCCAAATGGAATTAAAGGGGAGGAAAAAAAGAGCCATTTGCACCTCAATATTTGTTGCAGCTCAATTCACAATAGCTAAGACATGGAATCAACCTAAATGTCCATCAACGGATGACTGGATAAAGAAACTATGGGATATATACTCTATGGAACACTATACAGCAGTAAAAAACAGCGAAATCCGGGCATTTACAACAAAATGGAGGAAGCTGGAAAACAACATGCTGAGTGAAATAAGCCAGTCCAAAAGGGACAAATATCATATGTTCTCCCTGATCGATGGCAACTAAACGAGCATCTAAAATGATACCCATTGAAGTGAAATGGACACTATGAGAGACAATGACATGATCAGCCCTTGTCTAGACTGTTGAGGAACAACTTACTATTTTATTCCTTTTAGTATTTTTGTTGTTGTTGTTGCTCTGTTTGTTCTACATAAGACCACTGGTTGAACTCTGTAATCAATGCACAATCATTCTCAGGCATTTAAAATTAACAGAAAAGTGATCTCTGTTAAACATAGGAGTGGGAATAAGAGAGGGAGGAGATATATAGGTTGGCACATGCTCACTCAGACTTACCTCCAATGGTGGAATTAGAAATGTGCCAGGGGATTTCAACTCAATCTTACCAAGGAGGCAGGTACCAATGTCAGCGCACTTGGTAAAGTGATAAGTATAAATACACAACCAATCAAAAAGATAGGGTATGTGTCGATGAGATTTCACAAATAAGACCAGTGTAAGCAAATAATGAAGGATAGAATTAAAAGGGAGAGAGAGAATGATCCTGTGGGGGAAACAGGACACACGGCAGATTCATAGAATGCCAGCACTCCTGCCTCAGAATCAACCCTTGGGACATTTGGATCTGGCTAAAAGGTCCATGACAGTCTTACAGGCATGGAAAGCCATGACACGGTGGCAAAAAACAATCTAAATGAAAGATCCTGGTGAACAAGACCCCAGCAGAAAGAACAGGCCATCAAGGAGAGAGGCGCCTTTCTCTGAAGGGAGGAAGGAACCTCCACTGTGATACACCTTGACTAAACAAGTTCAGAGTCGGTGAACTCAAGGGGCTCCATAGCCTAGACAGCTGATAACAAAAGTCTTGGGTGATTGCTGACGTCATAAATAAGAGTGCCAATTGTTAAATCAACAACGGGAGTCACTGGGTACATGCTCCCCACGTAGGATCTCTGTCCTTAATGTGTTTTACTATGAAACCTAAAAACAACACTACTAGTCGAACAATACCCCATACCTTGTGCGGTTGTGTGAGTACAGCCTGTTGAAATCCTTGCTTAGTATATACTAAGTTGATCTTCAGTATATGAAGATAATTGAAAATGAAACTCGATGAAGGGTGGGATGGGAGAGGGAGCAGGAGAGGGAAGGGCCACGGGAGGGAGGGAGGTTGCAGGGGGGGAGGCCACAACAATACAAAAGTTGCACTTTGTAAATTCACATTTATTAAATAAAAAAATAACTATATAACAAACAAAAGAAAAAGAAAAAGAACGTAATACTTTACCCTTTTAGTATTTTTTATGTTCTACTTAAAACTATTGGTTGAACTCTGCAATTAATACACAATTACTCTTAGGTGTTTAATTAATGCTATAACTAGTACTCAAATAATATTTTACACTTTGTGTTTCTGTGTGGGTTCAAACTGTTGAAATCTTTACTTAATATATGCTAAATTGATCTTCTGTATATAAAGATAATTGAAAATTAATCTTGATGTGAATGGAAGGGGAGAAGAAGTGGGAGAGGGGAGTGTTGTGGGTGGGAGGGAAGTTATGGGGGGGAAGCTATTGTAATCCATAAACTGTACTTTGGAAATTTATGTTCATTAAATAAAATAAAATAAAAATAAAAAAAGAAAAGAAAAAAATAGTTATTACTGATCTGATTGGTATTCCAGTCATTCATGGCTCAATCTTGGTAAAGTGTATGTGTTCAGGAATTTGTCCATATCTGCTAGATTATCAAATGTGATGCTGTAAAATTGTTCATAAAAATCTCTAAAAATCTTTTGTGTTTCTGTGGCCTCAGGTATAACGTCTTCCTTTTCATCTGTGCTTTTATTTACTTGAAACCATTTTGCTTTTCTTAGTTTATCTAAGGGTTTTCCCATTTTGGTTATTCTTTTAAGGAACCAGTTCTTTATTTCATTGATTTTTTTTTGCATAGTGTTTTGAGTCTCTATTTCATTTATTTCTGCTCTGAGTTTTGCTATTTCTTTTCTTGTACTACTTTATTTGTTCTTGTTTTCATAATTCCTTAAGGTTCAATGATAAGTTATTGGTTTGACATTGAGCTCCAGTGTCTCAAATGGCCAATGTTTTTATCAATCTTTTAATGGAACTTCCATGAAATTCCTAAACTCTCCTTCAGAGAGCTTTCAGACTGATAAACAAACATTTCGAGATGTTTAGAAGATGCACAAGGAGTAGGCTTCTTGACTCGCCAAGCTTGGGATACGGGTATTTCTTTGAGACCACAGGAATGGAAGATATCGGACAAAAAGGAAAGGACTGTGCATAGGCCACACAGATGGGAAAGGAGGAAATGTAAGCCAATCGTTTGTGGTTAACGGATGTGCTTGATCGCATTATTTCTCTTTTTCTCAAGTCGATGTCTTTATTTTCTTATTTTCCTTAAATTTTATTTTGTTTTGTTTCATGACATCTTCTGTTATTATTATTATTTATTTATTTGAGAGGTAGAGTTACGGACAGAGAGAGGGAGCGACAGAGCAAAGTGTTCTATCTGTGGGTTCACTCCCCAAATGGTCAAAACAACCAGAGCTGGGCTGGTCTGAAACTAGAAGCCAGGAGCTTCCTTTTCGTCTCCATGTTGGGGCAGGGGCTTAAGCACTTGGAGCAGCCTCCACTGCTTTCCCAGGCCATAGCAGAGAGCTGGATTGGAAGAGGAGCAGCTGGGGCACGAATCGGTGCCCATATGGGATGCTGGTGCTGCATGCAGAGGCTTAGCCTACTATGCCACAGCATCAGTCCCAAGCTTCATTTTCTTTGATGGCTTATTATTTTGCCTTTCGCTTTCAAGGGAAATATTTTTTTATGTGTATCAATATAAACAGAACACATTCCATCTATTTTATAGATACACTTCTAAGAAATTAACCGTAATTCCTTCCTTCCCTCCAGCCCTCAGCCTCCCCTCCTTTCTTCCTTTCCTTTCTTTTTCCTTTAACTTTTGCAATATCATAATTTCAGATTACTTTATAATCACAGGCTTAGTGCACAACTAGCCATAATGATCAACAAGTAAGAAGTAGAAAGACCACTGTTCCACAGTAATACAGACAAGGGCTAAAAACAATAACCAAGTTATGTCAGTTTCATTTTTATACTTTTTTGTATTCTTTATTAACTAGTTATTAAGCTGCTAAGTGCGACACCTGCATCCCATATTAGAGTGCTTGGGTTCAAGTCCTGGCTCTGCTACTGATTCCAGCTTCCTGCTAATGCACACTCTGGGAGGCAGTAGGTGATGGCTCAAGCAATTGCATCCCTCCCACTCATATGGGAGATTTGAACTGAATTTCTGGCTTCTAGCTTCCACCCCTGACTTGTCCCAGTCACTGTGAGCATTTTGGAGAGTGAACCAGCTGTTAGGGGCTCTATGTCTATGTCTATGTCTATGTCTATGTCTATGTCTATCTCTGTCTCTCTGCCTCAAATAAGTAAGTTAATTAATTTAAAAAAGTAATATTCTCAACAACAATAAAACCAAACTAGTTAAAAATTAGAAGATCTTTCTCTGAAGAAGTATATAAATGATATAAATGACCAGTCAGCATATGGAAAGGTGGTCAGTGTCACTACTCATTAGGGAAATGCAAATCAAAGCTATAATGAGACACAGCTTCACATCTATTATGATGAATACTAAAACAAATAAGCAAATAATAGAGAATAACAAGTATTGACATATGTCAAGAAACTATAACCTTTGTGCATTTTTGGTGGGAATGGATAGTGGAGCCACCACAGAAAATGGTTCAATAGTTCCTCAAAAATGTCAGCATGGAATTATATGACCCAGTAATTCCAGTTCTGGGTATACACTCAAAATAAATGAAAGCAGGGACTCCAACAGATACTTGTACACCAATGTTCCTAGAAGCATTACTCACAATAAGTAAATGGAGAAACAACCAAAAGATTAATCTATAGATGAATACAGAAGCAAATATGGCACATACATACAATGGAGTATTACTTAGCCCTAGAGAAGATTGATGTATTTTGACACATGCCACAACACAGATGTTCCTTGAAAACTTCCATGCTAAGTAAAAAAAGTCAGGCACAAAAGAAAAGCATTGTATAATTCCACTTGTGTGAGATACCTAGAACAGGCAAACTAGTAGAGGTCAAAAATAGGACAGAGGTGACCAGACGCTGAGAGGAGGGTGGAAGAGGGAGTTTTGGTGATTGCTTAATGAGTACAGAATTTCTGTTATGATGACAAAATTCTGGTGATGGATGATGATTGTTGCACAACTATTTGTAGGTACTTAATGTCACTGAACTTAAAATAGTGAAAACAGTAAATTTTATGTGATGTATATACTTATCACAAATGAGGTTAAATATAAGTATTAGACATTTAAATTTACTAGGGATAAATTTCAAATGTTCTCCACAAAAATGACAAGTATTTGAGATGACAGATATGTTCGTCAGTTAGATTTAATTATTCTACATTGTATTCATAAATTGTAACATCTCTTGGCATCCCCCAAATATGTACAACTGCTTCAATTTACAATAAAAATAATCTCTAAAAATTAATAAAAGCAATGTAACTGCAGAACCAGATGAAATTTGATTTACTTCGTAGATAACATGGGAAGCAATGTCTGAAATACTTTGCTTTACTATCTTGGAACATGACTGAAACATTTTTGCTCTGTTGATAACAGAACATTGAATTTTTGCACATGAAAACTAACAATAAAAAGTAGGTGCTCTTTGATGTTGCTGCCTAAGCCCTCAATGGAGCAATGTCCATCATCGTTACCCACGGGCACAAGCAACCAATCAGCTGGGGCCTGGCCTGAATCCCCATTCTCTGAGCTTGTCCCATTCCTCAAGCCACACCATAAATTCTCTTGGGCCCAGTGACTATGGGAGACAAATTTCAGCTTTGTCTCCTTTCTCCTTTCCTGTTGGCCATGCTAATAAAATTTTATTCCACCTAAGAAGGTCAGTATCACTGTTGGTCTTTGTGCACCCTGGGTAGAAAACCTATCTGTTCAGTAATAGCAATACGTGGAAACATGTTCAGTGGGAAGATTTAAGCAGTATAGAAGTATAACACAGAACATGAAAGTCTCTGTGTGACAGTACTCATCTCCTGCTCAAAGTCCATCTCAGCAAATAGTCTCCTGCGTTTCCATGTAGCCCAGGTCCACGCCCAAACACATATAAACATGAATTTACATATATGTGCTGATTATGCTTCTTAAAAACAGAATTCAAATCATGCCATAAAAGGTTTTGTATGGCCTGTTTTATTTATTTTTTTTAACTTTTATTTAATGAATAAATTTCCAAAGTACGACTTATGGTTTACAATGGCTTCCCCCCCATACCGTCCCTCCCACCCACAACCCTCCCCTTTCCCACTCCCTCTCCCCTTCCATTCACATCAAGATTCTTTTTCGATTATCTTAATATACAGAAGATCAGCTTAGTATACATTAAGCAAGGATTTCAACAGTTTGCTCCCACACAGAAACATAAAGTGAAAAATAATAGATGATTTTTTTAAATGATGATGAAATCAGATCAGACCTATTGTCATGTTTAATCCAGTGAGAGTCAAGTTGGGAATTGATAATTTCTTTTTTTTTTTTTTTACAGAAGATCAGTTTAGTATGCATTAAGTAAAGATTTCAGTCGTTTGCACCCCCATAGAAACACAAAGTGAAATATATTGTTTGAGTACTCGTTATAGCATTAAATCTCAATGTACAGCACATTAAGGACAGAGATCCTACATGAGGAGTAAGTGCACAGTGACTCCTGTTGTTGACTTTACAAATTGACACTCCTGTCTATGTATGCCCTGTTTTATTCACATATATGTATTGAGGATCTTTTTATCTCAGGAAAGGGTGGCCATCATTCTTTGAATCTGCATACAACATATTCTTTACTATTACTTATATTACATTTAGTTAATGTCTTCTCTATTGATATGTCATGTCTGTTTTTACCCTCTTAGAAACATTGTTTTGGTGAGTATTGTCACATAGACATCTAAATTAACATAGGCAAGCGTGCCTGTAAGACAGATTCCCAGGCATGAAGTTGCTGAGTTAAGAGTTCATATGTTCTTAGTTTTGTTGATACTACTAAATTGTCCTTCAAAAATGCTTATCACTTTATACTTCCACAGCCTGCAAAACACTAGATATTATTACTGGTTGTTTTAATTTGCATTGACCTTTAAGGATCAGCATTTTTTTCATATGCATAATGACTGTTTACACTTCTTCTCCTAAATTTGGAATTATCTTTGTGGCTCACTTTTCTGCTGAATTATTTTGTCTTATTGATACAAAAGTGTTCTTCATTATTAAGTATAACTCATTACCTCATATATATGTAATAAATATTGAATCTCTTTCTTGTATTTTAATTTCTTCATGTTATATTGTTAAGATTAAAAATACTTTTCATTTTGAAGTAATTGTAGATTCACAGGAAGTTCTAAAAAAAAAAAAAAGAAAAAGTAAAGGGAGGTCCTGGGTATCATCATTCACTATTTTTCCAAGTGGTATCATCTTGAATCACAATACATATTATCAAAACCCAAGAAGCTTATGCTGGCACAATCCACAGAATTTATTCAGATTTCACTAGATTTTGCATGCATTTATTTGTGTTTGTGAGTGCACAGCTCCTCACAGGTTGTTGTAAGTGTAGATATGTGTAATCCATCCGACTCTGAGATACACAGGGGTTCCATAGCTGCAAGGCTTCCATGTGTTGCTGTTGTGCAGCCATCTCGTTTCCCTCCATACCTATCCATGACCATTGGCAATCATTAATCTGGTCTCATGTCTATAATTTCATTATTTCAAAAATAGCATTAACATAGAATAATTCAATATACAAACTTTTGAGATTGCTTTTTAAAAATTTAGCATAATTCTTTTGCAATCTATCTGAACCGTTGTATGTATCGACAGCCTACTCTTTTCTATTGCTGAGTACAGCTGGCTGGACCATGATCTCTTTAATCTTTCACTCTCTTGGAGGACTTCTGAGTTGTTTCTAGGTTGGGGCTATGATGAATAGAGTTGTGATCATTTATATACAGATTTTTATGTTAACAAGTTTTCCTTTCTCTGTGACAGCTGCTTCTAAACAGAATCATTGTGCTGTACGGTAAGGGCATGATTTAGTGTCAGGAGAAACTGTCAAACCATGACTCATAAAGGCTGTCTGTACCATTTTACATTCCCACCTGTAATATATGAGTGATCCAGTTTCTTTTTTAATTTTTAAAAACGATTTCATTTATTTATTTGAGAGTTAGAATTACAGACAGTGAGAAGGAGAGGCAGAGAGAGAGAGGTCTTCCATCCGCTGGTTCACTCCCCAGTTGGCTGCAATGCCAAAGCTGGACCGATCCAAAGTCAGGAGCCAGGAGCCAAGGGCCAGGAGCTTCTTCTGGGCCTCCCGCATGGGTGCAGGGGCCCAAGGACTTGAGCCATCTTCTCCTGCTTTCCCAGACCACAGCAGAGAGCTGGATCGGAAGCGGAGCAGCCGGGACTAGAACCAGTGCCCATAAGGAATGCTGGCGCTGCAGGCAGAGGATTAACCTACTGCACCACAGCGCTGGCCCCACGAGTGATCCAGTTTCTCTGCATCCTCCTAGTGTTTGCTATCCTCACTATGTTTTATTTCAGACCTTCTAATAGGTACATATTGATATCTCCTTGTGGTCTTATTTTACTTTATTTTATTTTTGACAGGTAGAGTTACAGAAAGTGAGAGAGAGAAAGAGAGAGAGACAGAGAGACAGAGAGACAGAGAGACAGAGAGAAAGGTCTTCCTTCCATTGATTCACTCCCCAAATGGCTGCCATGGCCTGAGCTACACCGATCCGAAGGGACAAGTTTCTTTTACTGATGAAAAAAATTCACTTGGGAAAAATCACTTCCTCTTCCCATACCCTCCAGCACACAGGCTTTCCTGTGTGAGGTTTTTGTAGTCACCTTAATTCTCAACTGAGAAGTTTAGAAATAAAAGTGTCTACCCTATATAGGCAATTATAAAGAGAGGGCACCCACAGTTTTGAGTAACTGAAAAAGCATTTGAACTGATTATCCACAAAGTTCTTTTGATGTAGGATGAACCTTCACTTAAGCCTTTGTCGTGTAGGAATTCTATAATTTAAAGCTGAAAAGGCATCCCAAATATGTATCTCTATTTCCCAATGATACATTCTTGTCCAAGTGCCGAGAGACTTAGGTGTACCCACATCCCCAAATCGTGCTTTCTTTGTTGCTTTCCAAGGATCTTATAATTCACTGGGCAACTCCATATGTTGGACACCACACATGGATTTCATGTACTTGACTGCTAATCCTTGTAACAATTTAGGTATTATGTTTATTATACAGAGAGGGAAGAGGAAGCTAGACAAGGCCAGTGCTGTGACCTACGTGCCCACATGGTTTATGTAAGAACTGAGTTCAAACCTAAATTTATCTTAGTGTACATAGTCCATATGCACGCTCCTGCTACTCTCCCAGGCCAACCACACCTTGTACATTGGCTTCAGGAAGGATGCTTGACAATACAGCCCTGTTAGAGTTCATGTTTCTGGACAAGGACAATGCTGGGATAGATAACACCGTAACTAGGAGAGCCACCAGTTATGGGCTGAATTGTGTCTTCCCCCTCCTCCACTCGTTAGAGTCCCCGACCCCATTCTGCCCAACTAGAGGGCTGAGGCTCATGCTCAGGTGGGCCCAGAAGGCAGGGTGCCCTACTGTGCCTGCAACACAGGCTTATTTGCCCCTCTGAGCTTTAGGACTTGGCCTGGACTCACGGCCCTTTTCTTCCTTCTGATTTCTCTTTTGGAGCAGAATGTCCACCCTATGTCTGCTCCATTATTGTACTTGTAAAGAAGATAGCTTTGGTGTTGCGGGTTTATAACTGGAAAGGAATTTTACCTAGTGAGGGATGATTCCTGGTGTCTCATCCATCCCTGACTTAGATAATGTTTTGGAGTTAGAGTTGATGCTAGAAGGACTACAGCTTTTGGGACTGCTGAGATGGGGTGAACAGATTCTACATATGAGAAAGACTTGAATTACGGAAGCCAGAGATAGAGAGTTACGCTAGGAGTTGTGTTCTCCCTTGTCGAAGTCCTAACCCTTAGTACTTCAGAACATGGTTGTACTGGGACATGGGACCCTTTAAGAGGTAATTAAAGTGAAATGAGACTGTAGTGGGCCCTGATCCCATCTGACTGATGTCCTTTTAAAGGAAATTAGACTGCAGAAGGAAGACTAAGCCAGAAAGGGCCTTACGGAGAGAGAGTGGCCTCCTGCTCACCAAGGATAGAGACCTCAGGAGAAGATGCCCCTGTGGACACTTTGATCTGGACTTCTAGTCTCTAAAGCTATTGGCTGTTGAAACCTCTAGAGTTGTGGTGCTCTGGTGTGGTAGCCTGAGAAGGCGCACCTGCTACTCTTGATTCCACTGTGGAAGGCACAGTCAGTAGCTCTGGAAAATCACGTTTTCTCACACCAGTTCCCTTGAGTGGATTGTTCCCAGGGTTGTTGTTACACATCCCTGCAGATTCAGGGTCTCACTGGAACGACAGGGGATGTGGGTGGAGGACTGGAAGCAGGGTACAGCCTTGAACTGCACATTCCCAGATTACTGGTAAGCATAAAGCCTTCCCTCGGACTTAAAAAACAAACAGAAGAATGGATCTAAACGAGGGGATGACCGAAAGCGAGAACCTGTGTAGTGTTGCTTTTATAACCAGCAACTAGGGGAAGCTGGCAGTATATTTGCACACACACAAAAAATGATGATTTCTTGCTAAATACAGAGCACAAGCACATGAAATTAAAAGAGCCAAATTGTTCCTTCCTGGCATGTATGTTAAAGTCTACGGTAGAGGCTACAACTGTGTTTGTAGTAATCCAGTGCTTTGGGTGTTAGTTTGGATATTTTAGATACAAGAGAGTCACTTGGACTCCTACCATCCTCTGCTCGTCTGCTGCACTTTGTATTGCACTGGCTAATTTGAAACAGAGCATGGATTCCTTTCCACCCTGCGTGGACCCTCCCACCCCACGGTGTGATTCTTTTCATCGATAGAGCTGCACTGCCTGAGGATCGGACTGAAAAGTAGAGCGACTGGAGCCTCAGAATGTCCACTTCAGTGGGAAAAGAAGCTGCAGGACAAATTTCCTTGCAGGTTCCTGTGTACCACGGCCACCTTCTGGGCTAAAGGTCACCTACAAGCCAGAAAGCCCATGTTCTCTCATTTCCATATTAGTCCTTTGTTGTTTTTTTCATTCCACAGCAAAGTCTTATTTAAATGAAAATAATTTCAGGAAGAAAAACCAAGAGTGGTCAGGGGCTTCAAGGAAGGAGTCAGTGGCTTACAGAGAAGCCTCTGAAGTCAGTCTCTGAACTCCTCATCTACTGCCCAGTCCCTGCTGCCTTTTGAGTTATTACAGGAAACAGAAGCTTGTTCTACCTTGTCCTTGTTCTCTATAGCCCTCTGTGCAGGACTCTGACCCTGTTCCTTCAATGAAGGCTTCTCCCCTTTGAGCCTCACTAACCCTCGACCCATTGAAATACAGGCCTTGGTTGGAAGAAAAAGGAGAGCCAGAGTGGTATTGTTGGAAGTTCTCTCAGTGTCTCACTGAGCACTTGCTAAAACTTTGCACTATCCTGGATCCTGGGAGAACGCAGACTCTGGGAGATGCTACAGGAAGCTCCATACCTGCGTTCAGCATGAACAACAACAGGAGTAATTTCTATTATTGCCCTATGTCATAGGGGGGCTGTAGCACAGAAAGGTTAAGTAATTTCCGACAGTTACATGGCAATGACCCCAGAATCAGGATTTCTTCATCCATCCTATGAACGTGTTTATTTGGAGGAGAGGAGGAAGGAGAGAAAGCAGAGTATTTTAAAGCTATCTAAGACACAATATCAGTTCCTCTATCTCTGAATGTATCTCTAACAGATAGGAATGCCCAATTACTTTCAGAGGATCTCCAACTAGACTCACAGCTGACTTCTCATCAGAAACCCCACAGGCTAGGAGCCAACAGAGAGACACAGTCCAAGTCTTAAGAGAAAAAAAAAATTACAAGAAAATATAGCTACAATTCATTATTACCATTAACAAAACGAATGGTAGCTCCCCAATATTGCCTAGTGCTTTGTCCACAGTTGTCTTTTTGAAGATTTATTTTTATTTATTTGAAAGGCAGAGTTAGAGTGATACCCCTGTGTCACAACACTGGCCCCAGTCTCCAGCTGTTTTTAAGTGATGCATAATTCATTGTGCAAGTTGCTGATTTAAATTAAATCACACAGGTAAACAATGATTTAGTTGATACATTCAAAACTGTTAAGATTGTTTGAAGTTCATGATGTTGCTATTAACAATATTGCTATTAACAACTTTGTAACTAAATCTTGCCACATTCCCCTAACATTGTTTTTCATGATAAATTTCTGGAGGTGAAACTACTATTGAAAAAGTGACGCTGCTTCTAAAGATTTGTGATGTATAATCTTGAGACTCTTTTCCAAAAGGCTTAGTCAATTTCCTCGCCATTATCAACATTTAAGTATCTCTTCCTGTGCATTGTCACCAAGACCCGGTATAAGTCTTTATTAGTTATCTTTTGGTCAATATCATAGGTGAATGTAGAATTTCATTTCTTAGCTAACTGTAGGAAGGGCACTTTAGTACATTTACTACCCATGCACAACTTTATTTTTCTTTGGAAAATTGTCTCTTGTCAAATTAAATTTGATCTGGGGTTGACTCCACATTTGAAACCTTGCTTTCAGACTACAACCTAAACTTCATTGAAAACAAAAACTGGTTTTACACATGTAAATCTAGGAGTATTTTGTGACAAATAGCTAATTCTCAGCCAATCACAATAGCTGAGCTTTAATCAATCACAAACAACCACTGATCAGACCACATTCAAGTAAGGCAAATGGGAGCTATAACCCATCAGGCTGTCTCTGGGCCTCACTTCTGTTTTCTGTCCACAGAGGTGGAGCTCTTGGAACCTCTGCTGGTTCTCAGGCTGCCCACCACCTCAAACAATGATTCCTCAAACTTTGCCAAATTTAATTTATCCAGAGTTTTTATTTTAACACTGATTACATCTTTTGTCAGTTTTTATAGAAGTGCTCATCTTTTTTTTATGAATTATACAGAGTCTTTCCTATTAATCTTTTTTCCATGATAGTATATATAGGGTATATATTGCAAACATTCATGCATTTCTTTTTTTCTAAAATTTAGATTTTCCTTTTGTTTCACAACATTCACAACTAGTAGCCTTTTCTTTGTACAAAGACCTTTCTCAACTCAAATCCCATGATAATAGTCACCTGTTTTTTATTCTAATATTTTATTTATCATCTTTATTTTATGTGGGAGTTAATAGAAAGTTTTTTTTGACAGGTAGAGTTAGACAGTGAGAGAGAGACAAAGAGAAAGGTCTTCCTTCCATTGGGTCACTCCCCAAATGGCCACCAAGGCTGGTGCTGCACCCATCCAAAGCCAGGAGCCAGGTGCTTCCACCTGGTCTCCCATGCGGGTACAGGGCCCAAACACTTGGGCCATCCTCCACTGCCTTCCTGGGCCACAGCAGAGAGCTGGACTGGAAGAGGAGCAACAGGGACAGAACTGGTGCCCTGACCGGGACTAGAACCCAGTGTGCTGGCGCCGCAGGTGGAGGATTAGCCTAGTGAGTTGCGGCGCTGGCCCAATAGAAAGTTTAACATGTGAATTTATTATTTTAATACATTTGTCCAATTTTCCAAGCTCATATAGATAGTTATAATTATATATCTATTTATCCATTCTCATATTTATAATTGAGCACATATTAAGGTCCTACAACAGATTTGTGGCAAATTAGAATTAAGAGATAAGTTGACATTAGTGCAAAAACTTTTTCATGATACGCATTGCCCATGAACTCTATGAAGACCCCTTGTATTGTTCTATTTTAATTCTTTATTATCCTTCTGGTCAACAACTATTGAGTGCTTACTGTGTTCTACACATTGCAGTTAAAAGGTACTGAGGGTATCTTTGTAAGCAAGACAGTGAAAGTCCCTTCCATTTTGGAGATCCCACTGCAGAAGAGGGGCGGGGAGCAATTAAGCAAGTGAGTAAGTTGACAGACGATAGAATTTCAGTGCTGTGAAAAAGGCAGAGCAAGGGAGAGGAATAAGCGAGTGATGAGGCAGGTAGACTTTCTCCAGGAAAGTCAAGGAAGGCTTCACTGTGGAGGCAACCTCTGAGCAGAGCTGTGACGAGTCACATCATGTGTGTTTTGTTGGTCTTTACCAAGAGTGAGCCCTTGGACCGATGTCTCCATTCTGCTGCCTTTCTAGTTTCTACTTCACTAACTTTGAAGCTTGGTTTCTTTTTTCTTATAGAGTTTAGTGAGAGGCTTCCGGGCATCCTGGCTGGCACCTGTGGTACGAGAGCCCTGGTGCACCTGTCCCTTCACCGGACTGCCCTCAGGGCAGGCCCCATTTTCACAGGGCTGCAGAAGAGCGAACCGAACCCTCTGACTTGGATGCGAAGACTTTATTTAAATGGCCACTTCTTCATTCTACAATTCCTTTCCCTAGAAAGGGCAGAAAAGATTTCCTTTTCCTGATAGCTTTGAGGGCGCCCAGCAGATGGAGTATTGCAGGGAAGAAAGGGACCTTCCTTGACCCTAAAGGTGATTACTTTTATGTGGTTGGCACCTGTGGAACTGACGTTTTCGCAGCCTGAAGCGAGAATCTAACTATAAGAAAGTGCCTTTTCACAATAATTTTACACTTTTTTTAAAAAAAGATGCATTTATTTATTTGAAAGTCAGAGTTATACACAGAGAGAAGAAGAGGCAGAGAGAGAGAGAGAGAGAGAGAGAGAGAGAGAGAGAGAGAGAGAGGTCTTCATCCGCTGGTTCACTCCCCAGTTGGTCACAATGGCTGGAGTTGAGCTGATCCGAAGCCAGGAGCCAGGAGCTTCTTCCGGGT
Organism: Oryctolagus cuniculus; assembly: GCF_051225735.1. Lineage (NCBI taxonomy): Eukaryota > Metazoa > Chordata > Mammalia > Lagomorpha > Leporidae > Oryctolagus > Oryctolagus cuniculus. The sequence goes on along the minus strand of NC_142868.1, from coordinate 47,437,310 downwards.
CTCCCACGTGGGTGCAGGGGCCCAAGGGTCCAAGAAAGCTGGATCGGAAGTGGAAAAGCCAGGACTCGAACCAGCACCCATACGTGGGATGCCAGCACTGCGGGTGGCAGCTTTACATGCTAGGCCACAGCGATGACCCCCACGGTAATTTTAAATTCAGGATTCACACTACCAAAATGGAACTAAGAAGAATATCTTGCTGGGGGTTGTGTTAATGCTGCAGAAGCTTTGATCCCACGAATGCCAGCCACATAAAAGTACCACCCTCATGGTCGAAAAACGCTCCTTTTTCCTCGTGCTCATTGGACTGCTGGCTGCCCCCAAACTGATTAGAACAAATTAGTCCTATTTGGAGCTGGAAAATGCATTGAAGTTCTGGCTCCCAGGCTAGGCTTGTCCATTTACCGTATTCACCTTTCATGCTCACAGAGCTCATTTGTCCATTTTACGACTTCGGATGATGTTTAAATTGCATTGCTTCTTCTTTCAGAGGCTGAGCGAAAGCACAGAGACCATGGTTTATAGACAGAAAGTATCATACTCCACAGAAAATTAATAGGCAGCCCCCCCCCATCACCCATCAGACAGCCACAATGAACCCAGGTATGTCTGAGTCCAAAGATCAGAAGCTCCAATCATCAGAGAGTAGGGGCTTGTGTTGTTTGCATCAGCAGCAGAGGCTGGTTCACTGCATGTGGATAAATAGCCTACTTGTTTATGGTAGCATATATATTCATTGGTTACTTTGAGATACAGATGAAAAGTTCAAGTCCACAGCCCAGTGGTAAAGGAAATGACCTAAGGCGTACAGTATGTTCAAACATTTGGATGGGTGGAAGCAGTTTTGAGAAACATGAAATTAATTTTTCCATATTTTCCCCAATCCTTTATGCTGAGGATTCTAATTTGCATAGTACAACACATTAAGGACAGAGATCCTTCATGGGGATTAAGTGCACAGTGACTCCTGTTGTTGATTTAACAATTGACACTCTTGTTTATGGTGTCAATAATCACCCGAGGCTCTTGTCATGAGCTGCCAAGGCGATGGAAGCCTCTTCAGTCCACAAACTCTGACGTTATTTAGACAAGGTCATAGTTAAAGTGGAAGTTCTCTCCTCCTTTCAGAGAAAGGTACCTCCTTTTTTGATGGCCCCTTCATTCCACTGGGATCTCTCTAAAAGTCTATTTTTGAGATAGATAATATTTAGATTTAGATAGATTTTACAGTTTGTGTCACATCCTTTCAGTCCCACCATGTATATCTTTATAATAAAGACTGAATCGGGCAGGTGTTGTGGCTTAGCGGGTGAGGCTGCTGCCGGTGACGCCAGCATCTCTGCCACCTACCTGGGAGACCTGGATCAAATTCCTGGTTCCTGGTTTCAGTCTGGCCCAGCACCCAGGCATTGAGGCAATCTGGGGGGAAAATCAGCAGATGTAAGACCTCTCTCAGTCTCTCTCTCTCTGTAACTCTGCCTTTGAAATAGATAAATGAACCTAAAAGGAAGACTGAAAAAAAAAAACCAACAGTAAAGAAACCCCCTTAATTTTATTTCACAAAGCTTTAAGAAATTGGTGTTTAATGAAACACACGTTGGAAAAAACTGTTCTCTGGACACTACAGTTTGTTGAATAGCGAACTTGAGTAATCTGCACACACTCTGACAGTTACCCTGTTAACCTGGCACCATGATCTTGCACTAACTCTTTTTTTTAAAGATTTATTTATTTTTATTTGAAAGTCAGAGCCACACAGAGAGGGAAGGAGAGGCAGAGAAAGGGAGAAAGAGAGAGAGGTCTTCCATCCACTGGTTCACTCCACACATGGTGGCAATGGCTGGAGCTGTGCTGATCCAAAGTCAGGAGCCAGGAGCCTCTTCTGGATCTCCCATGTGGTGCACTCACTCTTAATCTTTCAAACCATCACAGAAAATCATTCTGGCATGATCAGTTTTTCTGTTTGATGCTCATCAAGCAAAGGCACTACCGTCACAATTCTACACCTTCCATGCACCTGGCACCCTCCATCTTTTTATGGGATGTCTAACACTGATTTTCTTTTTTAAATTTCTTTTTTTTTCTTTTTAACACTGACTTTCTTGTTCTGAGACAATAATATGTCTGAGGCACAGTACTTAATTCAACACATGATATGAAATCATTTCAGGGATAATAAAATAACCTCCAATCCTATAATGTGCCAGCACGCTGATTTCTTTTGTCCTCAGTGCAGATTGATTGATTGCAGGTTCATGGACTTTTGGGGCCAGTAGAGAAGTCAAAGTCCTGTCATCCAAATGCTCGTGGAAGTGCTTGGGGCCTGCCTGATTCTTACATCACTGAGCCGCCTACACCTGTAACCATCTGCAGGCTTTACTCCAATGGGTCCCTAACCCTGGTTTCATATTCAAATCAATAGAGACTACAAAACAGCACAAAAACAACAACAACAATACCTACCTACCACCCATTCAGTCAGAACCTCTGAGAGCATGAGACTGAACAATATATATATATATATATAATATATATTTTGGACAGGCAGAGTGGACAGTGAGAGAGAGAGAGAGAGAGAGAGAGAAAGGTCTTCCTTTGCGGCTGGTTCACCCTCCAATGGCCGCCGCGGCCGGCGCACTGCGGCCGGTGCACCACGCTGATCCGATGGCAGGAGCCAGGTGCTTCTCCTGGTCTCCCATGGGGTGCAGGGCCCAAGCACTTTGGCCATCCTCCACTGCGCTCCCTGGCCACAGCAGAGAGCTGGCCTAGAAGAGGGACAACCGGAACAGAATCCGGCGCCCCGACCAGGACTAGAACCCGGTATGCCAGTGCCGCAAGGCGGAGGATTAGCCTAGTGAGCCACGGCGCCGGCCTGAACAATGTATTTTTATTTGTACAAGTTTCCTGGGTGATTTTGCTACTGAGCTACTTTGTCAGGAAGGAATTAACACCCCTATGTGTGAAGCAGATTCACCATGTTCTGGCTACCACATCAACCCACTGCATCTAGGCTGCATTTTCTATTACTGTGGAAGTCTCGAGACAATGAGCGACTGTATTACTGACAGTTAGGAATCAAGGTAAAACAGTAGCCCTGTACTCATAACAAGCTGGTCTCCCAGGCTCAGGAACACTGGCCAGGGCAGACAGAATCTCAGCTTTGCATGCCTCCCTTGCTCTGCAGCTGAAGAGCCCCAACAAGCTGTCCACCTGCCTTGATTTTAAATCCCAGGGCAACTTAATGAGTTGGGCTAAAACACTATAAGGTATCATGTTTTAGTGGGGATGGGAGCAGATCTCAGGCTGTTCTGGTCAGTTGCAGCTTCTGTCAGTGTAGTCCGTTCCCAGTAGGTTCTACTGTTATTTTGACGTCTACAAGTGAGAAGGGGGGATAAAACTGGGTCATTAAGGGTATCTGGGGCCCTGTTCTGTATTAAGAGGCATCACTTTAGGGGACTCAGCATCCAATGAACCTGTGTTTGATCTTGATCCTATGTCTGCGTTTGGTCCTCATTTGCCCTATTCCTGGGATTCACGGTGTTCTTGCTGTACTCAGTCCTCCCCTAACCTGACTCTTCACAGTGATACTCTCCACAGAATCTGTCTTCTTCTAAGCTGGATATTCAGCAGCATCTCAGATTTTTTTTAAGATTTTATTTATTGGAGAGGTAGAGTTATAGACAGAAGAAGAGACAGAGAGAAAGGTCTTCTATCCACTGTTTCACTCCGCAAATGGCTGCAATGGCCAGAGCTGTGCTGATCTGAAGCCAGGAGCCAGGAGCTTCTTCCAGGTTTCTCATGTGGGTGCAGGAGCCCAAGAACTTGGGTAATCTTCTGCTGCTTTCTCAGGCCATAACAGGGAGCAGGATTGGAAGCAGAGCAGCCAAGACACTAACCAGCACACATAGGGGATGGCAGTGCAGCAGGCAGAAGCTTAGCCTACTATGCCACAGCACTGGCCCAACATCTCCGTTTTAGAAAGTAAAATTCTTTGTTCCAACATGTTCTGCTCCTCTTACCCAGACCTCTCTACTCTCCTCTGACCTGGAAGGAGAGATCCCCTTTCCTTGGTATCATACAGAGGTGACCATGCCAAGGGTACATGCCCTCTTGCAGTCATCTTTGCATACCTGCAAGGACTACAGCGCTGGTGTAGTTCACATAATTACTAATGAACCAATGAGTGATTTAATGGCTGATCATTCTTTTATGAAGAAACGATAGCATAATGGAAGCTTCTATTAGAGGTAGAGACAAGAGATCCAATTTGCAGTCCTGCCACTGCTATTAATTAATACTGCATTCTTTGGCAATCCATTACTCTACCCTCTATGGCTCAAGTTCCCCATCCGTTAAATGGGATTAATACAACCCTTTCACCATACTTGTCCCGATAAAGTCAGGTAAACCTGAGTGCTACTGTGTTGACAGATTTATGAATGTTGCATAGTGGAAAATAAGTTTGTTGGCATTGTATTTTCATCCTCTGCACTCTTTGGTTTCCTTGCTAACAGGGAACTACCATAGCATCAAAGGCTAAGGTCAGCAAGAAGATGATGGGGCACCACTTTGAAACTAAGTGAAACCAGCTGCAGGCAAAGTTGTGCAGGCAGAAAATTGTCAATTCTGCGTCCATTCTCCTAGTTTATAGCATGTCTCTTTCTAAGTTAGGACTTTTACTACCCTCTCAGAAAATTTTATTTAAAGGAAATTTCTAGGGATCTGGTGTGGTATACAAATTCTTTGCAGAAGGGAATGGCCAACCTAGAATGTGGAATTTCAACAAGGTGCTGTGGAGGGCTAGGGTGACCTTATTAGCTCTTTTACCTAGATGTGCCTTCTATTCCAATCATGCATTTTGAGGTATGAATTAGCATGCAATTCTACAGATAAGGAAATAGGCTCATTGAAGTTAATTTGTTCTGGCTTCAAAGACCATGAAGTTCAAAGAACCAGTATTTGATGTCCATCTGACTCAAAAATCTATCTTTCCCTACATCCCACAACTTCACTGGGTGAGACCACATAACCCCAGACCTCCAAACATGTGGAGAAGCAAATGAGTCAGTGTATTCATTTGGGTGTGAAATGTCAAGAAGTCTGGCTATATCTTACTTTTGGAAAATGCTGTTTAATACAAACAAAATATAAGTTCCAATATATACCATGGGAAGTGGTCATGTGCCAAATATATGGAAGAAATTGCCTGTGTCCTAATCTGGGCTCTGTGAATTATTAAATGTGTGTCTTTAGCAAGTTAGTTCAACTTTCTAAGCCTCAGTTTTCTCATCCATAAAGTGGAAATAATACAATATATGTGGTACTGAACTTTTTTGGCTTTGTATCAGGACTTAATATTTGAAAATTTAATTTACTGTCAGTTCTGTTGTAATACTGTTTTAAAAATATGAATTTGATCCATCATGATTGACATATTAGTGAACAACCTGAACATTCACTTGAATTTTTGCTTTGGTTTATGTGCAGTCTTATCCGTGAGAAATGCTAGATGCAGGCACAAAATCAGCTGAGTCAGCAAGGTTAGAATATTCTAAATGTGTGCACATATGCAGCATAGACACGCACACGCTCACACCCTCAGAAGTCGACACATGCCCTCCGTTGGTGGCATGGGCCATGCACCACATCTGTTACTTCAGTTTTCCTTCCTAATTCAGGCAATGCTCCTTCCACCACTTGGAGAACAACTCAGCAGCAACAACACTTCTGAAGCCAAATTCTATTACATGAGTTTTGTTTGAGATAAAGTGCTATGTGTTCTGTAGTATTTGTGTGTTTCGTTAAATGTTTTAAAAGTATGCTACCATTTTTTTTATTGGTATCCTATCTTTTTTCTGGTGTCACTGGTGAAATTTCTGACTGTTTTGTTCCAACTTCCATTTTTCATAAGGGTTTCGACAGTGATTTTTTTAAAATACAAATATCACATGATAGCAGAATTGATTGTATTTACAATAGTGCCTGGCACACAATTTATTCCTTGAATAAATTAGAGACATTATTATGCTAAGCAGATAGAATCCTTTTGACCAAATCAGAAATCTATTTTTATTCAAGAAGAAAGAATACTAGGATATTTTAAATCATGGATAGTATTCAATCGCTTAATATTCATTCCACAGATAGTTACTGATTGCTTCCTAGGTGCTTGGCACTGGGCTGACTGAATACAAAAAGAGGCAAAAATGGCACAGTCACAGTTCATGGATCTGACGGTCTAACTGAGGAGGCAAACGTTTAAATAAGCAGTGTGCCAAGGCAGGGTACACTGGGGTGGTTTGCCAGCCAGTACATTGCAGCAATAATTAACCTGGCGTAAGAAGGTACCAGAGAAAATGATAAGGCCAAGTACAAAAGGATGTGTACAACTTTTCTGGAGAGAGACCCCGGGAGTGAGGTAGGGGAGGAGATACTCCAAGTAAATGACCAGTTAAAGTGATAGAGGATATAAATGAATGAAATTCCCGGCTTGCTGCAGGTAGAGGAAGAAAGGGGTGAGGAAGAAGACTGAAGAGGGAGACCGAAGCAAGCGAAGTAGTACTTAGAAGGATTCGCCTCGCTCCCACATTGGAGTATGTGGTTTCATACCAGCCTCCGGCTCCTGACTCCAGCTTCCTGCCAGTGCAGGTCCTGGGAGACAGTGGTAGTGGTGCAAACAATTAAATTCCTGCCACTTACATGGGAGCTCTGGATTGAGATTCCAGCTCCTGGCTTTGGCCTGTCCCAGCCCTGCCCATTGCAGGCATTTGGGGAGTGAACCAGAGGAACTGTCTCTGTCTCTCTAGTTGCTTCCCTCGGTCTGATTCCCAAATTAAAAAAAAAATATTTTTAAAGTGGTAAAGTCAGGGCCAGTGCTGTGGCTCAGCAGGTTAATGCCCTGTCCTGAAGCGCCGGCATTCCATATGGGCTCCGATTCTAGTCCCGGCTGCTCCTCTTCTGATCCAGCTCTCTGCTGTGGCCTGGGAAAGCAGTAGAGGATGGGCCAAGTCCTTGAGCCCCTGCACCCACGTGGGAGACCCCCAAGAAGCTCCTGGCTCTTGGCTTCGGATTGGTGCAGCTCCGGCCATTGCAGCCATCTGGGGAGTGAACCAGTGGATGGAAAACCTCTCTCTGTCTCTACCTCTCTCTGTAACTCTGCCTATCAAATAAATAAAATAAATCTTTTTAAAAAAGTGGTAAAATCTACTAAGAAATTTGAACTTTGAAAGCAAGAGGAGGCAATTGAAAGATTTTATCAAGGGAATTCAGCTGTTCAAAATTCCCTTTTGGAAAACTCTCTCTGGATTTAACTGCATTGTGGGTGGTGGAGGGACAAGACAGGGAACATAACAACTGGTTGCAGGTGGTTGTTGCCCAGAAATGGACAACAAATGATGCTGCACAGGCTGAGAGAGGGTTTCAAGGTGAGGAAATCAGAAGGCTGAGAGCAGGAATGGACAGGACAGGGGAGGCGGGGAGTGAGAAGCAAGGTCAAGTATGATGACTCCCAGGTTCTGGTTGGGGCAGTGAGAGGAAGTAGAACAAGTGCTGAGAAAATGAACTTGAAAGTGAAAAGCCGATTTGTAAGGAAGGACAATGAGTTTCAAGGACAGAGGGCTTTCATCACAGACTCATTATGGACAAAAACTGTGTGGGATGAGGAAAGGTTTAAGCTCAGTAGATTCCCAGTGCTCAGATGGATCCATGAATTTCAAGTAGAAAAGTCAGTGGATTTTTAAATATAATTCTATTTGTGAAAACATGATTTTATCTCTTCTAAGAAGAAACCATCTGATAGAATCTGCAATGAGATTCTGGAATCCAGCTTCTTTTGGTGCATCCAAAATCATGCTGTGAAAAGTTTCAATAAGTGTAAAAACACCTGAAAATTGCACAAACATTTATGTGGCCAATTAAAAATGAAGAGAAAGAATGTTTAGGATAAGATACATTCTAGGTCTCTGTGAACCCAAGATCTTTTTATGAAGAAGATGATATATACTGCAAGAGTCCACCTGAGGCTCATCCACCCTTAACTATAAGAAGACTAACATTAGAAGAAACCAAAAGACATATCTAACCTTATTCGGTGAATCCTAATAAAACTCCAGTGAAAATCCCCTTTTTCTACTTTCTGCCTTAGTATGATTCAAACTCTAAAGGAATGACAAAATATAACAATTTTCTTTTCTTTTTAAAAGCATTATTGGTTTTGAAACTTCGCTTCTAACTGGATAAATCTGTAAAATGAACAAGTAAACTCTGGCTCCACTTTGCTTCTGTTTGCAACCAAGCTTAGCAAATAAGAGAGGAAAGCATAACATGGCTATAATTACAGTCTCTCAATGTGTACGGTTTCAGATATCCTATGTCATTATACAGTGGGTGCAAGGCTGAAATAAACACTAGGTCTTCTGAGCAGGATGCTCACAAAGCAACTAATTGCAACTTACCTTTGTTCTACTCGTAGGATTTGCCTCCGTATATGCCAACTGTGATTTATCTAAAGCTCTTAAGAATAAGATTTACTTTTTGTCATGTAAAAACATAGTGGCCAAGTAAAGGCATATTTTAGCTAATTACATTTAATTTATTAGTGGAAGAGAGTGACCTGAGAGTGGAGATTTAATTTTTTTAACACTGTTACTGTCTGGTGAATGATAAGGGCTGTCTTTGGAACTTATTCTATTTGTGGATTTTTAAGTAAAGATAAAAATTACCTATTTTTAATTTGTCTTTAAATCATGAAGGCATGGGCTGTAAATTATAGACTTTCAGGAAGGCAAAGTAAGACAGGCAGGAAAGCCGGCAGCAAAGGGAGAGTGGAGCTGGGTTCCATGAGCTACACAAGCACAACAAGCATTAGAGGCCAAAAGGGGCCAAAGTGAACTCAAGGAGGGCTGAGCTGTGTAAGCCTTGATATGGTCAAATGGTGGGAAATGCAGTGATTCATCCCTGAGTAGAATGGCTGGATTTAAAAAGTCATTATTTCTTGTTTTGCTACTCTAACTGGGGAGAGGCCTGAGCAGGTGGCAGATGTATGTGTGTGTGCACGTGGATGTGCAGGCTTGCACATGTGAATGAGGGTGGGGGCAGCAGAGAGTGTGAGGGCAGGCCATGGAAATGACGAAGCTCAAGGGCCACAGAAGACGCAGTTAGGATCCGTGTACGCAACCGTGAGGTCTTCTCCAGAATTTGACCGATTGTCTTCTGGATGAAGAATGCAGTATGCAATTATCAAGAATTTAAGATTAATAGCCACACTTTCTGGGACAAAATTGTGTATACTGATTTGTGATAGTTGGTCAAGTTACTTCACTTCTTAAAAATCTCTTTGGGGCCAGCACTGTGGCACAGTGGGTAAAGCCACCACCTCCAGTGGTGCCATCCCATTTGGGTACCAGTTCGAGTCCCAACTGCTCCGCTTCCAATCCAGCTCTCTGCTATGGCCTGGGGAAGCAGTAGAAGATGGCCCAAGTGCTTGGGCCCCTGCACCCACATGGGAGACCCAGAAGAATCTCCTGGCTCCCGGCTTCGGATCGGCACAACTCCAGCTGTTGCGGCCATCTGGGGAGTGAACCAGAGTATGAAAGACCTCTCTCTCTTTCTCTCTCTCTCTCTCTCTCTCTCTGTGTAACTCTGACTTCAAATAAATAAATCTTTAAAAAAACCCCTCTTTCCTCACCTATAAAATGAGAATAATCATAGTATCTGTGTCATAAAAGTGGGAATTCAGTCTGTGTAAAACACTTAGCAGAGTCTGTGGTGGAGATATTTTATAAATGTTAGTTGCCATAATTGCATTTTTCGTTGCTATTTTTTAGTTAGTTACTTTTCTTGTCAGAAAAAAATTCCATTTTTCTGAATTTGGTTGGGTTTTCCAGAGACAGGAAACCAGCAGACTACATGTGTGAGTATTTATAATTAATTATATGGAATTGACTCATGCAATTTTGGAGACTGATAACTCCAAGATCTGTAGCCGGAGAGTCAGGAGGCTGATGAGGTAGTTCCAGCACAGGTCTGATGGTTTGAGAACTAGAACAGCCAATGGTGCACCTTCTAGCCCTAGTCCAAGTTCAAGTCTGAAGATAGGGAAGACAAATGTTCCTGCTGGAAATGGGCAGAGAGAAAGAATTCATTCTTCTCCAGCCTTTCATTCTATTTAGGTCTTAACACATTGGATGAAGGCCATCCACACTGCAGAGAGCTCTACTTCAGTCCATCCACTCAAATGTTGGTCTCATCCAGGAACACCCTACTGACACATCCAGGAATAATATTTTATCAGAGTATCTGGACTCCACATGCGCCGGTCATGTCAACTCATTCAATTAACCACCACAGTCCTGATCAGTTTCTTTGTACTGCTAAGAGTTGCTTGACTGCATCAACTAACTTCTTGTGCTACCTAATTTACCCACTTATTTTATTACTTTTTGGTTAAAAAACACACCTAAGGCTCTGCATTTTTTATCTGAGAAAGATTTTGTGGCTAGTTCTGTAACATCTAATGACATGAATTCCTTATTTTCCATGTTCTTGTCTTTTATTTTCTTTTTCCCATCTGTTACTAAGGAGAGTTTACATTTATTTACTTATTTTATGTGTATTTCTGTGCCCTGGAGAATGTGACTTATACAAGTTCTACCTTCTGGAATTTATTGAGGCTCTGAGAGTTTAATAGCATGATTGTATTTATAGAAAACTTACTGGTTAGATTCTTTATAAAGTTCTTTATGTGCAGGTTTAATAGAATTTTCACAACAATCCTAGGATGTAGATATGATGATTTTCTTAACTATACAGTTGAGTACATTGGAGTTTGGTGAAGTTGAATAACTTATGCAGAGTTAGGCAGCTGTAAGAGCCCGTAGTTAAGTACGAAGATCAGACAGTTAGGCAGTGACCCCAGCCTAAGCTACGAAGGCTGTGGTAACAGTCTGTGGGGGCTGCCATGACCTTGTACCTCAGATGGGTGCTCAAACACTGGGAATGTATTGTCTCCCAGTTCTGTAGGCTGCAAGTCCGAAATCAAGATGTCAGCCATGTTGGTTTCCTCTGAGGCTGTGATGACTCTGTTTCATGCCTCTCCCCTAGGTTCTGATGGTTTGCTACTGGTTTTTGGAGTCTCCTGGCTTGTGGAAGATTCATCGCAATCTTGACCTTCATCCTGACATACTATTTTTTTAACTTTTATTTAATGATTATAAATTTCCAAAGTACAGTTTATGGATTACAATGGCTTTTTTCCCCCCATAACTTCCCTCCCACCAGCAACCTTCCCCTCTCCCGCTCCCTCTCTCCTTCCACTCACATCAAGATTCATGTTCAATTATCTTTATATACAGAAGATCAATTTAGCATATATTAAGTAAAGCTTTCAACAGTTTGCACCCACACAGAAACACAAAGTGAAAAATACTGTTTGAGTACTAGTTATAGCATTAAATCATGATGTACAGCACACTAAGGACAGAGATCCTATATGAGGAGTAAGTGCACAGTGACTCCTGTTGTTGACTTAACAAATTGACACTCTGGTTTATGGCGTCATTAATCACCCAAGGCTCTTGTCATGAGTTGCCAAGGCTATGGAGGCCTTTTGAGTTCTCCGACTCTGATCATATTTAGACAAGGCCATAGTCAAAGTGGAGGTTCTCTCCTCCCTTCAGAGAAGGGTACCTCTTTCTTTGATGACCTGTTCTTTCCACTGGGATCTCACTCGCAGAGATCTTTCATTTAGGTCATTTCATTTTTTTTGCCATAGTGTCTTGGCTTTCCATGTCTGAAATACTCTCATGGGCTTTTTAGCCAGATCTGAATGCCTTAAGGGCTGATTCTGAGGCCAGAGTGCTGTTTAGGACATCTGCCATTCTATGAGTCTGCTGTGTATCCTGCTTCCCATGTTAGATCATTCTCTCCCATTTTTATTCTATCAGTTAGTATTTGCAGACACTAGTCTTGTTTATGTGCTCAATTTGACTCTTAGTCCTATCATTATGATAAATTGTGAACTGAAATTTATCACTTGGACTAGTGAGATGGCATTGGTACATGCCACCTTGATGGGATTGAATTGGAATCCCCTGGCACGTTTCTAACTCTAACATTTGGGGCAAGTCCGATTGAACATGTCCCAAATTGTACTTCTCTTCCCTCTCTTATTCCCACTCTTATATTTAACAGGGATAACTCTTCAGTTATTTTCTGAAATGCAAGATTTGATTCCAAGATGGCTGATAGTAAGAATCCATGCTAACTTCCAGCCACAGAGAGATATCAGAAAGAGAAGGAAGGACAATGTCTGCAGGAAACTGACAGATAAATTTTCAATGGAGAAGTGAAACAGAACAGAGTCTCTGTGGGACAGTGATGAGAGAAGATGGACAAGTGATCATTGCTGCCAGCCACCCTTGCCTCTATGCAGTAAACTCTAGGCTGGGAAATGCCATCTTGCCACACTAAGGTAGGTAGGAAGAAGGTGTTGTGGCCCCTGCTACTGGCTTCTTTAACTGAGAAGGAATTCCACAAGTCCACTAGGGAAGATAACAGGGTTCTGAGTGAATACTTAGCTCCAAAAATGGAGGCCATACTGCCTCTCTTCCTACCCCTCACCGAAGTTCCAGACTCAGTTTGCTGTGACAGAGTCACTGCTGGACTCTCTTCTTACTCAGGGGACAGCAAGCCATCCTGCTGCTACCTGAGGTCACTGAGCCAGAGACAGACAACCTATGGGGCAGAGAGCAAATCCTTGCACTCTGTGGCTATGGGAGTCATGGGCATACAACATGGAACTTTGACAATTGCAGGCTGTGGTTAGATTCCAAGAACCCACCCAGTCTGACTGCAGAGACTCAGAACTGCCAGCACACGGATCTCACAGTGGGGTCGGGGGATATTCTATGGAGTGACTTGGTGATCTGGTCACACATATTTGGGTGAAGTGGACTGACACCAGGACTCGCTCTAAACTATGAATTAGCTAGGTCATCCAAGCACAGAGAAAATCTAGGACTTCAAATGCACCAGCTGGCCCCATACCCCTTCCTCTCACTGACTGTAGCCAGAGGTGTTCCATCACACCTGTCCTGGTAATCACTCTGAACTCTTGATCCATCTACAAAATGTGCCAGAGCTTCCTGGCCTCATCCAGCACATGCCCCTGGAGCTCAAGTGTAATTCTTAGGCGCTCCACCAAGCCCCAGAGGCACATATCCAGGAATAAAACCTTAAACAAAAAGGTCCTCCAAAAGAGATAGAAAAAAAGGTCCTGATATGCACAAAATTCAATGCATAAACATAAGAAACAGGATAATTCATTAATATTGGACTGTGAAGAAGGAGAGATTGATAAGTATCTGAAAAAGAATTCAAAAAAATGATTATAAAGTTACTCAAAATGGAGAGAAATAGCTAAATGAAATTAGGAAATCAGTGCATGACATGGGTGAGAAATTCAGCAAAGTGATAGATATTGCAAGAAATCAAAAGAAATGATAGGAATGAAACATTCAATAAGTCAAATTAAAAAAATACAATGGAAAGCCTTACCAACAGACTTGGTGAAGCAGAAGAAAGAATATCTGATATAGAAGACAGGTTTTTTTTTTTTTTTTTGAAATACCTTAGACATACAAAAAGAAAAAGAAAAATTTAGAAGGAACAAAAACAGTGTTTGTGATCTATTGGATATCATCAAATAACCAAATATGAGTTCCTGAAGGAATAATAGAAAAAAAGAATGATTTATAAAAACCTGTTCCATGAAATAATAACAGAAAATTTCCTCAATTTGGAGAAAGATATGGAATCCAAATACAGGAAATACATAGAACACCAAGTAGTCATGATAAGAAAAGAACCACAGCATGGTACATTCATAGTCCAGCATTCAAAAGTAAAATATAAAGAGAATATCCTAAATTTTCCAAAAGAGAAGTGGCGGTTCACTTTTCAAGAACTTACATCAGACTGACAACAGATTTCTCAACAGAAATCTTACAGTCTAGAAGAGAATAGACACATATAGCTCAAGTTCTACACGAAGACTTCAAACCCAAAATATTTTACCCAGCAAAGCTCTCATTCATAAATGAAGGTGAAACAACAAGAGAAGAGAAGAAAAAATTGAAAAGGATTTGTCACCACCTGGCCAAAGTTACAAATGATACTTAAGCATGTACTACATACAGAAATCTGCACCATGAAAGAATGTGATGGCAGAAAGCCCCCTAGTAAAAGAACAAAGGAGATTCAAAAGAAACAATGATAATATTTATCAAAAAATGGTAGGACCAAAATGAGTGAAGATGAAAATGCAACATGTCAAAACTGATGGGGCATTCAGTAATAACCTTGAATGTAAATAGATTACATCCCCAATTAAAAGATACAGACTGGCTGAATGGATAAAAAGAAAACAAGACTCCTCTATATGCTGCCTACAAGAAATATACTTCACCAATAAAGATACACAGACTGAAAGTGAAAGATTGGAAAAAGATAATCCAATCAAAATGAGCAAGTGTAGCTATACTCCTATCAGACAAAACAAAATATTAGAGCAAAAACTGCTGAGAGACACAAAGAATATTATTTTCTAAATGCATATATGCCCAATGCTACGAAGTTTTATAAAATAAACGTTAATGGATATAAAGGGAGAATAAGTTCCAATGCATTAATTATGGGAGGACTTCTACACTCCACTTTCATCAATGGACAGATCAAACAGACAAAAAAAATCAGTGAGGAAACAACAGAACTAACCTATGCTGTAGACCAAATGAACCCAACAAACATCTACAGAATATTCCAGCTCTCTCTCAGCTGCAGAGTACTCATTCTCATTACTGCACAGAATGGTCTCTAGGATAGACTGTATACTAGGCCATAAAACAAGTCTCAATAAATTTAATATATTGAAATCATATCATAAGGCAGTAAAGCTGGAAGTCAACTACAAAACAAACTCTAGAAAATAAACAAACACTTGTAAACTAAACAACATGCTCCTGAATAACAGTTGGTCATCATAGGAATCAAAAGGGACGTTAAAAAATTCATTGAAATGAGTGAAAATGAAAGCACAGCACATAAAAATTTATGGGATACAGCAAAAGCAGTATTAAGAGAAAAAATTTGCAGCAATAAGTGCCCATATCAAAAAAATGGAAAGGTATCAGATAAATGATCTAACCTAAAAAGAAACCAGAAAAAAAGATGAAATCAAGTACAAAATTAACAGGAGGAAAGAAATTACAAAAATAGAGTAAAAATAAACAAAATTGAAACAAAAAAGTTACACAAAGGATTTGTGAGGTGAAGAGCTGGTTCTTTGGGAAAAAACATAGACAAAATTGATAAACCATTGGCTCAACTAACTAAAAAAGGGAAGAAAATCCAACTTAGTGAAGTCAGAGATAAAAAGGAGATGTTACAATTGATACCACAGAAACACAAAAAATCATTTGGAATTATTACAAACAGCCATATGCCAACAAACCAGAAAAATCTAGAAGAAACGGATAGGTTTCTGAACATATTTAATTTACCAAAATTGAAGCATGAAGACATAGAACACCTGAAAAAATCAATGACCAAGGCTAAAATTGAAGCAGTCATAATGCTCCCCAAGGAAGAAAAGCTCAGGTCTGGATGGTTTCACTGCTGAATTTTACCAAACTTTTAAAGAAGCATTAACATAAGTTCTTCTTAAGCTTTTCAAAGAATTGAAAGGAAAGGAAGCCTTCTGAGCTCATTTTATGAGGCCAGCATTACCTAAATTCCCAAACCAGAGAAAGATACAACAAAAAGATAGACCAACATCCCTGATGAGCATAGATGCGAAAATTCTCAACAAAATGTTAGCAAATGGAATCCAACAACACGTTAAAAAGATCATCTACTATGATCTCAGGTAATAAACACTGAAACCTAATTTTAAAAAGAGATGTCTGGGGGCTTGCGCTGTGGCTCATCTGGTTAAACCATTCCATGCAGCACTGGCATCCCATAGGGACACCAGTTCATGTCCTGGCTGCTCCACTTCCTTTTTTTTTTTTTTTTTTTTTTTTTTTTTTTTTTTTTTTTGACAGGCAGAGTGGACAGTGAGAGAGAGAGACAGAGAGAAAGGTCTTCCTTTTGCCGTTGGTTCACCCTCCAATGGCTGCCACGGCTGGCGCGCATGAAAAAAGATATAAGGTGAATATTCTGCCCTGATATGAATATGCATTTCCTGGACCCCACAAATGTAGATCCCTAATCACACTCAGCTCTGCTCTCTCTTTGGAGTACCCTGCTCTTTGCTGCCTTCTTTAATAAAACTCTCTTGCATTCACTTTTTTTTTTTTTTTTTTGGCTCATAATTGATTTCTCTCTCTTGCTGAAGCCAAGCATCCTCCTGAGACCAGGCAGGGAGTCCCCAGCTATCTGCTATCAGTTCCTCAAAACATTGAAACTAGAAGTACTCTATGATTCAGCAGTCCAACTTCTGGGTATATGTCCAAAAGAATTAACATCGTGGTTTCAAAAAGATATCAGCATGTCTACATTCCTTGCAGCATTTGTCACAATAGCCAAGATATGGAAGCAACCCAAATGTCCTTGAGTGGGTGAATGGATAAAGAAAATGAAGGGTATAGCTACAATGAAATATTTTTACTCAGTCATGAAAAAGAAGAAAATCCTTCAGTTTATGACAACATGGTTGAACCTAGAGAACGTTATGTTAAGTGAAATAAGCCAATTATAAAAGGAAAATACTGCCTGATTACATTTATGTGACATCTAAAATAGTTAAATTTACAGAAGCGGAGGATAGAATGATGGTTGCCTAGGGTTGGCGGGGGAGTGGTGAATTGTTGTTCAATGTTTATAAAATTTCATATGTACAGATGAACAAATTCTAGAGACCTACTCTACAATGTAGTTCCTACAGTTAACAAAACAGTATTTTACTCTTTGAAATATGTTAAGAGGACAGATCTCAGATTAAGTGCTCTTGCCACAAAAACTAAAACTAAAAAATACAGAGAACATCACAAGGACATTTTCACAGATGAGGCATGTGTTGATTTCCTGAATCATATTAATAATACTGTGGTTGTATACTTACATTCAAGCTCATCAAAACTCACACTTTAATATTAGCAATTTTATAAAGTGCACACTATAAAAGCTCCTGGCCTCTTCCCTTCTTCAATATTACAATTTCATTACAATGAGAGAAGACAAACTGAGTAATGGATTTTTGCACATAAACTATTAGAAAAGGAGAACATGAATTAAAAGCAAAAAGCAAAAAAATGAATGCAAAGAAGAAGATAAATTTGGCCACACAATGGAACAGAGTTCTAAAAGGAATTCGTGATTTCATAGGAATTAAAGCCTGGTTTTGTTGAAACAAGAATGAAAATGAGAGATCTAACTGATTAGAAGAGATCTGATAAGCCCACAAAAGGCAATAAAAGTGTGAGCTGGCAGCATTAAGAGAGGAAATGGAAAAGAAAAATAAAATATTATGGAAATTTTATGGAGCAAAATTGAATAAGAATTTGAAGTTCAGGACACAGTAAGATTGAAAAGATTAAAAATTGCCTAAACTAAGCTTTGCCCAAATCTCATTACTGAAAGGTTATGCAGTCCCCCAGGAAAAATGCAAACAGAATGGTACCATACTGATCCATATCCTGGACTCATTTCTGAACCTCAAGGATGATGAGAAAATCTTTTATGTATTTTTAAAATATTTTCTCATGTGTTCTCGCTAGATGCATTTTTTATGTTATTTTACTTATTTGAAAGGAAGAACTAGGGGCAGGGAGAGGGACTCAGATGAAGCCAGGAGCTGGAAACACAGCCTAGACTTGTCACCTTTTTTACTGGAGTTACTGTCTGCTGCTCCCCAGGTCTCCACTGGCAGGAAGCTGGAATCTAGAGTAGAGACTCAAACCCAGCCACTCTAATGTGGGCCACAGCACAGGCATATGAACAGTGGCTTCATTGTTAGGTCAGATGTCTGTTCCTCAAGTAGCCTCTTAATCACTATGCTGGATACCTGGCCCTGGAAGCATCTTTTAAACATCATTGTAAAAGGGTATGTCACATTTACGAAATGAAAAAATGAAGTTGGCCTTCTACAGAGTTACAGAAGACACGTAATGACAGACAACATTGGAGCAACTAGAAAGTTAGGAGGCAGAGAACGTATAGATCTAGAAGCTTATACCTTGTTATTCAACAAGCTATGGGTATGGGTCTAGAAGATTATACCTCGCTTAGTTGTTATTCAACAAACTAGCCTTCTCAGGCAAGCAAGAATATGAGAAGTCCATATAAATTGTCCTTCAAAAAAAGATCACAGGAAGGCAAAATCTAGCCCAACCAATACATGATTCGAAACTAAGAACTCAGAAATGTAAACGCTATGATAAAAGAAGATGCTTTGGGGGAATTTAATGCTTGGAGTTTAGAATTAAAGCTAAACTGCTGTAGTAATTATGATTGCCAAGCAGAATCACAAATGTTGTAGAGCCTGTCCTATTTTTTATATCTAGTGTGTAGTATTTAAATATTTATAATAAAATGAGAAAGGGAAATGGGAAGAGTAAGTTCAGTGAAGATTTCTCTACTGTTCAGCGTCCCAAAGGAGAATCCACTACCATTCCTCCAAGTACGTGTCTGTCTCAAAAGCTTGTTACGTATTTCTCATTATACGAGTTAGGTTTTACCTGTTCATTTGCTTCTTACTTGACTTGTCTTCAATCACTGAATGGGAAGTTCTGTGGCACTACATTTTGTTTCTCCAGTAATCTAGCTCTAAACTACAATATTGTGTGTTGGGAAATATCTTGGGGGTTCTGCTGACCTTGCCACCACAATTAGCCATTCCTGATTGAAAGATGTGTCTGTCTGCTCACATCTCTTGTCCACATTGCTTCCTGCAAACTCCAAGCCCAAGAAGTGGGGGCAGCACTTTCGTAACCACCTTACATGAGAGGGAGAAATCACTTGAGGTGGTCTGATTTGTGCTTTGGTCAGTCTTTTGATTTTCTGTTTCTTACCAGTATCTTCTGATGCAATATGCTCAGAACAGAAAGTATAGCTCAAACTATGGGCTCACAGTTCTTTCTTAAAGAGAATGGCTCCTAATCAATCTTTTTAACTCTGGATTCTAAGAGATGTGGGATCAATCATTCCTATGAATTAAAATAATTCAGTTGAAGCTGAGTTCAACAGAATGAAACTTGTTCCATTAGCCAAAAAAATCTCAAAATGTTTCCCCTCATTATCTAATTATTATGCATTCAGCTCCATGGTCAATTATCTGCCTCCTGGATCAAAAAGGTTTCAAGACTAGAAAAGTGTGCTTTGAATTTGTCAATACTGATGTTCTTCTTAGGAAATCTTTGCTCATATAATTTCTATGTGAAAGTGGTATTCCATAAAAACAGGAGTAGCTGTAAAAGAGAGATAATAAACTGTGCTGATTTATTGATGTTAGGGCAAATTTGGTACATTTTGTTAAAAGAATCTGTGCGTTCTTTTTACATTAGTCTTATTTTAAACACTAGATACAAATGGCACTGTGGAAATATGCATAAAATTATTAGAGAGGGGCCGGCACTGTGACATAGCAGGTTAAGCCACTGCCTGCAGTGCCAGCATCCCATATGGGTGCCGGTTCGAGACCTGGCTGACCCACTTCTGATCCAGCTCTCTGCTATGGCCTCGGAAAGCAGTGGCAGATGGCCCAAGTCCTTGGGCCCCTGCACCTGCTTGGGAGACCCAGAAGAGGCTCCTTGGTCCATTAAAGTAGAAATTCTTCCCACTAACAAAAAAGCCTGCACTATACAGAGATTCTCTGACAGGTACACTTCTTTTCAACATCATCATCACTTTTCAGAACCACTTACATTTTTGGTGCTTTAGTCATAGATGAGCTAATTTTTCCAAAATAAGACAATATACTGGGAGAAGGTGGCATAGCTTTCAAATCATGCAGAGTTAGAATCCTAAGAGTTGAAATAATTTGTAATTTTGCCCAAGTTTTGAAAATGCATTCTTGAATTGAGATTGTAGCAGCTAAAAAATGTAGCAATGCCTTAAAAGAGTAAATAAACTTTTGAAACAAAAGAAAAAAGCATATTATTGTTAACTGGACAAAAATGTCATGCAAAAATTCCCTTTGTCCTGCAGCATTGTGAAAACAAGTCTTAATTTGGTTAAAGAAAAATAAAGCAAGAACAGAAAAAAAATTCTATATATAGAAATTGATGATGGGGATTCTGGTTGAAGATGGAAGACTGAAGTTGAAGCTTTGTTTCTCCCCCTTCCAAAAATAGAGGATGACAGAAAGGGAATTTTATTTATGATAAAAATATAAACTTGCACAGGAGAACAGGTAAGGTCATTAAAATGATATCTGGGAAACTGCATGTCAGCAGCAGAAGCAGTGATTGACTAGTTAGAACTCACGAAGTTGAATGTCAAGTTGGCAGGAGCTATTGGAGAGCAAATACACTGTGCACTGCAGAATTCTCCAAATCTAAGGCCAGCAAGATGCTCTGAAGTATGAGTGGTATCCAGAAACAGAACAAATGTTTCAGAGTGTAATAATCATTTATAGCCTTCTGTGGCCCAAGATTTATTCTCTGAAGAGAACACACTGG
This sequence comes from Oryctolagus cuniculus, assembly GCF_051225735.1. Classification (NCBI taxonomy): domain Eukaryota; kingdom Metazoa; phylum Chordata; class Mammalia; order Lagomorpha; family Leporidae; genus Oryctolagus; species Oryctolagus cuniculus. Next base: position 47,416,635 of record NC_142868.1, on the reverse strand, counting down.
GGAAGTGAGGCGGTACCAACTGAATGGGGGTATTGGGCAAAACCTATTACTCAAAGCTGAGACCTCCAGCTTTCTTCCCCAACTTGGTTCTCAAAACAGATGTTCAAAGATTTTTCTATAGGAAATCTAACCAGGTAGCCAAAAGAAGATAAAGAGTAAACAAGAACAAAATAGAAGTCTAAAACAAGTGATAACACTGTCCCACAAAGAAAATTTCAGCCAGGTTACTCTACAGCGAAGTGCACAAGTCTGCCATGCAATAAAGCTCTGTGATGCTTTTTAAAAGTATTTACAATTTTACTCCTAGGCTTCTAATAAGAATGTTAGAGACAAGCACAAACAATAAAAAAAAGCAACTTGGAAGGACTATTATCATTTAAAGATAAGGGAATTTTAAAATAATTACTAATAACTTCCAAGAGGGAAGAAATGCCATTGCATCTGTGAAACAAATACAGGATACCATAGACAGGTTGACAGATCAGTAGATAGATAGATGATAGATACATAGAAAATATAACTATCTCTTTGATGTTTAAAAGAAATGTGACAGCAGAAAAGAAAAACCTTAAAAAGGATTAGGAAATAGATTGAAATAATTATATCAAGAAGTAGAAGAAAAAGAGATGCAAAACAGAGAAAACATGAAAGCATAAGAGAATTAGGGGATTACTGTAAGAGGTCTCAGCATCTGAACCAGAACAGTTCCGGGGAGAATAGATAAAACAAAATAGAAGATGCAATCAGATAAATTATTTTTAAAAATTTCCTAGAATTAAAGTATGCGAATTTCCAAATTGAAAGGGTTCGCTTAGTAACCAGAACAGTGGTTGAAAGTATACTCACATTAAAGTGTATCATTGTGAAATAGCAAAACCATGGAGACAAAAAAAGAGAGATCTAAATAATGGAGAGGAGGGGGGAAGGCAAATAAAGCTCCTGGCATGAGGATTCTCCAAATCTTCTTCACATTCATCCATTAGATTATCGGTGTTTTTTCAATGTGCAGACCACATAGGAGAGATGACACTGTTACTACTTCATCTCCATTTACAATGGCCCGATACTATTTTATCCCATGTATATAACTGCTCATAGCATTGAGAGATCAAGTAGCAAGTAAATGGCAAGAAATTCTCTGTGGTTTCAAGCAGGTCCCACCAAGAACAAGTTCTCTTTTCTCCCCACAAGACTAGAGCCAGGCTATTGTTTTCAGAATTTTTCTGCTTCTCATAAATAGAGGAATATTTTGACATGAACAAGTTGTGAAAAATGTGGTGGACGTCATATTGCTCTTAACTTCAATCCAGAGGTTTCTTTGATCTTGATTCCATAGCAGAGATCCGTCTGACAGAGCCACCACAAGGAGGCATTTCCTCCTATGCCATGCACCTGATCCTCTAGCTGGTCCTCCTTTGGAATGTAGGACTTCACCACACCACCGATTAGACCTTGAATTCCTAGCCCTACCACTCCAGTTGACCATTCATTACTCACCACAGTTGAACCCACAGTTGCATCTGGAAAGCAGCAGTGGTAGCTAAGATGCCCCCTTGTTTCTCCAGGATCTCAGGAAATCATGCAGGAATGGGAGCTATCAAGCCTCAGAATCCCTCAGTGCATGTTGCAAACTATCTCTTGTCCCAGCCCTCATATGATACATTTCTCACATTTCCCCTCTTGATGTTTCCCTTTTACCCTACTTGCTCACCATCTTTTAACCAATAGCACAGTCATTAGAGAGCTTACATTTTGTAATCTAATTGTACATTTATAATTCTTAGACCATATTTTTTTTCTCCCTCAAAACTCTGAGGACCTTACTCTACTGTCCTGGAATGAAGTATTATGTACAAGTTATTCAGCGATGACTTTGGTACACAAGAGCCCTCAAAATGCTTTAAAATTGAATTTGTTCTTTGACTGAAGTACCAATCTGTCTCTGCTGATTCTTTCTGTAGCTAATTACAGTCTCCAGAACCTTCTTCCCAAAAGTTTGTTTTGCTTTTTCCCTCAGGAGGATGATTTCACTGGCCTGGAAAGAAGAAAAAAAATATGCTGTAGTTCAAAATAAAACACATGCTTATGCTCATTGTGATAGATGAAGGCATGACTAAAATCAGCACTGGCTCTTGCTTACTGGTAAGGCCAACAGAATTGTTGTGTGACCAATACTACTTCTTTTACAAATTTATCATGGACACACACAAACACACGTGCACAGAGGACACGTTCTAACTGCAGTCATTCTTGATAGACCTACGCAGATTAGTAAAGTATAAATCAATCCAAAATTTCAAGCAACATCATAATAAAAGATCACTGTAAAATTTTAGTAGGGAAGAGCTTAGAATTCTTTGTTCTACTATGCTACCATTGATCAGCTGTGCATTTTAGAAAATCCTTTTACCTTATCAGGAAAGCAATTAATTATTCTCTCTCTCTGTAACTTGGCAGTGTTAGTATAGTCAGCTGCTCTAATGATAACAGATATTCTTGAAGGAGCAAGACAACACCAGAGGGTCAGCTAGGGGTTATTTCTAATGGCTACTGCCAAGTGAGTCAAAAACCTAATGGCACTTGTTGATTGGCCATTTCTGCAACAGAAGTTTGACTGACTTCTCCCTTCAATACAGCCTGAGCCTGCTTCTCCTGCCTTACCATGACCAATCCCTTCATATGGATATCTTTTTCACTAAAGCTTCAGATTCATTTTCAGTTGTTTGTAACCAAGGGATCATGGCCAGTTCTGATGGATTTCGTAGTTTAAGGCTGAGGAATGAACTTCTTATGAAGATACTGGAAGACTTCCGGCATATCTGTGTATGAAGATAAGTTGAGCTTTCTTTTTCCTTGAAGTAGTAAAACCAAATGTTATTCAAGCATCATAGGAGCACCATCTGTGCAGAGTATGAAGATACTTTGAGTGAAATTGTCAAAAAATCTTTTTGCCATTTCCAAAACATTAACAATTTTTGTCCTTTTGAAAAAGAGCTCACAAAATAAGAATTTTTATTTGATGCATTAGCATGTAAATGGTGAATATGAAAAAGAAAGTGATTATATAAAAATGTCTGTGGTTTCAACCAATTGCATCCTGCAAAAGGATGGAGAGACTGTCAAGTGCTTGATGACTTCCTTCCAAATGTTACACACAATGTTAATTATTCCAATGCTTGTCCTTAGTCAAAAAAAACACTTTCAGTTTTTCCTCCTTCTAGCTCACAAAACAGCTCAACTATTTGCAGCATATGCTATTACTACTCCAGTGGGATTGAGCTTTCTGTGTTTGGCTACTTCATAGGATGTGAATAAAAGATTTTATGAGCACTGAATTCAACATTTAGGAAGGTCTCAGTTCTTTTGAGTTGAGATTTGCTTCCCCTACATCCTCTCTACTCAAAATATTTTGTTCAGAAGTATTTTTAACATGAACAGATGTGACAGACTTTGTCAATTTGTTGAACTCATATTTTAATTGACAAGAACTTCTAGCCCAGGAGACATTATGGGCTTTGTATTACATCATTGAATCTATCACATGTGAAAACATCTTACTGGACTGATCATTCTTGCTTGGGTTTCAACTTAAATTGGGTCTGTAAAAATGAATAATAAACATATCTAAAATGATACTGATTTTGTTGACATTTTGAACTTTTATTTTGTTTAATGTGTAGCGAATTAAGTTGTTTTTGTGTGACCGGAGTACACAATGCAGGTTGAATATTCCTTAGTCTGAAAAACATGAGGCTAAAAGTGTTTCTGATCGCCAATTCTTTTTGGATTTTAGAATATTCGCACATAAATATGAAATATTTATGGGATGGGACTCTAGCCTAAACATGAAATTTATTTCTCTTTCACATACACATAATTTTATACAATATTTTTGGCATGCCTGAATTTTAACTGGGAATTGTCACATGACATCAAATATGAAATTTTTCATCTGTGTTGCCATATTATCAGATAATGGAGTGTTTCAAATTTCAGGTTTTTGGATTAGGGATATTCAATTTATACTAACAAAATACACAGAACAAGTAAGCAAAATACAACAGATGTTAAAAATATATCTAAATTTTAATTCATTTTGTGGTTTTTAGTCCTTATGCAGACATGCAAATTGCAGCAATTAGTTTAGAATTTGCTGATATTCAGCTACTGTCAAGTAGAGACTTGCTTGGTTTTTCTTCAATTTTTGTAAAGCAGTGGTGTTTATTTATAATCACTTTGACATTTTTCTTACAATGATACTTCTTACAAGTATGGTATTTTAACTGAATAAATATGTGTAAATATTATCTGTGTCAAACATTGCATGTGTGTGTACTTATTTCATAACACACAGAGCCTACAAAAAAGGAATACAAAGAAAACACTAATTTAAAAAGACTATTTACTTTTTTTTTTTTTTTTTTTTTTTTTTTTTGACAGGCAGAGTGGACAGTGAGAGAGAGAGACAGAGAGAAAGGTCTTCCTTTGCCGTTGGTTCACCCTCCAATGGCCGCCGCGGTCGGCGCGCTGCGGCCGGCGCACCGCGCTGATCCGATGGCAGGAGCCAGGAGCCAGGTGCTTTTCCTGGTCTCCCATGGGGTGCAGGGCCCAAGCACCTGGGCCATCCTCCACTGCACTCCCTGGCCACAGCAGAGAGCTGGCCTGGAAGAGGGGCAACCGGGACAGAATCCGGCGCCCCGACCGGGACTAGAACCCGGTGTGCCGGCGCCGCTAGGCGGAGGATTAGCCTAGTGAGCCGCGGCGCCGGCCAAAAGACTATTTACTTTTATAATATATTGCACTGGGCATGGTCTATGCCCACTGAGCAATCTGTAAGCAGTCATACATTATTTTAAATACTGTACTTCAATATTTATCTCAACAATAAACTATTTACGATTGCTTGGTCTACAATGCCATCAACATAGTCAATATTTGTTGATGAATAATTATAACAGAAAAAGTGAAAGACAACATAGACAGCATAGACGGCCAGGACTCTGGTATGGAAATAAGCCATCTTCTTATTTCATAGCTGGATGGCCAGTAGTCATAGAGACCTCAGTGTTGGCCAACTGGTCATCCCACTGTCCGCAGAGAGGAGGACTATGAACTTGTCTGACGGGGCAGCAGGTCCAGTCACTAACCTAATTTTGAAATAATAGGACCAGAAATAGCCTAGCAAGATGTAGCAGCTGCAGTGTAACAGGAAACACTGATGACTTCCATGGATGCCAAAGTTCTCTGGCCTTTAAGAAGACAAGCTTGAAGGAGGCATTTGGCCTAGCAGTTAATTGAAACACCAGTTAGGACACCTTCTGGGTTCTATACCCATCTCCAGGTCTTAATTCTAGCTTTCTACTAATGTGTACCCAGGGAGGTGGCTGGAGAGGCTCACAACACTAGGTTCCTGCCACTCACGTGAGAGACCTGGATTTAGTTCCTGGCTCCTGACTTCACCTTGGTGATTGCAGACATCTGGAGAGAGAAACAGTGGATGGGAGCACTCATTCTCTCTCTCTGTCTCTCTCAAATAATTTTTTAAATGAAAGAGAATTAACTTTAAAGACTTCAGTGTGTTAAAAGCTTTGTGTTTTTGAAAATAAATTCATTTAACCCTGTGTTTTTGAGAAACGTTACAATCACTCTATCAGGCAGTTCATCAATCTCCGCTTCTTCACAGCCCAATAGTAGTGTATTATCACGTTCCTATGGGGAGTCATATTGCCTTCCTTGTTCATGCTTCTTGTGTCTCTACATCGGTATTTGCACATCTGGGCAATTTCATTACTATCTCCTCCAGAGGATGATTTTCTTTTTTCTTTTGATTGAAGGCATTATTCCTGAAAATGTGCCTCTGGCATTCAGTGGAGTGCCTAAGGCTTATGGGGGTTCCAGAGATGCATTCTTGGAGGGAGCGCTGGCTTCAGCTTGTGGCTGGGGCAAGGGTCCAGAGTGACACAGAGTGATGGGCTTGGTGGAGCACTTTGGTTACAGTCAGTGCAGGGAGTGGATGTGAAGCCTGCTAATCTATTCACTGCTTCAGCTCCTCTGTCTGTCAGGGTGAACTAGCTGATTGACAGCCTGAAGAGAATTCATGATGTCAGTGCCCCTCACTTGTCCAGAGCACCAATCCACTCCATAGTGTGTCCCCCAACCTGTCTGTGAGGTCTGTTTCGAACCTTGAGGGAGCTCCAAGTCTCCATAATCAGACCAAGAGTGTGCTTGGGAATCCAGACCCTCAGCTCCATGGTTTATGCCCAGAAGGCTACAGTCACAAGGTGCAGGGCATCTGCTGTCCACCATGCAAGTCGCCCCATCCCTGGCCCTGGACGCCTCCTGCAGCAGTGGGACTGCCAGCTGTTCCCTGAGTCAGCACAGAATCCAGCTCTAACGGTGCTCCATTGAGTCAGGAACTTTGGTGATGTAGGAGACGGAGGCAGCACGGCCTCCCTTAACAGAGTGAAGTAATCACCCATATCCCCACCATCTCCCCAGGCCAGACTCAAAGCCACTGGAAACCGTGGAATTCTCCCTCAGTCAAAGCTGTCAGCGCTGGCAGCCATGGCAGCCTCCTGTCATCTTAGCTTGGTAAGATGGTGCTTTTGGGCTGGAACCTGCTGCGTGGATCCAGGGGTGGCCGTTAGTGCAGCTGGCTGCAGCATGGCTGCCCTTTCTCTTCATTGCCCCATAGAGTCTCCATTCTTTCCATTCTCCAATGAAAATGTCTCTCGATGGTCCCCTGGGAATGCAGCCTTTCCTTTGTTTTTCTGGTATCTTTCTGTGTCTGAGGTCATTGTGACTTCTCACTACTCAGCAATCTCGGATCCCTAATACAATATACAATTATGTTTAAATGTTTTAGTTATTTTATTTTAGCACAGTACTTGGTTTCCTTTGTAATAATCCAGTGTGCTTATTTAACATTTTAAAATTATTGCAAATTCCTAAAACTAAATGTAGGATTACTGTAGGATACAGCAAATTCCTCTTGTGGATATTTACCTAAAAGAACCAAAAGCAGGAGCTCAAACAGATATTTGTGTAGCTGTGATCATACTAACATTATTCCTATTAGCCAAAATATGGAAACAATAAGTTTGCATTGGTAGATGAAGAAATCAAAAATTTGGTATATTCATACAACAGCATAATATTCAACCTTTAAAAAGATTGAAATCCTGATATATACTACGATAAGAATAAAAACTGAGAACACTATACCAAGTAAAATAAGCCAATTGTACATACAAAACCCTCAAATATTCTAAGATTACACTTATATAAAGACATAGAATAGTCAAATTCATAGAGACAAGATGTAAAACGGTGATAATCAAAGTCTAGAGTTATAGAGGGGAATAGCAAGTTCCTGTTAGAATTTCAGTTTGGGAAAATTAGAGTTCTGTGGATTGATGGTGGTAATGATCATATGATGTGATTGTACTTAATGCCACGGATCTGTAAAGTTAATAATTGTAAATTTTGTGCTATGTATATTTTGCTACAATGAAAACAATCTGACAAGGTTTGGTTTTACTAGAATGTTGAAGAAGTTAATGGCACAAAAGAGTTTAAGAACTAGTACTAAGACTTGAGAATTTTACCGCAGCCTCTGAAAGTTGGAAGTCTTAATAGAGTGGAGTCTTTGGGGAATCTTGATCTTTACTTTATTCCCATTTTATTTCATGCCTCAGAAGTCTCTAATTTTAAATTTACAATTTAATAAATTTTGGTACAAGTACACTATTTTCTAAGTACAAGCCACAACTAAGATACAGAACTACTGATGTTGAACACCTTTTTCTGTGCTTATTAGTGATTTATGTACCTTTTTAAAACAAAATGAATTAATTGTTGGCTTGAATTTTCTTTTAAATGAAAATATCTAATTTCACCTTCATTCTTGATGATATACTTACTGCTTATAGAATTCTGGGTTGATAGTTTTTTATTTCTTTTGTCCCTTAAAAATGTTGCATGATTCTCTTCTGGCCACAATCTTTTGGTTTAGATTTTGCTTTCGTTTGTTGTTGTTGTTAATGAGAAGTGTTATTAATCAGATCACAATTTCCTGTTTGTAACATCATTTTTCTCTTGTTCTCCGGTGTTGATCTTTATTTTGTCTTTCAACAATTTGACTATGGTGTGCTTCAGCCTGGCTGCCTTACATCTTTGCTGTTTGGTACTTGTTTAGCGTGTTATATCTGCAAGCTTCTGTATTTTATCAAACTTAGCAAATCTCCAGACAGTTCTTTAGCTGTGCCTCTTTGCATCTGTTTAGCACATGCATGCTTCAGGGGTTAGTCAGAGATTTGGCAAGAGAGTTTGGGAATCCCGCATCTGGATCCTTGCAGACTCCTTGCAGGAGTCCCTACTCTGTTCAGCTTTCACAGTTTCATGGCTTCTCTTTTCTGGTTCACGGGGCAGAAACAATATAGTTTTCCCACATGAGTTTCTGCTTTGTGGTGTGCATTGTGTAGACTGCATTTGGCCTTGAGCTTGAAGTCTCAGGAATGGGCATTCACTTGATTAGCTCTGTCTCTCTCTTCCTCCGGTCAAGCATGTCTTCCCAGCCACCGTCCTTCTCTACTTCCCTTCATCCTTCAGTGACTTCAGGAGAGCAGCTCACGTCTCAGTTTGGATTTCTTTCATCTGGGAGTTTGGTTGCTCAGAATCTATTCCGTGCTTGTAAGTCACTGAGTTTTAAGTAGAGATTTCACATGATGCATCTAATTTGAGGACATTCGTCAAATGCTAAAATTTTAGCTCTAAGATTGGAAAAGTGAACGCCAGTCTTCTTACAAAGGAGGGACCTATGAGGTAGGAAATTTCCAAAACATGAGAGCATGAAAATGTCTGACAGTATTATCATTCACCTCAATCATTTGAATAACATTTGAATGAAAGTTCACTTCGAAGTTGCCCAGTATTATAATACATTTGTGTTCATATCTCCAAATAACAATAGAAAATCATAAAAATAATCTTATCTCACTTAATGAAATTATATTTTATATAAGTGCAAAGGAAAATCTCCTTGGATTAAATCTCCATGACTACAGTTTTTGCTTCCGTCCTCTAGTGTCCATTCCATATTTGCTTTGCACTCAGGAAACATTCCATTTTCTCCTTGTTCTTTATGTTGATATTCATTTTTAAGATACCTCAATCTTTAGGAATTCTTTGTCTATGAGCTTGCTGTGACTTCACATTAAATTTTACCACAAGAGGTACAAACATTTCCTTAGTAATAATAATGATTGACAGTCACATAAATGACTGACATAATTCTCTTTGCTGGGCTATGATTTGTGTTTGACGCCATGGGCCCAATGGTCTCTGAGTCTAGTTATAGGCTAGAGAAAGTGAGGGATATAATGGAAGATGACTAGAGACCCTTTAAGAGGTAACTGCTTTGGCTGAAGTTGTTAAGAGGTTTCTAAGCAAGGCAGGGGGAACTCTTCAGAGAGGGCAGCAGAGTATTGGCCCTGGCACAGGAAGTCTCAGGTCTTCGGGGGCTTGGGTCTGAGGTCTCCAAATCCTCCTGTTCTGTCCCTATTTCCTTGCTCAAGATCATACTCATTCCATTTTGATGTCTAATTATTCACAGATAAAATCAGACAATGCTGTGAATTCAATTGACTTTGAATTTTGGCAACCCTTGGGCTTAAACCTTGATTTTGATTTTTAGCTACCTCATCCCCATGTCTATAATAATGATAAGTGGCTCAGCATAGCTATAGAAATCCAAGAAAGTCCCTGGTTTTCTGACACTGCCTTGGGCTGACAAATTAACACTTTGAAATTGTTTTCTTTCTTTCAGTTCTTCAGCTTAGAAGCAGCCAGACTATCCTATAGCCCTTGTATTCTATTTCCTTGAAGATCTGCTGACAGCAGACACTCTTAGAATCAATTACTGCATCCTTAGAGGGTTTTAAGTTACAAAGAACAGAACTCACTGTGGCTAGTTCAAGCAAGAAAGTAATTTACCAAATCATATCAGAGAATGCAGGAATTTAAAAATGGGCCAGGGAGAAGCTTAACCAATGTCGTAGATAGACCACTCCAGTTTGGATCTGGCTGGTGCCACCAAGCAGCATGGTTCCACAGCCATACCATGATGCTGGGTGACAGGTGCTCCTAGAACCTCTTTCCAGTTGCCTTTCAACCAAGACTCACTGTCTTTCTGGAATGCTTTAAGAGCATCTATGTTCATTTCATCACTCTTTTCTGAGTGAGAATCTACAGTGGGCGCATGGGATTGGAGGAGCTGATGCCACATCCTTGCACCCATCATGAAGCATCTGGGAAAGTAAGATTTATATACAGCTGCTTGTCCAGTTAACTGTTCTTACCAGTAATTTGTAAGTTCTAGAATACAAGAACTTTTCTCAGCAGAGTGGTGTGATTGATATGGTAGGCAGTTGATTGAATACAACAAGAACATGTCTAAATGATAGAAAATAGTTTCTTTTTTAATATGGAGCTGTTTCTCAAGAAAGTTTCTGGGGGACGGCACTGTGGCAGAGCAGGTAAAGCTACCGCATGCGTGCTGGCTTCCCATGTAGATGCCAGTTTGAGTCCCAGATGCTCCACTTCCTATCCAGCTCTCTGTTATGGCCTGGGAAAGCAGTGGATGATGGCACAAGTCCTTGGACCCCTGCAACTGCATGGGAGACCCAGAAGAAGCTCCTGGCTCCTGGCTTCGAATTGGTCCAGCTTCAGCCATTGTGGCCATCTCAGGAGTGAACCAGAAGATGGAAGACCTCACTCTCTCTCTCTGCCTCTCCTCTCTGTAACTCTGCCTTTCAAATAAATAAATCAATCTTTAAAAAGAGAGAAAGTTTCTGATCAATTAGCAGGCAACTTAAACTCTGGGAAAGGGGTCAAATTATTCCAAAATCTAATATTCAATTTTAAAATCCCTGGGGTTACATCTATGAAGGGAAATAGTGCTTCATTGCCCTCACCTGTGCCGATTTTGACTAAGCTTATGGTTCTCCTGGAGTACTTCTTGTCATAGGCAGTGGTGTATTTCATGCCCACTACCTCTCTGTAGGTGAGGTATGGAGCGTGGTTAGGATTTACATTTTGATTTCTTCATCATCGATATAACAGCAAAAAATAGAGTTTTTAAAATATCTTACTTATTTAACAGTGCTTTTCTATACAACACATTTTAAATCATCTGCTTTCTGGCTTAAATCATTTATACAGGAATGATTTGCTGAGTAAGGTTAGATAGATAGCCTTAATTAGTTTGTATTCCTTCAACTCTCTCCCTAAACTAGAACCTATTATGTATTCTTCCATCAAGAATTCTTTCTCCATTCCCTAGATATCAACTGTTCATTCAGCTTGCAGGGCTGCTCACAACCTGCCGTTTTCCCATCTTTCTATCTTTGCTCTCTTTTTTGTCATCGTACATTTAGCTCAGGTTTTAATCCATATCTAATAAGCACATCTATTGTACTTTAGACTTTAAAGGAACTTGAAAGTATTCTTGTCAAACCTTTTGTGTGAATGAAAAAGCTGAGCCCTAGTGAGGTTGACTGATAGACACATAGTAGACACTTAATATTTGTCGGCTGAGCAAATTTCCCAGGATCAAACTCCCACATGGTGGAATAGTTGAAATTTGAAAGCAGCGTTTGAGTATTTTTATCCAGTGTTTAAATTTATACTTCAGGGATAATAATAGAATAGCTCCCCCTAATCCATGTGGGATACATTCCAAGACCCTCTGTGGATGCCTGGGACCATTGAAAGTTCTGAGTTCTGTGATTTAGTGTGCCCTTTCCATGCTAACTAAGCACCTATTAGGCACTGGCTGTGGCCATAACTCTCACAGTGGTGCACAACAGCAAAACAGCATGGATTTATTTTTCCTTCTTTATAATTCCATGGCTATATGGCTCCTTCTTACTCTAGATTTTAGCAAATTCAGCATACAATTATTTTCTTTCCTTATTAAGTTGAAAACCTCCACTCTTTCACTTAAAGGAAGTGTGTTCTGACTCCTTTGTGGCATATCTAAAGTGCTAGCATCACTATACTTGCGTGGTTGGGTCATTATTAAGTAAAACAGGGGTCATTTGAATACAGCACTGGGATTTCACAACAGTTGATCTAACAATGGAGATGCCTACTAAGATATTAATGGGTAGGTAGTGTACAAGGTATGGGTATGCTGGCCAAAGGAAGAGTTCACAGCCTGGGTGGGATGGAGCAGAAAGACAGCAATTTCATCATAATGCTCAGAATATCTCACAATTTAAAATACAAATTGTTCTGGAATTTTCCAGTTAGTACTTTTGAACCTCAGCTAACTATGGGTAACTGGAGCCACAGAAAGCAAAAATGCAAAGGGGCAACCACTGTAGACAACATTTATTGAGCACTCACTGTGTTCAGGAAGATGAGGATGCTGTTTCTGTCTCTGTGACAAGGATACCATTATTACTGCATTTTATAGTTGAGGAAACTGAAGCACAGAAGAGCTTAAATAACTTGATCATAGCTGCACAGGCAGTGACAGAGCAGAGATTTAAACTCCAGAGCCTGTGTGTGTAATTAATATGCATTGCCCTCTGGTTAGGCTAAATTGTGTACCCTCAAAATACATGTGCTGAAGTACTAATGCCCACTAGCTAAAAATGGGAATGTATTTGGAGACAAGGTTTTAAAAGTAACTAAGGGGCCGGCGCCGCGGCTCACTAGGCTAATCCTCCGCCTTGCAGCGCCGGCACACCGGGTTCTAGTCCGGGTCGGGGCGCCGGATTCTGTTCCGTTTGCCCTTCTTCCAGGCCAGCTCTCTGCTGTGGCCAGGGAGTGCAGTGGAGGATGGCCCAAGTACTCGGGCCCTGCACCCCATGGGAGACCAGGAGAAGTACCTGGCTCCTGCCATCGGATCAGCGCGGTGCACCGGCCGCAGCGGCCATTGGAGAGTGAACCAACAGCAAAGGAAGACCTTTTTCTCTGTCTCTCTCTCTCTCTCACTGTCCACTCTGCCTGTCAAAAATTTAAAAAAAAAAAGTAACTAAGGTAAAATAAAGTCATTAGAGTAAGCCCTAAACCAGTTAACTGACTTCTCTATAAGAAGAGAAAATTAGGGGCCAATGCCGTGGCATAGCAGGTAAAGCACCTGTAGTGTGGCCATCCCATATGGGTGCCAGTTTGAATCCCAGCTGCCCTACATCTAATCCAGCTCTCTGCTATGGCCTGGGGACAAGCAGTAGAAGATGGCCCAAGTGCTTGGGCCCCTGAACCCATGTGGGAGACCTGGAAGAAGCTCCTGGATTCTGGCTTTAGATCAGCCCAGCTCTGGCCATTGCAGCCATTTGAGGAGTGAACCAGTGGATAGAAGACCTCTCTCTCTCACCCTCCTCTCTCTCTCTCTCTGCCTCCCTGTAACTCTGCCTTTCTAATAAAAACATGCATATTTTAAAAAAGCAGGGAAAATTAGGACACCAACTGACCCAGAGGAGATAAAATGTGAAGACAGCAAGAAGGCTGCCATCTGCCAACAAAGAAGGCCTCAGAGGGAAGCCTGCTGACACCTTAATCTGGTTCTCCAGCCTCTAGAACCGGGAGAAAAGAAGTTTTGTCTCTTGAAGCCCTCGAGTCTATGGTATTCTGTACTGGCAGCGCTGGCCTGAGACCACACCCCCATCTGCACACGCAAACCTGTTCTCTCTAGCCCCGGAGCCTCGGCACATTCCTGCCCACTGTTCCCTCTTTCTCAAATGTGCTTTGTCCTAATTTTCATCGTTTTTTTTTTCACTCCTTCACCAAGTCCCTATTCTTCCAAGACCACCTCAATGACTTCCTCCTTTGAGAAGCTTTTTACAATTAATCCCTACAATATGTGATTGCTAAATTGTTACACATCATAACACCTTGTCTGTCTCTGAATTATGGGCTTAACACATTGTGCCCTGGTTTATAATTAACTTTTGTGTTTGCCTTATACCCTCCCGCATGATGGTGAATGATCTACAGATAATGGCTGAGACAAGTTCATTTTTGCTTGCTTTGAATTCTATTTGTGAAGGCCCTGCTGGGTGGCAGGCACTATGCTAGGAGATCAGGTAATAAGACCTGACTCTGCTTTGAGGAACCCACAGTCTGCTGAATGAAACTGTATGTTCTTTGTGATTGCTCCTCACTTATTAGTATCTAATGTGATTTGGTTGAATTTAATTGAAATTTTTTGGCTTACTAATAAAAATTAAAGAGGCTGCAGATTTTTATTATTATTATTTACAAAATACCACCAGTGTCTGAGACAAGCAATATATATTCCTGGTATTTGGATGTGGTCACTTCTTGGCAGGTGTCCCTAAATCTAAGAGATAACACAGAAATCCAGAAGTTTCCTGTGAAGTGAATGGGCAGTAGGGTCTTTTACTGGATACCATGAGTCCAGGTGTTTACACAATGACCTACCTGGGCTAAAGAGGCACATATCAGAATACAAAGCCCCTGTTATGTTTTGGGAAAATAGTTTGGGTGTCTAAGGCCTATGTGTTGGTACTTTAATGGTTACCATTAATGGTTAGTAGATTAAGGTGTATATCTGACGTAATTATGGGATCTAGGAGATTGGCCCAGTGGGGAGTCTGCAGATCATTTGGCTGTGTCCATGTTTTCGTGAGAGGGTTTCTTACTTCAGTTAGTTCAGCCTACTTCCCTTTCTGTGCTTAGTGGCTCACGATGTGATTATTCCTCCACGATCTTCCATCCTTCCAGATGCCTACACCAACGGGGTCACTCAGTCTTGTCTGTTAACCTCCAAACTGTGAGGAAAGAAAAGCCTTTTCCTAGCCTGTTCAGTATCCGGTTGTGATGAAAAGCTAATTTCATCAATCAGAGAAGTGGGGTTGTTAATATTAGCTATATTGGAAAATAGGGAGGAGCTTTTGGAATTGGTTTATCAGAAAAGGTTGGAAGAGTTTAGAGGAGCAGGCTAGATAAAGTTCAGACTGCTGTAAACAGAGCAATAGAAGTCGTTATGAAAAGGGTTTAGAAAGCCAGAATAGTGATAGCCTTGTGGACAGTCAAGGCCATGTTGATGAACTTCCAGATTAAAATGAGGATTCTGAGGTAGGTAAAGCTGCTGCCTGTGGTGCCAGCATCCCACATGGGCGCTGGTTGGTGTCCCAGCTGTGCCATTTCTAGTCCAGCTTCCTGCTAATGGTACTTGGGCCCCTGTCACTCACATGGGAAACCCCAGTCATTGTGGCCATCTGAGGTGTGAACCAGTGGATGGGAGATTGATCTCTCCTTCTCTCTATCCCTCTACCTCATGTAACTCTTTCAAGTAAATAAATCTTTTTAAAATTTAATTTAACTTGTTTTTATATTGGGAATTGAACTAAAGGCCATCCGTGTTACATGGTGGCAAAGAACTGGTCTCTAATGGATCTATGCTGTGAGACTTTGTGGGAGGTTGAAATCAAACATGGTGGACTAGTTTGGCGGAATAGATGTGAAGGCAACTCAATATTCAGGCTGCAGCATGAGTGCTATTTGCTGCTAACAAAGTTTGTGGTTAGAATCAGGAGCAAAAAGAGGCACAGTGGGAACACTTGGAAAAGTCATATACTGGCCAGGTAAAGAAGGAAGAAAAAAACTTGTTAGACATAGGGAAGTGAGGTAGAGAAACCACTTGCTAAAGAGATTAGCTCAGATGAAAGGCAGCCTTGGGCTAACAGGCAAAGCAATGGGAGGGAGACGCTGAAGGCATTTCAGAGATCTTCCATGGCAGAGTCTTGTTTAGGAACAAATGTCAGGGCACCCTTCTCACCCAGGACTGACTGCTGGAGTGCTCCAAGGGTGCTTCAGTTCAGGTGTGGCTCCTGCTAGCAGAAGACCTTGGCATCAGCCATGTGATGCTGTTCTTACAAGCATGCAGAATACAAGAGTTATGAGGTCATGGAACATCCACCAAGATTTCCAAGGAAAGCCTGACAGGCTAGACAGAGTTGGGCTGCATTGTTGGAGTCCTTGCCTGGAGCCCACGGTGAGGTGATGTCTAGTGAAGCTGTAGGCTTGAAGTCAAGGTGGAGACCTCAGGAAGGTAGAGGACCAGTGACATGAGACCCTCGGAGGAAAGCTGCAAGCAGGGGGTCAGGCAAGCCCAGGAAAGCATCAGACACCGAGAGAGCAGAGACCGAAAGAACCCTGGAGGCAGCATGGCCTCCATCTTGATTTCAAAGAATCCGGTGGCACAGGCAGACATGTCACAGGGGCAGAGCCACTGCAGAGAGCCTCCATTAGGGTAAAGCCAAGTATAAATGTGAAACCAAAGCTGCCACAGAGAGTCCCCAGCAGGGCAGGGCTTACTGGAGCTGCGTAAGTGGAGCTGCAATCTGTGAGAACTGAAAACATGGCTGCAGTCAGTGAAGCAGCAGGGATGGGGCTGCCACAAAACAGCGGGAGACCAATCTGAACTGCTAGGTGCCCAGGATGCCAGACATGGGGCTTTAGGATTTCATGTTTCCCTGCTGGTTTCTGGTCATGCTTTGATCCAATGGGTCCTCTCTCTTTGTCTCCCCTATATAGATTGGAAATAGGTACTGTGTCCCTCTCCCATCTTTGTGTCTTAGAAGTGAGTTAACTTATTTGTGATTGTACAGTTTACAGCTAAGGGAGTTTCATGAGAGGCAGATTTGACTTTGTACTTTGCAGTTTTGATAAATGCTGGAACACTGAGAAGTTGAAACCCTTGGGGGTGAAATGGATGTATTTTGCATTGTGAGATGAACATGAATCTTTTGGGGCTAGGGCTGAAATATCATGGTTTGGATAACAATTTGCGTATAGCCAAAGGCCCATGTATTTTAGCATTAGTTTTTAAGGACTTATGTTAATAGTTAAATGATTAAGGGTGAAGACTGCATATAATTATTGCTGGCACCTGAGGGTGGGCCCCCGCTGAGAGACTTTAAATCTTTGGAGCATGCCCTCAGAAGGTAGTCTTGTGAGAAGGTTGGCTATTTAATCCTGCTTCAGTCTATCTTCCTGTCTCTGTTTCCTGCCTTGCCATGAGATCATCCTCAACAGATACCTGAACCAATGGAATCACCTGATCTTGGACTGTGAACCTCCAAACTGTGATCAAAAAGTAAACCCTTTCCTTTTCACTTGGACATTTTAGTTGTAGTAATGAAAAAATGACTAACAGATCTACCTATTAAGACAGACAACAAGGGTTATGCCAAAGAGTGTGTCTGATCATCTCAGACTCTGTGAAACTTGATCTGGCTCCTCAACATCAGGTTCTTTGACTATGGCAGACAAACTTTTGAGGTGATTATGAAAGAATGATCGCATCACATTTATTCAGAAGTCACTGGTCTCAGGTAGCCAGGTATGAGGTGGGACAACAGAAAGGGCTCCTTTGTGTTTCCTATTTGACTTTTCTTGAGATTTTGTTTTAAAAACTGGAATATCATGAATCCTTAATGCAATCTATTCTGTCTAACTTAAAGAGGATATTATATTCCCAACCATTTGATGATAGCTATAACATTTTATTTATGACTCCAAAGGAGCTGGTATTGTTCCAGAATAGGTTAAAAACACTCTTCAAATTACTGAAAACTAAAAGTGTAAGATGGGCAATGGCCGACTTGGGTCCAAATATCCCAAGTTTATACCTTGAAATGAAAGTAATAGGAAAAGAGGAAGGGAGTGGAGGAGGTGGTGGTGGTGGGAAAGAAGAATTAGACAAGGTGGCCTGATATTTCTCTTTCTTGATTCGTTCTACTGAAGAAGTCTCCCACCTCTTCTCAGAAACCTTGCACTGAAGATTGCACTTTTTCTGTTTTGCATATGCAATCTCTCCTTGACTGTGTACTTACTGCTGGAAACTCCACTAACATCCATTCCATGGGGTCCTGACTCCATTTCCAGATCCCATATTGAGGACCTGATGGAAAGCTTTAGGATAAACTCCAGAAAGGGAGGAGGGCTGACTGCCAAGGAGGAAGAGAGGGGGTGGGTGGATGAACGGGTAGTGGAGGGAACATCTACTTTGTTCTGACAAGATTATTCATATAATCACACCCTGTAGAGACAGAGATTTTGGATGAAGTATTTTTAAAGTACATTAACCATTACACACATGAGGGAACAGGAGAGAGGCAAACAGTAATCTTGAGATGGGTTAAACCAGTTATGGCCTCAAGTCAACGAACGCGAAGCTTGATTTTTTTCAAGTAACCAATAATTACAGATGCTTGAAGAAAGAAATATTTGCTAAAATGAGGCAGAATGAAATCATTGTTTAACCTGTAATTTTTTTTGACAGGCAGAGTGGACAGTGAGAGAGAGACAAAGAGAAAGGTCTTCCTTTGCCGTTGGTTCACCCTCCAATGGCCGCTGCAGCCGGTGTATCACGCTGATCCGAAGCCAGGAGCCAGGTGCTTCTCCTGGTCTCCCATGGGGTGCAGGGCCCAAGGACTTGGTCCATCCTCCACTGCACTCCCAGGCCACAGCAGAGGGCTGGCCTGGAAGAGGGGCAACCGGGACAGAATCCAGCGCCCAGACTGGGACTAGAACCTGGTGTGCCGGCGCTTCAAGGCAGAGGATTAGCCTATTGAGCTGCGGCACTGGCCAACCTGTAATTTTTAAAGTTTATTGAGGCTATTTTTACAAAGCTGTACTTTGTACTCCTCACTCCATCCTAAATCAGTGCCTTTCTTGTCACTCTTGAGTGTCTCTTGGACTAATGCTCCCAAGGTCTTTATGGACCTTTGAGCTCATTAATTTTTCGTTCTCCTTCACAATGCCATAGCTGATCCTCAGGGAGTACATACTGTCTGCCTCAGGAAATCGCAGAGTAGCTCAAGACACTTTGGAAGTCGACCTGGCAGCCTGTTTTGCTAGCAGTAGGCCCTCGGTTCACACCCTACTCCACATGACCCATTTCACCTCCTTACTCCCATGTGTGTTCTGTCCTTTTCAGAGGTCTGGAATCTCACAAAATCTTGGCTTCCATAGTGAATTTAAGTCACAGATATTCTCCCCTGAATGTACTATGAACACATATCTCTGGTGATGATCTAGGCACTGTAATCCTTTCTGTAGATGTATTCCAAGGTCAAGGGCAGGAAGGGGCATGAGAAGTCACCTAGCCCAAGATTCTCAATGTCTTAGTCACCTCGGGCTGCTAGAACAAAATGCCATAGACGAGGTGGCTTCCAAAACAGACCCTTCTCTCTCACAGTTCTTGAGGCTGGGGAGTTCAGCATGAAGATGTTGAGAAATTCATCTCCTGCCAGAGATCTGTGTCCTGGTTTGTCAATGGCTACCTTTTCATGACGTCCTCGTGCGGCAGAGAGGAAGAGAGCTCTTTTGTGTCTCTTCTTTTATGTAGACTGATAAGAGATCCTACCCTCCTAACCTAATTATTTCCCAAAAGCCTCTTGTGCAAATACAATTATCATCATATTGGAAGTTAGGGCTTTACCATATGAACTTGAGTGTGGCACAGACATTCAATCCAAAGCACTCAACAAAGACAAAACTGCCCTCTCCTCCCTCCACTCAGATGTGTGTTGGAAATTTGTGGAGACACTTTGGGTTTTCACAGAGATTGGGGTACTATTGTCATTTAGTGGGAATACTAGACAAGCTGCAGCATATGAGAGGGTACCTCAAAAAGTCTGTAGAAAATAGAATTAAAAGAACTTATTTTGGTGCAAAATTTTTTTGAAATTCATGTGTTTTTTTTTTTTTTCAAAATATACATTTACCATGAGCTTTTTGAAGTCCTCTTATATGGAAATTGAGAGAGGAATATACTCTGCTTTCTTTACAGCTTTCTTGACTGCAACATGCTATGCTGGTCTATACTTGTAGCTCTTATAGCCACAGAGGTTCTATGGATAGAACTTAACCTATCTATGGATAGGTGCACTCCACATTGTTGTTTTGTTATATTGTCTACCTTAGTTGGGCTGAACATGTATACAATGAAATGTATATTCTATAACTAGTTATAAATTTCACTGTTTTCATATTATAGTTGGGATATTTTATTACTTTCTTGAAATTATGTGTGGAGATCAGTTATATTATTCATGCATTCCACTGCAAGAGGGCATTTCAAAATTTTGGTAAAGTATAGGATTGCTCCTATTCCATTCATGAGTGCTCCAACATTTATTTAATTAGTGCCTTGCTGATGGCTGCTAAGTTTATTTCCAACATTTTACTTTCACAAAAAACATTGCAACCCAGAGCTTTACATAATCTTTTCATAAGTTCATGGCATTTACAAAATGTATTAATCACTAGTATTAAAAATAAATTATTGTTTGTACAAAATTTAGTTTTCTGACATATGATAAAAATGGAATATTCAACAATCCTGAGCTCTCATTCCTGTTATAATAATCTGGGATTGAGAAGTAACCGCATACGTTTGAAAAAGTGTGGTAGTTGGCTCAGGATGCCTTAACAAAGTGCTACACACTGGGTGACTTGAGTAGCAGAAGTTTGTTTTCCACAGTTCTTGAGGCTGGGAAATCCAAGATCAAGGTGCAAGTAAAATAGGTTTAATTCTGAAGCCTCTTCTTTTCTCTTGTATGTGGCCACAGTATATTTGTGCTCTCATGTGATCTCTTCTTCATGTTTACTTAGGATGTGTGTGTGTTCATGTGTGTGGAAAGAGAGAGAGAGAGAGAAAGAGAGAGAGGGAGAGAGAGAGAGATCCTTAGTGTCTCATCTTACAAGGTCACTAGTATGATCACACTAGGGTACCACCACTCTTTTTTTAAAAATAGATTTATTTTTTTGAAAGTCAGAGATACAGAGCAAAAGAGGAAGAACCAGAGAAAGAGAGATCTTCCAGCTGCTATCTGCTGGTCCTCCAAGTGGCTGGGGCTGAATCAGTTTGAATCCAGGAGCCAGGAGTTTCATCTGGGTCTCCCACATGGATGGCAGGGCCCCAAACACTTGGGCCATCCTCAACTACTTCTCCCAGGCCATTATCAGGAAGCAGGAAAGGAATTTTAACAGTAAGGACTCAAATCAGCACCTATATGAGATGCTGGCATTGCAGGCAATGGCTTCACAACACTGGCACCAGGGTCCCACTCTTATGATCTCATTCAACCTTCATCATCTCCTAAAGGCCCTATATCCAATACAGTTTCATTGGGGGTTAGGATGTCAATATTCATTCTACAGCACAAGGCATGCACCTTCCAGCTGGCCATGGTCTCCGTCTCTTGTTTGTTATCTCCCTCACACTAACTAGCATAGTTGTCATTCATGATCGTGCATGGGCTGATGGACTTCTTATACCAAAAATAAAAGAAATGAAATCATGATATTTCTGTCTCTATCAAAAGCAAGAAAATTCAAGAGTTTTTGAGAGGTCCATGAGTTTCAAGTAAAATGGGAAGAAATCCTCTCATATTTTGGCAGAAATAAAGAACATTTATACATAAACAGTATGTGACTTTGGCAAAGGATAACACTTAAGACACTACATGAAACAAACTACTGGAAGTGTACATGCACTGTCTGATTTACAAAATCAGATCATCTGCTTGAGCCTGTAGGTATTTGTGTTTGGGATCCCTGCCGTATTACATTTGATTCCGAAAATATATGCTCCACTGATACTGCATTGCCTTCCCTCCCATATCATGCAAATATGCAAATGATGAGAAGGAAACCAGTAGATTTCCATCAGATTCAAACACACTGGAAGCAAAATACTGAGTGCACATGGCTTTTTTTCTGCTCCTAGAAATTTCTTTAGGTCTGTGGAGCTGCCATTCTTTGGGAAATGGATGGCTACACACTCTCCTTTCTTATGCATTTCAGACACCATTTAATCTGCTTTCAAGTCTCATAAATAGTCTGCAGTGTAAGGGATGGAGGCCAAGTTCCTATGCTGCAGGGGACTGAAGCTGAGCTGGCTGAGTTCACTGCCTGGTCCAACTCTTCAGCTCAGATGGAAGCCAGAATATTTGTGTTTGTGCATTTCTTTCCTTAAACTTGAGCTTGTTGCTTGCTGCAGTGCAGCAAGCTATGAATTCAAAATAAGGTAGGGCAGTTAAGCAGGCTACATTTCAGATGAATGTTCAGACTTTACCAGTGGTCCCAGATAATCTACATCCACAGAACGGGGAAACGAAGCTGCATGCAGAAGAGGCCAGTTTTTTGTGGAACTTCCAGAATTTTCTGTGCCTAATAGAGTCAGAAATTCTGAAAAGAATAATCATTTTAGAGGGAAATGGGCCTCTTTTCAAGGTAAATAAAAAGGATGCTATTACAATATATGTAAATGTAGTCAGAAGCAGTTCCAAAGTGAAAACAATGTGAACGAGCATGTTTCTAATTTCCAGTCCCAGATTTCTTTTTTATTCTTGGTAGGTGGCACACAGCCAATAACCTCTCTTTGTTCGAACTGATTTGTAGAGAAGGAGCAATTCCAACTTTAGGAAGCTTGTCTTTTGTTCTGAGGGAAGTGCTTTTCCTTCACTGGTGTCATTTAGTTTTTGTAACACTTTCAATGCATGCTCTCCCCACCTTCGTGTGAGAAATTTACTTCAAGTCTAAAAGAAAAAGGCACCAGCCAGAGAAAAAATTGCTGAGCCTCAGTTGACATTGCAGTTCATAGCGACTACTCTTTTGGGGGCATCTAGAAAGCCTGTGGGCAGTCTGAGCATCACTTCAAGCAAAGCGATCGCTGAGGACATACCATCTACTAAGTGCTTTGTGTGCTTTTATCTCACTCCGTTTTTCACACAATCTAGCAAAATGGAAGCCGTCAGAGATTAGGAATTATCCCATGACCTCAGAGTTATAAGTGGCAGAACTGAGATTCTAACTCCAGGTTCTTGATTCATTTATTCACTCACTGACTTTATGAAATAACAAATGCTGAGCAGCCAATGGTCATTAACACCAAAGCCTGTGCTTTTTACCCTTTGGTATTATGACTTTTAAAGATTACTGTCAATATTCAACCGATGACAAAATAATGTTTTAGTTCCTATACAACCTTGTGCTGCAGAAGTGAGAGCTGGTGGAGTTCCTGGGGCCAAAAGGCAGCCACTATGAAGCAATCCTAAGAGGCCAGGCAAGGAAAGCCCGTTAGGCCTGATGCTTGGCCCGTTAGCTGGGAATGGCAGACTGCTTGTATGAATACAGAGCACTCACACTCACCACTAAGCAGTGCCTCTTTGCTCCATGCAGACATTGCCCATGTGCAGATCATGAAGGAGAAGACAATGCTAGCAAAAGCAAAATTGTATCTGATTTCCAAACACACTGCAAGTGGATCTTCTTTGGTTTTCTCTAGGCCATCTTCCTACTTCATTGGGGTTAAAGGCAAGAGATATTCAACATAAAGTTAAAAATGGGTGAGAACTTGTGGTGCTTAAGCTAATAAGAACTCAAAAGACATTTTCAAATGAATAAGGCAGAGCTAACATTGGCCTCAAGCCCATTCGCTTTTCCTTAGCAACAAGAAAATGAAGAGATTTAGAGTACAAAAAATTCTTATTACAATTATATTATTATTTTTGTTGTACATATTTGTGTAGTACAGGATGATAATTTGCTTCATGTATACAATGTATAATAATCAAATTGGTGTAGTTAGTATTTCCAGGCCATTTTATGCAAAAATTTTTATTCTTATTTTGTAATCTTAACACCGAATATACATAGGTATTTCCTTGTAATTTTGGTGAGTAATTTTTATGATTCCCTTTAAGAAGATTAAGTTAGTATTAATTTTTGTAGATAATGAAAGCAGATCATCTTACAGAAGAAAATCTATGTAATGACACAACATTAAGCTGACACAAACACTTAAAATAGCAATAACAATAATGAGAAACTATTTTTCTCTATAGGTATGGAGACAATGGAAGGCATGAAGAATCTGAGTATTTTTACATTAAAATAGTAGCAGGAATAGGCAAAAGAACAATCAAGCTTCTTCTATAGGATATAGCAGCATCTTTGGGTTTTAAAAGCAGGTATGTGTACCTCTTGCGGAAAGGACAATCTTTGACTTCGGAAAGAATTTATTTCTGATTTACTGGCAAATCTGAAGTTCATACATTGAGTCTCATGGCCATACTATGTTTCAGACATTATACCAGATGGCATGTGCAACTTTTGGACTTGAAACAAACAAACAAACAAAAAACACACACAAAAAAACCCTATCCATAGCTACCACTGCCTTTGTTATGCTTAAGCCAGCATGGAGGAGGTGGGGCAGAATCCATAAACAGGAGTGTCAATTTGTAAAGTCAACAACAGGAGTCACTGTGCATTTACTCCTCATGTAGGATCTCTGTCCTTAATGTGCTGTACATTGAGACTTAATGCTATAACGAGTACTCAAACAGTATATTTCACTTTGTGTTTCTATGGGAGTACAAACTGTTGAAATCTTTACTTAATGTATACTAAACTGATCTTCTGTAAAAAAAAAAAAAAAAAAAAAAAGAAGAAGAAGAAATTATCAATTCCCAACTTGACTCTCACTGGGATTAAACATGACAATAGGTCTGATCTGATTTAATCATCATTTAAAAAATCATCTATTATTTTTCACTTTATGTTTCTGTGTGGGAGCAAACTGTTGAAATCCATACTTGATGTATACTAAGCTGATCTTCTGTATATTAAGATAATCAAAAATGAATCTTGATGTGAATGGAAGGGGAGAGGGAGTGGGAAAGGGGAGGGTTGTGGGTGGGAGGGACGTTATGGGGGGGAAGCCATTGTAATCCATAAGCTGTACTTTGGAAATTTATATTCATTAAATAAAAGTTAAAAAAAGATAAATAAAATAAAAATTAGTTCATGTACCACAAAAAAAAAAAAAAAGAATCCCTTCCTGAAGATGAAAGCTATTCTCATCGTTGCTGCACATGTCCATTCTCTTCTGTACCTCAAAGAGGGAACGCATGGAGGATAAAGGGAAAGGACACTTAGAAGGCAAAATATTTTGGAGCTGATGTTGTGCTGCAGCGATTAAGCTACCACTTGGATGACCCTTGTCCCGTGGCAGAGAGCTGGTTCCAGTCCCTGCTGCCTTGCTTCTGATCCAGCTCCCTGCTAATGTGCCTGGGAAAAGCTCAAGTTCTTGGGCTCCTCCTGCCCACATGGGAGATCCTGATGGAGTTCCAGTCTCCTGGCTTCTGCCTGGCCCTTTTCCAGCTCTTGCAGCGATTTAGGGAGTGAAACAGCAAATGGATGATCTCTCTTTCTTGTCCTGTCCCCTCTCTCCTCCACTCTGCCTTTCACATAAATAAACTAATAAATCTTTAAAAAGAAAATAAAATAGTTTGAAAATGGGGAAATGTTCCCAGAAATTCGACTTCCAGACAAAACTATGCTTTTCATATTGGTTCATTCCCATTAGTCTTTTCTTCACGGAGTTCTTTACATTTTTAATAGATTTTCAAAATTTTCTTTTACTTTTGTGATTGTTTCAGCACTAACATTTGTAAACATAGAAGAACTTAGAGAAAACAAAACAGCAAAATGAAAAAATCTGTTTCCAACCACACAGAAGCAGTACCCATGGTGAGTATTTGAGGATCTGTTAATGTCCCTGTCTCTTGTACTGAGTGTATTCAGACTTGGATGGAAATGAGTAAAGGCAGTGTATGGGATAGAGAAACAAAACAAAATCAAATAAACTGATCTTTTCTAGTTCTCAACACTCAACATGGAACACTCCCATAACCAGATATATGAGGGGTTCTCTCCGTGTACCTAGCAATCCTCCAGGGGACAGGAGCAGAGTGTCTCTCCGTGTAACTCAGTTCACACTCTACCTGGAGACAGTGTCATATCTCACAAGTCTAGAGCTCAGGCCCACAAGACTGCTCCTGACTTCAGCATAGTTGCAAATAGCTGCTGTGTGACGTGGCCACAAATTGGAGATTCCCCGTTAGCGCCCTTCTCAGAGTCAGGCAATTCACTAAAATGGCACTAAGCTGAAAGTAGATCTTAGTAAAAAATGAGAGTAGGATTGAGAGAGGGAGAAGGAAGAAGGATTAGAGCATGGGCATGAGGGACGGAAGGGTGCAAAGTATCACTATGTTCCTATATCTGTATGTGTGAAATATGTGAAACTTGTATAACTTATATAAAATTTTAAAAATTAATGAATAAAAAGGAACTCAGGGAGTTTCTTCCTTCCTTCCTTCCTTCCTTCCTTCCTTCCTTCCTTCCTTCCTTCCTTCCTTCCTTCTTTCCATTCTTTCTTTCTTTCGAAGAGGTGTGGAGTGAAGCTTAGGGGGATAGTGGGAGCTCAAGTAGAGAGCAGTTATTTCTTTTTTTAAGGTTTATTTTACTTGAAAGTTAGTTACAAAGAAAGAGGAGAGACAGAAAGAAAGGTCTTCCATCAGCTGGTTCACTCCCCAAATGGCTGCATCTGCCAAGGCTGGGCCAGGCCAAACCCAGGGCCAGAAGCTATATCTGAGTCTCCTGCATGGGAGCAGGGGCCCAACTGCTTGGGCCATCCTTCAGTGCTTTCTCAGGCACATCAGCAGGGAGCTGGATCAGAAGTAGAGCAGCCAGGACTCAAATCAGCGCCCATATGGGATGCCGTCATTGCAGGCAGTGGCTTTATTTGCTGAGAAGCACATGCTTACATCTTCCAGCTAACAAAGGATATTTTAAGGGGTAAAAAATGAAGAGCGCCGGCACCGCAGCTCAATAGGCTAATCCTCCACCTGCAGTACCGGCACACCAGGTTCTAGTCCTGGTCAGGGTGCCGGTTCTGTCCTGATTGCTCCTCTTCCAGTCCAGCTCTCTGCTGTGGCCTGAGAAGGCAGTGGAGGATGGCCCAAGTCCTTGGGCCCTGCACCCGCATAGGAGACCAGGAGAAGCACCTGGCTCCTGGCTTTAGATCAGCGCGGTGCGCCGGCTGCAGCGCTCAGGCCGCAGCAGCCACTGGAGGGTGAACCAATGGAAAAAAGGGAAGACTTTTTTTTTTTTCCCAGAGTGTCTCGGCTTCCCATGCAGGAAATAATCTCATGGGCTTTTCAGCCGGATCCGCATGCCTTAAGGGCTGATTATGAGGCCAGAGTGCTGTTTAGGACATCTGCCATTCTATGAGTCTGCTGTGTATCTCACTTCCCATGTTGGATCGTTCTCTCCCTTTTTTATTCTATCAGCTAGTATTTGCAGACACTATTCTTGTTTATGTGATCCCTTTAAAAAACCTAAATGAAAGATCTCCGCGAGTGAGATCCCAGTGGAAAGAATGGGTCATCAAAGAAGGAGGTACCTTTCTCTGAAGGGAGGAGAGAACTTTCACTTTGACCATGGCCTTGTCTAAATGTGATCAGAGTTGGTGAACTCAGGGGGCTTCCATAGCCTTGGCAGCTCATGACAAGAGCCTAGGGTGATTACTGATGCCATAAACAAGAGTGTCAATTTGTTAAGTCAACAACAGGAGTCACTGTGCACTTACTCCTCATGTAGGATCTCTGTCCTTAGTGTGCTGTACATTGAGATTTAATGCTATAACTAATACTCAAACAGTATTTTTCACTTTGTGTTTCTGTGTGGGAGCAAACTGTTGAAATCTTTACTTAATGTATGCTAAACTGATCTTCTGTATATAAAGAGAATCGAAAATGAATCTTGATGTGAATGGAAGGGGAGAGGGAGTGGGAAAGGGGAGGGTTGCGGGTGGGAGGGACGTTATCGGGGGGAAGCCATTGTAACCCATAAGCTGTACTTTGGAAATTTATATTCATTAAATAATAGTTAAAAAAAAATAAAAGAAGTGAAGCAGCAGGAAAGTGGACCAGTGCCCACATGGGATGCTGGCACTGCAGACGGTGACTTTACCCACTATGTCTCTTATGTGGACACTTGCCATTGGATTTACAGCACATGTGCAAAATACAGAATGAAGCTTATCTCAAAAATTTAACTTCTTTACATCTGTAAAGACTTTAAAAATAAAAAAAGGAAGACCTTTCTCTCTGTCTCTCTCTCTCACTGTCCACTCTGCCTGTCAATAAAAAAAAAAATGAAGAGGTACATAGAGTGAGATCTAAAAGAGTCCCCAGCATAGGAACTTCTTTTTATTAAAAGTCTTTATTTATTGGTGTTTCATCTATTTGAAAGGCAGAGCACAAGAGAGAGGAGAGGAGAGAGAGAGGGAGAAAGCTTCTATCTGCCGGTTCACTTTCCAAATGCCCACTATAGGCAGGGCCGGGCCAGGCCAAAGCAGGAATCCAGAACGCCATTTGAATGTCCCATATAAGTGGCAGGAACCCAAATACTTGAGCCATCATCTGCTACCTCCCAGGATGCATTAGTAGGGAGCTGGATCAGAAACAAAGTAGCTGGAATTTGAGCCAAGTACTCTGATATGGGGTGCAGGCGTGCGAAGTGTCAGCTTAACCCATTGCCCCACAACGCCTGCTCCGTCCAGCACCCCCGTGCGGAGCTTCTGTCCCTGTGGATTTGGGATGTGCACATGTAGACATTTTTGTCCATCTGGAAACTCATCTGGAAGCTCTCAGAACCCTGTAGTTTAGGGGGTTTGGGAAAGCTTCCTTCCATAGGCCTGATTCTTGATTAACTCAGCCTCCAGGCCTTTTCCTACAGGATGGGGGTTGCAGCTGAGAGCTCCAAGTTTCTAATCATGACATTGTTTGCATGACCAAGGACTGCCTCATTTGACCAAAAGAGGCTTCTAGAACTTTATGAGTCAGGGAATTATACAGATTTGAGGAACTTTGTATCAGGAACAAGGGGTGGAAACCAAATATATATCTATTTCTTATTATATGACAATCTCTTATTGGATGACACGGTAAAGGCTTTCTCTTCATCTGAAAGTAATTATCCAAGCTATCTTGGTAAACTTTTCAATTCTTTTAAAAAATAATTCAAAAGCACATCATGTATTGAAATAGAATTACTTCCATTACTATTTATAACTTCTCTATTTTAATTGAAAAATACACACTGAACATTTTGTGTCATTAAGTATTCCTTTATAAATTTATTTTTAATGACTACATGCTGTTTTCATTTATTGACATATCATGATTTCTTTGATGATTTCCTATTATTGGACATTAGGTTGGTTCCAACAATTTCCTCTAATAGACACTAGGTAAGAATCTTTCAAGTTGAATCATAACAATTTCACACCTGTAACTAAGAGAATTATAATTTATAGGTAGAAAATGTCTGTATGAAATGACATACAAAGTTAGTAGAATTTTGGCAAATATTGCTGAATAACTTACAGATTGTACCAGTATAAATTTGAATGAATGATATGAAAATATGCCTGTAACTATCAAAATGAAGCATTAGAATCAGTGTTTCTGATTGTGCCGCTTGCATTTTTTTTTAAAGATTTACTTATTTGAGAAGCAGAGTTACAGATAGAGAAAGGGAGAGAGAGAGAGAGAGATATCTTTCAACAGCTGGTTCACTCCCCAAATGGCTACAATGGCTGAAACTGGGCTGATCTGAAGCCAGGAGCCAAGAGCGACAGAAGGGGAGGGGGAGGAAGAGAGGAAGAAAGAGAGAGAGAGAGAGAGAGAGAGAGAGAGAATGAATCTTCTGTCATCCACCCACTGGTTTGTTCCACAAATGCCCACAACAGACAGTACTGGACCACGCCAAAGCCAAGAACCAGGAACTCATTCTTGGTCTCCAATATAAGTGACAGGGACCCGAGTACTTGGGTCATCATCAGCCACCTTCCCAGGTGCATTAGCAGGAAGTTGGGCTGGAAGCAGGCAGCTAGGATTCAACCTGCCCTCTGATGTGGGATGCCTGGGACACATGTGGCAGCTTAACGTGCTGCCACCATGCCCAGCTCACCTGTTTATTTCTGTGCCAGTACACAGGAGACACACACTACTTTTCAACCTAGTCCTTATTTTCCTCAGGTCATCACCCTCGCCCATCACAGAAGTTGAGGTTGAGGGATATCTTACATGATCAATCAGAGCTCTTGCAGGGTCTCAGGAAATGGTTCAAAATTGTTATCTGACCCCAACAGGGCCCAAGATTTTTGGCTAGACCAACTAAGGAAGATTGCCCCAGAGTTTCTAATTTGGGTGCTGGGAGGAAATCACATGGGGGCTGCTGGTACTGGCCTTCCCAGTCACATGGAGGAAGCCCATCTACAGAGGCAGGCGATGAGCATCGAACACAATACAAGTGGCCAAGTTGAAGGAAGCGAGAAACCTGCACAGCATGGAGTCGGATCCTCCACAGACGCAGGCATGCCGATTCCCCTGGTTTACACAGTCCATGAATTCCCTTAGTTTTGGATGAAACTGGTTTAAATTTCTGCCTTAGCTGGTAATGTCTAAGTATGTCATAAATGATAAAAGGTCATCATAAGAGACTACAAAACAGGCAGGGTTATCATCTGGGGAGAAGAGTCATTTCTTTTCCTATTAGTCATTCCAAATCTCTTAGTCCAAGTTTCTTTATCTACAAAGTGTAGATAATAACATCCACTCTATTTTATAGGCAAATGAAAAAATGAAATCTGAAAATACTATAAAGACGTAGAGTATTATTTTAATCACTGACATATTTATTTTTCTTAATTTGCTATCTTATTTGAGAGAAATTACTTTCATATCTTTAACTATGCTACAGCTTCCTAATAGGTTCATTATGGCTTATAAATGTATTTTATAATTAGATTTCTGTAAGGTCAACCCTATTTGGAAACATTAGGAAAGGAGCTGACTTCTATTATCTCTTTATATTCATGTAAAATTCACCACAAGAAGAAAGATGATTGCCTCAGTATGTTTTTTTTTCACGTAAAGCTGCCCAATCCAAGTATTTTTTTTTATTTTATTTTATTTTTATTTTTGATAGGCAGAGTGGACAGTGAGAGAGAGAGACAGAGAGAGAAAGGTCTTCCTTTGCCGTTGGTTCACCCTCCAATGGCCGCCGCTGCAGCCGGCGCACCGCGCTGATCCGATGGCAGGAGCCAGGATCCAGGTGCTTTTCCTGGTCTCCCATGGGGTGCAGGGCCCAAGCACCTGGGCCATCCTCCACTGCACTCCCTGGCCACAGCAGAGAGCTGGCCTGGAAGAGGGGCAACCGGGACAGAATCCGGCGCCCCGACCGGGACTAGAACCCGGTGTGCCGGCGCCGCAAGGTGGAGGATTAGCCTATTGAGCCACGGCGCCGGCCCAATCCAAGTATTATCAGTGTAAAACTGTGCTGGCTAAATGCTAATTTAAATCATTACATCAAACCAGATAACAAAGTGCCAGGGTACTCCAAAGTATCTAAATATTCAATATATTCTGGGGCTGGTGTTTTGGTGTAGCAGGTAAAGTCACCGCCTGCAATACTGGCATCTCACTATGGGTGCTGGCTTGAGATCTGGTTGCTCCACTTCCCATCCAGCTCCCTTCTGGTGTACCTAGGAAGGCAGCAGAAGATGTCCCAAGTGCTTGGATCCCTGTCACCCTCATGGGAGACCCAGAGAAAGCTCCGGGCTCCGGGCTTTAACCTGGCCCAGACCCAGCCATCATGGACACCTGGGAAGTGAAATAGGTGGAAGATCTCTCTATGTCTTGATCTCTCTCTGTGTATGTGTGTGTGTGTGTCATGCTCACTCTCTGTCACTACCTTTCAGATGAGTAAAGAAATCTTTTAAAAATAAATAAATAAATATTGAATATATTCAGAAACCATTTCCATTCCCACATAAATTCTTTGCAGTGGTCCAAAGTGTCCTATTTCTCAAAGAAAAGCTCAAATAATGGGAAATGATGAAGATGCTTAATTTCTCTATGTTTTGGAATAATTAATGTGAATGCAGAGAATTTCTCTGTCCTGATGAAAATGTAGGCAGAAAAATGACTTTTTGTTTTTGGTCTGTAGTTTCATTTTAATGCTGGTTCTCTAGATGCTCTTGAAACATCTTTTTACTCACGTCATAGCCTCTTGCTGCAGAACTCCATCATATTTTAGCACGACAGAAATGTCTACCTGTAAACCTCCCATGGCAATTCCATCCTCCCTGAGGGAAGACAAGGGGCAAGGATCAGGATTCACACCACGAAGGACGCAGAGAAGTCTTCCAGAGGAGTGCCCAGCCTCGGCCTCGCTGCTGGCCTTGCTTAACTGCGCACCTGTTTCTGTGAACCCTGAGATGTGCTTTCTTAGATTTAATCTATTCTAAACCTTGTAAGCATATTCCAGGAGAGAAAATCAGGTTTAGATCGTCCTGTTAGAGGAAGAGAAGCATTTCCTGCTCTTTCTGCCACCAGTGCGCTGTGCCATTAAAGAGGCAGAATGTGTTAACGTCTGTGGTTTGCCTGCGGTTCTCAGATTGAACAAGTGTTGTTTTTTTGTTTTTTTGGTTTTTTGTTTTTTTTTTTTTTTAAAACAATGGCTGTATGCCCACCACTATGCTCTCACTTAGGCTATTTCACTCCTAACAACTCTTAGGAAGTTTTTTTGTTTCTTTGTGTGTATGTGTGTGCATGCGCACGTGTGCAACAGATCTCTAGAATTTTTTATCTTGCAAAACTGAAACTCTGTAACCATTGAAAAACAACTCCTCATGTCCTCCCTCCTCAGCCTCTGGCAACTGGCATTCTACTTTGTTTTTTGTTGCCATTACTTTTTTTAAAAATATTAAATTATACAAGTTTCAGGTATTTCATATATACGGATTTAGGAACACAGTAATACTTCCCACCCTACCGAGGATTTTTATAGTTATTTTAAGTAGAGGAAGTTGAGGGTTAGAAGAGGTTTGTCCACAGCCAGCCCTGAGATGACATCATTTGTACAAGATCACATAATCACAAAGGGTCAGGATTTCAACTCAAGGTTTTCAAATAAAAAAGTACCCTTTTGACTCTCCTCCCTCTGCTTGATAAAAATATGAATAATTGAAAGGATCATGGATGGTAAGTGTAACAAGGTAGATCACTCTCAAAGACATTATGCAAAACAAAAGGAGCCAGACACAAAAGAGTACATGTTGCCAGAATACATGTATAAGAAATCAAATTCTACCAGCAAAACTAATCTATGTAGACAGAAAGCAGGCGGCAGTTGACAGTTAGGGGGAGGTATGCTTGGCAGTGCTGGGATTGCCCACAGGAAACATGAGGGAACTGTCCATAGGGGATAGCAGTGTTTTACCTCTTGTTACTCGAATTCAATTGTCAAACTGTTTGTATTGAAGGCTTAAAATTCTGTAATTTTCACTGTGTATGAATCACAAGTTTTAAAAGGAAGATTTTAGATTTAAAAGGCTTAAAGTGTAGTTTCCAGTGCCTACTTCCCCCAAATCTTTAAAGTTAATATGCAAGGGGATTTTATTTTGGAATAGAAAACAGAAAATAAGAATTTAGAGATTCCAAGATGGCTGAATAGGGAAAAAGACACACTCCTTTAGAGGAGGGAGAAACAACAGGGAAAAAAAGTGGAGGAAGTGCATTTCCAGGGGAGAGCTGGAAAGAGCTCTGCAGTGGAAATTCTGCAGGAGGACGAGGGATGCAGTGGACCAGTGTGGAAGGTGCAGACACACATCAGTGAGCAAAGACACCACGCATGATCCCTGCAGCTGAGAGCTGGAGGAAACACCAGCTTGGGAGAGCAAGTTGAGAGCAGACTGCAGCAGCCCGTGTCGCTGGTGATTTTGCTGGAGGGAGAGCCTTGCAGACCATGCTGTCTTTGAGGCCTGCCTAGAGCCCCATTGGCGTCGGGGGGCAGGGCACCCATCTAATCCAGCAAAAAGGGTGTCCAGCCCAGCAACTGGCAGGGAGAAGGCACCATTTTGAAACCAGTAGCGACTGTGGCTGCAGCAGCTCTTGTGCATGTAGGTGATCAGGGGATTTTATCCGGGGAAAAAGTCATTTCACACTGACTTTGAGTCTGACTTGGAGGGTTGACAGGGGCTGGGCACTCATGGAAGGATGGTGAAGTGCCCCAGCCTCTCAACATAGCACAGTCTCCAGGACTCAGACTGTGCAGGTGGAGCAGCCACAGGCAGCTGGCTCTGTGAACGTCTCTGCTCTCTCCATGCACAGGACAGGCTAGTGGGGCAGAGCAGAGCCTCTGCACCCTGTGACCATGGGAGTCCTGTGTGCTGAGACTGTGGGAACACTGTGACTGCACGATAGGGTGGAGGATTCCCTGAGTCTCTGGTCAATCCCTGTATCTGATGCCAGATGCTCGGAGCTCCCTGGTTGTCTGGAGTGGGTCATTGCAGAGGGATCTGTGCTTACACTGAGAACTGCACAGATCCTTTGTGCGGTACCTACAACAGCGCTGGGGAGTGTTGCACCCACTGTGGGCCAACCCTGGGCATTGATGGATCACCTTGGAAGAGAGGAGGTGCAGGTGTGATTACACCAACAGAGATGATCATACCCCCCCCTCCCCCTGACAATACAGGAGATCTGCCACACCCAGCAGTGTCACCCTAGATACTTGTCTCACCCTGGGGCACTGACCAGTGCTCCTGGGCCAAACACAGTCAGTGCCTCAGGGAATTCACTGAAACAACAGACACTCCACTAAACCACAGAGGCATAGTTCAAAGATAAAATCCATCAGAGGAGAAAACCAACAAGTATTTCCACAGATGCCTAAAAATAAATGCAGAAATTCAAGAAATAAGAACAAGGAAGGCAACATGACTCCCTCACAGGGACACAATACTTCAATATTAGAATGTGAAGATGAAGAGACTGCTGAAGTACTTGGAAAGGAATTCAAAAGACTGATCATAGGGTTACTCAGAAGCAATGAGAAGCAAATGCATGAATTAAAGAAATCCATACAGAGAGACTCCAAGAGGGGGATGTGGAGGGAGCTTACTGCTCTAGACTAGGGGAAGATAGTTTTTCAAAGAAAGTGGAGAACGTGCGATCTCAGGGAGGAGTGAGGGAGAACACTGCAGAGGAAGCTCCACTGGAGGAAGAGGATGCTGTGGCTCCACGCGAGGGTATGGATATGGAGCACAAGCACGGGCACAACACAGGACCCCAGCAGCGGAGAGGCTCAGTGCAAGCTTTGCAGCGTGAGGTGAAGCCAGACTGCAGCAGCCCACGCCACTGGTGATAAAGTTGCGGGAAGAGCCTGGAGTGAGACCGGCCTGGAGCCCACGTTCACCATTGCTATTTAATATAGTACTGGGAGTGGTATCCAGAGCCATTAGGCAAGGAAAAGAAATCAAAGGGATGGCGTGAATGTACATAAAAACTCCACTAAATGACAATTTGAATTCATAGAAGAGTTTGCTACACTTGCAGATTATAAAATTAATGTACAAAAATCAATAGCCTTTGTATACACAATCATTTTCATGGCTGAGAAAGGCTTACAAGATCAGTGCCATTCACAATTGCTACAAAAAAATTAAATACCTTGGAATGAATTAAATCAAGGATGTAAAAGATCTCTACAATGTAAATTACAAAACATTAAAGAAACAAATAGAAGAAGACATTAAAAAATGCAAAAATCTTCCACTTTCATGAATTGGAAGAATTAATATCATCAAAATGGCCTTACTACTGGAAGCAATTTACACATTCAATGCAACCACAATCACAATACTGATGACATTCTTCTCAGACTTAAAGACCAAAAGATGCTATGGAAATGCAAGAGACCTCAAATAGCTAAAGCAATTCTGAAGAACAAAATCAAAGCCAGAGGCATAACAATACCAGATTTCAAGATATAGTACAGGGCAGTTATAATCAAAACAACCTGGTAGTGTTAACAAAGACATATAGAGCAATGGAACAGAATTGAAACAGCCAGACATCAATCCATGCATCTATAACCAACCAACTAATCTTTGACAAATGAGCTAAAAACAACCCTTGGTGAAAGCACTGTCACTTCAACAAGTGTTGCTGGGCAAACTGGATCTCCATGTGCAATGGTAAGAAGCAAGACCCTCACCTTACACTTTATACAACAATAAACTCAAAATGGATCAAGGATCTAAATCTTCAACCTGACACCATCAAACTAGTGGAGGAAAACACTGGAGGAACTGTAAGACTGGCATAGGCAAAGACTTCTTGGTAGATTCCAGAAGCATAGGCAATCAAACAAAAACAGATATGATTACACCAAGCTGAGAAGCTCCTGCACGGTACACACTCAGCAAAGTGAAGGGTGAAGAGAAATTTGAACTAGTAGGCACAATCCCTAGGAAGTTCTCGTTTTATCAATCACCCGTGTTGAAGGAAAAACTATGTTAATTCTATTAAGTACATAGTGAGTACCAGCCATGGGCTGAGTTAAATGCTTCACTAACTTTTCTTAGTCCATCCGTGTAGCAAGTCCTTGAGACAGGTAACATTCTGATCATTAATCTATGACAGATAAAGTCTCTGACGTAGAAAAGTCAGATGGTGCCTCAATGCCCCACAGTGAGGTAGGTACTGGGGTGGAAACTAGACCATGGAAATCTGACTCATTAGCTCAGTTATGTGTATTACTTAATATTCTTTTTTTTTTTTAATTTTTGACAGGCAGAGTGGACAGTGAGAGAGAGACAGAGAGAAAGGTCTTACTTTTCCTTTGGTTCGCCCCCCAATGGCAGCCACGGTGTGCTGCAGCAGGTGCACCACGCTGATCCGAAGCCAGGAGCCAGGTGCTTCTCCTGGTCTCCCATGGGGTGCAGGGCCCAAGCACTTGGGCCATCCTCCACTGCACTCCCGGGCCACAGCAGAGAGCTGGACTGGAAGAGGAGCAACCGGGACAGAATCCAGCGCCCTGACCATGACTAGAACCCGGTGTGCCGGCACCGCAAGGCGGAGGATTAGCCTATCGAGCCGCGGCACTGGCCAACTTAATATTCATTTAAATGACAGAGTAAGTGAGAGATTGAGAGGAAGGAATGAAAATGTTGAGCGGTTTACTTTTGTTTCCTTCTAGTCTGTGTTTTCTAAATATTCCGTATTTAGTAGATTACTTGTTAATTAAAAAAATGTATTCTAACATGGCAGCTAATAAAAATCTCAGTTTAAGGTTGAAGCCCCAAATATTTTGTAAGTGAAATAAACCCAGAAATCTGGTCTAGCCAGTGCAAATATTCTGTTTCAAGACTGGACTAAAATTGTGTCTCCGGCCTTAGAAACTTGAAGCCACAGACAATAAAGTATCCTGACCCCTTTTGCTTAACAGTAAACTTCCCTTAGTTGCCTAACGTACTAACAACCCATAATAGTCATTCGTCTTCCAGCTACGTAGTAACCTGCTGTCCCATAATAGTTTTTAAACTTTTTTTTAAACTTTTATTTAGTAAATATAAATTTCCAAAGTACAGTTTATGGATTACAATACCTTCCCCTCCATAACTTCCCTCCCACTCGCACCCCTCCCATCTCCCGCTCCCTCTCCCATTCCATTCACATCAAGATTCATTTTCAATTCTCTTTATATACAGAAGATTGATTCAGTATATATTAAGTAAAGATTTCATCAGTTTGCACACACACAGAAACACAAAGTGTAAAATACTGTTTCAGTACTAGTTATAGCATTACTTCACATTGAACAACACATTAAGGACAGATCCCACATGAGGAGTAAGTACACAGTGACTCCTGTTGTTGACTTAACAATTTGACACTCTTGTTTATGGCATCAGTAATCTCCCTGGGCACTAGTCATGAGTTGCCAAGGCTATGGAAGCCTTTTGGGTTCTCCGACTTCGATCTAATTCAGACAGGGTCATAGTCAAAGTGGAAGTTCTCTCCTCCCTTCAGAGAAAGGTACCTCCTTCTTTGATGACCCGTTCTTTCCACTGGGATCTCACTCGCAGAGATCTTTCATTTAGGTTTTTTTTTCCAGAGTGTCTTTAAACTTTTGACGAGCTTTCTTATGTGATAGTCTATGATAAAAACCAGACAGAATCAACTGCAACCAAAATATCAGAACAGATTCTGCACAGATTGACCCAGGCTAACCAGAGAGTTACTTTATGCTTCACTACAATGCTGTGATTTTCAGCAGCTACCTCTGAGCATGGGGTGCATGCTTAGACTTTCCACAGCCCTTTTCATTAAGTCTGTCAGATCACGGCACCTATTTTCCCCCAGGTGATCCCCATTTAACCTAACTACATTCCTGTGCTTTTTTTTTTTCTTTTTCCTTTCCCTTTCCTTTTTCCTCTTCCCTTCCATTTCCCTTGCCCTGTCCTTTCCCCATTTTTCTTTCTGGGCACCTGTAATTGAACGCTTCTATTTCTTGAAAAACACTTGTCCCAGTGTTTGTGTTTTGAGGGGAGAACCTGCAGGCAGGATAGACCAATAGTTTCAGAAACAAGCTCAAATCAACATATAGCATGATGTGTTGCATTTATGGCTCAAGGGAAAAAATCCATTGGCATCTCTGTTGTGTAAAAATTTCAAAAGGAGATGAATCCATACTGGGATGAACATGTCTATTTGATCTTTGTGCATCAGGTCTGATATCCTATGTTTGATGTAGCTGAATCTGATTTACAGGTGGAATGGTAGCTTACAATGTTCCGTGGGATGAACTTTAAGGGAGAAATGGATCATTCTGCAATAATGGACCTTCTGTATATACTAATGGCTTGAGACAAAATACTGTGAAACTACCTCCAGCACTTACTATGCTCACAGCGAATACAAAGGAGAAAATAAGTCAAAAGCATCTGGAGCAGGTATCCATCCCAGATACAACTGCCTCTGAAATGATGATTTTAGTGTCAGTATAAAGTTGTTTCTCAGATATACACATTTATTAATTAATAGTTTTTTTTAACTTTCATTTAATGAATATAAATTTCCAAAGTACAGCTTATGGATTACAATGGCTTCCCCAGTTTTACAAATTTCAAAGCTAAATCACAATCACCAGCCCATCTTATTCTTCCTTTCTTTTTTGTCTACTTTCCTGCTAATCCTCACTTTGAAGTCAATCTAATCTGGTTAAATTTTGGGAACTATGTAGCTACTTAGCATCTGGCAGAAAATACAAAAGCGGATAGAAATGCAATGTTTTTCACTCCCATTACTCTAGTCATGTGCTCTAGTTAGAGTTCTCATGTTAGGATTCTGCTTTGGACTTCTGGTATACCCATGTTCATTATAACATCCCAAGGTCTTCGGTCATCTCCTCTCATTTACTTCTTGTACATACCTGTTTGTTTCTTCTGCACACATTCTTTTTGTGGAAGTACTTCCTCCAAGGATGATTTCAAGCAGTGTTTGGAGAATCCTTCTGAGGAAATCCTTCTGAAGGAAGCAGAGACTGCTTGAGGCAGTCTTTATTGTGCTCAAAAAAATCTCAGCTGGACAAAATCCTTCACGCTTACATCTACTTTTCTTTTAACATATTGAATATATGTGGCCTAATGCCATCCAATATTATTGCTGACGAGTCAAACATCATTTTGATTTTTGTTGTCTTATTGCAAAAATCTTCTCTTTGACTTTGCTGCTCTTAAATTCTATGATTTAGGGAAGTTTGAGTTTTCCGTATTGTTTCTGTTGACACTTTTGAAGCCTTTTCAATCTGTATCTTTCTTGTAGGTAATTCCCAATAATCATTTCTTCACATAGTTTCTCTCTTTTATTTATTGTAATGTCTTTTTCTGAAGCTTCATCCTCCCTCTCTCTTAACATTCCATTTATATTTTCCTCTTTTTAAAAGCACTTAAGTTTTCCAGGAAAATTCCTTTACATGTTTTCCAGTTTACTAGCTCATCTCCTGGTATATCAATTCCCATATTCAAGTTTCTTATTGTATTAACAACATAATTGCTTCTGCTTTACAATTATATCTTTGTACTTTTTAAAATAAAGTTCAGTACTTTTGAAAATAGTTTAATTGATTTATTTGAAAGGCAGCGCGTGCTAGAGAGATCAATCTTCCTTCTCCTGGTTCACTCCCAAATGGTCACAGCAGCAGGACCAGGGCCAGGACAGAGCCAGAAGCCAGGAACTCCAGCAGTACGTCCTACACGTATGGCAGGAACTCAAGTACCTGAACCATCATCACTGTTTCCCAGGCACATCAACAAGGAGCCAGATTGGAAGTAGAGCAGCCAGGACTGGAACCAACACTCTGATATGTGATGTGGGTGTCCCAGTTTGTAGCTCAACATGCTGTACCACAATTCTGGCCCCTGTTCCTAGTTTAGATTACCAAAACATTCCTGAAGAAAATTTCTTTTCCTATTTCAATTCTGCTTCACTTTGCTTTGGTTCCCCAGCTAAATTTTGATGTTCATTTTATTTCTATCTAATTAGATGTTGTCCGAGGCTGTCAACTCCCTTGGATGGTACCTCTTACAGCCTGCTGTCCCACACCTGCTGGACCCTGGATCCACTTGGATGTCACCTACCACTGGCTGCAGCACTAGGCTGAATTCAGGTTTTCTTCTTCCAAGTGCTGATAAGATTTTCATCTTTGGCTGTTTTGGGAAAAGAGCACAATTATAGAGCTCTTGCTCCTGCAGTGCCTTCCCCTGCCTGTGATGTGTGGCCCTTCTCTAATCTGCTTTGCAATTCACACACACACACACACACACACACACCCCTCCTCTGACATTCCCAGGAGTTTTTGATTTTTGTTTACAATCTATCTTGCAAATCCCACTTTTTGTACAGCACTGTGATGTTGTAAATTGCAATGTTGTAAATCACCACCACTAGGCTGTCTCTTCTCTCCTTTGTTTGCAGGTCTCTGCTGTCGTGAAATTGTATTTTTACAACTTTGGTGCATATGTGTATGTCTACAAGCATTATTTACTGTTATTTTGTATTTTTAAAACTTGTACAGAGAATACCATACTGTATAAGAACAAGCTAAAGTAGAGGTGGGCATTTAGTGCAGTGTTTGGGATGCTTGCATGCCATATTGGATACTTAGGTTTGAGTCCTGGTTCAGTTTTCAAGTTCAAGTTCCTGTTAATGTGCATACTGTGAGGCAGCAGGCAATGGTGTCCCAGGTAGTTGGGTCCCTGCCACCTGTATTGATTGAGTTCCAGGCTCCTGACTTTGGCCTAGCTTAATCCTGTCTGATATGAGCATTTCGGGGAATGAATGGAAGATCTGTTTCCTCCATCTTCCTCAGTCTCTGTCTCTCTGCTTTTCAAATAAAAATAAAATAAATGATTTTAAATGAAAATAAATCATTTTATATATTGAATTTATTATATTAAATCCATTTCCAAAAATTGAAAAACATTGGCACAGATTTAACCAAAGATACAAAGCTAATAATGGGGAAAAACCACATAAATTCAGAAGGGAGAATGCAGACATGCTAAGAGAGTTAAATACTTGCTATGTTTGAGAATTAAACATTGTTCTGATTAAAACATCATTAAACCTCTTTATTTTTGGAAAAAGATCAGTGGCTTCAGAGGAATCACATTTTGATTCACAGAAGGTCTTACAACTTATCATCTACTTAAATACAAAGCAAATGAACTGCCCTTCCATTGATTCTCATTGTCATGAAGAGTTAGAAAGCCTGCAGTTTGACCAAATGGTTTTGTAATATCCAAGCTTTGTGAGCCAGAGTCTTTTAAGGCTTGAAATAGGAGCTGGGAGCAAAACAAAGCATAGCCAGGAGCTGATCTAATGTGCTTTGTTTTGAGAATTAGTTTAAGGCACCCTGTGTCTTTATAGTCATACATCTGCAGCATAACTTGGCTGTCCACACACCGTGAAATGATTTTAAAATTTGTAGCCATGATTTTAAATAGGAAGAGGCATTAGTTTCTTGTTTATTGGATAAAGCAGCAGACGTTTAGCCTGACTAGGATATCTAAGTGACTAATAAAGCAATTGTTAATATTTTAGCCTTCTGCTAGATGCTTGCAATCTTGGCTTTTGGTTTTAAAGAAACAAAACGTCTGGTTTAGTGCACTGTATACATAATATTATTCTACAGTAAAACACTGCATTCCAATTCTATAACTGTGCTTTCTTTTTATCTCTTAGAGAATTATATATACCGTCAGACCTCTGTATCTGCAGGTTCTGCATCCATGAATTCAACTCACTGCAAATGAAAAATACTCTGAAAAAAAAGTGCCTGCACTGAACATGTACAGACTGTTTTTTCATGTCATTATTTCCCAAATAACACAGAATAAAACTGTTTGTCTAGAATTTACCTTGTGTAAATATAACCTTTGTGCATATAACCTTTGCATGTGGCATTTTATACTATGGATTTGAGCATCTGAGGATTTGGGTATCTAATGGAGTCCTGGAACTAATCGCCCCTGGATATCAAGGAACGGCTGTATGTTTGGGAAAAGCCAGACTTTTTTCAAGGCTCTTTGTGGTGGGGCGAAATAAGAATCCATTCTGGTGGTGATTGGTTCAGGCCACACAGGTGAATGGGAGTTATCAAGGAGAGGAGAGCAGTAGGAAGTGTGCTTCAGGGGGAAGAGAGCGCATGGCTAGTCTGCAAGGTGATGAGAAACTTGGCATATGTTCTTAGGCATACCAGGCATTTGAACAGCAAACCAGATACAATAAAAGATGAGGATACAATATATACTCCATTTCATGAAAATTTACATTATTTAAAAAAATATGATAGGTGTGGATCCTCTAAAGGAATGCTCATTTAAATTGTTTTCTTTTATATATACACACTCTCACGTATGTAGGTAAAAGTGTGTTGGTCCATTTGTGCTAGACTGACTTTGCAAATCTAGTTTTTTTGACACTGCTATTAAAATGAATTTGCATTTACCCCCTCACAACCTACTAATGGCACCTGCTGGATGCCAGAATGCAGTTAGATGCCATGGATAATCGCTAGTGAATTGTGTTGGTTGCATTGAATATGGCCAGTCCCTAAGTACATGCCCAGCTTAGCCACTTAGTCCTGAACTAGGCCACCAAAGGATACACAGAGACCCCTCCTCAGTATTTGCTAGCTCCTACCCGAACCACAGGTCTGGTCTGTTGCTCTGATGGATCGGGCTAACAAGCATGAAAGTCTCACCTCTTGCCACTCCTTGGAGATAAGGAAGGTGTAGACAAATGGCCACCCAGTCTTCTGTTCTCTCGGTCCTCCATGGCCTACTTGGCCCTCTTGCTCATTTTCCCCAAAGATGATGCTAGCTGAGAAGAGCAGGAGAACCCATGAGTGGAGCATGCTGAAGCCATTCTACGTCCATCCTTGCTTCCAGCCCCTTGAATGCCAAAGAATGAAGTAGAGGCCCAAATGGAAGACACTCAAAGCTCTGTGATCACTTCTGCCTCATGAAAGAAAAGACCACATACAGAATAAAAACCAAGTTGAAAGACATTTACAATTCCCTTTGCTTCTCCATCAAAACACCTACATCTCTGGTACCTGGGTCCACATAGTGATGTTTCAGCCAATGATGGACCACACGTATGATGGAGGTCTCATGAGATTTTATCACCTAGTGGTGTCAT
The DNA here is from genome assembly GCF_051225735.1 of Oryctolagus cuniculus. Taxonomy (NCBI): domain Eukaryota; kingdom Metazoa; phylum Chordata; class Mammalia; order Lagomorpha; family Leporidae; genus Oryctolagus; species Oryctolagus cuniculus. Next base: position 47,373,181 of record NC_142868.1, on the reverse strand, counting down.
AGCTATCTTAGTGTAGATCCACTCTGATACTCCTGCAACAATAAAGTCACCTAATGACGCAGCTGTCGGAATGCATTATTAATGTCATTACGTGAGGCATGACTGTATTTTGTCCTTGACCCGCATGAGAGCCCCCTCATAAAGCCTTGAGATTGGAACTATTTACTCCAGTTTTTAATCTGGGCCCCAAGTAAGAATCTGATGAAAACCATGAACTCTTCTCTGATGAAAACGCGGACACATACAAGGCACGTGCAATTGCAAAGGCTTCACAGCTTCCCTGGGAACCACCCACAAACATGTCAAGCTTGGTGTGAATGGGCAGCGTTCACCCTAACACGGAATACTTGCAATCAGGTAAGTCATTTCATCTCTCTTGATTTGACTTAGATTTCCTGTCAAACGTGCAGGGATGGTCTTTTCCACATTGATGTCTGTGGTTATTTAATCCTTTTGCTATCAAAGAGGTTACTATTTTGAAACGAGAATCAGAGAGGTTTCTTTTAAAAATTGTTTTGGAGGTTAGAATGAGTTAGAGTAGCCTGTGCTTTTGGCTAATGATGGATGATGATGTGGTGGGCAGATGGATTATTTTCGGTGGCGACTGGCAGCAGGGACTGATCAATGTGTTAACCTTCCTGCAACCCCTCCTTAGAAAACTAGATGATGCTAGTCATAGAAACGAGGCTGAGTTCTCTTGATTTTTGTCACTGTGGTGACAAGGAGATCAAGCAAGCTGCATCATTTTAACTTATTAAAGGCTCCTGGGGTAAGGGCTGGTCTTAGCAATTGCACAGCTTGATGGCAGGTCGCCCAACAACTCCACAATGGGAGCTGTGTTCTGTAGTGACTAGGTAATAATCTGCTGTGTGCAGCTGGCTGGAATAGATCAGAATGGAGAGAGAAGACACTGACTAATCAACCAGGGATACACATGCTACCACCAGAGTCCCCTGTGAGACCTCTCAGCTGTATCTGTCTTCTGGAAATCTCATTGTTACCAAGAATGTGTTATTTGCAGGCTAGTTCACATTTTCATAGGTGGCATGGGACACAGCTGGACGAACCTTATCCCACCACCACAGGCCTGCATTTCTTGATAAGGTGCCTAACTCATTTACGTGTTTTAGGAGTTAAGGATTTGTGTTCTCTTTACCCATTTTGCCACAGAAAATGTATGTGAATGAATGACTGGGTCCTTCTGCGTGGAGTTTATCTAGATTCTGGATGGTTTACTAATCCTCTCAAGGGAGACACGTGCACAGATGAGTCAGTTCACTTTTGGAAAATTTGAGTTCTAGCAGTACTCAAGGACCCTGTGTCAATGGCCACCATGTAAATTGATCAGTCAGATAACCCTCCATCAAGGAGAATTATATAGGGGAAAAATTGAAAAAGAGGGTATAAATAATAATTCGTAGACTTTCAAATTCAGTGGCCAAAAACATCGTGTGAAAAGATGCAGAAATTCAATAATGGTTAGAGGAATGCAAATTAAAAGAATAATAAGATATGATGTTATTCCCAATAGGCTGAGGACAATAACATGGAAAATAGCTATAATATCTATTGTTGCAAAAGATCTGGGGAAAAGAGCAATTTATTTCCACAGCAATTGGAAATGTACTCTTACAGCCTTATTGGAAAGCAATTTGGTCCCTTTCTGCTGAAATTATAATTGCACACATCCTTTGACCCAGCAGCCTTGTTTTTAGGAATTTACCTTAGAGAAACAAACATATATAAGAATTCTTCTTGCATTGCAGTGATGCTACTACATGTAACATGCAGTTGGCAAAAAGAAAGAGTAGAGTAAGATTACATAATATGGAAATATTTCTAGTTACTGATGAGAGAGAAAATCACACTTAGAAAAGTGTGTGTAAAATGATTCCTGTGGCACAGTGGGTTGAAGCCCTGGCCTGAAGCACCTGCATCCCAATTGGGCGCCGGTTCTAGTCCCGGCTGCTCCTCTTCTGATCCAGCTCTCTGCTATGGCCTGGGATAGCAGTAGAAGATGGCCCAGGTCCTTGGGCCCTGGCACTCGCATGAGGAACCCAGAGGAGGCTCCTGGCTCCTGGCTTCAGATGGGCACAGCTCCGGCCGTTGCCGCTATCTGGGAAGTGAACTAGCGGATGGAAGACTTCTCTCTATGTAGCTCTGTCTTTCAAATAAATAAAATAAATCTTAAAAAATGATTCCTTTTTTTGGTAAAATAAATGATGACAACAATTCTACATATGTGTTTCTGTGTGGATGTGACATTGTCTGCTGATGTATGCTTGGGGAGGAGAACTATGCAAGGTATCAAATCTGTTATAAAATGCACTAAAATCACTAATGTGATATAGTCACACTAGTGTGCAAACATACAAATTAAATATACATTTCTGAGAGGGACAGAGAGACAAAGAACATCCTTATGGCAAATGTTCTGGGAGAAGGAACACATTAAATAACAAGTTAAAATGACTGAGAGCGAGCTTCTGAAAGCAGAGGGAACAAGAGAGCCCAGAAGTTTCCTGGTCATGTGTTGGGCAGTAGTGAGCAGGGGAGTGAGAGGCACAGCTGAGGAGGCAAGGGGCTGGGAAGAGGCACCTTGTCCATTTCAGCAGTCAAACCTTCCCACATGACTTAGAACCTTCCTGCATGACTTCCCACATGGCCAATTACTTTGTTGAGTCTTCATTATTTGAAAGAAAGAGTTCAGGCTTCATAACATATAGCTTTGCAATAGGATGGTAGCCCAACTTTCCAGCCTCAACTCCTGAACACAACAAAGCTCTCTCAGTTCCATAAGCCATGCTTGATCTTCTGTATCATGTTGCTGTTTTCAAAACAAAAGCTTACATGCCCCTTAAGAACCATGGAAGTGCTGTTCTCTATGAAGTCACCATGAATCCCATGTCTTACGCTGCGTGCATCTTAAATGCTATAAACATTTTAGAGTCTCTCTATTCTTTTGAATGATTCTATGTTTTGTTTACATAGTAATACATAGGAAATGTGTGTGGAAAGTATATAGGCAAATAGCAATAAGTATTGTTAACTTTTGTTCTTGTATCTTTTTTAGTTTTTTACCTATGCATAGAAAATGAGATCATGTTATACATAACCCTTTGCAATTTTTTCCCTTTGTAGCATATGTTGAACATTTTCCATTACATCAAATACTCTTTGCAACATATTTAATGACTTTATAGTATTCCACTGCAGAGGTAAATTAGCGCTACATAAAAAGATAAAATTACTCCCCTCACATTGTTGAATATCTAACAATCTCCCATTCTTGATGCTTCATCAATACATACAACAACATCATCACTATTGCACTTATATGTTTGCACATTTTTTTCATTCCTTAAGATAAATACCTAGAAATGGAAGTTCCAGATCAACAAACCTAAACCTAAAAATACCTTTATGATCTATCTATCTATCTATCTAGTTGTCAGAATTACAGAGTGAGAGAGAGAGAGAGAGACAGAGAGAGAGAGACAGAGAGAGAGAGCACTTCCATCCGCCATCTTCTCCTGCTTGGGTTTCTACTAATTGGGCCATCTTCTACTGCTTCCCCAGGCCATAGCAGAGAGTTGGTTGGGAAGATGAGCAGCTGGGACTCGAACCAGTGCCCAGAGAGGATGCCGATACCGTAGGTGGTGGCTTTACCTGCTATGCCACAGTGCCAGCTCCTATTATCTATATTTGAGGGTGTTAATTTCCCACATTCTTGCTAAGGCTTTGCCAGTAGTTTATAGTTATATTTCTTATAGCTAAAATCTTAATTAATTGGTATTTATTTTGGCTTACAATGTGGGTGACAAATACTCTCTATAATCAATGTTACTTTCTCTCAAAAAGAAGTAAAAGCCATAATAACTTTTGCAAGGTCCATATCCACCCAGAATAAAGATGCATTTCTCACTTCCCCTCAGAGCCAAACCCCGCTAATGGAATGTCAGGTAAGGGTGACGTTGTAATCCCAGAGACTTTCCTAAAGAGAGGAGTCCTGTCCTCTCTTCATCCTCTATCTTGCTGTGCAGTGTGTTTGTGGGACGTCTTGGAATATTCATTAAGTGTCACTGTTAGCGATGCTAGAACAACAAAATGGAGGGACCTGCATCAGTAGCCTGTCAGGATTATTCTTCACCTGAATTCCCTTTATTCAGATTGTGAACTGGAAGAGGAGTAACTTTCTGTCCCATTTAAGTCATTGGATTTTTAAATCTTTGCTCCTAACAGCAAATCTAGGTATTAAATAACAGGGAATAAATTAAGGGCATAATTTAATTTTTATTAAAATGATTAGTCCCTTGTCACACTGAAATATATTAAATAATCCATTCTTTTGTCTAATAATGTGTAAAATTCCTTTTATTCTATCCTCAGTTAATAAATGAATTCATATTCTAGGTACATTATTGAACTTTGTCTTCAGTTCTCAGGATATGGATACAAAGGAATCCACTCCAGTATAATTGTTCAGTTATTTTCTCTTTGTAATAAAATGGATGACTTGAGACACCACAAAGAGCCCCACTTTCAGACTGAGGCATTCATTCTTCCAGTCACTGAGCCCCTCCATAGGGCATTGTTCTCTGCTAAAGAGAGTTGCCTCACTCAAGGTTAGCTAATCCCCCATCCTGAGGATCATCTCAACACCAGGAAAGAAAGAATGACCATGGCAGGAGTACAAAGGACAGGTCCGCTTATCTCAGTGTGGACAATTCTGATGAACCATCCTGACTCCAGCCATCCCTGTTGTAGAATCTGTTGCAATTACATCATCCACAACTCCTCTACCCAATCCTCTTTTACTTCCCCACAGGTGTTGAACCTGAAGAAACATCTTAATAAACATCCTGCACACAATTATCCATCACAGAGCCTATTTCTCTGAGAATCCAACTTAATGCAATACTACACTTGTATTTGGTAAAGAATATGTCTCCTGTGTAATCCCAATTTTCAAAAAATTTCTTGATGTTATATATACATATATTTATCATATATACATATTATATATATGCATACATTATATATACATATATTTATCCTACCAAATCAAGTTTTAGATTTGTGGCTGTTCTTTTGTATTCCATTTATTTCCATATCATCAATTTATCTTTTTTCCTCTGTGCTCTGGCTTTCCTTGTGAACTTTGGCTCCTGACACTTAGTCTGCTATGCTTTGGCTCAAGTTTATCTCCCAGAGATCAGTATGTTAGAAGCATGGTCCCCTTGTATCATGATGGGAAGTGGTGGAACTTTCAGGAAATGGACCTTGGTGGGAGGTGATTAGATAATTGGAAGCACCACACATGGAAGAGACCAAGGCAGTTTTTATAGGATCTTAATTAATTATATCAAAAATGTTGTTAAAAAAAAAAAAACCCTGATCCCTCCCTACTTTCTGGCTTCCTGTCTCACCACATAATCTGTCTTTCTAGTATGCACTGCCATCGAGATGCCATCTGCCGTGATGTGATGTAGCCATGAGAGCCTCACCAGAGGTCAAACTAGGGGGATAGCCCAATCAGTACTTTCAGTGTACAAAACTGTGGGCAAAATAAACCTCATGGATTTTATTATAGTAAAGCAAAATGAATTGAAGATACCATGTTTTCTTTATTCTTCTTGATGTTTTATGATTTTCCTCTGAGTTCCCTGGTATCTCATTTTCAGAGTTTTTCTTGATGCTGTTCTTTCATTGTAAGAAATATTCATATGCTTCATGTTGACTTAATTATCTTCACCCATTCCAATAATCTACAGAAACTCTATTCTCACAAGTGAGTGGAATGTGTAAATCAGTAGAACCACAGGCTTATTTGCTGGTTTATTCTCCTTTGCAGATCTCTGCTGCAGTGAACGGATGAATTGGTGAGCTCATAACTGAAATTTCCGTAAACAGAGAACTTCTCTGACCTAATTGTCTGGTCCTCTGTTACTCAAAACAAGTGAACAAAACAAAAATGACTTGCACACCTTGAGGAGAACATTCTGCTCACTTCTTGCCTCTACATACACACATGCACGCTCACAAAACACATTGTGTTACTGGGAATTGTGCTTATTGGAATCGAATGTACTACTGTGGGTGCCAGCCATCTGGGGAGCTCTTACCTTTCCTGCAGTTTCTGCACAGCTGGTCCTGGGACTGTCTGCCAGTGACAGCTGTGGAAATACCGAAGCAGAGAAATATAGACACATTCCTTTCATAGGTCCTGGTGTACACCCAAAGAGTTGCAGGCTAGCACATCATTTTTCTGGTATAATCCTTGGCTCTTTTTAGTTGGGAAAAGTAGGGGTTGGGTTGACTGAGACGAGTGCTCGATCCTTTTTATTTTCTGAAATTTTGTGTGACCTAAAAACAAGACTCAGTTATGCTGTGAGGCATAGATGCACTGTATTTTTAGCTCATTAATATCTATCTTACTGCAGGTGGAGATTATCTTCACTTCTGTCATTAACTTGTCTATCAGCTTTCACTTTCAGAGATAAGAGCTTTTTCATCTTTCTTTAGCCTCACTGTTACTGTAACAGGAATTTAGAAGACACAGAAATGGGGATGCTGTCCAGATTTATTCAGAATGAGAATTCTTAATGGTATGTTTAAAAAGAAAAAGCCTCCCAACCTGACTGTGAAGTAATGTTACTCCGTTTGGTCACTTAATAAACATCTTTGACGCTCTGTGTCAGGCACAATCACTAAGTGCTTTGGAATAAGGAACTGAATAGTGCATTTCCCTTTCCCTGCGTGACTTGTATCACACTTGGCAGCCAAGTGCTAACATAACAAATAACTACAATACAGTGCATTAAGTTAGAATCTGGTGTGTAGTTCAATAGAACAAGGAGGGAGAAGAGGCCATCTGTGCATGGGGATGGTCAAGGACAATGTTAAAAAAAAAAAGTGGTGCCATGCGTGTAGGTTCTGGAAGAATGGGAAAGAGCACACAAGTAGAAAAAAAGGAGAGACATGAGATCCCGGGTAGAGAGAGTAGCACATGCACACGTAGAGACAATGAATCTCTTGCTGTACAAGCTGAGAAATTTGTAAACAATGAAGACATTGATGTATGTTAAGGAAAGGGAAGATGGGATAATATTTCTGCTTTAAAACTTCTGTTTATAGAAAGTTTCTTGAGTGAATGTTACATACCAGGAACTGTGTAGTGATTTAAATAACACTGCGATCCACCGGCTGAATCAAATTTTTTAAAGGAATCAGAGTTGGTAGAGTTCCATACAGATTTCCATTTATTCAGAAAGAGAAACTGGAATAAAATACACTTAGGCTAGTATCTGTTTCCATTTTGCACTAAAGATTAGGCTCAGTTTCAGACTGCTGTGTCTTACATTCCCTTATCTATTAAATTCTTCTACCCAATGACAGCTGAATTTTTATTTTCTTGTCTGAATATCTACCATTCATACTTACTTTTCTGGCCATGCAAAGTATCCTGGGAAATTCTTAGGCTGGAAAACAATTTTACATTTTGGATAAAATAATGAAATCTCTTGTCAGAGATGTGATAGAGATGGTAAAATTTTAAGGAAAATCCTCAGAGTGGAAAAGAAAGCCAAAATACAGCGCAGAGCATTAAGCTAAGCTGAAGCCAACGGCTACCTGGAAGTGTGTTAGCCTTGTAGACCCAGAGCTCCAATTCAAGTGGAAGCACACTGGTAGGAACTAAAACCTAGGATTGCACAGGTCAAAGAGTGATTGAGATATGGTAATAAAAATAGAATTCCTGACATATCTTAACATCAGTGGATAGAAAATGATGAGGCAAAACAAATCCACCTTGCAGAGCAAGATAGAAGTAACTTTGCTTTTCTCAGTTTTTGGCTGGAGTTGGGGGTTTTCCATCTGAAGGTTTTGACTTCCAAGCCAATTTCTGTATAGCTTTGAGTTCACGTTTACACATGTGTTGATGTAAAGAATTTGACAAGACTCCAAATTCAAACATGATAAACCTAAAAGTTCTGTTCATCAAAAGACTCTATTTAAAGAATAAAAAGGTATGCTATAATCTGGAAGAATATAAAAAAATAACAAAAAAATCAAAGAATTTGTATCTGGAATATACAAAAATTCCTGTAAAGTATTAACAGACAAGTGATTTAAGGGTACAATAAGCAAGAAACTATTTTTTGACAGGCAGTTAGACAGTGAGAGAGACAGAGAGAAAGGTCTTTCTTTCCGTTGGTTCACCCTCCAATGGCCGCCACAGACATTGCACTGCGCCGATCCGAAGCCAAGAGCCAGGCACTTCCTCCTCGTCTCCCATGCGGGTGCAGGGCCCAAGCACTTGGGCCATCCTCCACTGCCTTCCCAGGCCACAGCAGAGAGCTGGACTGAAAGAGGAGCAACCGGGACAGAATCTGGTGCCCCGACTGGGACTAGAACCCTGGGTTCCGGCACCGCAGGTGGAGGATTAGCCTAGTGAGCCATGGGCCGGCCTATAAACAAGAAACTATTAATCCATGCTTTTTTTTTTTTTACAGGCAGAGTGGACAGTGAGAGAGAGAGAGAGAAAGAAAGATCTTCCTTTTGCCGTTGGTTCACCCTCCAATGGCCACCGCCGCCAGCGCGCTGCAGCCGGCGCACCGCGCTGATCCGAAGGCAGGAGCCAGGTGCTTCTCCTGGTCTCCCATGGGCTGCAGGGCCCAAGCACTTGGGCCATCCTCCACTGCCCTCCCAGGCCATAGCAGAGAGCTGGCCTGGAAGGGGGGCAACCGGGACAGAATCAGGGTGCCGGTGCCGCAAGGTGGAGGATTAGCCTATTGAGCCGTGGCGCTGGCTAATCCATGCTTTTTAATGGAGGAAACTCAACTGCCTAATAAATATATGAAAAAGTGTATGATTTATTAGTAATCAAGAAAGTGCAAATTAAAGTCAGAATGGTATTGCATTATACATTTGAAAGTGTGATGAAGATAAAGTGCAACAGGACTAAACGTTGAAAGGAACAGAAAGCAATAGAAAGTCTTTCTACAGTGATGTGGATCTGGAAATTAGTATAACTATTGTGGAAAACAGTTCTATTTTATTCAGGTTAGTTGAATATCCATGTATCTTGTGACCCAACCAAACTAGATATCTAGCTGTAAATGATATATACGTGTATTTATAACATAGGACAGTATAAGTGTATTGTCCCCTGGAGGCATGTACGACACTGAGTTTGTTCACAAACTGGGAAGAATCCCCATGTTTATTTTATTTTTTTTTAAATATTTACTTGTTTATTTGAAAGGCAGAGTTATAGAGAGAGGGAGAGACAGAGAAAGAGAGAAATCTTTCATTGGCCAACTCACTTCCCTAAACAATTCCAAACATTAGGGCTGGACCTGGCCAAAGCCAGGGGCCAGAAACCTCCTCCAGGTTTCCCATGTGCGTGCAAAGGCCCAAGCACTTGGGCTACCTTCTGCTGCTTTCTCAGGCCATTAGCATGGAGCTAGATTGAAGTGTAGTAGCCAGGAATGAACTGGCGCCCATATGGGAAGCCCATGTTGCAGGTGGCGACTCGACTGTTAAACTACAATGCAGACACCAGAAGACACATGTTTCTTAATTAAAATATGTAAATTATAGATCATTCACACAATTGAATATGATTTAATAAAAATGACATGGACAAGTAATTGCATCCACAGACATGAATTTCACACACATAACAGAACTATCAATCACAGAAGAATATGGACATAATGATTCTACTTATGAAAGATTTCATATCATTTATTTTTGTATTATGTATTAAAGTATTATTAATTTAAAGATGCATACATCTTTAGTGTGTAAAACTGTGAAAAAAGTGAAGGAATAACTATATAAAAGTCACAGCAATGGATACCTGCTCAGCGCATGGAAGGAATGATATGATGACATCAGGAAGGGTCACACGAAGAGTTCCTAATGTGCCAGACGATAGGAATAGAACATTAGCATAACATGCTTCATTCTTTGTCTCAAAATGGATCTTACAGTTAGCGATTGTCTTCATAATACAACAAATGAAAACAATGAGAAGGTGCGTCTCCTTCCCCTGTGTCCCCATCTCACTCCTGATCTGCCACTCCTCTCCTCTCCTCCAGTTTCCAGTTTCCTAGTGATCTGGGATTGCAGTAGTCAGAGGTTCTAGTCTGCAAAAGGACAAGTGCTTGGTCCTTCTGTGTTAGTCAGACGAGGCTGAAGTCATCAGCAGATCCCAGTATGCCCACGATTTGGCACAGTAGCAGTTTCCTGTATCCTCACCTCGGAGTCAAGGCAGTTGCTCAGTGTGTGGGTCGTCTCTCACTCAGGGTTGGACCGGTGGAGACTCTTCCATTATCACACTTGGTCTCTCCTAGCATCACCAACCTTGCTTGCTTCAAGATAGAAAGGTTAGAGGAGCAGATGTGGCTCTTTTTGACACAAACCTTCAAGCAGGCCCTGAGTTATTCCTGCTTAGGCTCTGTCGTGAGAACCCTGTCCCTGACCACACCAGGGAGGCTTCACATGTACTCACAGAAGGCTGGATTTGCTTGCCCATACCTTAACCTGAAACAAAGACAGTCATACGTGTTAACATCATATTCAGTCTCCTTAAACATCATCTCTTTTTCTCCATAAGCCAATATTTCATCTCTTGGAGATGAACTGTTGTTGAATAAAAGAAATGATGTGAAATTTCTAAGCCTGCTAAAACCAATTAATTGTGATTCCCAATATCCGTATCAATGTTATTTCTTGTTCACCTTTACAAGATATCATTTTTACGGATAAGGGGTCTTGTCCCAGTCTCCTATGTCTGTGAGTTTATGAAGGTAAAATCACAAAGCCATTTTGTTCAGCAAATCTGCTTAGAGCTGAAGTCACCTCAGACCCTTGTGTGCCTCTTTAGGTAGCTTAATTTTTTTTACCTAAAACTCCCTTCCTGGTTGGGTATCAATGCTGCAAGATTTTTCTTCCCTGTGCTAGTGAGGAGTTTTCTTTGTTTTCAGTAAGAGGCCCAGTCTAGATAACTTGCCTATTACACCAACAGGGAGCCTTGACTTTCTGTCTTGAGTGGCCTGTGCTTGGCCCTGAGTTGGACCAAGTAAGCATGGAGTAAGCTTATCTTTGTGCTGCATTTAGTTACATGTCTGCAATTGCTGCCTTCAGGAAGGGACCTCCTGAAGGTCTGTCAGGGAGCACGGAGCATGTGACAGAGTTCATAAATTTTTGGATCAATGTGTAAATGGCAGAGAATTTTATACTAAATTATTTGTTTTATTTATTTATTTATATTACTTTATTCTACATTAAAATTCAGTTCTTCACAGTATACTTTCTCATTTTTACTTGTTGAAGTCTTTATTTAGTGGAGCATTAAGCCTTTACTATAAAGTAAATTAAAAATGTGTTGTTGAAAAAATTAATGAAAGAAAGGAAGGACGAGGGAGGGAATTATCATTATATTCTTAGAATTCTGTTAACTACGTGAAATCTATTCTCTTTTATTAACAAAAATGTAAAAAATAGAAAAGAAGAAGACAAAACAAAAAATTCATTTCTGTGACCTATAAAAAGGAGAATCCAGGAGTATATGCAGACGTATTGTCGGTAAGTCCTACCTTTTCTCCTATAATAGACTGATCCTTCTCCTCATGAGAAGTTAACAAAACCACTATTACCACTTCATATGATTGGATTGGATCCAAATCAGTAGGAGGCAATGAAAAGAATACTAATCTTCTTTTTTTCCAATAATTTTAATGCAATCATTTCAAGAAACCATTATTCTGTTTGCTCCTTTTCCAGAGTCATTCTTGGCATTGCATCTGCATTCTCATTGCTGAAGCCACCATTGTGCTCTACATTCCAATGATCTCATGACTCTTGCAGTACTTCTCCCTCCACTCCGTGGGGTGCCACCAGGGAGGATTTTGCTAATACAAATCAAATCAAAAAGACTCCTAAAAAGTCTTAGTGGTCTTTTTCATCACTCACATTTATTCCTACAGAATAATGATTAATAATAGGATTTGTGAGAATTTCCTATGTCATGGGTGTTATAGTGAACACTTGGAATGCATAATTTCATTTAATTATCCCAATAAACTATGTTATGAATGCTTATACCTTCCCATATTACAGTGGAGACATCCAAGGCTTAGCCAATAATTAGACAGAAGTTACTAAGATGGTATTTTAGTCTGCACAGGCTGCAATCACAACATGCCATAGACTGGGTGGCTTAAATAACAGAAATTCATTCTTCACCATTCTGGAAGCTGGGAATTCTGAGATAAGGAACCAGCAGATTCAGTGTCTGGTGTGCACCCTCCGCTTGGCTTACAGATAGCCACCTTCTTCCCATGTCCTCACACGGCAGGGATAAAACACTAGTTGTGGGGAGCAACTCGGACTAGACTGTTACTGGAATTAAGACTTATTCTATGCATCTGCTCTCCCACAATATGGCGCTGAGAAGGGAGTAACAACTTCTACGCAGCTGCCTCTCGTCAACTTGAGTGATGACCTGCAGGAGCTGATCCTGCTCCTGATTGGAGGAGAGCAGCGTACTCGGCATGTGGGTAGCAGAGTTGGGATTGGTGGAAGAGGACTATAAAGGAGGAGAGAGACAACATGCACCAGGAACATCTATCTGAAGGAACACCTGAGCAACCCCCGAGAGAGCCGGCCGGTGGTGTGCCGCTCCCCCGTGGAAGTGGGGAAAGTGGCAGGGGGAGCCGCCCTTCCACGGAGGTGGAAGGGATAGTAGCCAACCCGGGAAGGACCAGCAGCAAACCCGGGAAGGGCCGAGCAGACAAAAGAACAGCGCAGGGTCCTGTGTCGTTCCTCCGCGAAGAGGGGGAGTGACATAATGGTGCTGTGACTCGGATAGGAAACCTAGACAGGGTTTAGTGTCGTTCCTCCACGAAGAGGGGGAGCGACAACTAGTTCTCTGATATATCTTCTTATAAGGGCACTAAGTCCATCATCTGGGGCCCTACCCTCATGACCTCATTAACCCTGAGTATCTCCCAAGGGCTCCATTCCCCAAATGCCATCACATTGGTGGATAAGACTCCACCATGGGAATGAAATCCAGAGAGGCAGAAAGACACACACACACACACACACACACAATGAGAGAGAGAGAGAGAGAGAGAGAGAGAGAGAATCTTCCAATCTTCCATGTGCTG